>NC_083099.1:120364097-121089204 GCF_949774975.1 Lagenorhynchus albirostris
GTATTTATCTATTCTTAGAAGGGATTTGCTACCTGGTGAACTAAGAAGTCTTCACTTACAATAAGGGTCA
The DNA here is from genome assembly GCF_949774975.1 of Lagenorhynchus albirostris. Lineage (NCBI taxonomy): Eukaryota > Metazoa > Chordata > Mammalia > Artiodactyla > Delphinidae > Lagenorhynchus > Lagenorhynchus albirostris. The sequence continues at coordinate 120,364,168 of NC_083099.1, forward strand.
AATTGTCATATCAGATGCAATATAATTTTTAAAAAATCTTACCCAGTACCAAATTACTAATGATTCAGAGGATACAGGAAGTAGCAAAAGACATGACTAGGCTTTGGGAAGGTCCAAAATTGTCAATGTTACTCCCCAAATGCTCTTCATCTCTTGTATTCAGACATGTTCTGGTTTGGATTTAACATGAGATGCTTATGCAATGACTTTACAAGTACATCTGTTTAATGGCATAATTGCAAGGGGATTTGATCAGACTATTTCTCAAGTGTCCCAGTAAAGCAAGAAAATAGGTTACAAACCTGATTTAATTTTAACCCTATCCTTCTCATGCAGAAAAATATTTATATTTGTCTATTTATCTATTCATTCATTCATAAGGTTTATATATTTAGATATGCAAACCATCTGGTATATTTTTATGCATAATATGATATATATAGACATCAAGATATAATATTTTTCCAATTGGATTTCCAATTGACTCAGCACTATTTATTAAAAAGAATTGCCTTTCCCCACTATACTGCAGGTCGTTGACATAAGTAAGGTGATCATATATGTGTTGGTCTGTTTCCATATTCTATATTCTGTTTTTATTATCTATTTCTACCATAATTATCTAGCACCATCATCATGCAGTCTTAATTACTATTAGTTTTTAAAATATATGCAAGCGTGCATGTTTCTGTTTTTGTTCTTATTCTTCAAGATTATCTTGCCTATTTTCAGCACTTTGCATTAATTTATAAATTTTAGAATCAATTGTCATCTTCCTCATAAATGAGAGATTTTTAATTGGGCTTGCATATCGGATTAGGAAGAATTGACACCTTTATAATATTGAGTGTTTCTCTCTCTCTCTCTCTCTCTCTCTCTCTCTCTCTCTATATATATATATATATATATATATATATATATATATATATATTTTTTTTTGCGATACGCGGGCCTCTCACTGTTGTGGTCTCTCCCATTGTGGAGCACAGGCTCTGGATGTGCAGCCTCAGCGGCCATGGCTCACGGGCCTAGCCGCTCCATGGCATGTGGGATCTTCCCGGACCAGGGCACGAACCTGTGTCCCCTGCATCGGCAGGCGGACTCTCAACCACTGTGTCATCAGGGAAGCCCTCCAATATATTGAGTTACTTAAGTCGTATTTTTCTTCCTTCCTTCCTCCCTTCCTTCCTCCCTCCCTTCCTTCCACCCTCTCTTTCTTTCTCTCTTTCTATCTCTCTTTCTTTCTTTCTTTCTTTCTTTCTTCCCCTCTCTTTTTCCCTCTCTCTCTCTTTCTGTCTTTCTTTCTGTTTTAATATAGAGTTCTTACACATTTTGTTAAAATTGTGTATAATTTGTTTGGTATATTGTTGCTATTATAAATGGTATCTTTTACAATTTCAGTTTCCATGTGTTTGTAGTTAGTAAACAAAATCAGTATAATTGTTTTCTTCATATTGACTTGTATCCCATACATTTGCTAAATTACTGGATTTTCTATGAACAGAATCAGTTCATCCCTAAACAATGATAGTTTTATTTTCTATTTATTGGAATCTTTATGTAATTTTTCCTTCCATATTATAACTCTCTAAAACCTTCACTATGATGAAGAATAAATAGGGATGATAGCAGGCATTCTATTTTTTATTCTTGAAGTCAATGCGAAAAGTCATCAAGTATAATCTTAGTTATAGGTCTTTTGTAGGTACCATTTCTCATATCAAAGAAATTCCACACTATTCTTATGTGCTAAGTTATTTTGCTTGTTTTACTTGTTTTTAATTGTGAATGAGTACAGAATTTTGTCAAATCATTTTTCAGCACCTATTAAAATAATTAAGTTTTCTCCTTTATTCTGTTAACATGGTGAATAATATTAATTGATTTGTGAATTTTAACTTTCCTTGAATTCTTGAAATAAACCATACTTTGTTATAATTTATCATCTTTTGTGTATATTGTTGTGCTATATTTGATAATATTTTGTTTATGAGATAAATCTGTAGTTCCCTTTCCTTTCACATATTTTCAGATATTGATATTAAGATGATGCTAGTCTCATAACTTTTTAGAACTCTGGAAGTTCTTGCAAAAACACTTGGAGAGTTTGTATATTTGTATTTATTCCTCTTTAAATATCTTATAGAAGTCTCCAGGGAATCCTTCTGATTCTAGGGTTGGACCAGAGTTTTTAAACTACTACTTGTAGTAAATGTTACAGGGTAACATAGTGAGGTATTATTTTGTTGCAAGAAAACCACTAAGATGGATTATCTTATTTCATCTATATAGAAACTCTATGAGGTATTAGCGATATTTTAAAAACCAGGGAATTGGAGTTTAAGGAGGACAAACAACTTGCCCAAAGTTACACAGGTAGTTAGTAAAAGATCACATTTTTATAGACACTGTCTCCTTATCTGTCAAATGAAAACATTGAGTAGATTGTAAATGTTCCCATCACAAGAAGAAAAAAAATGTAACTATGTGTGGTTAACTAGATTTACTGTGGTGATCATTCCACAATAGACACATATATAGAATCATTGTGTTTTAAAACTGAAACTAATGTTATATGTCAATTATATCTCAATAAATAAAGTGAAAAAATGAAAAAATGAAGTATTGACAGAGTTAAAGGGGTATTAATCAAGGTAAAGAGGTATATATTTAATATGATAAAAAGGACTTTTTCACAGCATTTTGTATAAATTGTTGAAAAATGATTAAAGACGATTTATATAATACAAACGTTATTGTTGAACCTCATGAAGCAGACAGTCTCCATTCACAGAATTGCAAAATGGGACAGAAGGCAGGAAGCTTTTATGGGATGAAGTATAAAGGACCAGGAAGAGACAAATACAAAGTATCTTGCTTTAACCTTGGCTCTTACACTTCTTATCTCAAATTTCAACATCCTGCTCTCAGTACAACCTCCCCACTTTGCAGCTATCATTGCTCTCCATCCAGTGCAGATTTCCTTTGACAGCAGTGTAGCCTTCAGTGTCAAGGCCACATCAACCATTTTCACTAGAGCATCTGTATCCTTTGATCTCCACAATATGAGGAAAGCAAAGTCCTGAGTCTTTGTCAGTACTGATTGTCTTTTCTACAACTACACAGGAAAGGTTGCTTTCATACAGAAAAATACCGAAGAGCCTTTTGAACTGCAGACACTCTATATTCATCTTCCACCCTCTCAGTCCTTCTTAAAGGGATCTACTCACTGGGAAATTTCTTTCCTATTTTCTCATTGGCTATTTATTTTAATTTTTCACGGGCTCTTCAAGGGTTGTATTCCATGTTTCAACTCTCACTTTTAGCTAATATTCTTGTCCAACCACTTCTTTTGAAATAAAACAATACTAGGTTACAAAAATCTACCAACTTTTTATATTAAAATATGAAGACCCCCATCTGTAGCCACATTACCCTTATATAAATTCATTCTTCTGTTGCTATTGGTAAAAATGTCTTTCCACTTATGTGTCTGAGAGTATTTCCTCCCTTACTTCCTTAAAGGATTTTTTTCCATGAAGTATCCCATTCCTTTATTATTTATTCAGCATAATACTGTGTATTAATACTACACCAAATATTTTGTATATGTTCACAAATAAAATAGATACAGGAAACTGTTCTCCATTATAATGGGAGGAAGGGACAAATAATAATAAATAAGTAGAGTTGATAAGATATTGGAAACTTGTAAGTCAAAAAAAAAAAAGTAGGTAGAAGTCAAGGAGATCGGGGTTATTCAGGGAGACACGAGCAAGTTACAGTATTAAATATACTATTATGATTGGCTCTAATTTCCTCTAGTACCCAGGTAAAGTATTTCAGTTTCTTCATTAATGAATTGATGTAGCTGTGTGAATCCAGATTTTCTTTGGCCTTTAAAATTCAGTGAGTCCATATAAGTCATAAGTAATCATAGTAATAAACATGCATAAAAGTGTTATTTTTTTATTTCTAGGACTATTATTCAAATCTTAGCAACACCATAATGTTTATCAGTCATGACATTTCTTGTTTACAAATAATTTCTTGTAGCAGGAATACAAGTTTAACAAGAGATTCCTAAGAGAAAAAGTAATCTTCTAAGAATAAACTCAGGGGAGTCACAAGTAAGGACTCAAAATAATTAGTCTGGTTCTCCAGTGTTGTACATCTTTCATTCTGATTGTCCAGTCTCACTCTGAAAATTTAACTAACCCTAAATGCATTGGTCATTCCAGAAATCATTCTTAAACTCTGTCTAGCAATATCTTAAGTATCAATTCATCTTGTAAAGTAGAGGTGCCTTTTATTTTTCTCTTCTACTCATATCTCAGCATCTTAATTGTACTAACTCATGAGCTGAGTCTGTTTTTATTTTATTTATTTTATATACATTTTTGTCTGCTTGCAGTAGTGTTGATGTGTCACAGAACAGTGACTATAGCTTTTACTATAATTGATGGGAACAAATTCTTCTGGGATGTATTAATACAGCTGCAGGCAGCAAGGCAAACAGTGAATGGAGAGTAAATGGGTTCAGGGGCTGTAGCAATGCTGATATCGCTGGGGGCAAGGTGGTAGGCAGCCACTAATAATTACAGCTAAACAGTGGGAATGGAGCGTGTGCTAGGTTTATTTCACTCATCATTGTATATCGTATGCATTTGGCGGTTATGATCAAATGTTGTTTTCCCAAACCAATTAGCCTTCACTGTATTGCTATGTAATGCGTATGTAGCTACTAGTTTTAATGATCACTAGGCCTTTGATTTTAAGCACCAATGTTAAGGATATAGATTTTCTCCGGGGTTTTAAAGACAAAATATTTTTTCTCAATCTTGAATACTTTTTCCAAATACCAAGATTTTACTGTGTTTGAAATTCTAAGACTATTTCTTTACATTTTTAATTGTGGTGCTCAAAACTTAGGCCTGTAGAATTTTAGTTCTGGTTAAAACAATTTATTTTGCTGAATAAGAGCTTGCTCTAGAGAAAATGAGTTACTTGCCCAAGGTGCAAAAATTGCTTATGGACAGCATTCGGATAAAAGCAAACTCTAAAGTTCATCATGGTTAGGTTTACTAGCAATTCAGCAAAATGTATTGAGTATTCATTGTGTTAGGCATCACGCTAAGAGACAAAGACACACTTAGAAATATATAAACACTAATTATTTCAGGGTATATAATTATTTGCTAGTGACTTAAAGAAAGTAGAAGCAAAAGGAAGGAAATTGTTAACTTTGATTAGAGAGTTAGAGGACAATGATATATCTACAACCAGTAGCAGGCATTATTGGGAAGAAAAACAGGAAGCTTGCTGCAGAGTCTTTGCAGGGCATGGTGCAGCAATGTAGAAGTCACTAACCCAGATGTGCCTATTCTCTTACAACTTTTGTGAACTCTGTTTACACCCTGAGTTTCACAATTAAGGTAAAGCTGCAACTTTCCTACCTGCAATTTGCATTGTACGGTGAAGAAAAGCCAGACACTTAACTTTGACGTGGAATCTTTAGATATTCAGCACATCTCATTGTATACCTCCAGAAATAAGTATCTTCTGTACATTCATCATTGCAAAGTTTACTTTACGAAATAATAGAGAAAAAGAAAGACATCCTGTTTGATTCATGTCTTCCATGCCCTTGACTTTTCAATGCATCAGTGACTTCCATGGCTGTCCACATAGTCTTGGTTTTGATACTAAAGATGGCATCTATCTCTATTACTACATAGATGATTGCATTCTAAGATCCTTGGATTTCAAATCTTTAGTAGTAATTCCTTAAATGGACATATTTCTTTGTAAATAAAGAATGAAATTAACTCACATGTCCAGTTGCAAAGAATTTAATGACTCCATCACCATGTGGCATCTTCCTAGTGAGCCACAGGTCACACTAAGCATGAAAAGTTACTGCACCAAGCGCCTGATGTGGATTGCAACCTCCTGTGGAAATACTCAGTATTTAACGTTTGCATCGGTTTTCAGCAGGCATTTTGATGAATATGAATGTAATAGAAATGCCTGAATCTGTGTATGAATCAAATATAAACCAAAGAGGAAATTCTTTGATTTCTTTTGACTTTTTTCTTTTTGCCTGGTCATTTCTTGAAGCATCAGGCATAAAACTGGCTTAGTGCTGGAATCTCATTCTCCTGGAGAGGAAGGAAATGTTTAGGGGACACATATAAATAAAATAAAAATGAAAATATCTTAAACCTGTTTCTTTTTGGAATGACTCCATGAAGTTTACTATCTTCAAAAGAAGTTTTAAATTGATAAAAGATGGTTTTATTTGAAGAACTTGTATTATATAATAATTACACTGTCAGGTAGTCATGAAGCAATACTAAGCATTCCTCAAAAACTGCCAAATCTATTCTTTTCAAAATAATTGTAATGTAAAAGGCTATGTCTGATTGAAATGTGAAAGCATCATCAACTCTAATGTAAAATAAACATCTCAGAGATTAGAGAATAACGTTCTCTTTACACCCCATTTGGAAAACAAAGGGAAGTAAGTTGGGCATAATACTATAGAGAAAGAAGAAGCAGAGATACGAATGCTTTAGAGTTATCATTTTTCTGTCGTGAACATTGTAGGACCAGATTTTTATGAACTGCTAATTGGTGCACAATGGGTTCATTAAATGCTATGATCAGGTTTTAAAACAATCTTTCTTAACCACATGATATTCGAAAACCTGATAGGACTCCTTTAGACCATGAGTCCTTAGAGAGAAATTATTTCTCGATTTCTTTCAAAAAAATAAAAATGTGAAAACTACCTAAGGATACATTTTCTGACCATAATTAACCAAGTACAGCTTTAAGAGCTCAATTTTGGTCTGTGTGTTTCTATATGTCTCTTAAGATATTATCAATTTTTATATATAGAGAATAGTTATGACTATCCTCTTTTTCCCAATGGACAAAAAAAAAAAATGTAAGATAGCTAATGTGAAAGAGTTAATGTGTGGTGTGGAATTTGAGTATGAAACCCATGCCAAGATTTAAAAGCTTTATGAATAAAGATTCGATTTTCTCATGTGTATAATAAATGATTACATTAAATCATCTTCTCAACTTAATTTTTATTATATTATGATTCATAATATACATTCTTAAGAACCACTATTCTCTTTTTTTTGAAAAGGCTGTGTCTTAGAAATAGTAGTCATAAAAACACCCTGTGAATGAGTCAACAGGATGCTCTTCTTAAATAACTATGGTTCCTTATATAGTTGTTAAAATGTGCTAACTGGTATTATGTTCTATTTACAAAGATTCTTTTAGTTAACACTTTTCTATGCTCAAGTACGCTTTTGCCTTATTTTGAGTTAAGAAAGTCAAGGATGAACATTATAGCAATCTCTACTTCTATATTAATTCTATGGGATCCTATGCTTTCTAATAATGATACTTCTCTATTATTCTTCTCAAGAGAGATCCTACACTGAATAAAAGACATCAGATAAGAAGATATTAAGTTCCTTTTCAGATTTTTTTTTCTACCTGTAGTAAGTTGAGTGGTGGTCCTCCAAAAGAAATTTTACCTGGAGCCTCTAAAGGTGACCTTTCTTAGGAAAAAAGGTCTTTGTAGATGTAATTAATTCAAGAATCTTGAAATGAGAATATCCTGGATGATTAAGGGTTGGCTCTCAATACAATAACAAGTGTGCTTAGAAGAGAAGGAAATGGAAGACATAGAGGGGAGGGTTGTGTGAAAGCAGGCAGAGACTGGAGTCCTGAACACTGAGGAACCTCTGGAGCCAATAGAAGCTGGAAGAAGTGAGGACAGATTTTCTCCTAGAGCCCCCAGAGGGGGTCAAACCCTGTTGACATCTTGATTTCAGACTTCTGGTCACCAAAACTATTCTAGGAAATGACTGCTATCATTGCTGCTAACTTAAAAAAACAAGGGGCTTCCCTGGTGGCGCAGTGGTTGAGAGTCCACCAGCCAATGCAGGGGACATGGGTTCGTGCCCCGGTCCGGGAGGATACCACATGCCGCGGAGCTGCTGGGCCCATGAACCATGGCCCCTGAGCCTGCGCGTCCGGAGCCTGTGCTCCTCAATGGGAGAGGCCACAACAGTGAGAGGTCCGCATACCGCAAAAACAAAAAACAAACAAACAAAAAAATACAAGCAAACGAACAAACGAAAAGCCCCAAACGGGACTAATACATAAGGGTAGATCAATTAGGAACCATATGATTCTAATAGGGTATTCAAGAAAATATAAGAAAATGACTCCTTATAAAGGTGTGATCAGGGTGTAGGAAAGCTAGGTATTTGTTTGCTAGGTCTGCCATAACAAAATACCACAGACTGGGGGGGCTTAAACAAGAGAAGTTTATTTTCTCACAGTTCTGGAGGATAAGAGTCCACGCTCTAAGTGCCGGCAGGGTTGTTTTATTCCTGAGGGTCTCTCCTTGGCTTGCAGATGGCTGCTTTTTCCGCTATGTCTTCAGAAGGTCTTTCCTAGTTGCCCATGCATTCCTGGTGCCTCTTTTGTCTGTGCTAATTTCCTTTTCATAGAAGACCTCCAGGCAGATTGGATTAGGGCGCACCCTAACAGCTGGATTTTAATTTAATCACCTCTTTAATGACCATTGCTCCAAATATCTTCTAAGGTGCTGGGGGTTAGGACTTCAACATATGAATTTGGGGAGCACAATTCAGTCCATAACAGTGCTCTCGGCAAGGCGAGGCCTGAAGAAATGAGGAGAAGCAGCAGTTACATGAACCCAGAGACAGAGAAGACCTTGCAGAGAGATACCTGATGGGTCCTGAGTGTTGGTGAGAGAAAAAGCAAAGCCCCAGAGGAAAGGAGGCTGGGGAGTGAATTCTTCTTTCCCTTTGACTCCTGGGAGCCACAGGAAGGCCAGAAGACCACTTCTGTAGTGCATCCACATCAGCCTCTGGTGCTCAGAGCAAGGTTGAGAAGGGTCAAGAGAGGATGTGAAAACTCAAATGAAAGATATCCAGCAAAAATGAAATTTCAACATTATTTCATGGAAATCACTTGTAGCCACTTCTGCGGTTTGAAGGCATCAGTAAACTAGGTCCAGCATAATAGAGTCTTTAACAACTCCTTTTTTCATAAGGAGTCGAGGAGTTTATGAAAACAACATAAGTTTTGTATAACATATTCTCAACAATATAGACCTGCCCTGGAAGCTTTAAAAATCTTGCTTCTTATGGAACTATTCACATTTTTTTATTAAAGTGTATGTCTACTTGTGTTTATAAACACTATATATTTTAAAACATCACACAGGTTGACAGGTATTCTAAGATTTAAATGCTGAATGCCTACCAGGGTTCTGTTCCTGTTTTCAAAATTCACTAGGACACATTCTGAACTTTCTACAATCTAGTTGTTTTACTGGTTCGGTGGGAAGGTTATTGATATCCAAGAACCAAATGAAATTACTACAGGATATTATTTTAATAAAACAAGTGCTGGAGAAATGCTGTTTGTGACTGAAGCACATTTATTAGTGTATCTTCACCACCCAGTGCTGATATAAATATTTATTTAACTGAATTAAACAGCAATAGAAAGCTGCTCATTTTCCTAGGTATATAAGCCACTGGAAAAGAATTGTTATTTGAACATCTTTATGTATTCTGGGCAACTTAGTAATGGGGGAGGAGTAAATATTTGAACTTATTATCAGGCTGTTCCTTTTCCTCATGGCCCCCTTAGCCATTTTATACTAAAATTTGCCATATATAAAATATATGAAAAATATTTTTTCAAATTGCCCCAAAGTTTCGCATGTATATTGAATTTCTAGTCATATTTAGCAAGAAGTTGAAACCAGTTCGGGTGGAAAATTGTCAGAAATATTCTAGAGATTTGATTTCCACGTTAAAAAAAAAGTTAAATATTTGAAAATCATTAAATTAATGGTCGTATATGTTTTGTTATATTTTCGGAAGTATAGATAATTTGAAAAAAATGTGTATCCAATTATAATTTGTGACACATTTCACTAGAAAACATTTATGAAAAGTCAGTCAAAAGTGGTTAAAATTATTTAAGGAAAAAAACCATGCTGCTTCCTAAATGAAAGTAGCCACTAGAGGGCACTGCTGCTCTATATCAAACCAACGTGTAACCACAATAAATACTGAAGATTTTAAAAGGTAGGGGTTCAAGGTGGCAAGTTTGGATTGTAATATGAAATGCTCTAAAAGAAGAAAAATAAATTTTTTACAGTTAATATTATTTATCAGACGATTTGAAAACTCTGAGCACTTAAATTGGCACTTCCATCAAACTAATTTTACTAGACTTTGTGATGTACATTTAAGAAAAAAAATGTACATAAAGAAAAAGATATTTATGGAACCCCACAGTAGTTTTGCTTAGATAAGCCCTGTTATCTTTTTATTATAAAGATTTCTATTCTTCATAATGTCAGATAATAATGGTAATGATAACTTAGCTGCTTTCCTCAGAAGGGCTATGATGTATTTATACATATACAGTATATATTCATAACACAGTATATATATTCATGTTTACACGCCAAAGTGAGGCAGTAAAGACAGGTAGTATAATCACCAACTTAAAAGGAAAGAAATTGAGGTACAGAATGTCATTGCTTGTCTAAATCTCAGAGAAATTAGAGAGTGAATATGTGTGATGTGTATGTGCACATACAGGGGCAAAAATGGAGATAAAGAAATACTTTTCCAATAAAATTGAAAGAAAGAAATATCCACAATTAAATAATGAATTACATACATACATATAACAAACACATATTGGAGAGAGAAAAGGAAGTTAGTTATTATGTTTCACTAATAAATATTATGCTCTTTAAAAAGCAATGAATAGTTCACTGTCCTTACTATGAACTAAAAATGAGTGGCTAATATAGAAATATGAGACACATTCTTTGAAGTAAATAATTGAAATAGAGTTACAGAGACAATGCACATGTCAAAATAGACTATACTGCATAATTTTGTGTGAGAAATATGCTGGGTGTTATATATACAGACTTTAGGAGATCATCATGGGTTGGAGTAAACTAAAGTGTTCTATGGAGAGGGGATAGGAATTTGAACTTGGTCTTGAAATTTGGGACAACATCAGATAGGTGATGAAGATGTTAAAACATGGGAAGACTCAGAGATCTGGGTGGTCCAGACATGTACCGATGCCAGTCAGTATCTAAAGCTATCTGTCTTGGTGAGTAGGGGTAGGGAGGTGTAATTGGAGCAATCTAGAAAGCTACATTAGGGATATATTGTATGTAATTTTGAATTCCAGGTTGAGATGCTTTGATTTGATCCAAGGCATTAGAATCAGATGTGTGGCATGATCAAAGCAGTGTTTAGAAAGATTAATCTGCTTGCCAGATAGATTCATACGAGGAGAAACTTGAGTGAGAGAAGACCTTTGAGGGATCTGTTTCATAGAACAAACCTGAGATGCTATGAACCTTAATTAGGACAGTGGCTACAGACATAACAAAGAAAGGGCTAAAAGAGAAGTGAGATAGAAATAGGAAACGGTATGGATTTGGGTTGATTAAATGTGGAGGTCTCAGAAGGGAGAGGGGATGAGAAGCAGTTATGAGAATTTAAGCCCAGAGGACATGAAACAAAAGGCAGAGGAAGCGGATTTGTACTGAGCATACAAGGCAGAAAAATCTGTTCAGTTTTAGATATGTTAACATGTCTTTCATTGATTAAATGTAATGATTCTCCTCAGAGATGCAGGACAGAGCGGCAGAGAGGAGTTAGATTGTCAGTGTAGATTTATAGTTGTATTTACAAATGCTAACTTAATCAGAAGGAGGTGATACATTTTTGAGTGAAAGGAAAAAAAAGTGAAATAGGGGACTAAAAGCTAAAATACAGGTTAATCTGAATTTAATAGTTAGAGAAAGAATAACCAGCACTGAAATATTCAAAATGATTGTCTTAGATGTGCATAGGAGACAAAAGATCAATTAACCAGAAGCACAGAATGAGGGATTCCCTGAAGTCAAACTTTAAAAATAGGTCAACAGAGTTGGGGAAAATGCCATGGAGTTAAGTAATTAATAATAGGTCAATGCCATATTGGAAAGTGTCCTTTCATCAGAGTGATAGAGATAGGAGAAATGTTGACTGGTTAGAATAGAGAAAAGGGGAAATAGATGCTAGGGTAAATCACTGTTTGAGAATACAGGCAGTGAGATAAATAGGAAACTAGGATCAAGGGATTACCATTAGGTTCAAACATCATGTTATAAGATTAGGAAATATTGCATTACAATATATAGGAAATATTGTGTTGTAATATTTAGTCAAGTAGATTGCATGCTTGCAGACAAAAGGGAAAAAGAGAATGAGAAATGAAAGATCCAAAATAAAGAGAGAATAATCGAAGGACAAAAGGAGATAAAAAGAGGGGACCGAGGACCCTGGCTGAAGCAATATCCCTTTAAAGCTGTGATAATGCATCTTTTGATAAGCCTGAAGAGATATGTTATATGGTAGGTTTACATCAGGATATTCTTAGCTATCTCAAATCTATTTTGAAATTATATATGGGACAAGTCAATCAATAAAAAACAGAATCGCTTCAGTCATCTTTATGTTGTAGGAGATGAGATGACCCTAAAAAAAGGGGGGGGCACAAAAGGTAATTTTGCCTGCCTCACAATCTTCCTGATGTTCATTGCTGAGTAAAAATCTGGGCTCTAATGTGTGAATCAGAGTTTGCATGAAGACCATTCTGTCTACGTGCCTATTTAAATCAAATAACACATGAAAAGCAAATTGAGCCTTTTTGTAATCCTGAAGAGTTGCAATAGTAGAGCCTGTCGACCAATGTTCTAAACCTACCTGTTTTCATCATTTAGCTTTATGGGCTTTTATTTTTCCATCTTGAAAAGCCAGACATTAAAAGTCTGAAATATTCTGTAATTTACAAATAGCAGAGCAGCAAGTCTGCTGGTTATATTTGATCCCGACTGGTACAGAACTGTTGGTGAGATGTCCTGCCTGTCAAATTTCCTCATTCTTGTGCTGATCTGGTTGCAGACCCTCTGACCTTGCTCTGCTCTTTGCTTCCTTTGAATTTTCTGATTCCTGACTACCTGCTCAGCCGTTCACTCACCCAGCATCTTTTCTAGGAACTCCCTACCTGTGTACTTTTGATCCCCCAGCTGCCTGTCTAGCTGATAGACTACCATGCTCTGACCTCCTGTACCTAGATTGTTGTTGATCAAATATTGCTTACTTGAGTCCTAACTTGCCTCTTCCAACTTGGTGTAGGATGTGTCAATATGTGTAGACTGCCTGCCTGAACTCCTGTACTCTATCTTCAGCAAGCCTTGCTTGGCCTTTCCTAATCCTGACTCATCATCCTCCTTCAGAAAAGCATTTTCCCTCAAGTCCTAACGGAACAGCAATTAAAGAGGATGCCAAGGTTTATTAATCCTGGGTGATGGGGATTAAATGGATAGGAAAGAGTGAAGGAGGTAATGAACTTTGTTGTGGATTTATTTTATGTAGGATTATAATAGATGTCTTATATTGGATGTTCACAAGATTTAAGGTATATTTTCTACTATTTCTCCATCAGGGAGAAAAATCATCAACTAATCTCATTATAATGTATTAGCTATTATCTAGGTCTAGATAGACTGGAGTTCTGTTTAATATTTTTTAAGGTCCCAATTGTGGACTATTATAATGAATTGTTTCTAGGAGTTAAAACCATGTAACTCTCTTAAGACAGAACCACTTTGGACTTAATTATGGCTGAAAAAAAATCTTAATTGATTCTATTATGCACATGTATATCTTACCCATATGAATTCAATAACAGAGAAAGTACCACCTATGTTTCTTTTGCTTCTTTTCTGAAAGATTTATTATGGCATGATGTTTAGGAGAGGGGTAATTATTATTTGTGTATAAATTCTTCATGTAGTTTCTTCCTACTTTTCCCATACCACACGATTCTTAGGAAATGAAAATATGTTAACATGGATCTGAAGAAATGTAACAGGCTTCTCAAGATTTGTGGGGATGTGTTGAGGGCTTCATCTACCCCAAGCCATAGTAACCATTGTGAGAGCTTAGGGGATCATAAAGTCTGCTAAATTTCAACCGGTTACCATACTGGGTTGGAAATTCTGCTTGGGAGTCATCATCCACCCAGTCAATCAACCTGGAAATGTGAGGATTATCCCTCAACTGTCTTTCCCTCTCATCCTCAACCTTCACCAAAACATCTAGAAACATTTTGAATCACTTCCTTCCTTTCTATATCTCTGTGTCTTGTCCTAGTTCAGGCAAAATTATATTTTCCTAGAATGCTTGTTATACTTTCCTGAATTGATCTTCTTTATTCTAGGATTTTCTCCCTTCTTTGACATTGGTCCCATTGCCCCTGTGCATGGAATGCCCTTTCAACAACTACTAGTAGGACTAAAGATTCCAATTTTTGAAACTCAGCTCAAGGGTCACCTTGAGATGACTTTCCTGATACTACACATCTCCACATTAACTTGGTGCTACACATAGGCTGAGTGCTGCTTCTTTTTCTATAAAACCCTGTACGTATTTCTGCTTCTGCATGTACAACATAGTGTCACTGTTGTTCTGGGTCTACTTTCCCCATTAAACTTAGATTTGATTGAGGGTAAAAAACATATTTTATTGTTTCTCCAGAACTCAGTTTAATGCTGAATATATAGTAGGCACTCCATAAATGCTTGTTAAATAAATGAACGAATATATAGATCTGTCTTTATACTCTATTTTCCATGGGCAAGAGCTCTTATTTTTATGTTACATTTGGCACTGTAACAAATATGTGACAGATGCTTAACAAGTATTTTTTCAATGACTGTCTCGATAAACTGCAATCATTTCCCCTTTCAAGGTCTTATGCAAGAAGAGCTCATATCATATATCTCTTTCCAATAATTTGATTGTACTTTGTGACAAATTTTTAGATTTTACTGTAAAAAAAGGTGGTGGAAAGTTTAATAAAATTTTTTTGTAGATGCCTTGGAGAATTCTACACATTTCCAAGGTCTGGACAAGAAGAGCTCATTATAGCTGAAATAGGATTACAATGAGAACTATGCAGGACATCAACTGTCTCCCCAAATACTAATGATATGTTATGATATGATATATATAACATAATATGATTAATATAATACATTGAAAACCTCTCTGGGTGAGGAGGTATCTATGAAGGGCTTGGTTTAGGGTTATGAAGAGATTGATTGATTGCCTCTGGACCTCATACTATCATTTGCTATTCTGAGAATTCAGGACTAAAAATAATTGAGGAGGTGGGCAGACAGGATTACTTTAACTCAATTTAACATTTGACACATATTCTTTGCTCGTTGCTACAATTGCATTTTTCAATTGTTTTGTAATGCTTCATGTGCCTGCCACCTTGCTAGAACTGTGAATTCCTGTTCTCCAATTCTGTGTCTTATTCACATTTATAGCATAGTTTATAAGTCAGAGTAGGAGTTCAACATATACTTTTTAAGTGGTTGAATGAATACATTTTTGACCAACAATGTACAAATCACTGTTAAAATGAATACGGCCAGGCATGCATGCATAAGGCACATTTCCTTTACTCAGTCAAATGAAGGAGGGGACAAAAGGGGATGGGTAGGAATGTTTTATACAAAGAAAAATTTGATAAAATCATGGAAAAAATACGTAAATAGAGCAATGGCCATATTTGTACAAATGGTCATATTTGCAGTTTAATTTAGACCTCTTATTCATACTGACAGGAAAAGCCCTAGAATTAATGTAGAATGGGTTTCTGTCAGGAGGCCATGGCACTCTGGACCCTAGATTTTGGATTCATCAACAAGTTCCAAAAATATTTTAACATGTTGGAATCTATAAGATGAATCTAATAAGGCATCATATAATAGCGACAAATGGAAAACCCTTTTCAACCAAGTGCAAAATCAAAGAATAGGTAAAAAAGCTTTAGATTTTTAAAAAACTCTGAGTCTGATACAAATCAACAGTGAGTTGGTTTCTAAAATGTTATAAGTATCAGACTTCATTGATAGCATGGCACCTACCAAAGGACAGATAATTGGTTCTCTGTGAATGTTGGAATTTACCAAATGCATTAACATTTTATTGATCATTATTTGCTTAATTTATATTCTGCCTAATTTCTAAAATAACTTGAGACAACTACCTTAGCTGTCTTTTTGTGTAAGAATTTCAGACAGAGTGGAGTATGGAAAAATTAGAGAAGATCCAAAACGATGACTAGAGTCAAAGCTGTGCAACATTAGCAATAATTAAGGAAGTAGCAATATATTTATTCGCTAAAAAGAATTCAGTAAGCAAATGTTTGTTGAATACCTACTATGTACCTAGTACTCTATTAAGTCTCAGGGATTCAACAGTGAAGGGAGAAACAAACAAGGAAAAATCCTGCTGCATATTTATGAAGCTTAGGAGTCAGATGAAGAGATACAATCAATGATTTTAGAAATAAATGTATAATTGCAACCATGCTAAATCCTGAGAAGGGCAAGGATGTTGTGCCATGAAGGTATAACTAATGGGAAGTATTAGTTGTGGTAAATGTGGTCAGTGTCAGCTCCCCTGAGAAAGTGAAATCTGAGTTGAGATCTTATTGATAAATAAAATATTAGTAAATACGAATTCCTTGTTCTATTGTTGATAGATGTGGAAACCAATATAATACTTTAAGAAGGTAATTTTGTAGTAACTATCAAAATGTAAAATATGAATACCTTTTGACCCAGTGTTTTGGACTTCATGCTTGTGTCTCCCCCAAAATTCATATGTTGAAATCCTTAACACCAAATGCCATTGCAATAGTATTGGGAGATGGTGCCTTTGGGAAGTAATTAGGTCATGAAAGTGGGCCCTCATGATGGGATTAGTGCCCTAATAAGAGACTTGAGAGAGTTTGCTTCCTTTTTCTCTCATGAAACCACGTGAGGACAGTGAGAAAGCAGAGAGCCAGGAACAAGACAGCAGAACTGTCCCCCATAATTGCACTAATTTTCTATTGCTATTTTGACTTTCTAGAAGTCGTTTGCTCTGCAAGGAGTAAACATTATAGAAATGTGCATTTGTGGAAACATTTGATCTTTTTAACATTTAAAGATATGTATTTTCAGCAATTTAGAGCAGTGCATTTACTTTATCATTCTCTGAGAAATGTAAATTTAAAAAAAGTAGCTTGTAACACAGAACTAAAGCAAACTTCAAAAACCTTTTTCAGTTTTCAATGACTGATTTATTTTCTCCAACCCTAATTTAACTACTTTCCTTTAATCCCCATGTTTTCATCTCAGTTATTTTATATATTAGAAATACGTTTTCTCAAAGTACAAACCCAAACAAAATTCTATCATATCACTCATATAGTATAGTTGCTTATCCAGTAAATTTTTAGGTGCTTTCCCAAATACATATGAAGCTTAACTTAGATCTTTAGAGAACTAAAGCAAATTTTCAGTGATAAAATAATGGGTGCAATAGCCCAGATACCTACCATTTTTAAAAAGTGAAAATTGTTTATCTACAGACTTGAGAAAAAAGAGGATCAAGACCTTTAAGGGCCCCAAACTGAAATGTCTTAAGAAGCCATTCAGGTGACTCAAATTGCTGAACAAGGACAGGTACTGGACAACAGGTAGCAATGGGGGTTTTGTTGAATTAATGAGTAAAATTTTGGCGTCAAGAGGTCCTCATCTCCAGACAGATTCAGTATTGCTATACTTTCTTGGATTATTTAAAAAGTAGCTGGAAACTGAACTTTTATAGGAAGTTTCTCAGTTTTTCAAACTTTTGTCTGCTGAATCAAAGGGCACAGGAAGGTTAGATTTAGCTCTCCAGGTCCCCACTTAGAAAGAGTTGAGGTAATGGAAGTGGGGCAGCCTTGAGCTGGAGAACAGAGAGAAAGGGAGCAGGTCACTGGGGATCCAGTAAACTCTAGAGGGAAGAGAAACCATCCAGTCATATCCATGACTATGCTAACCAGCTTAAGACACTGCAGATAAGGCTTTCACAACTATTGGCAATTTTTGAACATTGAGGATATTTTTGCCACAGTGTAGTGACATTTGTTGCTTGACTCCTCAGGAAGATAAGAGAATATCAAAAACCTAGAGTAGGGCTTCCCTGGTGGCGCAGTGGTTGAGAGTCCGCCTGCCGATGCAGGAGACACGGGTTCGTGCCCCGGTCCAGGAGGATCCCACGTGCCGCGGAGCGGCTGGGCCCGTGAGCCATGGCGGCTGAGCCTGCGCGCCCGGAGCCTGCGCTCCGCAATGGGGGAGGCCCACGTACCGCAAAAAAAAAAAAAAAAAAGCTAGAGCAACTCCTAGTTCTTGTAAACCTAGCTGCCTTTGAATACAGGCATTTTCAGAACACAAACAAATGAACGAACAAACAAACACAAAAGGGTTATTTCCTTAGATAGAGCTATTTACTGTATATTGTTATTCTTAATGCCATATTACTCTTGATTTTCTTTCTTTTTAGATCTCATTATCAAGCTTTCCTTTGGCTCTTATTTCTTTTGATATTAACAATGGATCAAAGGTTATCATTGACATGTTTATCTTTACTTAAGTTTCAGTGCTAAGCACATGTTTCTGGACTAATACACTCAGAAGAACCTCTCGTCAGGGAATTAGCCTTAATTCTTTTAGAAGCCATCAGTGATTCTGCCATCTTTGTCAGGTCCTCAGTCGTGTGCCTCATTGGATTTCTTTATATCTTCTTTTAAGGAGAACCTGTAATTTCTTCTCTCAATGCTACACTGGTATTTGGAAAAAACACTCGGATTTTGGAAGGGAGAAAAGGAAAACATGGCACTCGTTGGAACACGTTTTTTCTCTTTTCACAGACGGCTTTCTTGTTTTCCATCCATACAATCACTTTTGTTAGTTTTTAGGGATTCTTATTCCATTCACCTTTCAACCTGACTTTCAGATGCATTCCCATGGCTGCTTCCAGTCCCTAGCTATGCTGTCATAAGGATTACACTCAGTTATATAGAAAACAAACATACTTTTCTTCGTATAATTTTACTATAACGGCTTTCTGAACCTAAAGATTCTGTATGCAAGTGTGTATGCACACATACACACACACTCACATAGTCACACAAATAACTCCCCCCTTATTTCCCACATACACCCTTTATGATATTATATCACATTAATGTGCTCTGCTGTCTCCTTCAAGGTTCCCAGAAGAAATGAATTACTTCTGGAAGCCTAAATGATCTAAATCTCACCATCATTTTCTCCTAATAGTCCAAGGTCTAGCTACCTAGATTATGTGTTGTTCTGTAAAAGACAATAAGTCCAGCTACAAGAGTTGTAGCTGATGTGCAAATGAGGCTCCAATTCAAGGGATACCAATTATTTCATCTTCTGCAAATTTAGTCGATGGTCTTAATTTTATCAATTTCTTCTCTCACAATGCTTCCTCTATTCTAGTGTCTTTAGTAAGGATCCTATTGTCCTTTACTTATATTATTTTGAAGTAAACCTCCCAATGGAATATAACAGTCCCCAAAATATGCAACCAGAAGCATGCTATCACTCATGAATTTGCTCCAATATCAGCAGAATTTATCTAATTATCCCTCTGAATCAGGCCTTTGTAGCCTAACTGAACCGTGTCTCTGCTTCACAGTGATGATCCTGACGTGGGACCCAGTGTACAGAGGACCTCTGCCATTAATAGTCTCATTGCAGTGCCCCATTAATAAATATTACCAGATCAAAAAAATTTTTCAACTAGTGATCTCAAACATGTTTTTATGTTTTCAGTAATTTCTGTTAAAATTCTTTGTTGTCAGTTGCAGGTTAGGAGCATGGAAACAAAATCTGCAATTAGGAATAAGCACAGCTGACAAAACGAAGAGTCATGGGCACACGCAGAGAGCATGGCAGGGTGAAGCTGCCCCTGGAAAAGTTAGAAAGAAAACACTTAGCTGACATTGCAGTATCAGCAAATGTACATGGATTTTTTTTCCCCCCATTCTTTGTTGTAACTATCAAATTAGTCAGTGTATTCGAGAGAGTGCCATGCTCCTGGGAAGGGGCAATCATTGCTTCTCCTCTCACTCATATTCCTAGTTGACAGTTCCCTAGGGGGACAGCAGAAATAAATTCAGGCTGTCCTGATGAAGGCGAGTCAGCTCATTAGCAGCTGCCATCACAGCACTTTACCTCGAGCTCACAGATGGAGACAAGGGGTCTTTGAAGGCGATTCTAAGGCAGCTTCGTATGGAGCAGCATAAGTCGGGATCCTGTAAAGCGTTGTCTCCCTGGAAACCAAGTGCAACAATTACCCTGTTTTCATCAGTTCAGGATGTGTATAGTTCACACATAAATGCCGAGTTTGTGGAGAAATTTGCACAGTGGATTCCTGTGTTATGGATACACATAAACGAGAGATCTTTAGGACTGTCAGTCAGATCCTTTATGAAGTCATGGACCGCCTTTGAAAGAGTGGCATGTTAAAGGTCTGAAATAAATGACTCCTGTATGATGTATGTGTGATACTGAATCCCTGTGTGAAATACAGCACTCCCTTATGCAATTCAGAAAGAGGTATCAATTTTAATTGAATTAGATCTTGTTTTAACAGAGACGTTTACCTTGTTCATTTAATTCCCAGATTCTTATTTGTGGGAACACCAGTAGTGGAGTTTTATCTTATTTCTCAAGTAACAATATCATCCCAATTTCATGCATACTTATTCGATTCGAAATACAATTAAGAAAAGAGGCATTATTTTCTACAATGCTTTGTATTTAAGCCCATGAAGATTAAAAAAAAAACTACCAGTTTTTGAGAGGGCTCTGACTTTAAATTGTGTGTGATTTAACCTTCTGAATATTAAGTTTAGGCTATAATGAGTAAAAAGTAAGTTTAAAGAGTTAGTAGTTTATAATCCTGGATTCCAGCTATCTCATCAGAAAATACATACCATCAAATTAAGATACCAGGAGAGAAGTTCCTCAGACAGGAATTCAGAGAATGATTATTCAAGTAGAAAAGTTTATAAAAATAAGTTGCCCACCCATAGTATAGATTAGAGACATTTTTAACAGTAGCAATTGTAAAGGATCTCTAAACGCCTCTACAACCTAAACACTAAGCTAGAAACTGGCCTTATTTGTCAGCTTAGCTCTTAATTGCATAACATGTGTTTTTAACTAATAATTCAATGTTGATACTTTTATATTTTGGTGTTTATGGAAAATGTTAGTGACACCAAAGATAAGCAGTCTTTACACTGTTTGTACATTTATTATTTATCTTTTCCATATTCCCCATTTGAACCTTCATTCATTTTGAGTGGAATTCCTTATCAAAAGTATCCTAAAACTATCAGGTCCAGGTAGGGATCATCTTGGTGTAACACATAGAGAAGTGGGTGGTACCAAGAACCTGTCCTTTATCTGTGTTCACATTAATAGAGCCAGGTCCTCGGATTTTCCTTCTTACCATTTAATCACCAGTTTGCAATAGGCTACAATTCAATTCTACTTAATTAGACTGTATAATCATAATGATTGATTAGTTAATACAGACACATGTACTTATTTTAACTGCCATTTGATCTTGAAATATGGTTTTGCACTGTCTAGACTGTCAAAAGAATGAAACTCTTCCTTTTTTATCTCTTGTATATTAAATCTCCCCCTGGCATTACTGCATTATGGCAGTGTCTGGTCTATGGTTTCTATATGCAAGTAAGCTCAAGTTTTCATTCTTTAGCTGTTAGTCACATAGTTCTAAATGTATTCCAAATAATGCTGATGTTGAATGTTTTTTACTCCACTGTGTGTTTCTAATGGGATTTTACCAAAGAGCATAACCTCTAACCATATTAATAGTTAATCAAGCAATAAACATGCTTTGCTGCAAGCTCAAGCCAACAGACTTTTCTCTGATGATGAATTTTCTATTCAATTGACAAGGATTTCTTTTGCTTTATCTCATTATTGTAAAACTGGGGTAAATGCCTGAGTGTTCAATTCCCAGTAAGTGCCCTAAAGGGCTTCTTCCTAACTCTTTGACCTAAATAAATGAAGTGTCCCAAACTGCACATTAATATATTATCCCAAAGCTTTGCTTCTTTAGAAATAGCCTCAAAAAACATGGATCTATTAGATAAAGGGTTTTGAAACAGGAAGACAAAGTAAAGGTAGTCACTTATTAAATTTAAGAGCTTGCATTATGAAATATTGAGAAATTAAAAAAATACGAGTGTGCTAAGGAAAACTACGACGATTTATATAATACTAGGAAAACTGGCCCAAAGTGAAAGCAATGTGCTTAGATTGTACTTAGGTATTTATCCTATAGAGGAAAGTGAGACAGAGACAAGGTTACACAGTCACCATACTGTTTCCTCCTCCTGCAGACACAGAAAAACATTTACTACATCATCATGTTTCCTACACTTGCCTGCAGTCAGGATGGGGTGTTACTGGCTGAGCTTTGGTCAGTAATTTATGGGCAGAGGTGATGTAAGCCACCTCCAGCTCTTGTTCTTTCTTTTTTTAATAAATTTATTGATTGATTTTTGGCTGCATTGGGTCTTTGTTGCTGCGCGCGGGCTTTCTCTAGTTGCAGAGAGCAGGGGCTACTCTTCGTTGTGGTGCATGGGCTTCTCATTGTGGTGGCTTCTCTTGTCGAGGAGCACAGACTCTAGGCACATGGGGTTCAGTAGTTGTGGCACGCAGGCTCAGTAGTTGTGATGCATGGGCTTAGCTGCTCGCGGCATGTGGGATCTTCACAGACCGGGGCTCAAACCCGTGTTCCCTGCAGTGGAACACAGATTCTTAACCACTGCACCACCAGGGAAATCCCACCAGTTCTTGGTCTTAAAAATCACCCTACAATGTCCCCCAGGATCCTCTTTCCCATATGCAGTAACCTTGAAAGCCCCTTCTTCTAGATGGCGGAACTACAAGACAGAAGAAGCCTGGGCCCCTGTAGCTTATAAATGTGCTATCTTCCATTAAAAATACTTATGGGACACAGCTAACCTCCTCAAATCTCTTAAAATTAATTTACAGATTGATTCTGGCAGTCATGAAATCAATTAAAACACATAATCCTTAAGTTATCTTTTTGAAGACGTTCTAAATTGTATAGTAGTCATGGCAGAGCTCAGTTCATGGGTCAGCCTTCTTATTTTTGTCTTTGTCCTTCTTATAATTAGAAAATTAAATTTATGGCTAATAAATTATCTTCAATATCAAGCAAATTAGTGTGTGTGTGTGTTGTGTCTTACCAAAGTGGGAGTATATTGCTCATCTCACTCCAGGCCTTTGTGTGGCATTTGTGGCTTCAGCTGTGAAAGGAGCAGTTCTGGTCAAGGACTCAGGGACCAGTCTGAGACTGGAGGAACCTCAGCATTGTTGGTCTTCAGGCTTGGTCAGACCAGGGACTATGCTGGGAAGAGTGGAGTTGTACTGGGATGTCTAATGTTAAACTTGTCCTGTCAGCCCAGCACTGGTGTTGCTAACAAGCCTTCCATTCCTTTCATATTTTGGGGAATATGGTTGTGATTACTCAGCATCTATTCCTAAAATGACAGTGCATTTTCAGTGGTTCTTTCGAGAGGGCCATTCTGATCACAATGTTGAGTTCTCTTTGTTTTGGTTTCCCTGATGTTTCTCTCAGTTTACTTTCTCCAGGACTGACTCTAAGGAACTGCCAGAGCAATAATTATTTGTTCAAAAGGAATTGCCCTCTAATGTGGGCCTTGTATATTCCTTCTATTTATTCGATCAATGTACAATGGTTTGTTTCTATGCATATCAAATTATTAGTCTGCAAAATGAATGAATTTGAGAGTAGTTGGACCTTTGCTCTCCCTTGGTTAAATTCTATCACACAATATTCCCTTGAAAGACTCAGGAGGTCTTTCTATTTGTTGACGAATCTAAGCAGGGGCCTTGGAATGAATGGTCTAAAAAACTATAAATGCTGCAGTAGATTTATTAAGTAGTAGTTCCAAACAAATACTGTGGAGTACAGGAGTAATTGCCAACATTTGTGCTCTTAACTCAATTTCCTACAGAAGGAACAGCTGAAAAAACAAAAACTATTAAAAATCCATTACCTGTTGTTTAAGAAGCAAAATAGCATCTTTCATAAGCTCCTTGTCAAGCAATTGGATGCAGCAGGATGATGAGCAGTGAGAGTGAGGGTTAGGCTGGCATTAACATTTTGCCTATTAACTTAAGTGATTAAACCTTCACTAAATTATATCAAGGAATTTAATTTCTTTTCAAGTCTTTATGAATTTTCTCTAATACAGAAATGATCCGAGACAGAATGCTCAAGAAAGTTAAACAGACACAACACTAAAAAGAAAAGTCTGCATTGCTCTCTGTGGAGGGCACTCATGGACCATGAAACACAC
This sequence comes from Lagenorhynchus albirostris, assembly GCF_949774975.1. Classification (NCBI taxonomy): domain Eukaryota; kingdom Metazoa; phylum Chordata; class Mammalia; order Artiodactyla; family Delphinidae; genus Lagenorhynchus; species Lagenorhynchus albirostris. Next base: position 120,388,642 of record NC_083099.1, read on the forward strand.
AGAGTCTCTTGGACAATTTTCTCAATACAATTTTCAAGGCAAATTCGGATGTGTTTGCTGTGTACTCACAATGTATTCATGAGTTAAGACTTGAACGGGGCTTCCCTGGTGGCGCAGTGGTTGAGAGTCCGCCTGCCAATGCAGGCGACATGGGTTCGTGCCCCGGTCCGGGAAGATCCCACATACCGCGGAGCGGCTGCGCCCGTGAGCCATGGCTGCTGAGCCTACGCGTCCGCAGCCTGTGCAAAAAAGACTTGAATGGTAGAGCTAAGCCTAAATTGGAAGCTTCCACTCTTTCTTAAGGTCGTGTAAGCTACCTTATATACTTGAAATCTGGTTGCAGTGTTAGTTACTAGGTAAATTCAGTATATATAATAATTTTTATCTATATCTGACATGGGCTGAACGAAATCCACAAGGGGGAAATCAATACAAAAACTGCCACATATTAACATGGGTTATATTGCATATGACAGAGGGCAGAGGGATTTAACATAATGCAGTTATCTTTCACAGCAGCCACAAATGCGCTGTCCCTCAAGTAAGCAAGGTCAGAAAGCTGCCAGGTCTTTCCCTTTGAGGCCAGGGCAGAAAGAGCATCTCCTGCTCCTGAAAGAAGAGAAAATGGGCCTCACAGGTCAGCGTGATCACTGCTAGCCCAGAGACTGCACTGTTTTATCATCTAAATAATAGAGATGCCAAGGGCAGCTTCTAGGGAGGTTTTAGACTTCCCCTCTAAAGAAAAATAAGTCTCCATTAGCCTTAAAGTCACTCTGTTCATTGTCTGAATGTTGTTTTAAACTATTTAAATAAATGTACAATCTAAATGAAAAAATCCAGGTGCATGCTAATTACAACAATTTGAGGACACTCAATCATTTGAGTCCTTCTAAGCTTGACCCCATTCCAAAGAAATTGCCCAGATTTAAACCCCTTCTCAAAGCATGCTCCACACCTTAGCCATAACAGGATCAGGGCAAAGAAGACATATATATTTTCTTCAGAAAGAAAATAAAACAAAAATAGAGCAGACCAAGAGTCTTGTTCCTTTAGGTCATACTTCTGTAGACAAAGAAAAACACATCACTGCGGTATAGTGTATGAGCACGTACACACATATACATACATGTACAAATTTAAGGAGGATTTTTATCTGTGAGGATGAAGAGGGAGTTGGTGTATTTGGGCAGAGAGGGGTTGTAAAGGAAGGGAAGTAGCATATATAAAAGTATTTTTAATATTATATGGAAAATTAGTGAAAATAGCATGTTCATTCACTGAAATGCCACCTGATAAAGAAAAAGAAAACTAAGAGCCTCCAATGCCTAGAATATTCTGTACAAAAGCTTGAAAACTTCAGTAGTCAATAGGTTCTCTTCAGTTTGACTCATAGATGTCATTGTAATTTGCTGAGGGTTGTAACAAACTATTAAGGAGGTGGCTTTTGTCATTTCCTTTTTTGCATTCTCCTACTGCTTAAAATTAATCGACAATTTAGTATTTTTAAAAACTTGTTAAAGAAAAGCATATTTAGGGATTCCGTCAAACCAGTGAGTCTAAAGCTAACTGCCATGACAAATGGAACTGCTTCAAGTGAAATAAATAGCCATTCCTTTGTGACTATGTGTTATATCTGAGTGATATGTTTTAATATCCCAAACATAGATAGCATATAAAGAACATGCAAATCCATAAAATAATAGACAGCCTGAATTGTTATTTATTTCATAAAAAATATCATGGTAATGGGATTGAAAAATGAATGGTAAAACCTCATCATTCTCAGAACTGACACTAAAGAATTTGATAATTAAGACTTCAAGGTCAAGTGGTAAGTAATTGATGAAGCCTTGCTTTTCATAATATTTTTAGTGAGGATATTAAACTGAAGTGCCCTAAATTTCTTGGCTGCATAAATTGAGTCATGATTAAAATAGCCAAAATAAGGTTTCTTTATAATTTGTTTTTACTCCGTGAGACTGCTGAGTGGGATATTGTGTTAAGCTTTTTTCCTTTTTTTTTTTTTTTTTTTTTTTTGCGGTACGCGGGCCTCTCACCGTTGCGGCCTCTCTCATTGTGGAGCACAGGCTCCGGACGCGCAGGCTCAGCGGCCATGGCTCACGGGCCCAGCCGCTCCGCGGCATGTGGGATCTTCCCAGACCGGCGCACGAACCTGTGTAACCTGCATCGGCAAGCGGACTCTCAACCACTGCGCCACCAGAGAAGTCCTGTATTAAGCTTTTATATTCAGGTGTTAGTGTCTCTGCTCAAGAAAAGCTAAGAAGGTGATAAGCAAAGCCAATGATTTTCTAAGGGACACACTGTTGCACTTTTGTCCACATTACAAGATGCCTGAAGTGCTTGCCAGGGTTGTCAGACTCTACTTATTGGGATGCTGGAATCTGAATTGAAGCAGGAAAATGAAATGAAAAATGAATGGCTATATCATTTTGCTTTTCTTGCAGTTCCAAACGTGAACTCAGTGCAGAAAGACAAAGAATTCTCTAGAGCCTCGGAACCCTCTAATCATGATATAGGTCTCTGTGCCACCGATAAACTGTGCCTAGTTCTTCTGATGAAAGAAACAGATATGATTCCCAAAGCACCAAGACTGACGAGATCAGACAGGAGAGCCACTCCTGATTCCAACACTTACACTGGAGAGGGAGGTGCATCCAGGGTGGCTGCTATTTCCTGCTTTTCACCAAGTGAGGGTGTGTGAAAGGCATACAGTTTCAAACAATCCTAAGGACTCATAGTCATTTTACATTTGAAACTATTTTTCAGAGAAAGGTATTTAGCAGTATCCTGCAAGAACATGAGTGTTTATTTCAGCAGCTTTTACTATGATTTCACTTAGCTCTGCTTGCACTTTAGTTAAGGGTCATTTTTCTGTGAACTTTAATTAAATCCATTGTCTTCAGGGACTGATTTGCATTGGTCCTCCTTTCCTCAAGGTCCCCAACTCATATCAGGCCTCCTTGAAATATCCTAAGTTAATGATATCTGTTAAGGGGATATTTTCTCACCACTGAAAATTTCAAATCATTCAATATATCATTTTAGGCACACAGCTGAATCTTCTGCTATGATGTAGTCCTTGCCATTTTTTAAATATAATAAGCCTCCTCCTAGTTTCTGGATTCTGATGATAATTGGAAAAATCTTCTATTTTTAAATATAGTTTATTTGGTTATCTTTCAAAGTAATTTAGTGAATGATTTGGTCATTACTTTATAAATTATGCAATTAATTTTAAGAATATTATCACAACATTTAAAATGCTTTTGAATTTTCTCAAAATAATAGGGTTAAATGCCTAACAGGTCAATGCAAAAGTTTGAAATTTTTTACCTAAAAATTAAGGAGAGATAGGAAAATGAAATACAATACATATTTATTTGCCGCAAAGCAAATAAAATCTATTACTAGTCACAAAATTTCCATAACAAGCGTATTTCCACATTTTAGTCCCAGTGAAATTTAACGTGTATGTTACCTAGATTAGTTAAATGCTATATCACTTGTTGTTCTTTAAAAACACATTTCAAATCATTGTATGTCTATTAAAATATGTTAAGTTGATCTATGTTTAATGTGGAATACATTTTCATTTTTTTTAATCAATTATAAGGTTTCCAGTCACAAGTAATAGAAATTCTAACTCAAATTAATTTAAACTGTAAGGTAAATTTATTAGCCCAGGTATCTGCGAAGTCTGGAGGTAGAGAAGCTTCTGGGTTGTTTGGTTTAAGCAATAGGATAATATTATCACTAACTTAGTATTATTATTATTCCCACTGCTTGCCCTTCCTCCCTCTCTCCCTTCCTTCCTTCCTTCTTTCCTTACTCTCTTTCTCTCTCTCTCTCTCATATTTCTTTTCTTTCCCTTTCTTTCTTTCTTTCTCTTTCTCTCTCCTTCCTCCCTCCATCCCTCCCTCATTCACTCTTTTCTCTCTCTCTCTTTCTTTCTTTCTCCTTCCCTTTTTCAGTAGTTTTATCCAAAGGCTGGACTCCATTATGTTGGGAAATTTGCCACAGTCATTCCAGATTTCATGTCTGTCTACCATATATTCAGTAGATTTTTCTTCCCCAGAAGCCTTCAGTATCAGTCTTGTTCAGACAGATGTGCTGAATTGGATCCTATACTTATCAGTATCTGTGGCTCTGATGATGAATTTCAGCAAATTGTCTTAGGCTTCAGCCACATCAGCCACATGCCCCAATCCTTGAACCAGGAGGATATCAGTTTCTTTAAAATGTATGGGTTCAATGGGGAAAGTCTGAATATTTAACTGAAGAAAATAGCTATTGGGAAACAGCTAAAAACCCATTAAAATAGTCCAATGAGACTCACCCCACCCTTCTCTCTCTGTGTCTCTCTATCTGTCTCTCCAGGCTTCATCTCTCTCTGTTTTGTGTGTGTGAGTGTGTCTAGAAACTTTGTTCTTATAAAAACCAAAAAGCTTGTAGACATGGTAACATGTTTCTCCCAGTCTCCCAATTGCTTAACCATTTCCATCCTCACTGTTTTTTTTTTTGTTTTGTAATTCACTTTTTGTTCGATAATACTTTTAGATTTATGGAGAAGTTGTGAAAATAGTACAGGTTTCCATATACCACCACATCCAGTTTCCCCTATTATTTATGTTAACATCACTATGGCACGTTTGTCACAGTTAACACAATTAATTAATTAATTATGGAGACATTGTTATTAATTAAAATCCACATTTTATTCAGATTTCCTTAGTTTTTAACAAATGTCCTTTTGGCGCTCTAGAATCTTACTCAAGATTCCACATGTACATTTAGCCTTCATTTCTCCTTAAGTTCATCTTAGCTATTAACGGTTCCTTAGACTTTCCTTGTTTTGGATGACAGCTTGACCTTGACAACTTTGAGGTTTCAGTGAGTTTTTAGAATGTCCTCAACTGGAATTTGTCCTATTTTTTTTTCTTATGATTAGAGTGGGCTTATGGGTTTTTGAGAGGAAGATGTGGAATAAAGTGACTTTTTTACCACATTATATCAAGTATACATACGTCAACATGACATCATGTTGACATGATGTTAACATTGATTGCTTGACAGATAGTGTTTGACAGGTTTTTCCACTGTAAAGTTCCTCTTTTTCACACTTTCCTCTTTGGAAGCAAGTCACTATGTACAGCCCACACTTAAGGATGGGGAGTTATACTCTATCTCCTGAAGAGGGGATTATCTATATAAATTATTTGGAATTCTGCACAGATTTGTCTATTTTCCTTCAATTATTTACTTATACAATTATTTCATATCGGTATGGACTCATCAGTATTTTATACTTTGGGTTATAATCCAAGATTACTTTATTTTTGTTGCTTAAATTATTCTACCTTTGACCAGTGGGAACTGTTTCAGGTGGTGCCTATTTCACTTTGAAATACTCCCTTCTCCACTGTTTTCTTTTTAAATTTCTATCCTACATGCAGTTTGAATCATTACTCTAGAGTAATGGCTCTCAAAGGTTGTTGCCTAACCAAGAGCATCACTGATGTCTGAGAACTTGTTGAAATATAGATACATCCTGGATATACTGAATCAGAATCTCTGGGTGTGGAACCAGCAATCAGTCTTTTAAGTCCTCTAGGTGATTCTAATGCACAGGAAAAATGAGAACCAGTGACCTAAAGGTTCATGAGAAGAAAGGAGGAGGCAAGTATTTACTCCATTCCACAACAGATAACTGAAGAATAAAACAAGTAAATGATTCATTCCGGCACTCCCCAAATATATTACATTCTGCATGAAATGTGCTGATTTCTAGTCTGACATTTTTTGAATAATAATTTGGATTCTTCTCTTGAAATGACTGTCTTTTTCTGTTTTAATCATTTATCAACTTTTGGGAAAATAGAGTTTAAAATCCATTTCTGTTTATTCTAGATTCTCTCAACTTCATATCATTTCAAATACATTTTTTTATTGGGGTATAGTTGCTTTACAATGTTGTGTTAGTTTCTGCTGTACAGCAAAGTGAATCAGTCATACATACACATATATCCCCTTTTTTTTGGGTTTCCTACCCATTTAGGTCAGCACAGAGCACTGAGTAGAGTTCCCTGTGCTATACAGTAGGGTCTCATTATAGTAGTGTATATATGTCAATCCGAATCTCCCAATTCATCCCACCCTATCCTTCCCCCTTGGTATCTATACGTTTGTTCTCTATGTCTGTGTCTCTATTTCTGCTTGCAAATAAGATCATCTGTACCATTTTTCTAGATTCCACATATATGCGTTAATATACAATATTGTGGGATCTTAGTTCCCTGACCAGGGATCAAACCCATGGCCCCTGCATTGGAAACGCGGAGTCTTAACCACTGGACTGCCAGGAAAGTCCTCAAATATTTTTTATCCTGGGATTTAATTTCTCTTTCATACAATTATTTGTGAGGACAAAGTCAGCAGAATGCATCTAAAACCCCTATGAAGAAACTAAGTACACATATCCTCTGGAAGTGAATATTAAACTATTTTTCTTACTAATCCAAATATCTTTTCGTCTGTGTGTATGTGTGTGTGTGTGTGTGTATGTGTGTGTGTGTGTGTGTGTGTGTAGTTGGTTTCTCACCAAAGCCAACTAATATCACAAGACAAATATTGAGGTGTACTTGGTTTTGGAATAAGTGTTGAAGAAGAATGCGAACTTTTAGTAAAAACTTTCCATTCTGACTCAGGTGAAACCCACAGTCAATACATTCTTAGATTAGTTTTTCTGACATTTGTCTTAATTGCTTATCATATTTTATTTGGAATCAATAATTATTTTGAGTTTAAAAGAGTTTGTTACTGGGATCTTTATAAACTCTCAGATCTTAAAAAAATTAATAATAAATACATGCATAACACAAATAATTTATAATGATATTTACTTTAAATGAAAAAACTTAGTATTATTCCCCATCTCTGAGAAGAGTTTCAAATATCTATCATCTGTCCCACCTGCAAAGGCCATTGTTAATTTGCCACAGAACCCCAAGGAAGATTAAAATATATATGACAAACTGTGATTTCCTACAACATTGAACTTATCCTTTAATGTGTCATTTTTATGTTATTTTTTTCACAATTACCATGTTGAGTTGTAAAGCAAAACATAATGGTTTTATAAAGGTTTTGTATTTCTAGGAAGGAAACAATTAGTGTTATTAGGTTAAGTCTTTTCCATTACCTTTCTATTATTTTCCAAGTTTTTATATACATATTTTTAAACGAGTTGGATAATAATACACAATTCAAAACTATTTCTTTGAGTTGAGTTTTACTCTATGAAGTCTGAAAGTCTTATGTCGTAAAGGATTCTAACATTGAGGAGGTCTGTTTCTTTTTGTCTCACTCACACCTCCCAACTTCACAGTACTCTATATAGAAACACAGCTGTCACTGCCAAGGACTTCGGTGCTTCCACTTTCAGGCTGGATGATATCTGACTGACAAAGTGACACATCAGTCATTACACATGATGACTCACACCATCCTTGTCTTGGCAGGAATATACATATTGCTAACACTAGCATTTCTCTGGAAAGGCTGAAGCATTAATGCATTCCTATTTTTATTCTAACCAAAAGCTCCAAATCATAGGAACATTGCAAACTTCTCTTACAACCGTACAATTAATCTGGGAAGTTTTAAACTGTAACTAGAGGGTGCATTTTATTCTTTAATGACATTCTTATAATTTGTTCTTAAACACTTAAAATTATTGCCAAATTATAATTATACTTATGGTGTGCTTGTATTTGGATCTTCTTTGGTGTCTATTTGTGATTCAAAATACATTGGTTTCATTATTAGGTTAATAATTTTAATTAAGAAAATATTAAAATGAATGAAAGGAAAGCTTTCATATGAATAGTAAATCTGACACTCAGAAATCAGAAGATTTAAAATATTAAAATTTTTTGTTCATCTAATAACTTCTTTCTTTTCTATTTAGCAAAATTTTCAATCAAGATAAGACTAAAAGCAGAGCTTAGTATATAAAGCATCTTTCTATTTCAAAAAAACATATATTTGATCTGCTCTTTACCTTTAGTTTCTTTATGGTGTGACTCATTTTTAAGTGCACAATAGTGGTAATTTAAAATTAATTGCAAACCATAAAAATGTATAACTTTATACTGAATATAATAGGTATATTATGTGCCATGTTTCAAATACTGTATCATTTTTAAGATATATAATGTTTAAATGATCTCTGTGGTAGTTTAAATTGATTTTTAATGTAAAATGAGAATTAAAGATTTTAGATTATTAATTATTCATCAAAGGGCATATAATGGTTCAATTCAGCTGGTATACATTGACATGACAGTCAATAATGAGCTGAAATTATTAAGGAAATAATGTCAGTCAATATTAATATGAAACAAGTAACGGCATTTCTTTCTTAGGAATAACTGCTTTATCTATTGGGTAGTATTTCAAGAAGTGAAATGAACAAACTCTTGTTGTAACACGTCTTCCCAGGTTTTATTTTAGTTCCAAAGTAGAGGACAATCCCAGGGTGCAGTCAACCTGATTTAATATGATTACCTGATTTAGAGGTGGTGTGTAAATCTTGGGGTCTAGAATATGCCATTTCCAAAGTTTAATCACTTAGCACATTTCAGGTGACCTTCTCATGTGATGTTTCCACTACTATCACTTTATAAATTATTTTTCTTAACTTTTATTATATTCAGTATTTAAAGAGTGTTTATGTTCTTCTCTAGGAGAGAGAATCAACAGTCAATAGTTGTCAGATAATAAATTCGTATTTAGAGTTCCATGTGATTGGCATAATCACCTGGTGTTTTTTGAGTGATAACCAAGATGAAATATTTATTAAAAGTATTCTTAGGGGTTTCCCTGGTGGTGCAGTGGCTGAGAGTCCGCCTGCCGATGCAGGGGACACGTGTTCATGCCCCGGTCCGGGAAGATCCCACATGCCGCGGAGTGGCTAGGCCCGTGAGCCATGGCGGCTGAGCCTGTGCATCCGGAGCCTGTGCTCTGCAACGGGAGAGGCCACAACGGTGAGAGGCCCGCGTACTGCAAAAAAAAAAAAGTATTCTTAGGTTAAAATTAAGTGTATAAAAGTACAGCGAGACACCCTACAGAAGGTGTTCAGCAATCACAGCAGCTTATAAATATGTACATTTTGAAAAACTTCAAGAAACCTTCCTCATATCTGCATAATCTTTCATTATTATATTCTTACATTTTTCTTATTTTCCAGGTTCTTTCCTGAACTGACTTACCTGTAAATTCAGCGTCCTATTCTGACACGGTAGGATTATAATCAGTATGTTTCTAGAGTTGTAGATGTTGTATTCTGAATGGTAGATGTAACAGAGGCATCTAGGAATAGCACATCATAGGAGAAAAAGCAGATGGAATATATTAGTACATATCCATGCCACATATATTTCATATATAATAGAAAGCACCCTAGATTGTTACATGCCAAAGCCATAGAGATTCACATATCTGTGGGGCATGATATAAAAATTATACATTGTCCTGCTGGACAAAAGCAAGTTTTCAATGTGTTTTGTAGAATTAATGCATTATGACTAAATACAAAGGATAGGTTGGTTGATCAATTATTGTACAACTGAAGGAGTAAGTTGAATCTCTTAGAAAAAATCATTTTGCTGGGTACTGGTTAAGCAAGAACAGGAACAACATGATTCAAATGACACATTCTGCCTCCAAAAATATACCAAAACATATTCATAACTGTCTACATTTTTGAGACACCTGTTACTTAACTTTATGTATTTATGTGCTTGCTTATTTATTTATTTTTACAATGTTATTGACTATATTTCCCATGCTGTACGTATCAGTCCCATGACTCATTGACTTTGTAACTGGAAATTTGTACCTCTTAATCTCCCTCATCTATTTCACTCATTCCACCATCTCCAAACCCTCTGGGAACCACCTGTTTGTTTTCTGTATCTATGTATCCATTTGTTTTGTTCTGTTTGTTCCATTTGTTGTTGTTTTTTTATTTTTTAGATTTCACATATAAGTGAAATCATATGGTATTTGTCTTTCTCTGTCTGGCTTATTTCACTCTAGGTCCATCCATGTTGTCTTAAATGGTAAGACATCATTCTTTTTTATGGCAAAGTAATATTCCATTGTATATATACATACCACCTCTCCTTATCTATTCACCTATTCATGACACATAGGTTGCTTCCATATCTTGGCTATACTAAGTAATGCTGTAATGAACATAGGGACACATATATGTTTTTGAATTCACGTTTTGTTTTCTTCAAGGTAACTACCCAGAAGTGGAATTGCTGGATCATATGGTAGTGCTATTTTTAATGTTTTGAAGAACTTCCATACTGTTTAACATAGTAATACTGCACCAATTTACAACCCCAGCAACCGTGTATGAAGGTTCGTTTTTCTCCACATCCTCGCCCATACTATTTATTTCTTGTTTTTTTGATAATGGCTGTTCTGACAAGTGTGAGATGATATCTCATTGTGGTTTTGATTTGGATTCATTTAAGCCTTATGTTTTGAACTCCAATGAAATAATCAAGCTCTTGATTGCTCTTTGAACCCTATACTAATGCAAACTAAAGTTCTGTTTGACAGTGCATTCTACTGGTTCGTATTTAATTTAACACTACTACTTTACTTATTTTTCTGACTCTGATAGTTTATCTTTGAAAAGCAGCTAGTGCTTTTCAAGCTGGACACAGGTCAGTACTGATGATGCATTTAAGTGGGGACTGTCAAATCATCTTTATTTCATATATATGTCAAATATATATATATATATATAACACATATATTATATTCATATATATTGGAATAATGATATTTCCCTTAAAGTTTTTTTTCATATTGTCAACTCTCTTTTCAAATACGTTTTCCTTTGCAAATCACGTTTCATCTAGACTCCTTTTATAGTCTCTAATACCACTTGGACTTCTTTTGTAGCCATAAGGCAAAGTCCTCAGAATATCTTAGTAACTGGTAGCAATTACCGTGATTTTTATTGAAGTCACTGTCCTTGCTATTTTTCAGCTTGTTACAAACAACAATCTTCTTTTTACCATGTTACTGTTCTCTCTTAGTCTGTTCAGGCTGCCATAATACAATGTCACAGACTGCGTAGCTTATAAACAACAGAACTTTATTTCTCAAAGTTTTGGAGGTTGGAAGTCTGAGATCAGGTTGACAGCACAGTTGTGTTGGGGCTCTTCTCTGAGTTACAGACGTCTCATTGGGTCCTTACATAGTGGAAGGAGCAAGGGATCTTTCTGGAGCCTCCTTTTTAAGGGCATTAATTCCATTCATGAGGACTCCACCTTCATGACCTCACCACCTCTTAAAGGCCTCACTTCCTAATACCATCACCTTGGATATTAGATTTTCAACATATAAATTTTGGAGAGACACAAACATTCAGAACATAGCACCTTCTTATTTCTCAATCTGTTCTTATCTGCAATATTTTTGTACCAGTTTACTGCTCAATACCATTTACATTTCCCTTGTTTATAGGGACACTTTTATATACCTCAGAATGGCATTCAAAGTCTCTTCCCTTAATTGGTCTTCTATCCTAGCTAAACATTGCTATTTTTCAAATATGTTTACTCCTATTGACCTCAAACACATATTATTTAAGTTTACTATAAAACAATGCCAACAAATTGGTCTTCTTTCTTTGAACATGTAAAATCCTGATCATTTTACATTTAATTGGAAATTTTAAATTATATATTGTGATAACTTGTTATCTCAATTTTTATATATTTTCTTCCTCAACTACATTATAAGCTATTAAACAGAAAGCATTATGACTTATACTTGTCTTGCATATTTTATGTAGCTAGCACAATGCTTATGACAACTCTAGCCACTTGACACATCTGCCCAAGAGAATGAATGAATGTAATTCATTACCATGTAAACTGGCTAAGTAATTACTAATCTTCTTTATCATTCCTAAGGGCATACAGCTATACTACATTTCCCAACCATCCTTGTAGTGAGATGTGGCCATGTAGCTGAACTGGAATCAATGGAGAGAGAGTGGAAGTACCATATGTCATTTCATACTAAGGTCCATCAAAACCTTCTATGAATGACCTTCCAAGTTTTTTCTTCCAAGTAGGCTTGGTATCAATGATAATGGAGAAATTTTGGAAGTCACACATTGAAGATGGAAAAAATACAGAAGCAGCTTGTACTCCCCGCTCCCAGAAATAATGCAAAAGAAAGAAAGAAAAACACACATGCACAAAATTAGAGAAAACCCAATAGTTAATAAAGAACTAGCATTTTGGACTTATGAGGAAAAAAAGAAAAACTTTTATCATGTTTGAAGACTCTCTCTCTCCCTCCTTGAATAACACAGGGATGAAGAACAACAACTTTCAGGCAGCTGAAAATTTGTGTATAACTTTATAGTCAGCCTTCCTTATCCACTGTTCCACATCCTCAGATTCAACCAACTACAGATCATGTAGTAGCTGTAGTACACATTTACTGAAAAAAATCACATATAAGTGGACCCACACAGTTAAAACCCTTGTTATTCAGGGGTCAACCACATTTAATTTGTTTGTTGTAACAGGTAACATTATCTTAACTAATACATTACATTGCTAATTAGGTATAAGTTGTGGCTACCAGTATTTATAAATAATCTAAGTTTTACCATTGAATGAAGACTTTTAGCAAAAAGGAGATACTTCTAAGTCTGAATACATAGATTTTACCTGACTCTGGCCTTTTCTCTATTCACCAAGATTTATAATCAATATTCCGTATATGTACAACTTATATCTAAAACTATTTGCTTTTATAAATAACAAAAATAATGGTATCATTTTAATATACAAATTCCTTTCTAAATAGTAAAATTATGTATCATAATGCAAACTTTAGAAAATTAATGATTTTTGCCCATTTTAAAGAATGTGTTGAGCCATTTTCTCCAAAATATGGTGAATGCCTTCTAATCTTTCCTATTTAAAATCTACTATCCTCTTAAAATCCAACTAAAATGCAAACACTTCTGAAATAGCTTTATTCTTTATATCTAAAGATATCTTATTTTGCCCTGTGCTCCCAATGTCTTTTTGGCCTTCCAGAGCAGCTTTTAATTTACACTGCCTCATGTGACACATCTTTGTGCACAGGAGTTCTAACTAGAGAATAGCAATCATGGAAGCCTTGCCATTATATTCTGATGCACATGACATATATCTTATTAATAATTGTTGTATTGATGTTATGAATTGACTCTTTTTAATTCCTTAACCAAAGGTTAGATTTCCTTTTTGCTTGTTTTTATTTTTTGATTGTTTTGTTTTGTTTTTTTGCTACACCACTTGCTGAAGAAAGAGTAATAATTTCCAAATGAATTTACCCTTGTGATTTCACTTAACCAGAACTAAAAGGGTATGAATTGATTTTTTTTTTATAGGTGAAATGTTTCTCATCTTTTCTTGAGATCTCAGTCTAATAAGATTTGGTAATGTATGTGGTTATATATTTTTTTAAAAGATATTATTCTTACAATTTAACTCATGGTGTCAAAATTCTATGAGCTGCAATTAGTCTTCATAGACTGTCAACACCATAGAAGACATCCCATTCCTAATCATTTTTATAATAGGAAAAAATCTAGCCTCATTATGTAAGTCAAAGTATTATCTTACCTTTGGAAGGCATGCATGATTAATGAAGGATACTTTAAAGTTACTACATATTTTGTTAAAAAGAAATGAATATTTATTTTATTTTAAAAGCCACTCATATTTAGGACAGTTAGAAACCAGTGGCTTCTTCTATAAAAGCTATGATTGTTTTACTATTCTTTTCACTAAAGAATAAAACTATAAAATAGTTTTTATAGTTTTAGTCTTTAAATAAAATAAATAAAAAATAGTTTTTATATAAAAAAATAAAAAAAATAAAATATAAAAAGGCTAAAAAATAAAAAAAATGTGGGCTTCCCTGGTGGCGCAGTGGTTGAGAGTCTGCCTGCCGATGCAGGGACACGGGTTTGTGCCCCGGTCCGGGAAGATCTCACATGCCGCGGAATGGCTAGGCCCGTGAGCCATGGCCGCTGAGCCTGTGCGTCCGGAGCCTGTGCTCCGCAATGGGAGAGACCACAGCAGTGAGAGGCCCATGTACTGCAAAAAAAATAATAAATAAAATAAATAAATAAATAAAAATTTAAAAATGTACTTCCTTATAAATTTTCAAAATGTGAACACAGTCTTATAATCACTGTTCAGGTCACAAAGTTTCTTACCAATACCTTAACACCCATACAGCTGCTCCCCACCTTCCTCCTAAAGGTAACCACTCTCCTGAATTTTATCACCACAGATTAGTATTGCTTCCTTTGAACTTTATATATATGGAATCAAATAATAAGCCTTATTCAGCTCTGATTTATTTAGTGTTATGTTTTCTTTGTGTGATTTGCCTATATTTTTCATGCAGTGGTTCATTGTTATTATTACATTACCTTTTGATAAACATTAAATTTGATTCCAGTTTGAAGCCATTATGAATAAAATGTACTGAACATGTTTTACATGTGTTTTTGTAATTATATGCAAATTTTTGTATTGAGTACAATTTTAGGTCTTACAGTATGTTCAGCTTTGTTACATACTACCATAATAGCTTGTAACAATTTTTTTTTAACAGGCAGTGTTTGAAAGTTAATATTTTGTTCCAAATCATTGCTAACACACTATATATCTGTATTATTATCTATTTAGCTATCTGCTTTCCTATCTATATATGCTTATCTAGATAAACCATTATAACATGGCTTGTATTTAATTAATTAATTAATTAATTTGCTTGGATGACAATAGTTTTTATTTTATTTATTATTTTTTTAATTGGAGTAAAATTGTTTTACAATGTCGTGTTAATTTCTGCTGTACAATGAAGTGAATCAGCTATATGTATACCTATATCCCCTCCCTCTTGGACCTCCCTCCTAACCCCCAATCTTACTCATCTAGGTCATCACAGAGCACAAAACTGAGCTCCCTGTGCTATACAGAAGGTTCCCACTAGCTACCTATTTTACACATGGTCGTGTATTTATGTCAAATCTAATCTCCCTATTCGTCCCACCCTGCCCCTCCCCCACTGTGTCCACAGGTCTGCTCTCTATATCTACATCTCTATTCCTACCCTACAAATAGGTTCATCTGTACCATTTTTCTAGATTCCACATATATGCATTAATATATGATATTTGAAAATTTGGTTCTTTGAGAAGATAAACAAAAATGATAAACTTTTAGCCAGACTCATCAAGAAAAAAAGGGAGAGGATACAAATCAATAAAATTAGAAATGAGAAAGCACAACTGACACTGCAGAAATACAAAAGATTATAAGAGACTACTACAAACAACTATGTACCAATAAGATGGACACCCACGCAGAAATGGACAAATTTTTAGAAATGTACAATTTTCCAAGACTGAACCAGGAAGAATTAGAAAATATAAACAGACCTATCTCAAGTAATGAAATTGAAACTGTAATTAAAGATCTTCCAACAAACAAAAGTCCAGGACCAGATGGCTTCACAGGCGAATTCTATCAATCATTTAGAGAAGAGTTAACACCAATCCTTCTCAAACTCTTCCAAAAAATTGCAGAGGGAGAAACAAACTCGTTCTATGAGGCCGCCATCACCCTGATACCAAAAGCAAAGATAGCAAAAAGAAGAAAATTACAGAACAATATCACTGATGAATATAGATGCAAAAATTCTCAACAAAAACTACCAAACAGAATCCAACAACACATTAAAAGGATCATATACCATGATCAAATGGGATTTATCCCAGGAATTCAAGGATTCTTCAATATACACAAATCAATCAATGTGATACACCATATTAACAAACTGAAGGATAAAAACCATATGATAATCTCAATAGATGCAGAAAAAGCTTTTGACAAAATTTAACACCTATTTATGATAAAAACTCGCCAGACATAGGCATAGAGGGAAACTACCTCAACATAATAAAGAACACGGCTTTTAAATTTAGCTCTTCTCTTGTGAGTGTTATGGTATCCAGTTTTGTTTTTAATCCACATGCCCTCAATCACTAATGAGGTTGCCTACTTCTTCACATGTTCACACAGAGACCTTACTTAGGCAATGCATGCATAGCCATACTGCACAGTCTTCTCATGGGAAACTATTCTTCTGCTGGCAGAATTCACTTTACTATTTCCTTTATTGTGAGCCTGATGCTGAGCACTTATTTCAGTTTTTTTCTTGTAAAATACAACTGTATTTCATCTTTATTTTGAAAGTTTATTTTCACTAGACATGTAACTCTAAGGTCTTTTTTTTTTTTAGCATTTGAAGATATTTTCAATACTTATGTGACTTTTGTTTCTTTTACTTTTCCTCCCTCCCTCCCTCCCTCTGTTCTTTCCTTCCTTCCTTCCTTCCTTCCTTCCTTCCTTCCTTCCTTCCTTCCTTCCTTCCTTCCTTCCTTCCTTTTCTCCTTTTCTTTCTGAGGTCTTAGCTGTCAATCTAACTGTGGCTGATATTTCTCATTTTTAGGTAATGTGCATTTTTGCTCTGCATGCTTTCAGTGTGTATTCTCTGTCTTTGCTTTTCAGCAATAATATATATATGTTATGTCCAGTACAAGTTTTATTCATATTTATTTGCTTTGAAATTTAATTGCTTGTTAAAACTGTGGCTTGATGTCTTTTATCAGTTTTGAGACAGTTTTTGTTATTTTTCTCTTCTACATTGCTTTTTCCCCATTCTCTTTTTGAGAGTTCAGTCACTAATATGTTAGACCACTTCACCATTTTCCATGTATTTTATATGCTTTTTCTTTAATTTTATCATTTCTCTAGAGATTTTTATTCATTCATTCTATTTTATTCATTCAATTTTCAACTTTATAATTCTTTTAAACTCTGTAGAGTCTGTTAAAATTATCCATAAATTTTTTAAGTTTACTTATTTTATTTTTCAGTAGAGAACTTTCATTTGACTTTTTTTTAAGTTTCCATTTCTTTGTCAAAATTCACCAGGCTTATGTTATTTTCTTGCACATACTTAAGAGTTATTTTAAGGTCTACAAAAATGGCTTCAATATATGGATGTCCTTATATATTGAGGTGCTCCTATTTTGGGTGCATAAATATTTACAATTGTTATATCTTCCTCTTGGATCAATCCCTTGATCATTATGTAGTGTCCTTCTTTGTCTCTTCTAATAGTCTTTATTTTAAAGTCTATTTTTTTTCTGATATGAGAATTGCTATGCCAGCTTTCTTTTGGTTTCCATTTGCATGGAATATCTTTTTCCATCCCCTTACTTTCAGTCTGTATGTGTCTCTAGGCCTGAAGTGGGTCTCTTGTAGACAGCATATATATGGGTCTTGTTTTTGTATCCATTCAGCCAATCTGTGTCTTTTGGTGGGAGCATTTAGTCCATTTACATGTAAGATAATTATCGATATGTATGTTCCTACTCCCATTTTCTTAATTGTTTTGGGTTTGTTATTGTAGGTCTTTTCCTTCTCTTGCGTTTCTTGCCTCAAGAAGTTCCTTTAGCATTTGTTGTAAAGCTGGTTTGGTGGTGCTGAACTCTCTCAGCTTTTGCTTGTCTGTAAGGTTTTAATTTCTCCATCAAATCTGAATGAGATCCTCGCTGGGTAATCTTGGTTGCAGTTTTTCTCCATCACTTTAAATATGTCCTTCCAGTCCCTTCTGGCTTGCAGAGTTTCTGCTGAAAGATCAGCTGTTAACCTTATGGGGATTCCCTTGGGTGTTATTTTTCCCTTGCTGCTTTTAATATGTTTTCTTTGTATTTAATTTTTGACCGTTTGATTAATATGAGTCGGCATATTTCTCCTTGAATTTATCCTGCATGGGACTCTCTGTGCTTCCTGGACTTGATTAACTATTTCCTTTCTCACATTAGGGAAGTTTTCAACTATAATCTCTTCAAATATTTTCTCAGACCCTTTCTTTTTCTCTTCTTCTTCTGGAACCCCTATAATTTGAATGTTGGTGCATTTAGTGTTGTCCCAGAGGTCTCTGAGACTGTCCTCAGTTCTTTTCATTCTTTTTTCTTTATTCTGCTCTGCAGTAGTTATTTCCACTATTTTATCTTCCAGGTCACTTATCCGTTCTTCTGCCTCAGTTATTCTGCTATTGATCCCATCTAGAGTATTTTTAATTTCATTTATTGTGTTGTTCATCGTTGTTTGTTTCATCTTTAGGTCTTCTAGATCCTTGTTAAATATTTCTTGCATTTTGTCTATTCTATTTCCAAGATTTTGGATCATCTGTACTATCATTATTCTGAATTCTTTTTCAGGTAGATTGCCAATTTCCTCTTCATTTGTTTTGTCTGGTGGGTTTTTATCTTGCTCCTTCATCTGCTGTGTGTTTTTCTGTCTTCTCATTTTGCTTATCTTACTGTGTTTGGGGTCTCCTTTTTGTAGGCTGCAGGTTCGTAGTTCCTGTTGTTTTTGGTGTCTGTCCCCAGTGGCTAAGGTTGGTTCAGTGGGTTGTGTAGGCTTCCTGGTGGAGGGGACTAGTGCCTGTGTTGTGGTGGATGAGGCTGGATCTTGTCTTTCTGGTGGGCAGGTCCACGTCTGGTGGTGTGTTTTGGGGTGTCTGTGGACTTATTATGATTTTAGGCAGCCTCTCTGCTAATGGGTGGGGTTGTGTTCCTGTCTTGCTAGTTGTTTGGCATAGGGTGTCCAGCACTGTAGCTTGCTGGTCGTTGAGTGAAGCTGGGTGCTGGTGTTGAGATGGAGATCTCTGGGAGATTTTTGCCATTTGGTTGTATGTGGAGCTTGGAGGTCTCTTGTGGACCAGTGTCCTGAAGTTGGCTCTCCCACCTCAGAGGCACAGCACTGACTCCTGGCTGCAGCAACAAGAGCCTTTCATCCACACGGCTCAGAATAAAAGGGAGAAAAAGTAGAAAGAAAGAATTAGTAGAAGTAGAAAGAAAGGAAGAAAGAAAGAAAGAAGGAAAGAAAGAAAGAAAGGAGGGAAGGAGAGAGGGAGGGAGGGAGGGAGGGAGGAAGGAAGGAAGGAGGGAAGGAAGGAAAAAAGAAAGGAAGAAAGAAGATAAAGTAAAATAAAATAAAGTAAGATAAAATATAATAAAGCTATTAAAATTAAAAAAAATAAGAAAAAAAATTAAAAAAAAAAGGACGTATAGAACCCTAGGACAAATGGTGGAAGCAAAGCTATACAGACAAAATCTCACACAGAAGCATACACATACACACTCACAAAAAGAGGAAAAGGGGAAAAAATCATAAATCTTGCTCTCAAAGTCCACCTCCTCAATTTGGGATGATTCGTTGTCTATTCATGTATTCCACAGATGCAGGTACATCAAGTTGATTGTGGAGCTTTAATCCGCTACTTCTGAGGCTGCTGGGAGAGATTTCCCTTTCTCTTCTTTGTTCTCACAGCTCCCAGGGGCTCAGCTTTGGATTTGGCCCCGCCTCTGCGTGTATGTTGCCGGAGGGTGTCTGTTCTTCGCTCAGACAGGACGGGGTTAAAGAAGCAGTTGCTTTGGGGACTCCGGCTCACTCAGGCCGGGGTGAGGGAGGGGCACAGAGTGCGGGGCAGGCCTGCGGCAGCAGAGGCCAATGTGACGTTGCACCAGCCTAAGCCTCGCCGTGCATTTCCCTGGGGAAGTTGTCCCTGGATCCCGGGACCCTGGCAGTGGCGGGCTGCACAGGCTCCCCAGAAGGGGGGTGTGGAGAGTGACCTGTGCTCACACACAGGCTTCTTGGTGGTGGCAGCAGCAGCTTTAGTGTCTTATGCCCGTCTCTGGGGTCCGCACTTTTAGCCGCGGCTCGCGCCCGTCTCTGGAGCTCCTTTAAGCAGCGCTCTTAATCCCCTCTCCTCGCGCACCAGGAAACAAAGAGGGAAGAAAAAGTCTCTTGGCTCTTCGGCAGGTCCAGACTTACTAACCCCCTGCAGACTGTGTTCACGCCGCCAACCCCAGTCCTCTCCTTGCGCTCCGACCGAAGCCCGAGCCTCAGCTCCCAGCCCCACCCGCCCCGGCGGGTGAGCTGACAAGCCTCTCGGGCTGGTGAGTGCCGGTTGGCACCGATCCTCTGTGCGGGAATCTCTCTGCTTTGCCCTCCGCACCCCTGTTGCTGTGCTCTCTGCCGCGGCTCTGAAGCTTCCCGCCTCCGCCACCCGCAGTCTCCGCCTGCGAAGGGGCTTCCTAGTGTGTGGAAACCTTTCCTCCTTCACAGCTCCCTCCCACTGGTGCAGGTCCTGTCCCTATCCTTTTGTCTCTGTTTATTCTTTTTTCTTTTGCCCTACCCAGGTACGTGGGGAGTTTCTTGCCTTTTAGGAGGTCTGAGGTCTTCTGCCAGCATTCAGTAGGTATTCTGTAGGAGTTGTTCCCAGTGTAGATGTATTTCTGGTGTATCTGTGGGGAGGAAGGTGATCTCCGCATCTTACTCTTCCGCCATCTTCCCCTCGTCCCTGGATGTCCTATAGAATAGTTTATGTTCCAGGTTTCCTTTTTTGTTGTTTTTGGCCAATTCTTATTTCATTATTTTTAAATTGAATAACAGATATTTTTATTAAAAATATAGATACGTTTTAATACTTAATATAATATTTTCCTCCATAAAGGTTTGTTTTGACTAGTCTGTCAGTTAGATTGAGGTTATATTATCAAATATTTAACTGGACTTTACTTCTTGTGTTTATTAATGTATACTTTGTTCAACTTACTCCTGAGGTTTATGCACAATTGAAAGTCTGTGTTACTTAACAGGTCCTTCATCCTTGGTAGATCCTCAGCTGCACTTTTCATCCATCCAGCCCTATAAGTTTTCTAATATTTCTGTTCATCCTATCATCCATAGCTTTGTGGCTGGCAAATAACCTAAAGTAGAAGAATATTGGTCTGATATCCATGGGATTCTCTTCTCTCTGATAGCTTGTCTTTTCTCCCCCTCAAGTCCTTGTAACCTTAGCAACTTTCCAATGCTTTTAAACAGATTTTTAACATACATATATTTTCTTTTTCTTTTTTGTCCAGGTTTTATAGTTCCCACAGTGTGGTTTTTGAAACAGAAGATCTACAACTTCTCTACATAATTCTTTGTACAATCTTCTTATAAATATGAAATTACTTGAAGCAAAATGCAAAATATCACAGTTCTTACAAATAAAAATAACAAATGGAAAGAGAAGTAATGTATTGTATTATGTTGATTATGATGAAGATGTGTTTGATTTATACCACCCATTAATAATTTTAAATTAGACATTCAAAACAATTACTGGAATTATGTACAACATTAGGTAAGACTTTACTTAATATATCTATCTATTTCTTGGTAACTGATCTTTGCACAATAACTTATTATTGATTTTTATTACTACTCACATAAATTTTATTTTATAAATGTGTTAAATATTGATTTTACATAAATAGTTTTCAAAGAGCATTCAGTAAGCAATCTGCTGATACAAAATAATATTAAATACTTTAATACTTATGTTTTAACTTTAATTATGTATTTTTGAGCATTAAAATCCCATATATAAATAATTTAAAAACTTTCTTTTTCTGTTTAATTTGTCTACTTTGCCAAAGCAGTTACTGGATAATTATACAATTGTCTCCTCCATGTCTTTTGATACTTTTAAAATACAGTCCCAAAAGATATTCCTTTTCACCTTAAGAAATATCCAAAGTATGAAAGGAGGCCTGCTTGGTTTTTTTTTAATTTTCAGATTTCTGTTCTCTAGTCCTCTTTTATATATTTCCTTTAGTGTAGCATGTAAACCACTATACATCTAAAACATTGTTTTGGAAACAAGATCTATTTAACACCATATATGAAATCTCTGGTCATAAGTTATTGATGCAGAAAATAAAGAAAAAATCTCAACAGGCATTACTTGATTATAATCTTTGTGCCAGGCATTGTACTAAGAGTTTGAAATTACACTGGTGAAAAATATATGGCTCTTGTACTCAAGGAAGTCACTGTCTAGCAGATATAAACACATGTAAATAAAAGTAATATAGTGCTATAAAGTGCCATAAAAGAGGACTTTAGAAGGCATTTCACAATAAAATATCATATATCATATGGAGTGTTTACACCAAATTGTGAATTTTGTTTCTGCTAATTAGAAAAAAACTCCTAGCATTTATAGAAAGCCGTGAAGTTAGAGGGGTGAGTCGGATGAGATCAGACACAAGGCAATATTTTCTTCTATATTTATACCTTATCTCTAATTAGTGGCTTTGAATATCATTTATATGTTTATAACCACCAAACATAACTTAAACCTTGATTTCTATTGATCTCTAGTAAGCAGTGTGTCAATATTTCACGAGAGACTTGTTATGGTGGGACATTGGAAGAGTCCATAAGAACACAATAATTATGCTACTATATGTGGGTGGATTTGGGGGCTTATTGACAATACTAACACTATTACTACTCATAATAATAGTAATAACTATTGAATCTCAATTTTGATTCATTTAAAATATGGTCTTATTTCAAATAATGCTGTGATACAGGCATTATTTTCCTGGTGTTATAGAGAAAGGTTTGAAAGCATAGAAAAATCCTTAAATAGCTGAGTCAGAATTCAAACTCAGTCTGTCCCTCTGAAGTGGGAGTGTATGTTATGAAATATGGAAAAAAGATAATGGGTTGACATTTGAACATTTTAATTTTGAGAAGGGTTTGGGACACCCACCCATGTGTAGTAAAGAGGATATTGAATATTTTTGAATGAAGCTCTTGAAATGATCCTACATAGAGATTTGTTCTTAGATATCATATAAGGGGCAGGTAGAAGATTGCGTATTTGAGACTGCTGAGATATTTGTGTAAGGAATAATGAAGAAGTCAAGTATAAAGTCTTGAATAACACAACACTTCATAAACGGTTGAAGGAAAATGAGCAGAGGAAAAAGAATGAAAGAGTTTAAAACTTAGAAGAAAAACTAGAATCTTCTGACATAGAAATCAAAGAGAGTCCTTCAATTAATTGAAGATAGTCAGTGAGTGCCGCAGAAAGATTAAGATGAAAAGTCAGCTCTAAAGTTCAATTTTACTTGGATTCTGCCTCTTCGACTCACCTAAGCCAAAAAGAACCTTTAACTTAGAGCCAAAGAAATTCTAGGATTTTTATTCAGTCCTATATCTCTTCAATTAGGACAAAAATATTCTACAAAATTGTCATAAATTGTCAATTATGTTTTGTTTGAATATTACCATCCAGAATTGAATTGGTGAAGTTACAATTAGTGCAAGAAACAAAGTGTATTTTCAGGTATAATTTTATCTATTTAGAAGAATTTCTAAAAGGGTTTGGAAATAGACTAACATTACCCTTCTCAGTCAAGACTTACTAAAGCTACAAAAATAATGAAAGAATCAATATAAACACATAGAGATGTATTTTGGTTGAATCAGAGGTAGTAACACTTTAACTCTTACCTACCAATTCTGAACCCATATTCCTCTACCTTCTTAAAGATTCTCTGCTCGTGGCAGCCATAGTTTTCTTTAATTATCAAGGGATATTTGACATCATGTAAATATTTATTCTGTCCATGTCCTCTTTTGAAGGAAATCCAGGAACTTCATGGGAAGGAATGCATATTAAAGTTCAGATTTTCACAAATATGTCTGATAGACTGGAAAAGTTCTAATAGAATCAACTCTGCAGGAAAGAAAACAGGAATATGGGTATTTTGTTCAGAGAGAGGCAGGAGGCTGATGTGATGATCCACAGAGACCAAGGGGGCAGTGGTTCCAAGTGAAGTGTGAGTCCATGTGAAAATTATTTTGTTTCCATGTCATTACTCCATCAAAATCGAGATTGATTAAGGTCTGAGAGAATCCATACTTCCACTTAGAGTAGAAAACAATTTTTCCATGCATTTTCTAATGTTTTCAAGCCACTTAGGTACCCAGGCTCTTTTCCCTTAGAGATAATTGGTTACAGGAGGACAGTTTCACAATACACTGAACTCTGTTGACTAATGAAAACATATATTTTCATTACTAGAGACTACACTAATCTACTAGAAAACAATATGGTTTAATGAATTACCTACTTTTTTGAAAGCAATGAACAAATGGCTTCATTTATAGAAGTCAATAGCAGACAGAAAATATGTTATATATGAAAAATAAAATATCTTATCCATTCTTTAGTGCTTAATCCAATTTTAGTTAGGGTATGTAGAATTTTGCTCACAAATATTTCTAGAGCTCCTAAATCCCGGGTCAATTAGCTAAACCATCCTTTACCCCCAATCAAATATAGGTTATCAAATGTCTTGTTTTCCTGAATTGAGTGGACAGCAATTTTTCTTTTTCTGTTTGTCATTGTTAATTACTGACTTCCTTCTATTATGAGTTTCTTTGCTTCAGTGGCCATTTATAATTTTCACTGATCTCTTTTTGTTTTCAACACATTTCTTTTTAAATTCTTTCATCTTCTGACATTTGGCTCAAAAACAAAAAAAGTAAAAGAAAGAAAATCTGTTTTATTGTCTACAATTTGGATAGCCAAAGTTTTACTGCCTATATACTGAAAAGAATCTTTCCATTTACCTATAGCTCAATGAAGACTTCTACATTATGGTAAAACATTACATACTGCCAATAGCTCAATTATATATACTTTTATAGTTCATTACCCAAACCATCTCTCTTCCTGAGAAATCCAGAAGTTTAGCTATGCCTCATTGATTCACAGTAGATACACCAATCTGGATGGAGTTTAAAAAATAAGAAAATTACAGAATTAAAAACAACTGCATTCATTTACATACACACTATACTGATGTTCTTGTTTATTACTTTATTACACCAAGGGTTCTTTTTAGCCCATTGAATACTGTTGTATTAGTTTAAAGAAGATTCTAAAACCATGTTCAGAATCTGATCTCTCTGTCGGACAATGGACCTTCTTCTCAGCCAGTCTTATTCAAGTCTGCAGTGTGTTCAGTGGACAGCAGATGTAAAAGCACAGGAGAGTTTCTTACACTCAGAGTCAACATTATTTTGAACTGTGTGCCCTTGTTCCTGAGAGGTGTATGTGGATGTATCAGAACATAGGGGTTATCACTAGAGGATACTATCACATTATCCCAACCATTAAGTTTTCTCTGGTCTTTGATACATGTAAGGACAAGTATTATTATGAATGTTAGTATCATTATTATGACAAGAATTTTACACAATTACAATCTGAAAGAGTGATTCACCATTCCTCACCTTCTTTAATATTTTAGACAGCTGTGTCTGTCATGACCCCATTTAAAAGACATTAAGTACATTTCAAAAAATTTAGGTCACACATAACCCATGATGTTTGATTTATGATCTACAAATGGACACCTGGGGCATAATTATACACCTATAAAGTTGTTGTAGGAACCATTAATTATCTTCTACATAATGGCAGGTTCTAATTGGTTTGCTAAAAAGTTTATTACTGATTATCACACAGAACTTGCCACTGAAGTCATCTTTGTTATAATCCCAGCAGCACAGATGAACACATTTTAATGCAGGTATCAGACATAAAGTAGGAAGCATGCTGAAAATCTATTAACAAAAACTATTTCAAGAAAAACAATTTTGTAAAAATTCTATTTATCTTTTTTTTTAAGGTCAAATCTTTTATTTATTTATTTATTTTTGGATGCTTTGGGTCTTCATTGCTGCGTGCAGACTTTCTCTAGTTGCAGCAAGCAGGGGCTACTCTTCGTTGCAGTGTGCAGGCTTCTCATTGCGGTTGCTTCTCTTGCTGTGGAGCATGAGTTCTAGGTGCGTGGGCTTCAGTAGTTGTGGCATGTGGACTCAGTAGTTGTGGCTCGCGGGCTCTAGAGCACAGGTTCGGTAGTTGTGGTGCATGGGCTTAGTTGTTCCGCGGCATGTGGGATCTTCCCAGACCAGGGCTTGAACCCGTGTCCCCTTCATTGGCAGGCAGAGTCTTAACCACCATGCCACCAGGGAAGTGCCCCATTTATCTTTGATATAACTTTCTAATAGATTCTTGTTTTTCATCAAAAATAATACTGAGCAAACACTCCAAATAATTTCAAAATTCTTTTTTCAAATCAAGCAAGACTTATGTAGAATTCTGAAAACCATGTCTAAATTAGGTTAAAATCTTCAGTTTAATGAATCAGTCATGGTATTAAAATTGATTCAATGTTTACTGACAAACTTACAGTAAAATATGGGCTTTTTCTCCATTTTATTTAAGAAAATTAAACAATTCAGCCAAAGAACTGATTACAAAAGAGAATGGCATTCAAATTCCTACTCCTCACTCTGTGAATCTAAATAGTAGATTATGTTGTCCATTTTACCATTTTGAAAATTTATACTTTTCCAATACTTAAATTGGTAATTGTCAAAAATGGCATTTTAATGTCCAATTATAAGGCAGATGTTGCAGATGTATGATATTTTTGCAGGTGTTGCAGATGTTGTATATTTTTCTTTCTTCTCATCTGCAACTCTTGAATGTTTACATATTGTTTAAATTGCTACTCGTTGTTTCCAAAGTTGTTTTTTGATGGATTATAAATAATTTTTAGTGGGTATTATTACATTGTGATGGCTTTATTTACACATTTAAAAAATAAGCTTATAGAATAGAGTATCATGGGAATAAAATATGAGGATCCAAAAAGAACCCAACAAAAAACGAAAAATACAACAAAAAACTGGCTTCTCATGAAGGAAGTGAGTACTTTATGCAATCTGGGGTCTATATAATCAAGAAAGCTAACCAGTGAGTTATAAAGAGATTGGAAGAACAAGCCAAAATAGGAATTCTTTTAGGACTGTGCTAAATGAACTCTATCAGGATCACAATAAGATACAGAGTATTCAGGAGTAGGCTAATTACCTTTCTTAGTATGAGATGGCTCAGGTCTCATTGGAAACAATTAGGAATAAATATGTTCATTTATAAGGTCCTTGTTCTACTCACATATATTCAATGTATCTACATGCATAATATCTGAAGTTTTAGGAAAACTACTACACTTAAGGAAAAACTCAAATATATGTATATGCATGTATTTGTAGATACCTATCTATCATCTATCTATATCATCTATCTATCCATCTATCATGTCTTTCTTTTATGGGAAACTGAAGCAAAATATCATTGTAAAGTGTTTTAAATTCATAAACTCTTTAATCTTTAGTGAGGAAGTATCTTCAGGGAGATAATTCATCTGCTTTTCTTCCACCTTCCGTTTTGTAAAGTTTACCTTAGCAAGGCTTGTTAATCCTAGGAAACATTTTCATTATCTGAAGACTTAAGCTTAAAAGCACAATTGAGAATCATTCATAATAGTCACATAATTTTCCACTGACTGATTGCTGCCTGCTCTCAAAGAACAATCATTTGTAATCTTATGATAGGATGGTGAGTAAGCATCATCTTACAGCAGTTTCTTTCCTATTAACCTTTCTGCTAATGCCACAATCTGTTTACAACAAAAACAAATCAGTCAACACTTTTGTAATTTTCATTAGTGGTACAGCTTTTCCCTCTGATTCAAAAACAAAATGCTTAGTTGATGTGTTCATTAAATTCTGACTTTTTTTTTTTGTCTCCATGCAGTATTAAAAAAACAGCATGTGTGATTCTTTTTAAAGAGAATTGGAGTCTAAGAGAAATCAAAACCAGAGTTCTGTCATCCCTAATATGCCCTTGAGAACTGACTGGATTCCTTAGCTGAGTCCATTTTAGCATGTTTCAGATTTTGCCTGTGTGTGTGTGGCTGCCATGAAAGCCACATGGATACTTTGTGAATACTTTATACTTAAGAAAAAAAAGAGGGGTGAGATGCAGAAACTCCAGCCACTAATAGATCTCAACCCATCTTATTTAGATAACAATTGAGTAAATGTGGACACATATTGATTACCTTTCTAGAAATGATTTCTTTCTTATTTTGTTTTTGGCTCCTTATCCTTGGCACAAGAAATTGTTACATTAAAATTGTTTTACCACAAAGATATGAAGGTTTATTGCCTGGAAATTATGTATGCAGTTTCAATTAATTTTATAAAACATCTGTGTACATGTGATATACAAAGAATTTATAGTTAGTCTTAATCCACCCAATGTAAGCCACATAAAATTATTCTTTTTCGGGCTTCCCTGGTGGCGCAGTGGTTGAGTCTGCCTGCCGAAGCAGAGGACACGGGTTCGTACCCCAGTTTGGGAAGATCCCGCGTGCTGCGGAGAGGCTGGACCCGTGAGCCATGGCCGCTGAGCCTGCGCGTCCGGATCCTGTGCTCCGCAGTGGGAGAGGCCACAACAGTGAGAGGCCCGTGTACCGAAAAAAAAAAAAAAATTATTCTTTTTCCCCACTGCATAACCTACTATTAATTTTATTAATAAGCCTAATTGTCAGATCGCACAAAGACCTTGGATAATGACAAAGGACATATCTTCTGTGAGTTGGGCGTTTAAAAATATTTTTGAAAGGTCAACAAATTTAAAGCACTAGGTTATTTCCCTTCAGTCATTTTGTTCTACAAGTATTTCTACCACTGTTTGTCTGAGTGGAATGTACACTCTTTAATAAAAAGAAAATAAAACAGTGACTGTCACTGACAGAGGTCAATACTGAAAAGACTTCTACAAGTTCTATTAATAAAGTTAACAATTTGAGTAAATGCTGACATGCATTACTTTATCAACCGCTCTTAAAACACCTACTACTTCTGTATGACAATTCTCATTGCTGCGATAATTTGAATTGCCACCATCAAATAACATTTCTGAGAGTCTGGCACTACATAGTGTCAGGTTTAATGTTGTATCTCAAACAGGATGACAAGGTTGCTGCCTTCTACACACATCATGGCTGGTTAAGAAATATCTGGTGAAAACAAACACAATGATATCTTATTATTTCAAGGTTGTCAGCAAATTTTCTCATACTGATTAAAAATGTTGGGTAAACTGGAATACATAAAACAGATAAATTATGCATGACAACCCACTTTGTCAAGGGCTTATCATAAAATTCTGTTAAAAGGTACTGTTTATTATAGCATCCTAAGTGTAAGTGAATTTATAAAAGTACAGTGGAAACACACATTTTTAGTAATAGTTTTACCACCTAAAGTTTCAAACAACTTGCATATACATACAAAGTTATATCCATATGACATTTCATGTTTTTGAAGCTCTGGATGGACCTAATCATGGAAGGATGTGGAAAGAAGAGCACCAGTTTTCTTCAGTCTTTATATTATTTAGAGATACTTTGTTGAGAGTTTATTTTCTACCCAAACTTTTCTTTTGATCAACTTTTAACTTCCATCTCTTACTTTCTTTTTAAACCATATGGTATAATCATATAATGTAAAAGGGAAAAAACGTCCTCTTAAAATGGTTCACTTTCGTTTCCAACCCCAGCCAACTGGGTTACATTTTCAGTGCTTAAATGTGATGAATAGGAAACTGAGTCATTTAAACTGATGCATCATGCAGAAAATGTATAGAAAAGGAATCTGAAACCTAAGAGACTTTTTTTTGAGTGTGATAATAAGCTCAGGATTTCATCAGACTTTTACAGCAGCTAATAGAGTGAAGGATGGCATAGCTTCACAAGGAGAGAGATAATGCTCCATTCCCTCAGTAGTTATATAATACCAATCACAGGAGCACTTAGTCTAACAAAAGACCAGATGAGTTCTTTCTGGGAATTACTTAAAATATAGGCCAGGACAATAAAGAGACTGAATGTTAGTGTGTATTGTTCACAGGAAAGGACAGAGGGCAGTGGGAGTTGGGCAAAGCAATAGGTATATCTCAGACAGCCTTGCTACAAAGTTTCCTTGATATCACATTTGTACTTACAAGTATTAGCACAGCCTCAGTTCCCACTCAGTCAATTCCTATTAAAGACTTCCGAGGCCAAAGAGAAATGGAAGGATTAATTCTGGTAGTCATTTGCCAAATTCACATTAGAGAGAGTAATTCACCACATTTGGAAAATTAACTAAGACTCTTTACAAAGAAGATCTAAGACTTCTAATTTTATAAATGATTTCACTTTGACACATTTATATGATTCAGTTAAACCCTTTAACTTATAGGGGAATGGTCACTGAATCCCTATCAATATCTTGGCATATAGAGCTTAATTGATTTAATGTCTTATGCAGTTCGCACTAGAAGTAGAGAAGAAAAGTTTACAAATGTTGATGAACAAAGTAGAATGATTTCAAGAAAAACATGAACAATTAGCCTCTTCTGTATTAATCAGAGTTATCCAGAAAAACAGAATAAATAAGAGAGAGAGAGAGAGAGAGAGAGAGAGCAATTTATCATAAAGAATTCACTCATGCGATTATGGAGGCCTGTAAGTCCCAAGATCTGCAGTCTGCAAGCCTGAAGACCAGGAGAGTCGATAGTGTATTTATACTCCAAAGGCTGGTAGGCTCAAGATTCAGGAAAAGCTGAAGTTTCAGTTAGAGTCCAAAGGGAGGAAAAGAGCAGTGTCCCACTCCTGGGCATAAATACAGATAAAACCATAATATAAAAAGATATGTGCACCCAGATATTCATTGCAGCACTATTTACAATAGCCAAGACATAGAAGCAATCTAAATGCCCATCGACAGATGAATGGATAAAGAAGATGTGGTACATATATACAATGGAATATTACTCAGCCATAAAAAGAATGAAATAATGCCATTTGCAGCAACATGGATGGACTTAGAGATTATCATACTAAGTGAAGTAAGTCAGACAGAGAAAGACAGATATCATATGATGCCACTCATATGTGGAATCTAATTTTTAAAAAGATGCAAATGAACTTATTTACAAAACAGAAACAGACTTACAGATATTGAAAACAAACTTATGGTTACCAAGGGGGAAACACGGTGGGGGAGGGATAAATCAGGAGCTTGGGATGAACACACACACTACTATATATAAGATAGATAACTGACAAGGACCTACTATATGGCACGGGGAACTCTACTCAGTATCCTGTGATAACCTATATGAGAAAAGAATCTAAAAACAAACAAATATATTATATGTATAACTGAATCATTTTGACATACATTTGAAACTAACACAACACTGTGAATCAACTATACTCCAATAAAATTAAAATATTATAAAAAATAAATAAAGTAAAAAAAAAAAAAACTATGTCCCAGCTTGAGGGCAGAAGTGCAGGAAGAAATTCCTTTACTCTCTAGAGGGTCACTCTTTTTGTTCTATTTAGGCTTTCATAAGATTGGATGATGTCCACCAATATTGGGAAGGACAACGACTTTACTCTGTCTACTAATTCAAATGTTAATCTCTTCCAAAACATCTTCACAGACACACCTAGAATAATGTCTGACCAAATGTCTGGGCACCCTGGGGGCCTACTCAAGTTGACACAAATTAACCATCATAAGTCCACGCCTTGTCAACATGGCACCCATACGCATTTCCTTAAAACCATACTTAATCTCCAATGAAAGACAATAACAAGGTCATAATTTTACCTAAAATTATACAGCTATTCTGCATACAATAAAGAATACACTAACTCCTGCCACAGAGGAGAAGGTAAAGTTCATGAGTGATGTTTACTTTTTTTGATATCCCATAACTAAAATACTATGATGTAGAATTGATAATACTTAAATACTATAATATAAATTCAACACATTTTACATTATATAATAAGAGAATAAGAGAGGTATGAAAACAAAGATCTTTTCTACACACACACACACACACACACACACACACACACACACATCCCCCAACATAGTCATTACATAGTGAGGAGGTCCTTATTTCTGTAACTGATTTTGTGCTCAAAGCTGGTATTTATGGCTAACTTCTTCTATTATCCATTCTGTATTCCCTCTGCTTTTAGCAAGCACCTCAGCTGGTGGAAGTTCTTTAACTGGTAGGCTGACCCACACCTTTATTTCTAAATTCCTGAAGAGTCAGAACCATCAGTAGTCCTGCCTGGATTGGACTGTAGTTTTCCATTGGCCATAGTCACAAAACATGGTAATATTAAGAGATGTCTTAAGAAATCTATATTCCAGACACATTCTTCGTTATGTCCACTGTAGAGTAGTTGTCCAACATCCCCTTGGTAGTCTGGATCAATCATCCAAGACAACACATTAACTCCCTTCTTTGCCTGTTGATTTGGAGGCATAAGGAGACCAAAATGGCTGAGCAACAGTCTTAACTTTCAGTTTAATGGAAACATTGTTGTATCTCCTAGTGAAAGCATTCCTTCTTTTGGAACTAAAACCTCTAGGACAGCAGAGCATAAGGTCATGGTAACAGGAAGCAACAATTTTGCTAAGGTGTGTCACTAGAGGTAAAAGTAAGTGGTACCATTCTCATTTTCACTTCTTGATTCCTGGACCCATTAATCCTGGCTGTGGAAGAAAAAGCACCATATATTGAATGGCGATTCAGAGCATATGTAGCCTCTGGAGAATCTTACCTCAGCTTGGCAAAGTATTGCCACCTAGCTGGTGCTGTAACTGAGTCTTCAAAAAGCTATTATACCATTCTGTCATGGAAAACAGAGAATTTCATGATTATGAGCACATTGACATAATTTTTGTGCTGTGAAGTGAATTCCTTAATCAGAAGCAATGCTGTGTAAAATATCAGGATGGTGGATAAAGCATTTTGAAAGACTACAGATGAGGGTTTTGAAGCATTGCTTGCAGGGAAAGGAAATTTGTATTCAGAGTAAATCTATTCCAGTAAGAGTAAAACATAGCCCATTCCTAGATAGAAGCTGTCAAAGTTAGTCAACCTGCCACCAGGTAGCTAGCTGACCACCCCCAGGGAATGGTGCCATATCAGGGATTCAGTGTTGGGCTCTGCTGCTGACAGATTGGACCTCAGTGGTGGCTGAATCCAGGTTGGCCTCAGTGAATGAAGTCCATGGCGCTGAATGCATGCATAACCTCCATCCCTGCCACCATGGCTACTTTGTTCCTGAGTCCACTGGCTGAGGAAAAATGCTGACGGGTGGTATACACAGAATGTGTCATTCTATCCACTTGATTGTTAAAATGCTCTCTTTGATGATCATTCACATGGGACAGAAATATTTTCTTGTTTTCTTTCCATTCAGAGAGGTCTACCCACATGCTCCTTCCCTACATTTCCTTGTCACCAGTTTTCTAAACATGTTCCTTCCAAATCCCTGACCATCCAGCCAAACATTGGCCACAGGTCATGAATTAGTATATAATCTCATGACTGACCATTTCCTCTTCCAAGCAAAGTGAACATCTGGGTAACCATCTCGAAGTACTGTCCATTGGGAGGATTCCGCTTCACCACTGTTCTTCATGAATGTCTCAGAAAAGAATTGCAGTGCTAAAGTTGTCTACTTTAAGGTGATGCCTGCCTATCATGCAGAAACATCAACAAACCAGGCCCAATAGTTCTCTTTCTCTGTCAACCAATCTTATGGAATTTTTCCTGAGGCCAAAGGTGTAGGCTGGGACAGAGAAAACAGTGTAGCAAGAGTGGGGACCATGAGTATTTGGGCCACTTCATGTAACTAACTTTTGCCTTCTGGTCTAGCTCAAATCTGATCAGGTATATTTACTTCCATTCAAAGATGAGGCGTTGGTGTTTGTGCTTTATGGCTTGGTGGGTCAGATTACACCCAGTTCATGATAGGCAGCTATAATGGCAACTTGGCAGCCCATGGTTAACTGTTCAGTCTCTACTATTGCCCTGTAGCAGGCCAAGAGCTGTTTTTCGAAAGGATAGTAATTTACAGAGGATAGCAGGGCTTTGCTCCAAAATCCTGAGGACCTGCACTGTGATCCACCTATGGGGGACTGCAAAAGTCTCCAAACAGCATCCCTATCTGCCACTGACACTTCAAGCACCATTGGATCTGCTGGATCATATGAACCAAGCAGCAGGGCAGCTTCCAGGGCAGCCTGGGTCTGTTGAGGAGATTTATCTTGTTTTGGGCCTCACTCAAAACTAGCAACTTTTTGGATTACTCAGTGAATAGAACAGAGACACAAACCCAAAGGAAGAATATGTTGCCTCCAATATCAAGAGAGGTCCTCTAGGTGGTGTGCTTCTTTTTTGGTTGTAGGAGGGACCAGATTCACCTTTGAAGGGATACTTTGTCATGCCTCACACCACTGAACTCCTAGAAATTTCACTAAGGTAGGGCCCCTGAATTTTTGTCATATTTTTTCCCCCACACTCTGACAGGTAAATCTCTTACCAGTAAGTCTGGAGTAGTTGTTCTTTCCTGGTCAGGAGGTCTAATCAGCATAATGTCATCAGTGTAATAAACCAACATAATACCTTGTGGAAGGGAAGTGATCAAGATCTCTGGGAAGTAATTATGACATAGAGCAGGAGAGTTGATAGACTCTTGAGGTAAGACAGTGATACTGTGTTGCTGGCCTTGCCAGCTCTAAACAAACTGCTTCTGATGATCCTACTGACAAGTATGGAGGAAAAAAAAATTTTTGCCAGATCAATAGCTGCATTCCAGGAACCAGGAGATACATTAATTTCCTCAAGCAGTGAAACCACCTCTGGTACAGAAGCTGCAATTGGAGTCACAACCTGGTTAAGGTTGTGATGATCCACTGTTATTTTCCGAAGTCCATCTGTCTTCTGCACAGGCCAAATAAGCAAGTCCAATGGGCATGTAGTAGAAATCACCACGCTGCATCCTTTAAATCCTTGATGGTGGCACTGTTCTCTGTAATCCCTGCAGGATTGCTTTTGGTTTATTATTCTCCTAGAGACAGTTAACAGCAGCTTCCACTTGGCCTTTCTGACCATAATAGCCCTCAGTTCACCGGTCAGGGGACAAAGCCAATTTATGAGTGTATCTAATCCAATTATGCATTTCAGAACTGGGGAAGTAACCACAGGATGGGTTGGGAGATACACTTGTCCCATTATGAGATAGACTTGAGCTAAAACTCAACTGGTCGCCAGACTTCCAAAAGTCCCTACTCTGATTGATAGACAACAGTGATGCTTTGGGTCTCCTGGTATTAGTGTCAATTCAGAGCCATTGCCCCCCAAAGTCTGATGATTTCCTTTCCCCCAACGCACAGTTACCCTGGCAAAAGATCATAGGTCCCTTTGAGTAAGGCTAGGAGAAAAATGAATGATACATTTTTAGCAGTGTACCAGGGGCCCTCCTCAAGGGAGCCCAACTTTCTCTTCATTCAAAGTTTTCTGGGTCTGCAAACTGGCTCAGAAATCTGTGTTTGATTCAGCTTAGACTTTTGTTCACTCGTTCTAGAATTTTTCTGCTTTTACAGATCAAGTAACATTTTAATAGATTTCCTATTTATTTCACTTCTAGGAACTCCAGGATCAACTAGCCAATGTCATAGGTCTCTGTGAGTCAAACAATTCTTATTACTGCTTTCACCCTAAGGTCTGTTTATGGGAACCACACTCACCTTGCCTTTGGTGGTTGATGCTGACACTTTGTCCCTACCACTCCAGGATCAATTACTCCCCTTGCATTTAGGTTTCCCAATTCAGTGACCACAGTGCCCACTGTAAGGTCTGTTCTACAACAAAGAGTGATCACAGAGCTTACAAAAGTATTCCTCATATATGTGATGAAAGTTGTATCTCTGGACCTTCCCAGTGTGGGTGAGTAGTTTTTAAATGACAAATCTACTCTAAAATTCCAATCCCACTAAGCCTTTGAATCACTTCTTCTACATTAAATCAAGGCAGGTTCTGAAACTGAGCAGAACCCTGTGGGGTTCCTGGACACAAAAGCCTTTCTGTGTCCCCCATTTCTCAATTACAGGAAATAGGCTTCATTCAGCCTCCATGACCTTGCCCAAAACAGTTGCTAATTAGAGAAGGGAGGCAATACAGAGAAAAGGGAGGAACAGTCAAGAAACAATAGTGCAGCCTTGGGGCAAGGTCCTGGTTCTCCCTCAAGGGGTATACATAACAATATCTTTGAGCAGTTTTGCAGATACTGAAAAATTTCTGCATACTCACCAAGTGGGAGAAGTTAACGGTATGCTGCCCACAAGCACGTAGACCCCAGACAGGTTGGAACCAAAAGGTTGATGCTGACTCCCACTTACCTCACCACCAACCAATCAGAAGAATGTCCATGAGCTGTTCACACCACCTTTGGACCATTATTATAAAACTCCTCACTACATGCTCCAGGTTGGGACACACAGTTTTAAGGGCATTAGTCTGCTGTGGCCCACTTTGCCTGGCAAAGCAATAAAGCTATTCTTTCCTACTTCACCCAAAACTCTGTCTCTGAGATTTAATTTGGTGTTGGGGTACAGAGGCCAGATTCATCTTCAGTCTGACATTTCTAACTCATTCACTGTGGGCCACCTGTCAATGATCTATGTTTCAGGCAAACAAACTGTTAGTCATTTCTAACTCTCCAAGTTGCAATATTAAATGTAGAATCTGCTTAGAGAGCCCATATCAATAAATTCAGCCTGGTCCAACTTTATATTTTTTCCAACATTATCCCACACCCTTCCATGCCCGGATGATATGTGCCCCAAATTTCTGTCTGTGTAAATTAGAAAACTCAGGTAGCTATTTGTAGGTGTTAGTGCACCTCCTCATAGGTTACACTTTATTCCTCACTTTTAGGGGTCTGCTGGGACTTGAGTCTAATTATAGGCCTAGAAGCAAAGAAGACTGGGGGAGGGGACTGAGTCCCGAGGAGAATCTGCATTGTCTTGCGATAACAACTGCCTCTGGGGAGGTCATCACAGTTTCCTCAGGGAATGCAGAGTTGATCTTTTCAGACAAGGTGGAGAGGCATTTACACGGAGGATGTGGAGGCTGCTTCCTCTGGGAGTGGGGAGGCCTCTTCCATAGGCAAAGAAGACTCACCAGAATTTAGGGGTTTGATGTCCCCAACTTTACTGGAGTCTTCCCACAAGTCCCCTTTCCAGCTTATAGGATCCCATTCTTTACAAAGTAATGCCCTCACATTTACCATAGACGCTCTGTGAGGTTGGGAATTTAATTTGCATTGAAATTCATCCATTGGCAGGAAGGAATTCTGGGTTAGGTTTTCAACATTCTCAGTCTTGTGCCTACCGAAGATAAGTCTCTTTCAGGGCACACACAGAAGTTTCTAGGTCTTCATGTGACCCTTGACCTTGGAATTAAAATCCCTGATATCATTCATTTCTTTCCCTACTTTGTCCATTGACATTAGGAGCACCCCACCAGTATCACTGACATTCATTAGTTTGAGAAAAAAATCCCAAAGTATCAAATACACAGTTATCAAGCTCCTTGCGTCTTACAAAAGGTTGATTAGGATTACCCAGTGGTGACATTTTGTATACCTCCATTGCTAGATCATTCTGTAGACTATCAATGATCTCTTTTACTATTGGAAATAAAGTCATTCATATCTTTAAATATAATAAGATTTGAGAGCCAGTTCCAGAACCCCCAGAACTAAATTAGAAAACTTATCCTTACAATTCTGTTCCTCTTCAATCATTCTTGGTACCAAAATCTGTGTTAGTCAAGGTTCTGCAGAGAAACAGAAACTATATATATATATATATATATATATATATATATATATATATATATATATATATATATATATATATATCAGCAGCCCTCAAGCTGGAAGCCCAGGAGAGTCAATAGTGTAGTTCTAGTCTCAGTTTGAAGGCCTGAGGACCAGGAGATCCAACGGTATAGCTCCAGTCCAGAGATCAGTAAGCCTGAGGCCTAGGAAAAGCCTGTGTTTCAGTTTGAGTCCAAAGGCATAAGTAAATCCATATTCCAGCTCTAAGGCAGTCAGGTAGGAGATGTTCCCTTTACTCTCTGGAGGGTCAGTCTTTTGGTTACTCAATCCTTCAACTGGTCCCACTTGTATTGGAGAGGGTCTGTTTTACTCACTCCACCAACTTGTAAAAAATTAATAAACAGAAACTTCAGTTAAGTGGAGTTGGGAGACCAAACGGGGATGCTCTCTCACCCTGTGACAATAGCAGAGACCATTAAGAAGAAGAAAGACTCCTTGTCTTTCCTGGCAAGGAGTCAGCCAATGAAAAGCCATGGATGGGCTCTTTGTTTACTATATCTCTCCCAGCTTCCTTTTTCCCTCTATAAAAGTGTTCTCCTTTCTTTTCCATGTGGGAACTTGTACATGGCTTTCCATGGTTACAGACCCTGAACTGCAGTTCTCTACTGATCCCAAATAACTCCATCTTTTCTGGAGAAAAGTTTGGCTGTCTATTGTTTCAGGTCAATGTTTTGGAAGACTGTACAGGGACCCCTCACAGCTCGAGGGCTGTTGAGCTGGTAAGCAAAAGGTCCAGTACCCACAAATGAGACCTTTGTCACTCACTGCTTTTCTCACAGAGCCTACTGTTTGAAGGTACATCCTTCTCCTGGATTCAAGCTCATGCATTCCTTGCATCTGAACCTCTCCAAGCTTTACTGGGGATCCATTTAAGGGTTCTGCCTTTCTGGTTAGGCCGTGTTTTGTATGCGAATACTCATTTGGCTTTTCAGTCTGATTTTGAGATCACACTGTTTCCCTGAAACTGGCAAGCCTCTGGCCTTTTCCATTCAGAACAGGGGCTGCTTCTCCTGAAGCTGTCTAGCCTCTACCCATTCCTTTGTGAACAAGTGTTCTTTATCTGAAACGGTGCCAGGTTTTCAGCTTTTGGCCTACTCCTTTGGAAAGCTGTCTTCTGGGCACTGGCTAAAGAAAAGGTCTCTGGCCTGGCTCCTCCAAGACCAAACTGTCTCCTTAAGACAGGCTGGGGTTAGCTTGCACACTATTTGAATTGAGCCATTTATGCTGTAAGCTGTTTATGCTGCTTGAAAATTGTTCTTTGCTCTAGAGGAAAAACCTCTAGGAAATGGGATCCCAGTTATCTAAGTATTTTGAGGGTGCTTCTCTCACAAAGGCTCTGTCCAGTTTTATGTTTAAAAGCAGAGGTCCTTCCTCATGCTCATTTCTTTCTTTCTTTTTTTTTTTACGGTATGCGGGCCTCTCACTGTTGTGGCCTCTCCTGTTGCGGAGCACAGGCTCTGGACGCGCAGGCCCAGCGGCCATGGCTCACGGGCCCAGCCGCTCCGTGGCATGTGGGATCTTCCCGTACCGGGTCACGAACCCGCGTCCCCTGCATCGGCAGGAGGACTCTCAACCACTGCGCCACCAGGGAAGCCCCCTCATGCTCATTTCTAACTAAAATAAACATGTATGACTAAAGGCAATTTAGAATATCAGTGGCCACTATGGGAGACTTGTGAAATCCCCAAACTTAATTTCCTTGAAATTGAATTGGACTATAATAGCTCAAAATTTTCCAGAAGTGAGTGGACTGCTTATTCCTGTTGGCATTTTGAGGTTTCTCAACTTTTCAGGAGCCTAAAATTGCCTTTCTGCATAATAAGATTTTAAGATTAACTGAGACAAAAAATATTTAAGAAAAACAAAATGTCTCCTGAAACCTCAGGCTCTTCTTCCTTGGTTTCTTTCTCTCAGGCTCCACGTCTGGCTCCATCTCCTTCCTTCCCTTCTACACCACCCCCATACCCTCAAATTCACCATACTAATGCTCCCAGCAAACTTCCCCTTTTCTCTGAAACTCTCCCTACTCCCTTTTCCTCTAAACTTATCAGAACCTGTCCCTTTAAAATTAAGTCTTCTGAGGATTCAGAGGCTAAACGCTTCATTTCTTAGACTTCCTGGGTTAAAGCTGAGCTGTGAGCCATAGTAAAGATTTTCCTAACATAACTGAAGAAATTCCTCACGTTTGCTGAGGAATTTAATATAGTCATTCAAATTTATCAACATGGTTTCTCTGACCTATATCAGCTAGTTCTTTTGCTTCTCCGTGAAAGGGTGAAAGCCAGGACTAGCATTGAATGAAAACTACTAATTGGGAAAATCCTGAAAGGTCTCTAGAATTACAACCCGGAAAACAGCCCACTAACTTATATGGGCAATCAGCAATCGTTAGGTAACTTCAGAAAGCAATTACTATTGATTGGAACAAAATTCAGACTTGCACAAGAAAATCTTCTGAACCTACTATTAACTATTACTATCAACTGTAGATTGTTTTTTAAAAAAATCTGGTCTTCCATCAAATGTTGATTCCACCCAACTAGCTTTTAACTGTATGTTTATTAATGGACTGAACTGAGACTTTTCCTTTCTAGTAAAAAAGGACCAGGAAGGAATGAGAAACTGTCCACTTCAGATTTAGTTAATCTGACAAATCAGCTCTCTCATACTCTACATGAGTCACTTCCAAGAGAGGTTGCCAAAATTCTTAATCTTCAACTCCAGCAAATGAAGGCTCCTAAGTGAAACCAAATCCTCCTAGTTTTTGCTGTTATTGCAAACAGCCAGAAGATTGGGAAAGAGATTGATACAAATAAGCACTTTAGGTGCCTTCAGCCCTCAAATCAGCCTTTCCAGCATCCTCCTAATTCTCAATGACTGGGCTCCAAGGAACTACGGGGGCTCTTCCTTCCTCTTTTTTTTTTTTTTGCGGTATGCGGGCCTCTCACTCTTGTGGCCTCTCCTGTTGCGGAGCATGGGCTCCGGACGCACAGGCTCGGCGGCCATGGCTCACAGGCCCAGCCACTCTGCGGCATGTGGGATCTTCCCAGACCGGGGCATGAATCCGTGTCCCCTGCATTGGCAGTCAGTCTCTCAACCACTGCTCCACCAGAGAAGCCCCTTCCTTCCTCTTAATTGGCTTGGAGAAACATCTCTCCAGACTGGAGATAAATCTCTTCCAGTCCTAATGGACAACAGAGCCACTCTCTTGGTGCTCAACCCCACTACTATAAAACTGTCCCTACCTCCCAGTACTAAAATAGTTCAGATAGTGGGAATCTCTAATAAACCTCAAGAGGATCCTGTCTCTGAACTTATTTCCTTTTGTTTAGGCCCTTTGGGAGATACACACCCTTTTCTCCTCTGCCCTTGTCCACTTATTAGGTGGAGACTTCTAAGAGAAGTATTATGCTGGAATAAAATAATTCTAGAAATCAGTGTAACCAACCAGGTGAATTAAATGACACTTTGACATCTTTTATTTGTTCTGACTCTGACAGTGGGTACTAGAGCTGATTCTGGAAACACTGATTATTTGTTCCTGTTGAATCAGCTGCCACTTTCCTTATGGGCAAAATCTCCAACTGTTGTTGGCAAATTTCACAATGTGCCTCCCATCAAGATTCAAACAGACCCCTCAAAACTTCTTCCCATTATTAATCATATGCTATAGGTAAAGAAGACCTTCAAGGTATAAAGGACATAATAGAAGATTACAAGTCTCAAGGCCTCCTTATCCCTTGTACTAGTCACATTAACACTCCCATTTTACAGGTAGGAAAACCTAAGTACTGAGGGTGAAAGTTTGTCCAGGACCTCTGAGCAATAAACAACATTGTTATCCCTTGACACACTGTTATTCCTAATTCTCATACATTACTAATATCTATTCCCAACAAAGTAAATCTTTACTCTAATTGATTTATGCTGTGCATTCTTTAGTATTCCAGTTGATGGAGCCAGCCAATACCTTTTTCCCTTCACTTAACAAGAAAAACAATCCACCTAGACAGTAATGCTTCAGAGTTACACTGGGAGTCCTTCTTATTTCTCCTAAATCCTAAAGGCTGATCTGGGTGATACACACCCTTGAGTTTCTTAAGTTCCCTAGAGTTTCTACTGTTGCAATATGTGGATGATTTGCTTCTTTACTCTTCTTCTCAAGCCTCCTCCCAGGAAAAGAACATCCACTTGCTAAATTTTTTAGCCTTAAAAGGACATAAGTTCTCCAAAGAAAATTTGCAATTTGTCCATCTGGTTTTGGGCATCTGATATCAGAACAAGGGGTACACTTAGATCCAGATGGACTTCATGGCGTCCTAAGTTTCCCAAACCCAAAACTAAGCACCAACTGTGAGGCTTTCTTGGGCTAGTTGGTTATTGCCAAAATTGTACTCCAAATTTCTCTCTTATGTCCGGACCTCTGTATGTTTTACTCAACAATAACAAATCCGACGCAATTTTATGAGAAGAACCAGATGACATGGTCTCAAGGCCTTAAAAAAGTTAAATGGAATAGAATATGAAAAAGAATGTGCTACCTTGAAAGTAAATTGTTCCTAGAATTGAAGCAGATGACTTCTGATGAAACAGCTTTCCAAAGATATCTGGACCAGGCCTGTTGGAAGTTTGTCACTAAACATTTGATGATGATCTAATGCTTCAGA
Organism: Lagenorhynchus albirostris; assembly: GCF_949774975.1. Lineage (NCBI taxonomy): Eukaryota > Metazoa > Chordata > Mammalia > Artiodactyla > Delphinidae > Lagenorhynchus > Lagenorhynchus albirostris. Next base: position 120,431,062 of record NC_083099.1, read on the forward strand.
TGATCTCCAGTGTCTATAATCTTGATAACATATGGACTTTATACAAAAAGTGCCTGAGAGTTCTCCCTCCTACCCCTCCTTGTTACTTGAATGTAACCTGAGTAAATTTCCAATATGTGCACTTTCCTTCTGACATGGGACATTATACCCAGGAAAGGTCTTTCCTGGCATTGAGGGACAAAAAGCTGCAAAAACTAGTAAACCTGACTGTTTTTCGGGCCTCTCACTGTTGTGGCCTCTCCCATTGCGGAGCACAGGCTCCGGACGCGCAGGCTCAGCAGCCATGGCTCACGGGCCCAGCCGCTCCGCGGCATGTGGGATCTTTCCGGATCGGGGCAGGAACCCTCGTCCCTTGCATCGGCAGGCGGACTCTCAACCACTGTACCACCAGGGAAGCCCATAGAAAACCTGACTCTTGACCAGCAGTGTTTTCAGAGAAAGATCTTGATGAAAAGGGGAAAATGTAAACAATAAACAGAAACCTCAGTAAGAGTTTGGAGACCAGAAGGGGAGCTCTCTCACCCTGTGACAATAGCAGAGCCCAACAGGAAGAAGAGATTTCTTTTCTTTCCTGACAAGAACTCAGCCAATGAAAAGCCAGAGACTCTTTGTTTACTGTAGCCCTTCCACCTTCCTTTTCACCTCTATAAAAGTGTTTTCCTTCCCTTTCTGTTTGGGCATCTATACATGCCTGACCATTGTTGTAGACCCTGAAGTGCAATTCTCTGCTGATCCCAAATCAATGAATCTTTGCTGGAGAAATATCTGGCAGTCTATCTGTTTCAGGTCAGTAAAATGAAATGTTAATCTCATTTAGAAACACCATCTCAGACACACCCAGAATACTGTTTGACTGAATGTCTGGGCATACCTTAGCCCAGTCAAGTGGGCACACCTTAGCCCAGTCAAGTGGGCACATAAAGTTGACATATTACACTCTCCCAATTTTTTTCTCCATAATTTAAATATTTTACTCCCCCAAATTATAGCTGCTTTGGGAATGAGAGTTAAGAAGGGGCATGAAAAAAATACATTTAATCAGATATTTGAATTTTAAATAATTTACAGAAGTCCAAAGGACTATTTCCAATATTTTTCCCCTAAAGATCCACCAATAATTCTCTGTTACTTTTATGGAGACTTCATTATAATTAACTCAATTATCTTCCCCAAATAAACAAAAACTGTCTTAGTAGCATCACCTACATTGCTCACATATATATTTTAATGAGATATTAGTGGAATATCTTGTAACTGATGCTGGTTTATCAGCTAAGTTGCTATTTTGATGTTTAAAATAACATCTACTGTTTAAAAATATTGTATAAAATAATTAAGATTAAAATGCACAATTCGACAAATATCTCTTGTCAATATGTCCCGGAGGGAATGCACTTTATTGGTGAATAGATGGGTGGTGATAACTAGAACATGGATGATGAATATTTCTAGGTAAACAGCATACAGTATAGGAAACATTATCAAACTACTCTCAATCACAAACAAATGGTCGATAATAATTTGCTAGTCTGGTTTACAACAAACCAACATAGAGTGATTTCTGGTGCAGTTATAAATACTAGATTGTTTAACACATTTAAAAAATCTATTCAGTAATACTACTGCCTAGAGGAGGTATTAAAGAATTGTCAAAATAATAATGTCTGTCTTATTTATGACAAGCATCTATATAATTCACAATTTAAAAATAAGTATTTTTAACAAGATTTGTGAGTGATTCAGGCTGCCCCTTCCTTATTCTAGATATCAGCTTTATTGTGGTGTGATTAACTTCCATTAAACTGCATGAATTAAAAATGTATAATTTGACAAGTTTTGATCTATGTATATACCTGTGAAGCCATCACCACTGTCAAAGTAATCAACATATCCATTATCTCAAAAAGTTTCCTTAAGTCCCTTCCTAATCATTTCTTATTGCCCACCTGCCCACCATTTTCAGGAAGCCACTCATCTAATTTTGTTCACTAGACATTAGTTGGCATTTTGTAAAATTTTACATAAATGGAGTTATTTGTAGTGTATATTCTTTTCTCCGACTTCTTTCACTCAGTATAATTATTTTGAGAGTAAACGTGTTGTGTATTATCAATAGGTCATTTCATTTGATTGTTGAATATTATTCCACTGTATGTATATACCACAATGTGTTTATCCATTGATCTGCTGATGGACATTAGAGTTGATTATTATAAATAAAGCTGTTAACAACATTTGTTTATAAGTTATTTTATGGACATGTGCTTTTATTTCACTTGAGTAAATACCTAGCAATAGAAGGGATGACTCATAAGTGGAGATATATATTAAATTTTTAAGAAACTGCCACACTGTTTCCAAAGTGGCTTTATCATTTTACGTTCTCAACAGCAGTGTATGAGAGTTCTAGTTCCTCTACATTCTCACAAAAACACTTGGTGTGATTGGCCTTTTTATTTTAAGCCATTCTGATAGATGTATAACAGTATTTCATAGCAATTTTACTTTGCATTTTTTTAATGGCCAGTGATGTTCAGCATCTTTTCATAGGCTTATTTATCATCTATATATATTCTCTGGTAAAATGTCTGTTCAAACCCTTTGCCTCTTTTTTTTTTAATTGAAAAATCCAACATCCATTCTTGTTAAAAACTTTTAGCCAACGAGGAATAGAAGGTAACTACCTCTACCTGATAAAGCATCTATAGCTAATATCAAGATCTATAGCTAATACTAAACTTAATGGTGAAAGTATAAATGCTTTTTCACCAATATCAAAAACAAGACAAAGATGTCCACTCTCACTACTTCTCCTTAACATTGTATTTGAGACTCTGGCCAGAGAAATCAGGCAAAAAAAAAAAAAAATTATAAAGAAAGAAGAAAAATTGTCTCTATTCATAGATGACATGATTATCTATGTAGAAATTCTAATGGAATCTATTTTTTAAAGTAACTAGAACTAATAAATGAGTTTATTAATTAAAGTTCTATACACTAGCAATAAAATTTTAGAAATTAAAACATATAATTTCTGAAGTATAAAAGTATAAAATATTTAGGAATGAAACTGATCTAAAAAATGTGAAATATGTGTTCCCTGAGAACTGATGAGAACTGCATAATATTGCTGAGAGAAATCAAAGAAGACTTAAATAAATAGAGAGATATACCATATTCATGGGTCTGGAGACTCAATAATTTTAAGATGTAAATTCCTCCTAATTTTCTCTATAGATTCAAGAAAGTTCCAATTAAAATCTCAGCAAGTTTGGTAGAAATTAGAAAATTGATTCTAAAATTTATATGGAAATGCAAAGTACCTACAAGAGCCAAACAACATTAAAAAAGAATAACAAAGTTGGGGAATTAATATTACCTGATTTCAAGACTTATTATAAAGCTACAATAATATTTGTTGTTAAAATAGAGAAATAGATCAAATAAACAAAAACCAAATCTAGAAATATATCTATATACATGGGTATATATATGTGTGTGTGTGTATATATGTGTATATATATATAACTGATTTTCAAAAAGAGGTATAAAAGTAATTCAGAGGAGTTAGGATAGTCATTTCAACAATGATGATAGAGCAATTAGATATCCATAGGTGAAAAAAATAATAAACTTTGTTCTATACCAAAAAATGTATACAAAAATGAACTGAAAATAAAATATAAACATAAATGTCAAAACTTAAACAGTAAAAATACAAAGAGAAGGTTTTTCATATGAAATGGAATAAGAAGAGATGCTTATCTCCTCAACAATAATAAGTAAGGCAGGAATTATGAAGAATAATGATTTCTTTTCTTAGCTGAGGCCTGAAAATATCCACAATTATTGAGGGAAGATGTAGAGGAGGGGTGAGGCGTCAAGCTGATGAGACAAACAGGCCAAGTCCTAGACAATGATGGAAATTACGCTGCTTTGTCTTAAAAGGGAAGAATTTTTATTCCTTCTGTTTTTATTTTCACATGAGTATTTAATGCCTTGAAGAATTATAAAGCTGGTGAGTGGGTCCAGTCTTGACATTCATCAGAATAAAATTCATCTATCAATTCAGTGATCTGAACTTTCATTTTTTAATAAAAGTATTTATTCAAGAGATAGAGAATAGTAGTAGTAATGATGAAATATTTTTATAGAAGATGTCAAAATTTCAGATGGTATGATGTTCTGGCCATCAAGTTGATTATTTTAAAAATTCTAATATTTGATATTCATTTTTTACTTTAAGTTTTTTTAAATTGCCCAAAGGATATAGACCTGGAGTATGTGACAAAGTGAAATGTTATAAATAATGAATAAGTCCTGTATGAATGAATGAATATTTCAGATCCTTCCTGACTGACAGTATTAGCAGGACGAATACAGATGAAGCAGAGCATTAACAGATTCAGACGTGCTACAGAAGGTATAGATAGGGAAGCTGGAGGACATTACGGTCCTAAATACCAACACTGAGAAAAATAAACCTTTTCTACATGCCTTTGGGAGTTAAAATATGAACTAAACATTGTTTTGCATCTTTACACGCATTTTCAGGAAAAATTTCACCTATGTTATGATTTTTTAGGGATAGCCTCTATGAATACTCAGAAAATATAAAAAAAAAATTAAAATAAGACAGATTAAAACAGACTTAAAACAAAATACCTGGGGCAGAAGTTATAGTGCTTTCTACCTCTGAAAGGAGCCCAGGTTCTTTTATTTTTCTATGGTGTCATCATCAGTGCTGATATACACCATCAAGTCCACTCATGCTTCAAGATGGTTACCAGGATATTGGGTCTGCACCTTAATACAAGATGGGGAAAACGGCAGAAAGGGTTCATTTTCAACTGAGTAAGCTTTCTTTAAGGAGCCTTTTGAAAGTCAAATACAGCACTTCTGTTTACATTATGTTAATCAGATTCTATGTTACATGGCCACACCAAGCTGCAAGTGTGGCTGGGTGATGCCCTCTTTGCTTGGCTTTACTGATAAATTTAGTGTGCCTTTGCATGGGGAGAGGAGAATGGATATTGGGTAGGCAGCTAGAAAGCTCTGCAGAAATCTCTATGATTATTTTACCACACTAAATTTTCATATCTCTCTAAATGTACTGAAAAGCCAAATTACCAGTTAAGAACACTCATCCTTGAATTTATAAATGTATACACATGACCAAGTATCCAATCACAATGCTGAAGACAATCTGTGTTTGTTTTTCCACATATGTGCTTGGAGAGTACTTTGTAAATACCTGCCTTAGTGTCATAATCACATAGTATTGTATGTGTTTATATAATTGTAACCACTTCAACATGAATCACTGCAGGCCACAAACTATATTTTATGCGTCTGTATCAGACAGCTGTTGCTATAATACAAACAAAGCTACAAAATTTCAGTGGCATATAAAAATAACTTTTTTGCTTGTTTGTTTTTTTCCCTTAAACCTCTGTGAATTGGTTAGGGTAGCCTTTCTGATCTCAGCTAGGCTGGCTCATTTACCTGTTGGCTGATCTAGCCAGAGCTCAGCAAGGTGGTTCTTCAAATGAACAAAGGTGGCAGTGGACAAAGAGAACAAGCTGAACTCTGTAAGCCCCTGGTTGTGTCATATCTACTAACATCCCACTTGCCAACCAAATCACGAGTCCAAAGTCAAAATACATGGAAGCATATTCCTTTGTGAGTGGAATTGTTAAATTACCTGGAAAAGGGCAAGGCCATAAGGCAGGGTGAAGATCTGGGACCAATAATTCAATCTACCACAGCTCAACAAATCTCCAGGACAAAATTTAGGGCCTGACCCATAGCAGAACTCAATGAGTAGATATAAAGAAAGTGTATTAATCAGGGTTCTACAGAGAAAGAGACCAATACGGTAAATATGTGTATATAATGAAAGATTTATTATTAAATAATAATAATTTATTATTGCATCACACAATGATAAAGGCTGAGAAGTCCAACCATCTGCCATCTGCAAACTAGAGACCCAGGAAAGCTGGTGTGAGTCTGCATATAATATAATTCACTCTGAGTCTGAAGACCTGAAGCCCTGGGAAGCTGATGGTGTAAATCCTAGGCAAAGGGCAGGAGATGAGATGAAATGTCCCAACTGACCAGTGAGGCAGGAAAAAAGGGGCAAATTCCTCTTTCCTTTGACTTTTGTTCTATTCAGACCCTCAACAGATTGGATGATGCCCACCCACATTGGGAGGGCGATCTACTTTACTGAGTCCATGGATTCAAATGCTAATCATATTAGGAAACATCCTCATAGGCACACCCATAAATAATATTTAATCTGGCACCCCATGGCCTGTCAGGTTGACACAAAATTAACATCAGAGAAAGGAATACATTTTAAAATACCACTTTGTTCAGGTTTCTTAACTCCACTGCTTTCAAAGTGTCTCCTAAGCACAGTTTCACCTTATTCCTTAAAAATAATCGGTGAACTTTAATATATACCAGTTTTCCACTTCTTTAATATTAAGAAATTATTCATATTTTCCCATCTGAATCCCACCCACTATAGGCCACACAATTGGATCTCCATTTTGTCAAAGTCTTCCCTTGTGCTAGAATTAACTATAAATACAAATGAAAACTAAGCAATGTGGCATAAATCAAGATTCATTAAAGTCCCAACATTATAGGATTATTATGAGGAATAAATAAATTTATATACGTAAAGCATTAAAAATAAATGCCTGGGGCTTCCCTGGTGGCGCAGTGGTTGAGAGTCCACCTACCGATGCAGGGGACACGGGTTCGTGCCCCAGTCCGGGAAGATCCTTCTTGAATGTCAATCTTGCAAGCTTGAAAAGACATGTATATAAGTAGCCTATTATCTTTTATGTAATAAAGAGATACAGAAAATTATATGTGAGTTCAGAGAATATATGAGATCATTAAAAAAAAAATGTATGGTTCCAGGCACTTTCCATGATCTTATTCATTTTATTAAAATCTCACAATAACAGGACCTAAGATTTGAACCCAGTTTTTTCAGACTTCAGTTGTCATGTTTAGCTTTTCCCCTACCTCACAGATCCCAGTTCATTTGGATAATTGAGAATGAATAATTCAGTCACTGCCATTTGAACTAGGTAGTCCTCAAAGAAAAGTGAAAATGTAGATAAGTTGAAAATATAGAACATCATAAACACTACAGATTTGTAAGTGGAATAAGACAAGAAGTGTTCCACAAATACTATGCAATAAAGTTGATAAACTTAAAATGTATAGGGCTTCCCTGGTGGTGCAGTGGTTAGAGTCCGCCTGCCGATGCAGGGGACACGGGTTTGTGCCCCGGTCCGGGAGGATCCCACATGCCGCGGAGCAGCTGGGCCCGTGAGCCATGGCCGCTGAACCTGCGCGTCCGGAGCCTGTGCTCCGCAACGGGAGAGGCCCGCGTACAGAAAAAAAAAAAAAAAAAAATGTATAAAATAATTAAAGAAATATTAAAGAAAATAATATTAAAGAAAATAATTATTTGGGGAAAGTGTTTCTTTCAGCTTTCTTAACATATAAATGCTGAGAATTTTTAAGAAGAAATATGAAAGATAACATCTCTTATATCCCAGATTATAGTTTAGAAGTTAATTAACTGTACTTGGCAATTAAAACATAGTTTTCCTTAGAATGTTGAGTTGTTCATTAACTTGTGTGTTGATACCAATTTCAAAAGCTATAATATTATCTTGTTTGGGAGGATTAATATCAGCTAGTGTATTCCCTGGTAAAGAGATAACCCGCATTCAGATTTATAAAAATAAAAATACAACTACATATTGCAATCACTAGAGATGAAAAAAACAATTACTTTACTCTTTGTAACTGCATTTGAAAGCTTCACAAAATATATGTAATAGAATAAGTATACTGTGCATGTCGCTAAAATCACCTAAAATACAAAAGCATGAGTATAAAAATGACTAAAATAGTGCTTTATGATGATAGTTTACACCCATATTTATAAATATACAAGCATCCTCAAATGAGAGTAAAAGTATCAAAAGATTCTTGTTTAGTTCAATATTTATCTGTCACTAAGTTACCATAAACTTCAGCTGGACTACTTTTTGGTGTTAGGGATTAGAAGAGGTCCAGGAGATTATAGGTCCAAAACTGACGGCACAGGTAAACCTGCAAAAGTGGAGAGAGAGAGAGAGTCTGAGAGAAGAGAGAGAAAGAGGAAAATCACTTTGATTATCCTGGATATAGGTGGAAAGGGATAGCAGGCTGTGATAATCATAAAAATTTAATCCTTTAGTCTAATTTTTACATGTTAAATACAAATTCTATTTCTATCCCTTCTTGTTAAGATTTTCTAATAAATACTGCATTTGAACAATTAAAATTTAGTTGTCTTTATTTATCCAGCTCAATATCCAATGGAGATTATGATCACATTACTAATAAAGAGAAAACATCTTCAATAAACTTAAATTGTATTAGGGACTTCAGGTAATTGTCACTGCAAAATAAGGTTCTTTGGGCTACTCAGGGATCAATTTTGATTCTCTTTCTGGATATACAACCTAGTTCTTTGTACATAAGAACTTCAAATTAAAAAAAAATATATGAATATTATATTGTTATTCAGTGATCATAGACCACTGCATTGAACAGTTGAGACTGATTTTAGCCAGTCTGTGAGATAAGAGAGCGGGAGGGTAAGGAGGAAGTCTAGTGAAATGCATTGAAAACTGTTTTATCTCTGGCACCAAGTCATTGACCCAGAATCAAATTCAGAAGCAAGATTTCTTACTAACCATCGCCTCTAGGAGTGAACAAAAGCTATGTTCACTAAATTCCTAACATGAGACTCCTTGTCTCACAAGGATACATGTAATCAGTTACAGCATATCTGGGCTCACTATCTGAGTCTGGTGAGCACTGATGCTGAGCCACAGAGCTACGGAGCTCTCTCCATCCTTACTTACCTCTAGCCCCTCCCTTAATGATGCTTCTCACTGCCTTCACATCCATGGAATTCTGGTCACTGGATGTACTACCCTGGTTTACCATTCTCCTCAATATACCTTATTGCCATCTTATTATAAATTCTGTACCCATCATTTACAATACTATCAGATACTTCATCTCCCAGGAGCAGAAACATAAACATACACACCAGGTGTACTCTTAATATTTTAGCTATCAATCTGTAGCTGCCAGTGCCAACCTCTATTCCCTTAACCCCCTCAGCTTTGCAGGACAGCTATTATATATGTCCATTTCTTCCTACTTTATGAAAATGTGTCTCTACTTGAGAGCTTTCTCTGGCTGCAGGGCATGACCAGCTTATGCCCAGGACAGAGAGGAAGTGCCAAGAAGCTAATGCTCCAAAGTAGGGAGGTAGTGGATTATATGCTAGCTTCTATCAGAGAACATAGTAAGATTTCCATTTAACATATAGCAGTGACTGACTGCCCCCTGATCATTGTGTTCTTTTCATGTTGACAAACTGAAGTTTTAGATTAAAAGTTTAGATAAGTGTTACTATCATGCCTGTGATTTTTGACATTGATTATTATAAGTGACGAGCAGTGGTCTTACATAATGGAAAAACAAAAGAGTATGTCTGTGATACAAGATATTTGATTGAGTATCTCATGATGTCTCTATGCCCAGGGATAAGAGTGAATAGGAAATTATAGCAACCAGGGCCTGACAAGGACATGGTAAACTAAAACTCAGTCCTTTCTATTGCATCCTATGTCCAAGGTCTGTGTCACCCCACTAGTCAAGCAACTTAGATGAACAGAAGTGCTAGGTGAATATGAAGAAACTAAAAGAAGTGGTAGACAAAAGATAATGAATATTAGTTATGTTCTTAGAATTGACTGTGTCAGTTTAAACTCTAGTTTTGGTAACTTCTTTGTGGTAGATCTTATTTTCCTTATTACCTTGAAGAATCAGTGAAGGCCTAAGTGGATTTAATGTCTAAATGGTGCAAGGCATAGACTGCTCGATGAACCTAAGATGTGCTTGGTGCTTCCCTCAAATTCCCTTAGTTCACCCTAGAAGATAATTGTGACTGAGGTGGAGTCACACTATACACAATGCCTTCCTACATGAGGTACTTATATCTCTCTGCTTGACAGTTTTCTTTGGTTACATGGGCAAGATCAACCTGCCTGTAGGACAGTTTGGAAGTGCCAAGGGACTAGTGATTACAGTAGCAAACTTCAAACAATGAGGAGGAATGTTGGTGAATAAACAACCAACCTTACTCCTATGTCAGGGTACTATTCTGAAATATTTTCAATGCAGTTACTCACTGGCATTGAACTCTGGTTCCTGCAGTAGTTATTAATGTGTGTATAACGGTCATTAATGTATCTTTTTATTCATTATCCCCCCTTACCCATCTTACTTTCCTAGTCTCTCACCATGTTTCTGGTTTACCTTCCAAATAAACTCTTACACAAAAGCACTTCTCTTAGGAACTACTTTTCAGGGGACAAAAATTAAGACACCATCATCATACAACTTACTATTGGCCTCTTTGACTACCAAAAGTCCAACTTATAGAGAGATATTTGGTTGAGTAAAAATTACAACCACATGACCTACAATGAAAATAAAATATCCATAATTTATAGACAAAAGTACTAAATGAAGGAAGCAAAACACTTATGTATGACTATGGAGTGATTTTCAGAGCCAGATTCATGAAAGAGGTCAAGCCATTAAATTCATGACCAGACAAGAACACGAATCTTGGTAAAGAAAATGAACATTTAATTTTTTCTAATTAAATTGAATTTTATTATTTTTTATACAGCAGTTTCTTATTAATTATCTATTTTATATAACTAATACAAAATAGTGTATATACGTCAATCCCAATCTCCCAATTCATCCCACCACCACTATACCCCCACCCCCCTGCGTTTGTGAAAACGAATATTTTAAATGAACCATAAAAGGCAACTTGCCAGAAAAGGGCTCCCTTTAAGGGCATTGACAGGACTTTGAGGTCACAGAGCCAACTCTACATCAAAAGTACATGTTCTTTGAGTTATATTTTCAATAGATTTATTAGATTTACATTGTGTATCAAGGTAGCTCCCAAGAGTGAAGGTAATAGTCAGTTTGCTAAGGGTAGAAAGCAAAACTGTTTCCCGGGGAGACCAGTGCCACAAATTAAATTCTTTGGCTTTAGCTCCTGTTATGTCTGCTTTTATCATCTGACCCTTGCCCACAGGCTCAGCTCTGCCTACAGTTCAGGATCAAACATGCTTCTAGTCTGGACAAATTTAGAAAACTTAAATTCAGTTGCACAGGGTGGTCAGTACACACACACACACACTTGCTGTCAGTCTTTTGTCTCGGAATAGCTCCATTCTCCCTCATTGCCATCCTCCTCCAACTATGTACTAAGGCTGCTCTCCACAGTCACAATGAAGCTGAAGATAAAACCCCATGCTCTCTTTTTACTTCTCGTTCTCAGATGTCCCCGTGCTTGCTGCTTTTCAAAACTTGTTTCTTCCTGTCTTGATCCAATCTTAGTCCTTCTATCACTCAATGACTAGTCTTTTTTTCTGAGATTTTGTTTCATTTCTTATCCTGCCTTATCCCAGAAATACAGGAAATCAAGTTACCTATTATACATAATAGGTAACATTTACAATACGGATAAAAGAAAAAGAACAATAAAGAAGCAAGAACATCGTACAAGAAAATCAAAGATCAGGATACTTATTGCAATCAAGCCCATGATATAGATCTGAGCAGACAGCTGGTCTTTCACTCTATTTTCTGCTTCTGCAATTTCACCCACACTCCCTGTCTTGCCGAGTTAATATGCAGATGTCTTGCAAATGTGGATCTCTCTTACCAACCTTTCACCAAGCTACAGACCTTTATTTTCACAAGGCCTGCTAAACAATTCCAAAATTATTATTTGTCTCATTTTCAAACTCAGCTTATTCCACAATGAACGATCATTTTCTTTTTGTTTTTACTTATCCTCAAATTCTATCATACCGTTAGCATCTCATTTAACACCTATGATCACCAAGGTATTGTTCTAGCCTCTGGTGATACAATAGTAAACAGAATTTTACTGCTCTCAAGGAGTTTGGTATTTATTGCAGCAAGCTGTCTCATGAGAACCCTCACCTGAGTCACCAGGGAAACCACAGACTTAATCTTTTCGCCCTCAAAGACCTGCAGTGGGATGACCTCCACATCTTTGGTATGTCTGACAGCCTGTTGAAGAAGACAGTCACTCAATCACCCAAAAATCAAATACCAAGACATCGTATCCAGACCAAAAGAGTAGGTCCAAGCCAAGACTAGTAAATAGGGGCAGAGAGGAACAGGACCTGCCCATGACTTTCTTGGGAACTTAGCCAGTGAAAAAATAATATGTTCAATCTGAGCAAAGATAGCATGTGTAAGGAACTTAACCATGAACAGAAGGTGCATTTGCTCTCCAGTAAAAATTAAAGGTGATGGTCTAGTGCACACAAATCTACAAGTTCATCTCCATGTACGTTAATATTAATGTTGTTTCTATGTTTCTCTACTGGGGAGATCTCTTTCCTCCTTTGCCTCTGTGTTCAGGCATCAGAGCATTATCTCACCTGAATCCCTTAGATCTGTATTTCGCAACCACCTTATCACATGTGAATGTCCTTGACAATGTATACTGTGATACAGTCATCACACTGAAGATCCTTGGTGCAAATGTACAAGCTAAATTCTCCATAAAATCTTAGAGCTTAAGTAGCATGAAAAGTCCTGGGCTGTCTCTTCATGGTGCAGCCTGTGACCATGGAGGCCTTAAGTTCCCTCCAGCAGAGGGGCCTGGGGTTGGGTGTGCTAGTGGCTGATTTTCTCTAGCTCAGATCATAATTAAAGTATGAATTCAGTTCAGAACAGAATTTTTATTTACAGATTTGTATATTAACCTCAGGCAATGAAGATGTTATTGTAGATACTGCTGTCGAAATGTGTTTATACGAAGCTGCCCTCCTCTGTTCATAGTTCTTTTAAAGATTATAAGTAAAAACTCATTAAAAAAAAAGACAAGTACAATTAATTTCTGTGTAGTGTTCTCAACTATATAGAAAGGAAGGCTAACACTAAGATATAAGGTAAAATACTCACAAGAAGCTCCATCAAGGTTGAAGTTTGAATGGAATGAAAAAGTTAGGTAAATAAAGAGGGAGAAGAAGCTGACAGGTGAAAAGGAGAAACACTTTTGGTAGAGGAAATGTTATAAGGCAAGGACTTGCTGCCCAAGGCACATAGAAGCTGATACTATGGCACTAGCTTTTGAGAAAAGAAAGAGCTTTATTGCAAGGTCAATGGGCAAGGAGACAGGAGGCAAGGCTTTCAAATCTTTCTCCCCAGCTGGGGTTCGGTCGAACTTGAGTTAGGGAAGGAGGGTTGGTATGTGGAAGTGCTGGAGGGATAGGTTTTGATTAGAGGGCTTTGAAATTTGGCCATTTATGGTAAGGTAGGATAAAAGGGCTTCAGCAGCAGATCTTCCTGGACAGTGAATCCTTCCCTCTGAAAGGGTTCTTGCATTCAGGTTTTGGTCATGACCCAGTCCTTTGGTTCTGTTGGGGGGTAAGGGAGGCCTTGGTTCTAGGGGTTATTTATGGTCAAAATTTTCTCCTCTGCTCATGCTTCAGCTGCGTGACTTGCAGTTTTGTCCTGTTGTCTCCAAAAAATAACTCGGTATCTTGTTGGAAACAGGGTAAGGCCAATTTGGGCTTTGTTTTGCAGTTTCGAAGTAGCTCAGGAGAAGGCACAGAGGAGAGGAAGAATGGTGTACTAAGAAAATGGTGAAGAAGTCACATTAATAAAAATATGGGGGATTTCTTTACATGGGGCTGCCTAGGCTGAAAGAGAAGTGTCATTTTAATTTCCCCCACCTACCTACTTCTTTTAGCCAAGAAGCTATTTTGGACTTTGGGGTCTGGCTTCATTTTAGCTGAGAAGATATTACCAAGCTATATGGATCCTAGAAAACAAGGAGTAATGATATAAAAAATCAAGAAACTGTGGAAAGCTTGTAAGGGTAAAGAGGTTCAGATGAGAATGAGGATTAAAGAAAAGATTTAAATTGTGAGCAGGAACCCAGCATAACAAGTAGGGGAGGCATATTGAGATTTAGCAATTTTTAGAACAGTTAGATGCAGGAGTCAAACTCTTAGCAGAGTCAGGCTTGGTCTGTACTGACTGTATTACTAATGAAGTATTGGCTCAGTTCTGGTCCCAGTGGATCCAGTAGTTCCCAGAACTCTGATTAGAGTTGGGAGCAGTTGCAACCTCAACTGAAAGTGTGACCTTTGGAAAATGCAACCTGGGACCTGGATTCTGATGTTACCATTCTACTAGTGGCACCAATGTTCTCTAACACCTAATTTATTCTGATTACCACCATTCTCATTACACAGAATTTATTTAATTATTTTTTATGGTCAATTGACTTCAAACTATTGTAAAGAAGCACGTACAATAAAACTGCTATTCCATTAAAATAATGGAACTATTAAAACAAAATGGAGATGAATATATCTGAAATTCAATTATTCCTATAATTTAACCTTTATTCACATATATTAATTTTCCCCCCCAAATATCTTATAATACATCAACTAAACTAAACTATTGTTTTCTCTTCTTGATTTTCCTTGTCATTTCTATTTTTGCACCTTTGCTCATGATATTTAATTAATCAAAGCATTTTCTCTGTGATATGTATTCATTGTATTCATATTCGTGTTTGTTATCCAACAGACATCTCAGATATAATATATATAGATAGCTCAAGTGAAGAAAGGCTTCATGAAGCCTTTCTTAATATTTCCATCCATATATTATCTTTCTTTCCTTTGACTCTCCATAACAATTTGTGTATCTGTTAGCACGCTAAAGACATGATGAACCTATGATATACTGTATTCATTTGTGGTAGGTGCTGGGATGCACCTCCAAGAGCCCTTCTCAGGGCTTTCATTGCTTCAGCTTCTGAGAGTGGGACTGCTGACAGCCCTCAGATGTTGTCCAGCTTTAAGGATTGCTTCAATCTGAGAAGCAGAGCCTCGCCCAAGGGTACACTCCCTCTGTTTCCTGCAGCCTAAATCAATGATGATTCAGAAGTGGATATGAACACCAGGGCCATTTCTCCAAATGCAGATCACTTTGAAAGAGTTCCTTGTAGATCAGCTGCAGAGCCCTTCATTGAGATTGTATCACAGAACAGCTCCTCCCCCTGCTTAATCCTGCTTTTGCCCTTTTCTTCCATAGGTGTTAATCCTAAAAGTTTCCTCCATAAGGCCTCTGTGTGTTACCTTTATCTCATATTGTGCTTCTTGGGGGGAATCCAAAATGTATTATCATTCATTCATTGAAACATATATTGACTTATTCATAAGGCAGGTATTCACTATGCAAGACATAGTTGTAAGTGTGGTGGAAGAAGCAAAGAAGAAACAGAAATTGCTCCTGCTTTTAAAATTCTAGGATGAAAAATGAGTGAAATGTGTATATGAAAGGCACCAAGTGATTAAAACACAGATGAATACTGTGGGGATTCTGATACAGGTATCACACTTAAGCATTTCTTATCTCCTGGGAGGGCTTATCAGCTTTTTTATAGCAGTATGTTTTCATAGACTTTTTGTTACCCTGCTGTATCCAGTGACTTGAATAAAACTGATACTCCGTATGCAATTGTTGAATTGATCTCATATTGGATTGTTCTGAAAAAAATCAAAAATCTACAAGAAACATTCAACAAAGACTTCCTTACACAATGACTATGAGTAACTATGAATTAATTTGAATGCCCAGGGAGTCATTCTATTCTTGTGTTTATTTGTTACTGAAAACACGAATTATAGCTAAATAATGCTGAGTCATAAATGTCAATGTTAAAACCTGAAAAAAGTGCTGAGGTCCACATAGACAGGAAAAACATTTATAATTTCAAAGACTCTCAGATTGATTGGTTCAGTTTCCTAGACAGGTATGTACTGCCCTCCATTTACAATCATACAGAAGCTATTATATCCTGTATTTTTTCAATTCTAATTTGGTTCATCTCTAACATAACCTCTCTGCAAGGCTAATGCACAAGACCATTATTTATCTATTTTTTTTTACAGCAAGTTGTTTAAGAGATTTTTGAGATGGTTATATGGGTCATTAAGTGCTTAGTCTAAATGAAAGAGAGTTGTATGTCAATGTCCTGCAGAATTATCTTATTTAACCCAAAAAAATCTTGTTTAGAAGAAGCAAATAATAGTGTGATTCAATAATCTGTGTAGGAAAATGAAGAATTAAACTTATTTCTTAAATGTATTGCTAAATAGCTATTTTTTTTTTAGTTTTGTTAGAAAAATATGATAGCCAGAGTAATTCTACTAAGATTAATTTATAAAGACCTCTATTTCTCTAAACATTGGTATTTATTAAATATATGATATTCATATTTAATACCATTTATCAATGTGACCAAAGATATAGAGATGTTTATTTCAGGAAAATTGCCATATATATTTAAACTAGACAAAAACAGAAAGTGATAGTGATTATTCTGAACTTTCAACAAACTGTATTCAGTGGTGAAATCAAAAGGGAGGAAATACATAATTAAGTTTTGAATCCCTCAATATAAAAGCATGATGATTATAAGTTTATGTGTTGTAAGTTCGCTTCAAGATCTAAAATTTCAAAAACATTTAAATTTATTCCCACACCCCCTCACAAATGATTGAAGATGGGTCTATGTGAGATTTCATTTCTATTCCCAGCTGTTTGTTCAATTACTATTTTGAATTCCTTAATTAAAGGAGCAGTTGATTAATGACTCATCAGCAATTTATTTTCAAAAATGTCAAAACACATCATTACCAAAAGATGTTTTTATAAGCTTAGATACTAATGCCTACATTTCTCCTTCATTCTGATAGACTTGCCTTCTACTCTGTAAAAATAGGTTTTTCCATCTTATGAAATGCATCAAAACCACCTAAAATGAAGAGATCCTTCCAAAAGCTTAGTATTTCAAAAATGCAAATAATAATTACATGCATATTATGTTATACATCTACTTCATGTTTTGCTCTATGAGAATCTTGGCTCTGCTAAGAATGCTGTTTCCCTTTAAGCTCTCTTAAGTGCTGTTATTTTTCTCCCAAGTGCTTAATACCATAGGTCTTGAAGAGGAGGAAAAGTTCTCTCCCTGTTGTACATCCAGACCTTTCTTCCTTTCTCTTGCTTTGAACTTCAAGTCATTGGACTGTACAAGCCAGAACTCCTCCTGTTGCAGTTGTCCCATTTCCTAGTCACCCCCTTCCCCTATCCACAAACACACCCCAGAGCTTTCTTGAAGATTTTTTACATGAGTCACTGCCCTCTCCTAACTACTGTTACAGTTCCTGTCTTATATGTCTATGTCAATAATCCTTCAAATCACTTGGACTCAGTGTCTTGACTTCTTTTCCTCCAATGATCTTGTCTCCATTCTCCATCAACCTGTGCCCATTTCTTACCCTGGCCTAGGCATTATTATCAACATTGACTACAACTCTTTCCTAAACCCATGATCAATTTATGCATTCACTCTCTGAACACCACCTCCTATCTTTCCAGAACATTTTCTACAACACCCCGTCTTTCAAACGCACCCTGTACCTATAATTCAATGGTCCTGTTACATTTTCATTGAGACTCCTTCTCTCTGTTTTTCTCACACAAGTTAAACAGTGTGGTTCATCTATAAACACTGTAGCTGAATCGTTAAATCTCTTTCTATTCCTTCTTTTATTTTATGTTGGACAAAAAAGTCAACACTTCACTTATTTCTATAGAGATGAACAAGGCTATCTGATCTTACTTTATCTTTATGACCATTTACGTCAAGTGGACCTTAATGGCTCTTGTCTATAGTACTGCATTTCCCTGGTCCAGTCATTCCCCTGGTCTCCTAGACAACACCTTCATTGTCTTTCTTATTCCCACACCTCCAACCCTACCCAAAGTTATCATGTCTGATGACTTTTACTTCCCTTTACACTGAGAAAAGAAAATACATGTAGAAGATTGCTTCTGAAAGCTTCCATCATCACATCTACTCAATGTATTGAATCTGTGCAATATACTGTTCCCACTCTGTTTCTCTGGATGAAATATCTTGGCTCCTTTGTAAGACTGACATTTACCTCAATTTGAGACTGACTGCATTCTTTGTCATCTTCTCAAGAACAGTGTCTTGGAAAACCTTCTCTTTCTCTGTTTCTCTCATTCTCTCTCTCTCTCTCATGATTTTTATTCTCAAGAAAGTACACCCCATTTCTCTACTGGCATAACTGACATTAATAATGACCTGATATACTCCACTTCTAAAGAAGAAAGTAACTAATTGATGCTCATTCTTTTCACTGGTCTAATCAGTTCTCCTACCACACTAATCCAGCAGGATAATCTTAATCTTAGACTGGTGAGCAATTTGTGGTACCTTGCTCTTTCTCTTTTTGGTGCTTTGGGCATGTTTAAATTGATCAGGCAGTGTGCAGTATGAAGTATTAAATCAAAATTAGAATAGGTTGGAATATTAATGAAAAAGACTGGCTCAGAGGCCAGGGTATCACCACTAGATATATCAAAAGGGTAAAACTATCCTTTGTCTCTTCCACATGATCATACCAGTTTTTGTGTCTGTAGGTGGTTGTATCTGTAATCCTTCCACCAGTATCCTTTTTCTGGTGTACAGAATGTAACTATTCTTTTTGATGACCCCCCCCCCAAAATCCTTTACAGTCAGCCATGTCTTTTGGGTTGTGCTGACCACAAAGGTAATTACAGGAAGGCATGATTTAGACAAAGCCAAACAAATTCAGTCTCATAATTTTAGCTGGTGAAATTAGAATAGAGGGAAACTGGAGGAACAAAGATGGTGGAGTAGAAGGACGTGCTCTCAATCTCTCTTGTGAGAACACCAGAATCACAACTAGCTGCTGGGCAATCATCGACAGGAAGACACTGTAACTCACCAAAAAAGATACTCCACATCCAAAGACAAAGGAGAAGCCATAATGAGATGGTAGGAGGGGTGCAATCACAGTAAAATCAAATCCCATAACTGCTGGGTGGGTGACTCACAGAGTGGAACACACTTACACCACAAAAGTCCACCAACTGGAGTGAAGGTTCTGAGCCCCATGTCAGGCTTCCCAACCTGGGGGTTCAGCTATGGGAGGAGGAATTCCTAGAGAATCAGACTTTGAAGCCTAGTGGGATTTGATTGCAGGACTCTGACAGGACTGGGGAAAACAGAGACTCCACTCTTAGAGGGCACACACAAAGTAGTGTGCACTTCGGGATCCAGGGGAAGGAGCAGTGACCCCAGGGGAGACTGAACTAGACCTACGTGCTAGTGTTAAAGGGTCTCCTGCAGAGGCAGGGGTGGCTGTGGCACACCATGGGGACAAGGACCCTGGCAGCAGAAGTTCTGGGAAGTACTCCTTGGCATGAGCCCTCCCAGAAACTGTCATTAGCCCCACCAAAGAGCCCAGGTAGGTTCCAGTGTTGGGTTGCCTCAGGCCAAACAAACAACAGAGAGGGAATCAATCCCCACCCATCAGCAGACAAGCAGATTAAAATTTTACTGAGCTCTGCCACCAGAGCCACAGCCAGCTCTACCCAGCACCAGTCGCTCCCATCAGGTAACTTACACAAGCCTCTTAGATAGCCTCATCCACCAGAGGGCAGACAGCAGAAACAAGAAGAACTACAATCCTGCAGCCTGTGGAACAAAAGCCACATTCAAAGAAAGATAGACAAGATGAAAAGGCAGAGGGCTATGTACCAGATGAAGGAACAAAATAAAACCCCAGAGAAACAACTAAATGAAGTGGAGATAGGCAACCTTCCAGAAAAAGAATTCAGAATAATGATAGTGAAAATGATCCAGGACCTCGGAAAAAGAATGAAGGCAAAGATTGAGAAGATGCAAGAAATGTTTAACAAAGACCTAGAAGAATTAAAGAACAAACAGAGATGAACAATACAATAACTAAAATGAAAAGTAAACTAGAAGGAATCAATAGCAGAATAACTGAGGCAGAGGAATGGATAAGTGACCTGGAAGACAAAATGGTGGAATTCACTGCTGTAGAACAGAATAAAGAAAAAAGAATGAAAAGAAATGAAGACAGGCTAAGAGACCTCTGGGACAACATTAAACATAACAACATTCACATTATAGGGGTCCCAGAAGGAGAAGAGAGAGAGAAAGGACCTGAGAAAATATCTGAAGACATTATAGTCAAAAACTTCCCTAACATGTGAAAGGAAATAGCCACCCAAGTCCAGGAAGTACAGCGAGTCCCAGGCAGGATAAATCCAAGGAGAAACACACTGAAACACATAATAATCAAATTGGCAAAAATTAAAGACAAAGAAAAATTATTGAAAGAAACAATGGAGAAATGACAAATAACATACAAGGGAACTGCCATAAGGTTAACAGCTGATTTCTCAGCAGAAATTCTACAAGCCAGAAGGGAGTGGAATGATATACTTAAAGTGATGAAAGGGAAGAACCTACAACCAAGATTAGTCTACCTGGCAAGGATCTCATTCAGATTTGATGGAGAAATCAAAAGCTTTACAGACAAGCAAAAGTTAAGAGAATTCACCAGCACCAAACCAGCTCTACAACAAATGCTAAAGGAACTTCTCTAAGTGGGAAACACAGGAGAACAAAAGGACCTACAAAAACAAACCCAAAACAATTAAAAAATGATAATAGGAACATACATATCAATAATTACCTTAAAAGTGAATTGATTAAAAGCTCCAACCAAAAGACACAGGCTTGCTGAATGAATACAAAAGCAAGAACCATATATATGCTGTCTACAAGAGACCCACTTCAGACCTAGGGACACATACAGACTGAAAGTGAGGAGATGGAAAAAGATATTCCATGCAAATGGAAATCAGAAGAAAGCTGGAGTAGCAATGCTCATATCAGATAAAAAAGACTTTAAAATAAAGAATGTTACAAGAGGCAAGGATGGGCACTACATGATGATCAAGGGATCAATCCAAGAAGAAGATATAACAATTATAAATATATACGCACCCATCATAGGAGGACCACAATACATAAGGCAACTGCTAACAGCTATAAAAGAGGAAATCGACAGTAACACAATAATAGTGGGGGATTTTAACACCTCACTTACACTAATGGACAGATCATCCAAAATGAATATAAATAAGGAAACAGAAGCTTTAAATGACACAATAGACCAAATAGATTTCATTGATATTTATAGGACATTCCATCGAAAAACAGCAGATTACACTTTCTTCTCAAGTGCACATGGAACATTCTCCAGGATAGATCAGACCTTGAGTCACAAATCAAGCCTCAGTAAATTTAAGAAAATTGAAAGCATATCAAGCATCTTTTCTGACCACAATGCTCTGAGATTAGAAATGAATTACAGGGAAAAATATATAAAAAACACAAACACATGGAGGCTAAGCAATACGCTACTAAATAACCAAGAGATCCTGAAGAAATCAAAAAGGAAATCAAAAAATACCTAGAGACAAATGACAATGAAAACACGACTATCCAAACCTATGGGGTACAGCAAAAGCAGTTCTAAGAGGGAAGTTTATAGCTATACAAGCCTACCTCAAGAAACAAGAAAAATCTCAAACAAACTATATAACCTTACACCTAAAGGAACTAGAGAAAGAAGAACAAACAAAACCCAAAGTTAGCAGAAGGAACGAAATCATAAAGATCAGAGCAGAAATAAATGCAATAGTAACAAAGAAAACAATAGCAAAGATCAATAGAACTAAAAGCTGGTTCTCTGAGAACATAAATAAAATTGATAAACCATTAGCTATACTCATCAAGAAAAAGAGGGAGAGGACTCAAATCACTAAAATTAGAAATGAAAAAGGAGAAGTTACAACAGACACCGCAGAAATACAAAGCATCCTAAGAGGTTATTGCAAGCAACTCTATGCCAATAAAATGGACAATGTGGAACAAATGGACAAATTCTTAGAAAGGTATAACCTTCCAAGAGTGAACCAGGAAGAAAGAGAATATATGAACAGACCAATCACAAGTAATGAAATTGAAACTGTGATTAAAAATCTTCCAACAAACAAAAGTCCAGGACCAGATGGCTTCACAGATGAATTCTATCAAACATTTAAAGAAGAGCTAACACCCATCCTTCTCAAACTCTACCAACAAATTGTAGAGGAAGAAACACTCCCAAACTCATTCCATGAAGCCACCATCACCCTTATAACAAAACCAGACAAAGATACTACAAAAAAAGAAAATTATAGACCAATATCACTGATGAATATAGATGTAAAAATCCTCAACAAAATACTAGCAAACAGAATCCAACAACACATTAAAAGGATCATACACCATAATCAAGTGGGATTTATCCCAGGGATGGAAGAATTCTTCAATACACGCAAATCAATCAATGTGATACACCATATTAACAAATTGAAGAAGAAAAACCATACGATCATCTCAATAGATGCAGAGAAATCTTTTGACAAAACTCAACAGCGATTTATGATAAAAACTGTCCAGAAAGTGGGCATAGAGGGAACCTACCTCAACATAATAATGGGCATATATGACAAATGCATAGCAAACATTATTCTCAATGGTGAAAAACTGAAAGCATTCCCTCTAAGATCAGGAACAACACAAGGATGTCCACTCTCACCATTATTATTCAACATAGTTTTGGAAGTCCTAGCCATGGCAATCAGAGAAGAAAAAGAAATAAAAGTAATACAATTGGAAGAGAAGAAGTAAAACTGTCACTGTTTGCAGATGACAGGATACTATACATAGAGAATGCTAAAAAATGGCACCAGAAAACAATTAGAGCTACTCAATGAATTTGGTACAGTTGCAGGATACAAAATTAATGCACAGAAATCTCTTGCATTCCTATACACTAATGATGAAAAATCTGAAAGAGAAATTAAGGAAACACTCCTATTTACCATTGCAACAAAAAGAAAAAATACCTAGGAATAAACCTACCTAGGGAGACAAAAGACCTGTATGCAGAAAACTATAAGATACTGATGAAAGAAATTAAAGATGGAGAGATATACCATGTTCTTGGATTGGAAGAATCAATATTGTGAAAATGACTATACTACTCAAAGCAATCTATAGATTCAATGCAATCCATATCAAATTACCAATGGCATTTTTTATGGAACTAGAACAAAAAAATCTTAAAATGTGTATGGAGACACGAAAGATCCCGAATAGCCAAAGCAGTCTTGAGGGAAAAAACAACGGAGCTAGAGGAATCAGACCCCCTGACTTCAGACTATACTGCAAAACTACAGTAATCAAGACAATATGGTACTGGCACAGAAACAGAAACAGATCAGTGGAACAAGATAGAAAACCCAGAGATAAACCCACACACCTATGGTCAACTAATCTATGGCAAAGGAGGCAAGGATATACAATGGGAGAAAGACAGTCCCTTCAATAAGTGGTGCTGGGAAAACTGGACAGGTACATGTAAAAGAATGAAATTAGAACACTCCCTAACACCATACAGAAAAATAAACTCAAAATGGATTAGAGACCTAAATGTAAGGCCAGAAACTATAAAGCTCTTAGAGGAAAACATATGAAGAACACTTTTTGACATAAATCACAGCAAGATCATTTTTGACCCACCTCCTATAGTAAGGAAAATAAAAATAAACAAATGGACCTAATGAAACTTACAAGCTTTTGCACAGCAAAGGAAACCATAAACAAGACGAAAAGACAACCCTCAGAATGGGAGAATGTATTTGCAAATGAATCAATGGACAAAGGATTAATCTCCAAAATATATAAACAGCACATGCAGCTCAATATTAAAGAAACCAACAACCCAATCCAATAATGGGCAGATAACATAAATAGACATTTCTCCAAAAAAGACATATAGATGGCCAAAAAGCATATGAAAAGCTACGCAACATCACTAATTATTAGAAAAATGCAAATCAAAACTACAATAAGATATCACCTCATTCCAGTTAGAATGGGTATCATCAGAAAATCTACAAACAACAAATGCTGGAGAGGGTGTGGAGAAAAGAGAACACTCTTGCACTGTTGGTGGGAATGTAAATTGAAACAGCCACTATGGAGAACAGTATGGAGGTTCCTTAAAAAACTAAAAATAGAATTACCATATGACCCAGCAATCCCACTACTGGACCTATACCCAGAGAAAACCATAATTCAAAAAGACGCATGCAGGACTTCCCTGGTGGCACAGAGGTTGAGGGTCCACCTGCCAATGCAGGGAACGTGGGTTTGTGCCCCAGTCCGGGAAGATCCCACATGCCGCGGAGCGGCTGGGCCCGTGAGCCGTGGCCGCTGGGCCTGTGCATCCGGAGGCTGTGCTACAACACGGTGGGAGGGGCTGCAGCAGTGGGAGGCCCACGTACCGCAAAAAAAAAAAAAAAAAATGATGCATGCACCCCAATGTTCATTGCAGCACTTTTTACAATATCCAGGTCATGGAAGCAACCTAAATGCCCATCGACAGATGAATGGATAAAGAAGAAGATGTACATATATACAATGGAATATTACTCAGCCATAAAAAGGAATGAAATTGGGTCATTTGTTGAGATGTGGATGGATCTAGAGACTGTCATGCAGAGTGAAGTAAGTCAGAAAGAGAAAAACAAATATCATATATTAACTCATGTATGTGGAACTTAGAAAAATGGTACAGATGAACCAGTTTGCAGGACAGAAGTTGAGACACATGTAGAGAACAAACGTATGGACACCAAGAGGGGAAAGCCACAGGGGGCTGGGGATGGTGGTGTGGTGACTTGGGTGATTGGGATTGACATGTATACACTGATATGTATAAAATTGATGACTAATAAGAGCCTGCTGTATAAAAAAATAAAATAAAATAAAAAAATTAAAAAAAAATACTAAACTTTCTTTGGGTTATTTGTATGGAAATATGTTAATATAAATGTTTCAGACATTACATGAAATTCCTAAAAATCTTATATGTTCTGGTATAATGTTATAAATCATAATTCTAGTTATTATTTTAAAATGTATATCTCAGAAATAACTAAATTTCCTTTTCAATTGCATTCTTATGAACTTTCATCAAATCTTTAACCGTGGTCATTTTAAAGTCTTTTGTCATTTACAGACAGTTCTGGTGTACGCTGATGCTTTTGCAAAAATGTTCCTATGAAAGGGTCTCATCTTTAAGGAATTCATGGATAAGACTCTGACAAGTACAGGTTTCTGGTAACTGACTATAATGCTGAACTGAATGAATAAGAATTTTCAGAACTCTAATGGAAAACTGATGAATTCATAAAAGTGCTAACAAAAGATCAAGATAAAAAAATTAATTACATGAGACTGAGTGAACTGATGAGGATGGTTATAATTTTTGTGACTTTCTGTTTGAATAAAAAAAAAAAGAAAAAAAGAAAAGAGGGACACTTTTACACCAAAGATAGCAAACTGGTAAAATACAAGTCTGGAGTGTTTTTGTGGTTATTTTTGCTCCTGTATGGGAAGAGATACCTGCTAATGAAATCAATAAACCTAAAAGGTAATGAAAGACATATTGCTGAGGATATTCTTTGAGCATCTGGGTGTCACTTTTTCTAAGCCATTCTTCCTTGAGTTTCTATTTGATTGTGCCAATGGATTTCAAGTTTGAGTTAGGTTTCTGTCACTTACAGAAGAAAAAATCTTGACGTCCTGATTAACACAGACATAAAGATAAAATGGAATAGGAGTGGACACCCCATAAACAGTCTAAAGTGATAGGAGACTACTCTATGGCATGGTTTCTGTGTGGTAGAGCTGGTCAGGAATTGCTGAGCTTCTACACGGTTTGTGAACACCAGATAGTTAGATTCTGATATTTGACATTTTTTGGGTATTTTAATACAGGAAAAATATATAAGTGGACACCAAATAGTAGAACTTACTAAACCATATAATAATCTCAACTTCCTTTCCAAACATTTTTAGAGAGTCTCCCCCTCCTTACGTTTCAGAGGATCCACCATTGCCTCAGTTAAATTATTGTTGTAAGGGTTTGTACTTGTATAGGTTATTTGTTATTGGTTTAGGGGAGAGAGATTGAAGAAGTCTGAACTAATCATTATTTTTTCTAGAAACTCTGTCCTTCTAGTCAACGCTTATAGTTCAATTTTTGGCTCCTAGAGTGAGTTGAAGATCCTTCCCGGGAATTTGAAACTTGAAATTAGTGAAAGAAAATTAATTTTTTATAGCTATACTGAAATATGTACATTTTATGTGCTTGGTGATGTCCTGTCCCAGCATTTAGATAGGAGGCAGGTTGAGAAGAATGAAGGAAATATGCAGAGATGAGCCAAAGAAAAAATAAAATGACCCCCTTCTTTTCCCACAAGACCTAGTTCTCCAGTTTTATTCTTGAGGCCTTGAATAAAAGTCCATAAAACATTTCATTACCCTTCAAATAATTTTATTTATCTTTGCTTAAATTTTATCCAGATTTCTGTTACTTAAACCAAAAGTAAACCTAACTGTGGAACAATTTTTGTGTGTGTCAATAAAGCCTATGATATACGAAGTTGATTGGTACAGGGACAAGCGTAAAAACTGTGTATCAACATTTCATAAAAAGATTTGATCAAATTTTTCATAATGTGTTTATGTTCAAAAGAAGAACTCTTGGATAATTTAAATCAGAGAAGTGTGTTTTTATTGTGGCAGTGAGAAAACAGTGCCTATCAATGGTGTCTTGACAGTTTTCAACCTTATGTTACAGGCCTCCATCCTCAACTTTGTTCTTGTCAACAGTTTTTAAATTAATGATAGAAGGAAGATATTGATGGCATGCTTATCAAGTTCCAACATTACATCAACATGGGAGGGATAGAAAAGTATAAGTTGGCAGAATTAGTGTTTTTGAAAAAATAGTGTACTAAAAACCTCATCATATAATTTAACAAGGATAATTGTAAAAGTTACAATTATGCCCCTCAAAACAATCCTAAGAGACAAGTAAAAGGTAGGGATAGATAAAAAGTATTAATTATTTTGAGTAAAACTATTAGCTCATTTAGGTCAACAATATGACAATGTTTAAGCAGTATTCAGCAGTACCAATAAAGTACTGTGCTGAGAAGTCTGCCATAGTTAGGATATACAAGGAATAGTTTGAATGGCCAGTTAACCAAATAGAGCACATCCAGAGATGAATGCTCTGATGAACTCGTAGAAAATATTGCTCATTTATGCCCAACAGCTGAAATATTGACTGGTTATTGTGAAGAATTCAGGTGGGAAGGTGGGGAGTGGGATGGAAAGTATAAACTTCATGGTCATATTCCAATTGAAAAAACCCTACTGTGTGGGAAAGTTGTATTTATTAAATTATAATTATGTTTAAATACAAAGGATACCTTTGAGTAGCAATTAGAAAGAGATAGAAGGAGAAAAATTCAATCCTTATGACAAAGACGTATCTGAGAACTGGAGGTATCTGAAAACAAAATATGAAGTGGCAAAAAGTTGTGAATTCTCTATTTTGCTGTTGAGGCAGAGATAGTAATAAAACTAACAGGAAATTATAGAGGGAAGTCCTCAAACGTGTGCAAACTTCATTAGGTGATTCCTAACTTTCTTTTCAATTCCAAATATTATGACCCATCAATTTCACTGTACTGAATATAAATCGTTTATAATAAGTAGCTTTATTTCTATAAGAAATGTTAGTTGATTTTTAATATAAGTATAGTTGGTTAACAATGTTTCAGGTGTACAGCAAAGTGATTCATTTTATATATATATATGTCAATTTTTGAAAAGTTAATATTCAGAAGATAGAAGATGATTTTCAGGGTCTAAGGATTGAGTCAAACCACAAATATAGTCACAGTAAATCTGTGCCAATGTAGACAATTTTATTTAAAAATATATAAATGTATATCTACCTTGTTTACTTACTCCCTTGAGCTCTACTATAATGATTATAAACACATTTAAAAAGAATAATCTAATCTGGGCTTCCCTGGTGGTGCAGTGGTTGAGAATCTGCCTGCCAATGCAGGGGACATGGGTTCGAGCCCTGGTCCAGGAAGATCCCACATTCTGCGGAGCAACTAAGCCCATGCACCACAACTACTGAAGCCTGTGCTCCACAACAAGAGAAGCCACTGCAATGGGAAGCCTGCGCACCACAATGAAGAGTAGCCCCTGCTAACTGCAACTGGAGAAAAGCCTGCGTGCAGCAACAAAGACACAGTGCAGCCAAAAATAAATAAATAAATTTAAATAAATAAATAAATTTAAATAAATAAATGAATAAAATAATCTAATCTAAAAAGACAAAGATAAGGGGGAGAACAAACCAGTAAAATAATATGATACAGGTTTGAAAGATGGGAACATTTAACTGTTAAAATTCATGATGGAAGGAGGGTGATACATGTGGGATCCACCCAATTAGCCCCCCCAAATCTCTGACAGATTCCATGACTTGAATCACCAGGTAAGCCAGTGTATTAGTCAGAGTTCTCCAGAAAAACAGAGTCAATATGTGTACACGTGAAGAAAGAGATTTATTATAAAGAATTGGCTCACATAATTATGGTTGTCAAGTCCAAAATCTGCAGTGATGGCCAGCAAATGGAGACTCAGAACGGCAGCTAGTGGGGTTCTACTCCAAAGGCCAGCAGCCTATAAATCCAGGAGAGCCTGGAGTAGATGAAATCTGAAGGCAGTCTGCTGGACAATTCCCTCTTGCTGGACGAGGCTGGTCTTGTTTTGTTTTACTTGGTCCTTCAACCTATTGGATGAGGTCCATAGCAAACTGATATCATGACTTCCAATAAATGCACATCTAATCTCACTTCAGTGCAATATTGGTCAGACTATTTCTGCTGAATGATAAATGAATATATTTTTATATTTAAAAGAGTATGGAGGAGGGATTTTCTAGAAATTTTTTAGCATGGCTAATTAAAAAATAATAATTGATGGCAATTTCTGAATTAAGAACAGGTTCTGGAAAATCGTAGCTCAGACTATAAAGGAATCTTCTCATTAAATTTTTGAGAAGCATATCACACCAATTTAAAATTTAAAAAGAATTAGTTAAAATAGTTTAGAGCCTCCCAGGTCCTATCCTTATGCCTAATTTTATTTTACACTCTCCTGACTGAAGTAAAGTAGAAAAAAACTGTATTTTTAACTCCACTCAGTTTGTTGAAAGGTTAGTTTTGAAAACCTGTAGGTCCAAATTGAATGTGATTTTATAGGTAATATCTGAAATCACTTAACAACACATTACATTCTAGAATTATTTAATAACATTTATTCTTGTGTTTGTGGCTGTATTTAAAACTGTCTTTCTTGAAGATGGTGAGTATCTCAACACATAAATGCACTTTTGACTATCATGTTTGGTTTCCATTTTGAAGAGGATATTGCATCATAATTACTAAAGAAACATTCTAAATGGTCAGATTTTGGAGGAAACAACTTTAATTATTCAGCTAAAGTAAATGTTCTTAGAAAAAGCAATAAAAAATAAAGACATTTTAAAATTATTGTTAAAAAGTTCTAAAACAGATTTATGACTTATTAAATATCTAGTTCTGAAGGTTCCTCTTATCTAAAAGTACACATGAATTGAAAACCTGATTATTTTTAAATGAATATCTGTTTTAACTGCTGTCACCAGAGAAGGTTAATAAACAATTTCAAAACTTGGAATAATGTATTTAGCATGATTGAGTCTTCTGTTTGTTTGTTGATTTGGTAGCTAGAGTTTTGAGGTGCAGATGGTGAAATAGACATATCAGTGGTTTACAGTTCACACTGTCTCTAGAGTTTTAGGTTCCAACTGCACCTATAAAAGGGGTAATTAGTCCTTTCTATTTCATTGCTGTTAAGGGAAAGAAAGCTATTTCAGTTAACTGCCAACTAGATACTACTCTAGATTAAAACCCTGACACCAGTAGCTTATTTTTCCTTTCAAATTCTAAGTTGAAAGTTCTAAAAAAGTGAGAAATGTCACCTTCCTAAATATTATGGTCTATTAATCATGTCACTGCGGTGAAGTTTATTGGTGCAATTAGTTGACAGATATGAATATCAGTCTTTATAAAATTGTATGTAGTGGAGACAAGGTTAATACTAATTGAATATGCATTAATGATATGATTGAATGCATTCAGAGATGAGGGAGCTGTGATCTTAGCAAAATGGCATATTCTGATTTATTTAAAAGTTTGAAAACAAGAACATTCTCAAAGCATGTATTTTTTCACAAATCCAGTACTGCTGGCAAGTTGCAAATGTGTAATAATATTTATTTTTTTCATTTAGATGTGAATTATTTTGATAGCAACTTCTCAGTCATATCAAATACAATGAACCGACTCTAGAAAATAATTCCATTCCTTCCTAACTACACCTATGACTCCAATATAAAAAGAATAACAAACATTCAGTTTTAGTCAGATGCACAAAATAGGTATTCTAGTTTCCAAAATAATCTTCAAACATGTGAAGAAAATGAATGTCAAATATTAGCTTAATTATTTGAAATTTCATCTTTGATGCCTTATAGGCAATGTGGTTAACTCATAGAGGCTTTGACATATTTCTGCATAAATTTTCCTACTTTAGAAGTGTGAAAACGGAGAATCCTAAGAAAGATACGCAATTTGAAATGATCGACAGGTCACATAAACTAACAATGGCATTAGCATTTGTTTGTAGATTAATTATATTAATAGTTATAGTTAGGATAATTTGAGCTTTTGCATTAATATAATGGGAGTTTACTTGTAATGTTTTTAGTGTATGTTTTAATTCTGCCAACTGTGAAATGGGGGAAAATGTCAATGCTAAGAACAAAGTGGAATTTGCATAGGAATGGAAACAGCTACATCATGACAAACAGATCTTGAATTAGCTCATAAGCTGAATAATGTCATGAGTTTTTGTACTTAGAAATGTATTTTTTAAATCCATATATACCATGAAAGACTGATTAAGACAGCTGCATTTTTTAATTCAAATAAGATCAGCTGTTTGGCAGAGGAGGCAGAGCAAAGAAAAATTGCAACAATGACTTAACTGGAGTGAGAAAATCAAAGACAAAGAGGAGCACAATGAAATCATCATGAAAAATACACATTAACAGTAACTTCATTCATTTTAGAAGGAAAGTTTGTCTAATTTGCTTTTGACTGTGCCTAGTATAGTTTATACCAAAAAAACAGTTTCCCTAAATAAATATCCCTCAATGAGGACATAAGAAAATTAAAGGTAAAAAGAAAAAAAATTCAATGACTTTAAGGAAATAGAGTCCTTTAATTGCGTTGGTCAGTGTCATGCTATCATCACAATATATTTTCGGCTATAAGCTTTTATTTCACTTTTTATGACAAAATTTCCACCTGGTATACTAATTCCTACCTGGTTTGCCTATGTCTCATTCCTTGTTGTGAGTGCTTTATTTGACCCAGAACCAAAGAGCTCAAATGATCAGATATTCACACTAATTATTGACAGATGCCCTTTACTTAGGGACTACCTGGATTCCACCCACTGTCTATGGACAGGTGTCTCCCATGCTACTTCTACGCATCTACAAGTGTTCCAGTTGGATCCTTTCATTGAATCTGCTTGTTGCTGACTATCTGGTCTGAAAGTTCGAGTATTACTAAGAGCAGCCTGCCAAACTGTCTTCTTTAGCCACTTCTATTAGGTTAATGGACTCCCTTTTTTATCACGTATGAGAGTTCTCACTTTAGTCTCAGAAGCTTGCCCCACTTTGTTGCTTAAAGAAACTCAGTGCTATAAATAGTATTCATTCATTCAAAAATAATTATTGATCTCCATTTCAGCCAGTTATAAGAGTTAGTTATACAGTGATAAACAAATCAGACATAGTACTTACCTGCCTGGACCTTAGAGTTTAGTGGATTGTATAGGTTATACACACATAAGTAGATAAATACATATTTAAGATTTTAATGTGATTTTTAAAAAATCAGTGTTTTGTGATAGAGACTCACAGAAAGAATGTAATTAGAGAGGACTGTCCCTGAAACTTAGCAAGAGTTATTGAAGAGTTAGCTATACTTATATTGTTGCTATTATTATATTAATTACTAATGTATTCACCAAGGACATTTTATTAAGATAAAACTCTAATAACTGCCTTAAGTGCTTAAAATATACTAAACAGTCTTTTAAGTGCTATACATGTATTAGTTTATTTACTCTGTGTGACAAATCTTTGAGGTGGGGGATATTATTACTCGCATTTTATAAGTGAAGAAAATGCAATACAGAGATGGAGTGAATTGCCCAAGGCCATGCTGGTAATGAAAGGTTGAATTGGTATTAGGGCTGTAGGTGGTCTGCCTCCATAACCAAAATGTTATATCACCTGTCAAAGTGCTGAGACTTGAAATCTCACCCACATTGAGAAGTGAAAAAATAATAAAAATCAAGCCAGTGTACTGTACATAGAGGGACAATCACATGTAATGATTATCATTTGGAGCAGAGCTATAGTGTAGTGACTATGGATGTGGGCAGACTAGCTCAGGATGAGGGTTAAGACATGTTTAGGGATAGATAATGTGGGGTTATGAAGAAAAAGGGAAGCCATTAAACTCCTAGCACGCCATTGACCTGACCCAACTCATGCTTTTCCTGTTTATTTCATTTTGCTTTGCTTTGCTTTATTTACTCATTCTGAATGTTAAGCAGGAAATTAATTGGAATGGAGCAGCAAGAAAGGAAGTGAGGATGACAATTCAGGGGCCATTTTTGCAGTTCAAGAGAAAGATGGTGATAATTGAACTACGACTGTAGCTGCAAAAATATAGAATGCTGAACAGAGTAGAGAGACATTTGAAAGAGACAATATATATGCAAGATATGTGGAAGACTAAGTAATGAAGGCTAGTACTAAATTTTCTGACTAGGTAAAGGTCTTATTCTAAAATGCATAGAAATATTAAAATTTAAATTTAAATCATTTAAGAACATTAAATATTCTGGATTTTAAGCAAATGGGCTAATACTTTTGCTAACTAGGTAAGTGTGATAGCTGGTTACCACAATTATTAATAGATGAAATTTTTGAATCCTTTACTGAAAAATGAAAAATCAATAAGATAATAGAAAGATAAAGAATTATAAATAGAAAGATTAAGGGTAACAATGTTATAAAATATATTTTTAAAATTTTCTCTCTTACTAATAAGATATGCTTATATTAAAATAAATTTTTATAAATGTTAAGGATGTAAAGGCACAGTGTAATAGCACAGGATTTAAATAATCATTCTGGATTAACTTGACAGATTTAAATACAATTACAAAATTATTGGAGGAAAGAGATAGAGCCCCTGTCATATGTTTGGACTTTGGGGAAGTATTTTATACTGCTTCTAAAACCTTTGCTTACACAATATAAAATAAAGATTAAAATGTAGTCTGAAAAACTGTAAATAAAGACAAATGACCAAGTTTCTATCTAATAAAATGTGTTTATTTTTGGTAGTCTTAGGTTTGATATTATTTGACACCTAAGCTAAACAAATAATCTAAAAAGAGGAGGAATAAACCAACCCAACTTGGAATATTTTAGGCACTGAATTTAAAGACTTGAAGAGTGAAAATCCCAATATATTTGAGGGGGTAAATTTTTTTTATGAAAAGGCTAAGAAAAGTGAAGGTTGAAATTAATTTAAGAAATCTGCTACCCTCCAGAAAACAAATACTTGCAACATGGATCTTAAGAAGCAATATAAACCCCATGAGTATGGAAATGGATTGAGATATTTCCACAGAATAAAAGTATTAGAAGTCATATCGCTGAGAACAATATACATATACACGTCTGGTTACCATGGTATTAGACTGATATTAGCAAAGAATACATTCTAAAGAAAAATGGCTCATTTTTTAAAAAATATGCTATTCAAGATTATGCTTTTTTTCTTTTTTTTTAAGCAATGTTTGACATTTTTGCAAAAAAATTAGATTATATTATCTTCAGCATTGGAAATTAAAGTCAGATCTATGTGCTTTGATAATCAATCTAGATGGAGGTAGGACTGGCAACTCCTAATGAAATCTAAAATCTCAAACCAGAACAGAGATAAATAAAATGCAAGTAAAATGGCATGACATGGAGATGTGCCTTAAAAAGAACTCTAGGGTAGGTCAAAATTCTTTTCAGAAAACACTGTCCAACACAGAGAAATGTGGCTTGAAAATTTCCAAAATATTATGTTATTGCTTTGAGCATAGCTTCACATATATTAGCCAAATTAGGCTTAAGGCAGATGCAATCAAGCTACAGTGATTTTCATTTGAGGTCACTTCCATATTGTTAAGAGTAAAACTTTGTTACCTGAATAGAGAAATTCACTTATATTTATTCTCTGTATAGGCAGCTGGGGTCAACAGTAGTGAATCTTACTTATCAAGAAACATAATCAAAATATATTTAAATAAATATAGGTATAAATGTAGCTGTAGCTGTATATATAGATATAAAATGCCAAAATAATTTCTAATTTATCTGATTTAAGATTTTTACATAATCTTTACAGAAATCTGTCAACATTATACTCATTTCTTCTTTATTTCTTACAATATTCTATAGCCATCAATATTTTACTTATAAAAACAAAGCATTCATGTGAACTCAACTTTTTGCCTATAGCAGATGCTAACCACCCCACTATCCCAAATCTTGTATTTCAAGATATTATTTATAACTCTTTACAACTATTATGATTTTTATAATATTTTAAATGAAAATATAATTTTTTAGGAAATCACCCTTAAAGTATTTTGGCAATTATTTTATGTTCTGCATGTAAATGGTGCTGAAAAATCAATTTCCTAAAGGGAAGGAGATAAAGAACATCAATAGAACTTTAGTGACATTCAACATCTCAATTTCACTCAATCACAAATAGGCCGACCCTTTCCTTAGCTGGTCTGTGAATGACTCACCCTCCATTTTCTCAGGCTTTTGGAATGTGAAAGTAACATATATTTGTTTCTTCCAAGGCAGACAAACATACATATTTAAGGATTTGTCTTTATTTTAGATATTAAGTTTAAAGATATGTACAATTGGTATTAAAGTGAGTAATTTCTGTAACTTTCAGTATTAAAAAAGTTTGTTTCTCATGCTAACATTTCATTTATGTATATAAGAGATCAAAATATGGCTTAAAATATTACTATGAAGTCTAGGCATGAAAGTAGAAATACAAACCTAATGAAGTACCTTTCTAAATTCAATGGATACTTTTTCATCTGGAAAAGATACTAGGAAATAAACTTTGCATTGCCAACAAAGTATAGCAAAAATACAATTTATTTCTGTTAATTATTGATAGTCTTTGGTTTACCAAAGTAGGCAAATACATCAAATACAATGTCGATATACATAACCTTTGGTGACAGTGGTAGTTTCAAAATCTTGGAGGACAATTCTTCCTTCAGATTTATTATTGGTCATGATGCTGCAGCCAGTATGGTGCAGTCATATATCTGAGTAATAGTAAGGACTGGTAGAGTAGCCAGACAACAGACCTATAATGATTAGAGAATTTGAGAAAGTTAACTGTGAAAATATGCTAACAGAATTAGCATCAATTAGTTTAGAGAAGTAAAACCTTGGGGGAGACCAACTTTATTTTATTGACAACTGATAATGAATTCTGATTAAACATGTTTACATTTCATTGTGGAAAGTTGTTGTAAATTGAAGGGACTTATCAGAAATGCAGTTCTATAAGAAGCAGAGGAAAAATAATTTAATCTGAAAGATGTTTTCATAATGAGAAATTTAGATTCATAAAATAATCATCTAGTACCAGTGGTGAAATATTATAAGATATTTGAAATAAGATTGGAAAATTAGTACCAAGTAGATAAGGGTAAAATTGAATATTGTGATATGTGTTTGTTTTCATTTAAAATTTTAGTAGTAATTCATTCAGTTTAGCTTTTCAGTACATTTGGGAAAAAAAAAATTCCTTAAGGTTTATCAACATGTACCGAAAGTCCTTTTGTTCATTGATATCAACAAATATATATGTAACATTTGACAAATTAAATTTTATTCCAGCTCTGTGATGAACATTACAAAATAAGGAGTTGTTTCTAATTGATTAGCAATTTCCTTTTTTTAATAAGGCCGTCAGCAAACATAAGTCTGGTACCGCATTTGACAGTCTCACTAAATACCATATTTCCTCTGCCCTTAGAAGAAAAACACCA
Source organism: Lagenorhynchus albirostris (assembly GCF_949774975.1). Classification (NCBI taxonomy): domain Eukaryota; kingdom Metazoa; phylum Chordata; class Mammalia; order Artiodactyla; family Delphinidae; genus Lagenorhynchus; species Lagenorhynchus albirostris. Next base: position 120,467,459 of record NC_083099.1, read on the forward strand.
GAGCGGGTGCTACATTATGATCGTCAAAAAGCTGTTTTGTTTAACATGAATAATGTCATTCAGAGGGTTAGCCATCTGTTTGCTGAGTGTTTGTCAGCTCTACACCCACAGCAGCAGAAAAGCGATTCATGTGGGCGCCATAATCATGGCTCTTCCAAAAAGCTTTTGTCTCATATAAAAATGAAGTGAAATTATTTAAAAAACTAAGGTATATTAGAAATATAGACACTTAAATACTTTTTTTTTTTGCCTTACTGATCCCAGATATGCAAATAAAATATTGAGTTTGGGTTTCTGCATATAATTTATGAGCTTAAAAAAGAGATACTGAGCAAATTGTAGTTCAAAATGTGCAATTACTGAAACCAATTCAGTTTGTTGTGTGTATATTTACACACACAACAGATCTTAAACTTTAGATTCTATCCTAAAGTGTAATTTTTTTTTCCAGAACATTTATGCTATTTCTCACTTTGTATTGATTATCAGGAAATAAACTTAAGAACTTCCTTTCCAGGGAATTCTCTGGTGATCCAGTGGTAAGGGCTCTGTGCTTCCACTGCAGGGGGCATGGGTTAGATTCCTTTTTGGGGAACTAAGATCCCACATGCTGCACGGTGTGGCTAAAATAATAATAATAATAATTTCCTTTCCAAATAGTGAACAAGAATTAATCATTGAATATTTTTTCCAGAAATATTGTGTAAGGAAATTTTGACAAACAGCTGAGTAAAAACAACTTTTTATTATTCATTTCTAGTTTGTTATTCAAATAATAACCATAGATTTATCTCCAGTTATTAATGGTCAATCTATTTTGAAGGAATTCAAACTTCTATCAATCAAAATTTGGCAATACAGTTTGGAATATATTTGAAAGTGTAGAAAATATTTTGAGCAATTTGATTCCAACAGATGCATGGATTTTTTTTAATGTATGTAAAACAGTATGATAAAATTTCAAAGAAATTCACTTATATTTATCATGTATAAATTGTCAATATTTATTGATATAAACCATCTGATCAAATTCACTAACAGTTGGACTGATAAGCACAAAAGTATACAGAATTCATGATAGATTTACTAGATCACAATTTCAATACATAAAACCAAGATTATTTAAAATCACTTTACATTTATGTAACTGGATTCAGTAAGAGAATAACTTCAGGAAGTTCAAGTACTTCCTGAGGACATTGGGAAAGTTGTCATTATGGTCATCACTAAATATGGGTTAGTATTAATAGGAGTTCGCTACCCTCTAGGTATGGAAAATGTAGAAATGAATCAAGGAAAATGAACATAGAAAAGACATGGTCCTGATTTTGAGGCTCTTAAACCACTGCAGGCAAGGGAGAGAAATCCATATCATAGACACTTCAAAGTATGCTCTTGAATAATCTGACTGTGAGTTTGTACATGGGTCCAATCTAATATCCCTTGTCTGGGGAACCTAATTCGACTTCAGTTGATGGGAATGAAGGGTTACAGATGAAGATAGAAAGTCAGCACCTCCTACATAATGATGTATACATAGGGTCTAAGCTCTAGGAATGAGTATTGGTGGCTTTCATTCTATGCTGGACACTGAGTGAAAGCATGAAACACTGAAGAAGGGCAGAAGCAGAAGATCTGAACCAGAGGTTTGAAGGCCACAGGAAACATAATGAAGACTTGTATCCATTTACTGACATGGAAGGAAAAAAATCAAACAAAAATTGTTTCCTTCTTTTGGAAAGTGATTAATTAAAATGGTGAGTGCCCAGGAATTTACCACTTCCTGTTACATAAGTCTATGAAGATCTTGCTGGATACAATGATCTCTTCACTTAGGAGTATAATGCTTATAAAGAAAGCCATTGATTTTGTTTTTTAAATAGACTATTTTTTAGTGTGGTTTGCAATTGGTGTTTGAAAATTATAGAATATATATAAAAAAATGATTAGGAAATGAAAATTAGACAAATCTCAGCTCAAGTGCTTCTTTTTGAGTAATTGCTTCCCTAATTTCCCTGTATAAATTTATTCTTTCAATGTATTTGTATAGATATTTATTATAGTCTTAGCCAACCTAATTCATATTCATTATTACATTTTTTTAATCTCTGTTGCTTACGAGGTCATCAACTCTTTGAAATCAGAAGCACATTTAATCTTCTTCATATCCCTTAAGACCTAGCACAAAAATCTAGTACATAATATGCACAATAATAGGTATTGAATTGTTGAAGAATAAATAAAACTATTCTAAAATACATATATTGATAATGTGAATATTGACTTAATTGATTTAAAAATCACATAAAAGTTATACATTTCTCTTACTGTGGATGATACAACATCATTCCAAATAAAACTAGTGTTGAATCAATCTTAAGAAGATAGTCCAGGACTAAATAAATAAAAGTGGCAATTGCCTTCTTAAAAAATGTGCCTGAGGGCTTCCCTGGTGGCGCAGTGGTTGAGAGTCTGCCTGCCAATGCAGGGGACACGGGTTCGTGCCCCGGTCTGGGAAGATCCCACATGCCGCAGAGTGGCTGGGCCTGTGAGCCATGGCCGCTGAGCCTGCGCGTCCGGAGCCTGTGCTCCGCAACAGGAGAGGCCACAACAGTGAGAGGCCCATGTACCGCAAAAAAAAAAAAAAAAAATGTACCTGAAACTGTCAAAAGAGCTATAGTAATGTCAGGAGACTGAGAAAGTTAATAAAATTTACAATACAAGTGAGATTTCTGAATAAATTTAAAAACTCAATAATAAAATAACCCATTAGGGGATTTCTTCATTTGAACTGATGACACAAGGCCTTTTGTTTCCTAATGATTCTTTGCAGTTTAAGTTAAAAAAAACTATATTTCCTTAATTATTTGTTATAGTCTTTTTTCTCTTACGTTTTAATTTTTATCTTTCCTTACTAATAGCAAACATTCTCTTCAGTTTTAACCAGAATAATTTAAGCCTGAATAAAGTACATCGTACTGAATTTCTGATTCTGAAGGACAACCAACTATATCATATTACATAACATAGTTATGCTTCTTCTTCAAGCAGAAAGTCTTTCATAATATAAAAATTACAGAAAAGAGAAAATGTAGATGTCAAGTTGGAACTATTGATCATAAGGAGAAATTATAGGGATTATCTATTTTATAGAAATTTTAATAGGCATTCAAACTTATACAGTGTTAACTTTGAGCCTCAGCACTTTTTCTAAGTCCTTTATAAGTATTAAGCCATCCAGTTCTCACACCACCCCTTAGGGTCAAGTTTACAATTTTTTTCTCCATTTTATGAATAAGGAAACAGAGGAAAGTTTATACAGTCCATATTTGGTAAGAATGAGATTAGGACCTACATTTTCTGGCTCTAAAATCTCTCCTTTAATCACTCTTCTATAACGCCTCAGTAGCAAGGGAAGTTGTTGAGTTTAGCTTATAGAAATCAAAGGAGCCAATATATTCAGAGAAAATGTACAGGTTAGCCAGACCCTGTAAGGAGAAAAACAAGGAAAAGAAGGTGTCAGAGATGTGCAATTATTTGAAGTTTTGGAAATAGTGGGAGCTTAGGAATAAGAAAAGGCAGATGTTCGCATACTTAGTACTCTGAGCACAAGCTTCTCAGCTATGAGGTGTACCCTGAGAGGTGGCCGTTAGTGTGGATCATTAAGAAGGAATACACTTACTTCCACATTCCCAGTCCTTGGAGGTGGGAACTAGGACCATGTGAGGAAACCCTCTGTTCTGGTCCTCTCTCTGGGAGGTGGCCCTTGGAAGGATCCTATAACAGGAAATCCAAAATAAAATCAGTGGATACTGCTAGTTTTATTTATTAGAAACAATATCTAGAGTAAAAGTGTGAGATAAGATGTTCTTACACATTGTGAATTGTTTCTGTGATATGCCTCACTCTTAAACAATGAATAACAAAAAGTAAAAAGTCCCATTATGAGTTTAGCAGGTGATGAAGAATTTGTAGGATTGTGGAAGATACATGCTGTCACTTTAATTGGGAAATTATTATCTTAGTTTTGTCTTCACTAGGGAGAATTATAAACATTTACTTTTAGCTGTAAGGGTCTAAGAATTCAACAATGGGAAGAAAGAAATTCTGTAGTTATATAATTTGGACATGTCATAAATTCAGTCAATATTTAGAGAGTTGTTTTTCTTTGTGGGTAAAGCAGTTTGATCCATAATCTGGAAGTTTCATGCAAATAGAATAATTGACTGGTAATGATAATTAGTCTTGTGAGATAATTTGTATACAAAGAACAAATAAGTATTTATTTGATTATCAAGCTCATAATGAAAAATTAGCAAATCAGTACTCCATTTTTAGAAAATCAAATATTATTGACAGATGTCTTAAAATATAAGATTTATACTTAAACAATTTTTAAAGTATAAGTGACTGTTCTGCTCTTTTTATCCATTTTAAAGTTATAAATATAATGCAATTAATCAGTCTATATTCCTCTACTTTAACTGAATGAAAATAACTAGTACTTATTTCTCCATTTTAAAAGAATCCACTTGAGGAAGTAAAGCAGTTTTGCTGCATAAAATATACAGATTATTACAATTTAGTTGTTTATGAAATGAAATGAAATTCTTCAAAATGGTAAAATATGCATATACATGTATATATGTATACATCCATATATGATAGTATAAACATGATTTATTATAAATTTTACATTTATCAGTGTTATAAAAACCTCACTGTAGTGTGGGAAAAATCCCTTTCCAGGTCAGGTCCAGACATCAAAACTCATGACCCTAGTCTAGCCTTCCTTTGGTATGATCAAAAGATTTATTACACAGGCAGGAAAATCCCAAAGCAAAAGGCATAGGATGACTCTCCCAGAGGAAGTCTACGACTGAGAGAGCCAATACCAAGTGTGCAGGTGTTTTATAACAGCAAAGTCTGCCAGACTGAAGATTTACCCCCCTGTCCCCCAGTGAAAAATTTGAAAGAAGCAGAACAAGGGAGCATGTATTTGTGGTGTGGATGGGGGAGGATTTATGACATGACAGACAGGGAATGAGATTTAGAGATTGCTGGCACTAAATTAAGGTCAATTGGGGTATAAGTTTCTTTCTTATGGTCTCATGGTCAATATTAAAAAGTTTTGCTTGGTTCTGTTTTCGTTTCATAAGACAATTTATATTTGGGAGTGCTTGGACTATTTGAAGTCATTCACTTAATTGTTTCATTCAGTACAGGGTTTGAATTTATAATTAAAATAAATTATGGAATAGCAATGAAACATTTAATGAGTGAAATATGTAGAGCTAAATAGAAAATGAAATAATGTGAATCCCTAGTGGAAAATATATAATCTCAAGAAACCCAACCAAGAGAGGTTAGTATTGAACTATGCAATTACCAGAGTTTTATTCATTACTAAGAGTTATGGTATAGTTTCATAAAAGTTAAGAACTATCTATAATTAGAGTTTAATCTAAAATTTCTGCTGGAGAATTACTTTAAAATGTAAACTTTGTGTACATTAGATATTATTCTCCTTTCTTTTCAGTAGTCCTAGTCAAGCCAAGAATCTTGCATCAGAATCTTTTTGTAAGAGAAAGAGAAGAAGGAAAGTTTAATGGAACTAAAGAATCAAGATAAAGCTTTATTAAAAAATGTCAGTGTTCATGATCTCTCCCTTTTTATAATCCCACTACAGTAACATTTAAAATAGGGTTTATACATAATAATAAAGATCTTGAAATAGTAATTTCAATTTATGACTTTCTGGTAGATGCAAAATGGATGGTGAGGTGAGAACTAATTCAGTGGATCAGGGAAACTGGTAGTCTGGAGACGGATTTCTGATGTAACAACAACAACAATAACAAAAACAAAGTGCAGCATTGGCTTAGGAGCCAGATAGAACATGATGAGGAACTTAATGGGTGATAGGAATTGCATAATCCACTGTGAATCATTTGATACAAAATTTGTGACAATTTGAAAAGCAATAATGTACTGGGCAAACTTCATGCCAAGACATTGAAAAACAAAATATTAGTAAAGTGCTTTGTTTTCATTGGCTAAATGTGGCAAGAGAGTGCATAAGACATGAACTCACTAAAAAAATGTCCGGCTCGCAAACAGAAATAACAGGGAAATATTAAGAACTCTCAGAGTCTGAGATTATACACCACTTGCAAGCTAATTAGTTAGGCTGCCATGATTTCATGATTTCATGGGTGCCTCTTGGTAGAAGACAGGAGACTTCTGGGTCAGAGACAAAGTTTACAATAGAAGTAGTAGTAGCAAGAGTGTCAGCATTTTGTGCCAGTTTCTTGAGCCTCGAATCTCATAGAGTGGGAAGAAGGTCAGATGACATTGGCACATGCAATGGGCTGCATTACAGGAGAGGAACACTGAGCTTAGGAAACACAAATATTTTCTGATAGACAGTAAGCATACTTGTCCCTTGCTCTAGAGGAGACTTCATCTTCATTGTCCTGGACAATAAGCATATCTACACTTTGCCCTGGTGGGAGGGCACTGTATCTTCTTCAAAGGCTGCTAGCTATGAACTATCCTTGAGAAAATAAGGAAGAATAAAGGCCAATAAGTGTCTCACTTATGAGATGTGCAAAATGGCTTAGACTCATGGAAAACTATCTTCCAACAAAAGTAGGTCCAGAGGGCTTCCCTGGTGGCACAGTGGTTGAGAATCTGGCTGCCAGTGTAGGGGACATAGGTTCGAGCCCTGGTATGGGAAGATCCCACATGCCGCGGAGCAACTAGTCCCGTGAGCCACAACTACTGAGCCTGCGCGTCTGGAGCTTGTGCTCCACAACAAGAGAGGCCGCGACAGTGAGAGGCCCGCGCACCACGATGAAGAGTGGCCCCCACTTGCCGCAACTAGAGAAAGCCCTTGCAAAGAAATGAAGACCCAACACAGTCAAAAATAAAATAAATAAATAAAGAAGCTTTCATTTAAAAAAAAAAAAAAGTAGGTCCAGAAATTCAGGGGCTTTAGAGTAACTTTCTATCAACTGTAAACAGTAAAATATAAAATTGAGAGAATATTTGAGTGACAAGGACAAATAAAACTCAGCTTTGTGTCAAAAGCCAAATTAGTAGTCTAGTTGGCAGGCAGTAACCAATAAAGTCTTTTAGTTGAATTAACTGACTCAATGAAAAGAAATTAAACATGTGACTCTTGGGCATCCAATGAACTGCCTCAAAATGACCACAAAAATGTATAAAGAGTCAAAACAAATTGTAGCTGTGTCTCTAGGCACATGGGACTGATCAGAATTAATGAATAAAAAGCTAAGTTTTCAAAGCTGTACTGAAGGAACCCACCAGCCTGGACTAAGACTGTGATTGTTCTACCCCCGAAATGATCCCTGAACTGCCAAGGTTCTACAGGCCAAGAAAGACCTTGAACATTGCTCAGCCACCAAGGAGGACATATCTCTCTTCTTCAAATGTAACCAAGTAGGATAATGGACAGAGAATGTTCTCCGTCAGGGTGAAGTTATGTCCACTAAAAGCTATGAATTAGGGAACTTCTCCCAGCAAGAAGGAGTAGAGCTTAACAGTAGAAATTACCATCCTTCCCTTTGTGATTTCAGGACTGACATGGTGTAGTGAATGTGCTATTCTTTCTATTCTTACTTGTATTTATCTTTATTATTCTTATCACGTTTCTTCTCTATTCTTCTGCCATAATATATGAGGAGTAAGGGGAGCAAATAATTCGCGTGGCTTTTATGTTGGTGGTTTTTGTTTTGCTTTGTTTTGTTGTTTTTGTTTTTTGTTTTGTTTTGTTTTGTTTTTGTTTTTGGCAAGGTCTCTGAGCAAGAAAACCCACAGAGACCTGGATTTGAGTCTGATGCCATTATTAAATTACATTTTGTGTGGTCTACCCTGGAGAGTCTGTGAGTGTACTTACACATAGAACAAAGAGAGTACACCAAATATTTTTCACAAGAATAGCTGACTGTGGAAGACTGTACTATCATTTGCAAATACCTGTTCCCACTTCCTGGAGGATTATATTTCTCTGGCCTCACTGACATTACACTTGACCTTTATGACTTGTTTTGGGCAATGAATAAATAGTAAGCAGGAACAAAGTATACATATGTCACTTCTGCACAAAAGCTTTATGAGCAAGTACATTGTTTGACATTATTTCTTTGCTTCTGCCTTGATGAATACCAGCTTCTGTTAGAGGTTGCTTTATCAGACTGGGCCCAGGAAAAAGGAGGATGTGGGACACAGCTACCACAGAATAATTATGAACAGGTAACTTTCATAAGAAATAAACCCTTGTTGACTTAAGCCTCGAGATTTGGGAGAGATTACAACAAAATAGCATAGACTATCCTATTGAAGTATCTTTGTACTGTCAGCTTAGCTATGCTAGAACTATATTTATTAGTACACTCTTCTCTACATGGTTCTGGGTTAGAACAGGACTCACAAGAAAAATACATGAGATTCAGAAGACAGAAGAAAAGCAGCAGCCAGCATGCACTGATGGTCAGACTAAGGCACCTGACACCATTGCAGCTTGCATGCATTGTTGATCATCTACTGGTTTACTTTGTTGGAGTCTGGTAGCAGCTCTGCTGGGAACTCCTGCAGCTTCCACCAGATCTTCTGTCTTCTCAAAGTCCTAGGCCAAATGTATGCAGCATCAAGGCAAAGGGTACCATGGTCTCCTGCAGGTTACCTGCATCAAGAGCTTTCAGGTGGTGGCTTTCAGATGAGTTAAAAACCTAGTTTGTTCTTGTGAATTCCAATTCCAAAGTCCTAGGCCAAATGTATGCAGCATCAAGGCAAAGGGTACCATGGTCTCCTGCAGGTTACCTGCATCAAGAGCTTTCAGGTGGTGGCTTTCAGATGAGTTAAAAACCTAGTTTGTTCTTGTGAATTCCAATTTGGGTTCATGGAGTCCAGTTTTTCCTTTCTCTCTCACAATACTTCTAGTGTTTCCAACATTAGGGTCATCACTGGAATTTCATAGACTCCTGTATCAATTCTCATAACTGTTAAGGTCTAATCCCTGTAATTAGTCCATTATTCTATACCACTCATATTGGTTCTGTCTCTCTAATTGAACCCTAACTGATAAATATTTTAGACCCTCTCTAGTTATAACTACCATGTGATACTGTAAAAGATTTTGACATTCATTATTTCTATTCCTTACAATAATTCTTCAGGAGAGGCACTGCTATTGTAATTTAGAGATGATAAACTTGGGACAAGAAACATTGCTTTCCAAAGGTACAATAACTAATGAGACACAGAGCTTGTATCTGGACCTATGTTTCGATCATGTTCTTTATATTATACTATGCTTCTCATTGAAAAACATTTATTCATTAATATTGGTAAAACTTGGCCAATCTTCAGCATTTGAATCTAGAGTAAGTCACTTTGCACATTTTTACTGCCAAGTTACAACCATTTTTTGAAGTATAGAATACAGAAGTGAACTTGTGCAGCAAAACTGTGCACCCATTTTAGAGGCTAGATAATGACAGAGGAAAATATGACCCACGGAATATTACTTTGCATGCTGCAGTGCATTTACACTCAGTAATGAAGGCTCTCATATCAGCAAGAGAGAGGAAAGTGACAATGAACATTAATGCTGAACTGCTGCATTCTCTCTCAATGGAGCATGAAATAAGGCACGTCATCATGTCAGCATATGCCAGGAAGGATTTGCTTAGGCCCTCATCTTTTCAGCACAGTGAATCTGCTTCCCAGGGAGTCAGATTCTCCCACATTGTGACTCTTTCACCTTCTCATTTCTTTCCCTATTCAATCCTCTGCCTTTACAGATCTACTGTGATACTAAATTGTCACCTTGTCAGGAATGTGTGCAAGAAGTTTCTCATATGGCCATAAAGTTTTGTGAAAGGCAGATTATTATAGTACCATAAAAATATCATTTCATAAGAGGGAAAAGACATTAAGCCATGGTAAAAGTGTATTTTCCACAGCATTGTCCTTACCTACCTATGCCACATAAATAATGGTATTATTGTGTGAATATTAAACCTAAATTCAAACTCAATTTATGGTAACACCAGTAACTAAAAACCACTAATGATCATTTCAAAAATACCTGACACATATTTTATTTAGTAAAATACATGTGTTACCATGCAAGGTTAAGACACCTAACCTTTTGAGGACTCATATACACAACTCATTTGTAAAATAAAGGCATGCATGTAGGTAATCTCAAAGCTACATTTCAGCATTTACATAGTATGGCAATATATTTTGTTAGGCTTTGTCTGATTTCTTACATGATTATTTAGCTCTTTCAAGGCCTAGTTCTATGTTTAATAATAGAGAAAGTATCATCATTTTATTTTTATTCTGTTTTAAGATTTCACTAATGCTATACTGAACAAATTAGCATAAATTCTAAGAAAACTCACTGCAGAAAAAAAGTTCTATTAAAAAACAATTATCATCAGAACACAACATATGAGGTTAAAAAAGAAAGGATATCATCTTATTATTTACACATTGAACTGACTAAATTGTTCTTTCTATCCTATGAGTATTTAAGTAACATTTTTAATACATAGATTAAAATTAAGGCTCTATGCAAATTACAGTCAAGTTGGAATGTAGTTCAAATATAGATAGATCAAGGGGAGAGGGTAGAAGAGTCTAAACAGGGTCTTAGAGTCTGGAATGTATGCAGTATAATCAGGAGACAAAGAAAATATGTTTTCTCATATACCGTAAGCTCCAGTAACTAAAATTGTGCTTAGTAAAATCGCATGGTGTTAATAAGGTGTCCTTATTAATGGGGAGAAAAGTGCTCTATGCTCATGTAAACTAAGGTAACTGCTTATTGTGTGCTTATATCGTAAGTTTACAACACATTTTAGTAAAAATGCCAAGAGAGTATGCTCTAAAGAAACTTCTATGATTTCCTGAACTAATATGGTTCATTTGGCACATTATATTGTTGACTCAGTGAGATTCTAGTTTTTACCAAAACAATTAAAAGTGCCTGGTGTCAAGAGATTCATCTCTAGGTGAAAAGCTTATCCATATAAAAAGACAAATAAGTAAAATAATGAATTATTTGAATTGTATTTCTGTAATATTCTATGTTAAGAAACGTATTTTAATTTCTTGGAAAGTTCCATTTTTGAACTGCACTTTGTTTTCTTACCTCAAGTTGTAAATAATAAAGTCAAGCTCTCTAATTGGTTCTCCTATTTAAGTAAGGCTATTTGACAGACTTTCTCGAAAAACTTAAAATATATAATATATTTAAGGCATATAATTTCACAAGTGCTGGAAATACCAAGCCTTCACTAAAATTGAAAACGAATGCTAATTTTTAAAAATGTTCTCAAAACTTCAAAAAAAGCTCAAATATTTAATTTCAAGCCTGATTTCCAAATATAATGTGGCAGCAGATGAGATGAACATTGATTTAGGGTATGTTTTACTTCCATTTTTTATTTATTTATTTTTTTTAGGGTATGTTTTAGAGATAGCATTTAGTATTTTAATGAATTAGCCAAGTATGGTAAATTTATTCTTTCTTTTTTGATTTCTGAAAAAGTACATTGCTAGATGTTGATTGCCCATTTTCATGCCTTTCAGTCATATCGCAAAATGAAGTATAAAATAATCAGAAAAGCCTGTTTTCCTTGATTCTGTTTTTAAATTTTATTTTGAGGATTCAGTGAGTACTCCTAAATAGATATAACACAGAAGTTTAATAAAGCTTTCTTTGTTGAGATTATATCTATATTACCCTCAAACATCCTGAAATAGAGCTATTTAAGCAATCATGAATCCATGATTACTTAGAACAAAAATTATTAAAACATGATGAATTTCCTAAAGAGAATATGACTTTTTATCACATTTTCCCCCATAGTTGGGTATCTAATGCCTAAGAAATATGTATTTCTAGAAAATTACTGAATATTTGTGTATATTCTTGATCTTTCCTAAGTTGAGGTTCAAATGCACTATTCTAGATTTGCTTTATGTGATTTTTCTTTTTAAATGAAATAGAAAATAATTTCCATTCATGTTGTTTGGTATTCAGAACCAGCCAGATCTTTGACACTTTTTAAAAAGTTAGACATTTTAAATAAAAAAAAGAGAGGGACTTGAAAAATGTGCATCTCAAAGTATCCAAATCTCAGATATAATCTTACTAAATTTTGCTTCACCAGAGAGCTATAATTCAATAGCTACTGTGAATTTCCTAAGCAGATTGTGGCTATACAGTATTGGAATGATAAGGTCCAGATGCTGTTTCAACAGCAGGTCTTGAATGAGAAAAATTAGCTCAGCTTCTGCAGTCTTTGTTTTCCAATCAGCGCATATCCACATCACAGCTGGGAATCAAAGGAGGCTATTCATTTCAGGTAGCCCTTTTGCCCTTTATACTTTCCAGAGAAAAGCATATTGACCAGAAACCAAGGTGCTCACAGGCATTTGACCTTTAAAAGAAAATGAGTCTTTGTAAAAAACAGATAAAAAAGTCAGATAATGTTTTCTTTCTTTCAAGTAAGCAGCTGGGTTCAGAGAAATGTGTTTCTATATGTCAAGCAGCATTTGGGACCCATTCTGGACTTCAGAAGTAAATCTCAATATTTCGATATGTTGAAGGATTTTGGACAATTAGCTCCTTTTGTTTTTAAGGGAGAAAAACCTATGGAAGTTGGGTTAGCTGTAGATTTGTAAGACAATCTTTCCCCTCTATCAATTTAAGAATAGGAAGACGTGATTTTAATTGCAAAGTTAGGAAAATGATATTACATGTTATACCTCCAAATACATGAAAATTCAATGAATGAAAGTAGTTTGGTCCATGCTTCTATTTATTTTCTAATTATTCCAAATAGTATTCTGATATCTACTTGTTCACTGAACTGAAAATTGTTGACTTTTTATATAAAAGCTACCTACCTGGGCTTCCCTGGTGGCGCAGTGGTTGAGAGTCTGCCTGCTGATGCAGGGGACACGGGTTCGTGCCCCGGTCCGGGAGGATCCCACATGCTGCGGAGCGGCTGGGCCCGTGAGCCATGGCTGCTGAGCCTGCGCGTCTGGAGCCTGTGCTCCGCAACGGGAGAGGCCACAACAGTGAGAGGCCCATGTACCGAAAAAACATAAATAAATAAATAAATAATAATAATAAAAAAATAAAAGCTACCTACCTCTGAATATGGCCCATAAAAATGTACTTCTTAACTAAATATCAATGTTTATTGTTACAGTACAATCTGGGAAATATATAACCAGGGCAGTTTCCTGTTAAGTATATAAGAACACTATATTTAAGAATATCAGTGTAATGCAAGTCAAAAGCTATGTAGTATTTCTCTGTGCATCTCTGTGTGTGTGTACATGCAGGGAAAAATAGTGATGTAATAAAGAATCAACTTTAATTACTAAAAGTTTCAAATATTCATATCCATTAAATTTGGCATAGCTTTATCAGATAAGAGATTTTTCTTTTCCCTTTTTATTACAGAATTATGAATTCAGTGACAGTGCTCAATGTTGTAACTTAATGAAGAAATGTATTTTATGAATTTTAAATATTCTTTAGTATCAGAATAGACAGTCTTAAAATATAAAAATTATATAGCTAGTCAGTGGGATAGCTCTATATGGTGATTAAGTGTATTTGTTTTCTAGACTCAAAGTAAATTTATTCTGAAATATTTAAATATATTCAGTATCAGTACATACAGCTGTTTTATTCTTTCTAATAGCTACATTTTATTATGTAAAGAAATTATTGTAAAACTTTCACCCACTTATAGTAAAAGCATAGAAATTCCTGTTCCCTTTTCTGTCATAGAGCTTATTACTATCTCTAAATACCAGTAAATTTCAATACATTAATCATTTTTGGCTAATTCTGATAATTTATTCTTGGCATAAATTCTTTATAATGGAACTAACAATACATATACAATGTGTGCACTATTTACCCCCATCCCCCAACTCCTTCCTTGTACAAAATTTGACTAACAAAGATACGGGATTAAGAAAAATATGAAAATCTTGTGGCAGGCTTTACCACAATTTTTTTTAAGTTTTTCCAAAATAAACTCACAATGCCATTCCTTCAACTTACTCATGAAATTCCTCAACCCAGTTCTTTTCTTGCAATGTTTCTCAGTGGAGTGTGTTTAAATGACGAAAAGTCTTCATTTATAAGCCCGGGGACTTGGACAGCTTATGAGACATTGTCCAGGGAACCATAGCTCACAAATCCTGGATTCTGTTTACTAAATGTATTCTTAACCAGGAACATCCTGCTAAGGGCTTTGCAGAGATAAATATAAAGTTTCTTCTGAAGTGATACTGTGTTCTCATGGTAACAGCAAGCATTTTCTGTACCAGTATCGTGAGAATTATGAGATATGTGGACTAAATATATATAAAAGGAAAATGACTATAAGATCTCAAAGAAACGTATATCAGCTGGTTTTGTAGTCTAGGAAGCAACTTATATTCTTTTTACTTGTCTTCTGACTGAGTTCACATATTATTAAAAAACTAAATGAAACGAAAATTGTTATCTTCTTTGAAAAGCCTCAAATTCATTACCCAAATTCTATTTTAAGTGTAGATAAATCTGTTCCAAACACCAGTTATTCATATATTTACTTCTCTGATTCTTCTCCATCATCTTCCTTACATGTTCTATGACTTACCTAAGGAAAAGAGGAATGACAAGTCATACTAAGAAACAATGGTTTCCCTTAGTCTATACAAATGGCTCAAGATGTGGTGTTAGGGACTTACCTGGTGGCGCAGTGGTTAAGAATTTGCATGCCAAAGCAGGGGACACAGGTTCAATCCCTGGTCTGGGAAGATCCAACATGCCACGGAGCAACTAAGCCCGAGCGCCACAACTACTGAGCCCACGCTCTGCAACAACGGAAGCCTACATGCTCTAGGGCCCGTGTACAGCAACAAGAAAAGCCACCACAATGAGAAGCCGGCACATTGCATCCAAGAGTAGCCCTCACTCGCCGAAACTAGAGAAAGCCCACAAGCAGCAATGAAGACCCGATGCAGCCAAAAATAAATAAATAAATAAAAGATTAAAAAAATTTAAAAAGACTGTGGTTTTAGATGGCCTATCAAGTCCACAATGGGGCAACTTAAGATGATTCTGGTAATGGGAGCAGCCCTTGTCTTCTCCTAATGGGGTGCATTCTATATCCCTAGCTACATTTATATGAATATTTTCAAGTGCTTACATGTTATTTCCTTGTTGTAGGATTGCCTAAATATCAGAAGAGTTGATATTTACAGTTACAAAGGAAATTTTTAATTGTTTAATTTTTCATAGGAAGTTGCCTGTTTCTGTTACCAG
Organism: Lagenorhynchus albirostris; assembly: GCF_949774975.1. Lineage (NCBI taxonomy): Eukaryota > Metazoa > Chordata > Mammalia > Artiodactyla > Delphinidae > Lagenorhynchus > Lagenorhynchus albirostris. Next base: position 120,482,838 of record NC_083099.1, read on the forward strand.
TGACAGAGGGAAACATTTCTTAGAACAGGCAGGAAAACAAATCAGTGATTTTTTTTTTAACAATCTTTACAACTGTCCTCATAACCCTCAAAATATGACAGCAGTGTTCAAAGGAATTTAAAGCAGATAAAAACTGTCACAAAACATATTCAAATTGGCCTGAATCCTTATTTTTTACCTTAATGAGTATGACAGCCAAACCAAAATAAACATGCAAACAAACAACTTGGAGCATGTTCATATAAAAAACAAAACAAAACAATAATGGAGATGTCCAAGAGGTTACTTGCCTCATTACCATAGACAACATAACGTTGTAGGCAATAAAAAATAATATAACCACCTATTGTGCTTTTAAGTTATTTCTTATTAGTCTGTATGATACTATCTCCAGCTTTAACATCATTTCAGGGTTCTGGTGAGCAAAACCTACTAGAAAAACCCAAATATGATACTGGTGAATCAGTTAAGATGAAGTATTTGTAAACTTAGTACTATTATACTGTGCTAGGGCCCAGAAAGTTATATATACAGATTCTACTTGGTAACACATTCTTTACTAGCCAAGAATCAAGAAAATAATACATGAAGAAAATAAAATACAGTTTTCTTATCATCAAAAGGACATAATATCTCAGCAACAAACCAAAGTCCACACAATGCCTCTGTATACCACAACAAGAATCCATATAGATCAGCTTGTTTAAACAAAGACCCAACTGATCTTAGATTGTATTTTACACAAACAGGCATCAACACAAGAATTCAAGAGTAATTACTTTATTTGGAAGGTAATCCTAGGAAACTCTTCTTGGGAGGGATAAATGAGAAAGGGAAGGAAAGGATGATAATAATGATACATTATTAAACAAGTTACCACGGGGGCAACTAGAGATTGATCCCACTGGGGAAACTTGGGGGATAGTATAGAACACAAGTGTCAGAATTTCCTGACCTGAGGGACAAATGAGTTTGATATTTATTCACCAACACCCATTGGTCTTTTCTGACGGTGGCCCCAGGGGGGTGTTAATTGCCCAACATTGTCAGTTTGCAGTATACACACACACAGGCATGGATGGCCAACTTTTTTTTTTTTTTAACATCTTTATTGGAGTATAATTGCTTTACAATGGTGTGTTAGTTTCTGCTTTATAACAAAGTGAATCAGTTATACATATACATATGCTCCCATATCTCTTCCCTCTTGCGTCTCCCTCCCTCCCACGCTCCCTATCCCACCCCTCTAGGTGGTCACAAAGCACAGAGCTGACCTCCCTGTGCTATGCAGTTGCTTCCCACTAGCTATCTATTTTACGTTTGGTAGTGTATATATGTCCATGCCACTCTCTCACTTTGTCACAGCTTATCCTTCCCCCTCCCCATATCCTCAAGTCCATTCTCTAGTAGGTCTGTGTCTTTATTCCTGTCTTACCCCTAGGTTCTTCATGACCTTTTTTTTTTTTTCTTAGATTCCTATATGTGTGTTAGCGTATGGCATTTGTTTTTCTCTTTCTGACTTACTTCACTCTGTATGACGAGCCAACTTTTATACCTCAAGGAGTTTCTAGTAGAGCTGGGATGCTCTGAAATGGTAAGTCTTGAGGATTATGGCTGTGGCACAACAACATCTTCTACACAGCCTCTTCTTGGGAATCTAGAATTCAAGGCACATGTAATGGTCTAGATGGTGATATGTGTTTGTTTTCTTTTGGCCAAACTAGCACATGAGAACTAAAGATGCATATATGATTAAGTGAAAAATTGACCCAAAACAAAACAAAACAAAACAAAAAACATTGTTGCAGACCAAAAACATTCTGTGTATGAGATAGACTGAGAAATGGCCGAGTTGATTTGATGAAAGAAATTTTAAATCCCTTGGTTATATTTAACTGTATTACACTGTGCCAGCTTAGGTCATCATTCTTCCACTTTCTTGAATCTATTTCATCTCCTATAAAAATTCCTTCAGTGGCCTTAACCTGGAGGAATTACTCAGGCTGTAATCAGCCCTAATTTCCAAATATATTGCTAGGCCACTTGTTGACCAAGAGTAAATTTGTCCAAAATAAATACTGCTCTAAACATCATAAGCCCAGTTTTTAGAAATATTACCAAATGGTTTATAACTGTGGAGGTACCAGTATATATTTTTCTCCATGCTATATTCAAATTTCTAGGGCTCTACTTTGTCAACAACTTACAGCATTTTAATTCTTATGTTTTAGATATTCTGTAGATAGGTTGTGACATCTTTCTTTGGTTTTAATTCTCTGGTTATTAAGAAATTTGAACTTCCTTTTATATGTTTGGGGTGTTCATATTTACACTTGTAAAAGTGTCTACTTAAGTTTCTTGTTCTTATTTTTTTATTGGGTTGTCTGCCAAATTTCTTATTGACAATAACTTCTGTATATGATTTTTTTAATGATTTGTTTAAATGTGTTGCAAGTGACACTTCCATTGACTACATTACATTTTAGATCACTTGTGTTATTTCATAATTAGAAGTTCTTATTTCTCTATTTTAATACAGTTTAGTTGATTTTATCATTTATTTTATGGTCAGTAGATTTGTACCCTATTTAAGAAATATTTTCCCATGCCTATGGCATAAAGTTACTTTCTTACAAGATTGTCTAGAAACTTTTATGTTTTATCTTCATATTAGATATATTATTTGTCTGGGACTTGTTTTCTGGATGGTATAAGGTAAGGAGGAGTCTCCAGGGGTTGCTTTTTTTTCAAAACTTTTGCACCACTGTCATCCTGTGATTTCCATTGATGACCTGTACCCATTTTTTTTTTCATTAATCCTAGGTGAAAAAAATCTTCTTTCTAGGTTAAAACTCTGGTATTATTCTCAAGTATCATCTCAAGAAATATTTCATAAGAAATAAATTGAGTGAACTATTCTGAGTACAATACATGGATTTATAAAGTAGATACATATGTTATTCAAGACTGATTAGATATTGTCTTCTGGAAACTGACTGAGATATTGGAAAGTAGAATTCTGTTGTGAATTTTGCTCCTGTTGGATTGACAAATTTTTTCTCCTTTCTGGAAGTATACAAGGTATTTTTTTATTACTTATTCTGAAATTTCACTTTTATGGGCCTTTATCTTTTCTGAAACTTTTTCATGTATATTCTTTACTATCAACATTATAAACTATGATATAATATAAAATTATTTCATATATAATCACTTTGATAAAAAAGAGATTGACCAAAGTAGCAGGGATATTTAAAATTTAGTTGATTAATAAATTCAAAGAAACATAAAGACCTTGTAATAACATTAGTAATCATTTTGAGAAATTTGTAGAAACTTATACTTGCAAACTTTGACTAATATATAGCCAATATATTTCTAACATAAGTAAGTTTCTGAAATAAGTTTTATGTCATAACTTCTGTGATACATCATTTTAGCAAAAGTTTAAAACAGGGACATTTTTAAATTTAGAGGCAAACATTTTGGGTTTCTTAATAATACCTTATCCCTAATTTATTGATACATAAATCCAAAAGTACCCATTGAAGGCCTATTGTAATAGCTACTTAATTAAATTGGAGAATTCATGCAAAGTGTTGGAGCCTGTGATGTGGCGGTATTTAAATCGAAGCTGCCCTAATCTTCCTTCTTTGAAATAGCTTCAAATCATTCATTAACATTCTCATTCATGCCATTGCAAATATTGCATCATTTCTCTTCCTTTATAGCTCTAATTGATAAATTGCATAATTTAAGTGATCTATGTAACGTCAGTTTATTAGAAAGGGTTCATATCACCAAACGCTTAAGCCTGTCCTTTTTCTTGCCAGAAGCATATAATTTATCACTGTCATTGTGGGATAACATGAGAGACATTGAAATATCATTTCATCCACAAATATCTATTACATCACCTATTTCATTGAGTTAAATGATTTACCAAATATTTTGTTCATTCAAATATGTTTATTAATCTTTACTATGTACTAGGCATTTTGCCAGAGATGTGGGAACAAGTAAAATAAAACAAAACAATCTCTGTTTTCATTCCCTTATGGTGCGTAGATTCAGATGAGATGACATACATTAATCAAATGATTGCCAAAATGTAACAATTGAGATTATAGTAATGATATAGAGAGGAGTGTCATGAGGATGCAAAATAGATGGAAGTAACTGTAGGACACCCAACTTTGGCAACACAATTTGCAGATGTAGCATAGGATATATTAGGGGAAACTTGTGAGCAGAGAAGTGTAGTGATGAGAGTGCCTTGAACTCTCATTATTCCATAGTCTAGTCCAAAGATGGAAGTTCTGTATGCATCCTGGCTGAGGCTTTAGTAGACAGGAAACTAGTCTGGGTGCACTGCTGAGAGCGCTCTGAATCTGAGAACAAACCTAATCCCCCAAATCTGGTTACATACTGTAGCCCAAGAGGGGTTGGGAACACCTAGACACCAGCCAACACCTTGACGTCTCCCTATAGATTGTTCAGGTCAACTGAGTTAGCTCTTGGCATAGTTACCAAAATGAGGGGGGTAAATGAGTTTCCAGACCATACAGTATTGTCTCATCACTGACCTAGTCAGGAGGTTCTTCTCTTAGGGATCGAATTGAATCTGGATAAAAGCAATTACATAAGCAATACATTGGAGGTGATTAAATAGGTGTTGGGTAGATGTACATTTAGGCAAAGAGAACTGCATGTACAAAGAGAAAGGCAAGACACAGCATGATACCTCAAGGATCTGTAAGGAGGCTGAAGAGTTAGACAGCAGACAGCAGGAATAGTGTGGTACATGAAGCTGGAGAGTCAACAAGCATGAAATCAGGTGAGATTTTGGAACTACTAGGAATCAATTGTTCATTATGTAGAGTAATGGGGTAGAGTACATGACATGAGTAGGGTGCAGTAGAGAAGAAATACAACATCATCAGATTTCATTTTGAAATTATCACTCTGATTGCAGCAAAAAGGACACACTTGAGGATGCCCAGAAGCAAGTAACATGTCCTGTAGTCTGGATAAAATAATGGTGACTCAGAATGAAGTGGTAGTAGTGAGTGAATTTGAGAGATACTTAGAAAGGTTTAAAAAATACAAGTTATTTGTAACATAACTTTTCTTGTTCATGTTATCAACAAGAAATATTTTTCTTGTAAAAATAATATAAAGAGTTAACATGATTATTGAAATTTTAGTTGGATAAAATTCATTTCTCTTCCATTTTACTCACATAACTATTTTGGAATATGTGCATGTACTATTCAACAGAAATGGATGAATACGTTGTTTACCATGAACTAATATTCAGGATTCCTGTTGGTAAACAGAATTCTTTATGGTTACAAAAGCCATGCTAAGATGGAGATAGAGTTTGGGGTAATGCATCTCCAAGCTAAAGAATGCCAAGGATTTCCTGCAGCAACCAAATCCTAGGAGACAGGTGTTAAATTAAACATGGAGGCCATTAGGCTGAGGTAACTCATGCCTTAGTAGCCCAGATAAGCAAACCAAAACTTAAACCTGTAAATGCCTCAAGTTTAAGAAATCAAAATCTAAAGACAGCCAGCCACAAAAGCCAACTATGCTTTCCCAAATAAGGCAGCCACTTAAGCTATAATCAATCAAATAATTTCCTTGTGTTGCTTTTGTGAGTGCCTTGAACTCTCATTATTCCATAATCTAAAAAGTCTTGCACCTAGCTCCTGTTGGTGGAGAGCTCCTAATTACTCCTGGTTTGGCACTGCCTGATTAAAATAGATTTTAGTTAAAATAAACTTTTTAAAATTTAATAAGCTTCCATTTATCTTTTAACAGAGGCATGGGACAGTTTGTCACAGAGACTTAGAAGGAACCAACCCCACAGATAACATGATTTCAGACTTCTGTTCTCCTGAAATATGAGAGAATAAACTTCTGTAGATTTAAGCCACCAAGTTGGTGGTAATTTGTTATTATGGCCCTAGGAAACTAGGAAAATTGTTTCTTCACAGTCAGGAAGCACTTATTTATTCCAGCCACTGTATTTAGAGCATAGGATTTTAGTAAATTCCAACTGATTTAGACAAGACTTCATGAATCCCAAGCAAAGAAAAAAGGAGTAAGACATGTTGTACTCAAGATAATTATAATTTATTCCAATCCTAATAAGCCATTGAGAAGAAAGAGAAAATAAATCATAGTACTCCAAATGTAGTTCCTACAAAAACCTTTTTTTCTTAAAATAAAAGTATAAAACAAATTACTACATGGAAGAGAATGAATGTATTTTATGTCTTTAAGTAACTTGATATATTGAGTTCCTTTCCAGAAAAACTATACTAGTACTACCAATGACCCTACACATTTCCCATCAGTGCTATTATTATAATTGTTTCATCTTTGCCAATTTTAACAATGATTTATACCTGTCTAGAAACAAAATCACATTTTATTTAATTTGACTTATTAACTACTGAATTATTCAACAGGCTTATTAGGCTTTCTTGTTTCTTCTATAATTAGTGGCATAGCATATTTATATTATTTTCCTATTATAATTTTTGTATTTTTCTTTTTACTAGTATGAGCTTATTAATTAACTAAATAATTAATTTTATGTTTGTCAGGTCTTAGATGCTGCACACAGGATCTCTTTTTTGTTGCGGTGCACGGGCTTCTCTCTAGCTGTGACTTGAGGGTTTTCTTTCTCTAGTTGTGGCATGTGGAGTATGAGCTTATTTTAAATAAAAAAATGTTATTGCAATTCATGTTAATGATTGTAGCAATATTTTATTAAATTTTAATTTAGTTTATGGTTCATGATATAACCACTCAACGTGTCTTAGAAAACTATTTGACATTTCAAATTTAACATATTCAAAACTAAACTATTGTTTTCCTTCAAAGGTAAACTGTCTGAATTTTTCCCACTTTCAATTAATAGCAATTCCATCCTTTCAGGTACTCAGACCTAAAATCTTATATGGTATAATAAAAAGTATATTTGATATACTTTTCCTGGTTTCTGTCACAGAGCTCCTAAAATCCTTGGAATTTTCTGAGTGATAGGAGTGTCTTTTGTTATTCAGAAGGAATGTCTTTCAATTAATTATACCGAAGTTTATGCTAATGAGGTGACTCTTGGCTGGTGGCCAGATACATTCTGGGCAGGGCTGGTCACTAGTAAAAACTACTAGGTGGTTAGAGCGTTAGAACTTTCAACCCCACTCACAACATTTTAGGAGGGACAAGGGGCTGGAAATTCAATTAATTCAATCACCAATAGCCAATGATTAATCAATCATGCTTACTTTATAAAATCTCCATAGAAAACCCAAAGCTAAACTTTGGGAGTTTTTAGGTTGTGAACACAATATAGTTCTGGGAAGGTGGCACATGAGTAGAGGGCACAGAAACTCCACATACCTTCCTCCCATACCTTCCCCATCATTTCTTCCATTTGGCTGGTCCTTAGTTGTATCCTTTATAATAAAATGATAACCATTAGTGAATTGTTTTCCTGAGTTTTGTGAATATTCTACAGAATTATTAAAACTGAGGAGGGCGTTGTGGGAACACTTGACTTATAGCCAGATGGCCAGATATGGGGATTGGTCCTGGGACTTTTGACTAGCCTGTGAAGTAGGACAGCCTTGTGGAAATGGGACCTTAACTTGTGAAATTTGTACTAACTCTTATCAGTTAGTGTCAGAATTAAATTGAATTACTGGATATACAGTTGATGTCAGAGAACTGGTGTTAGAAAAGACACCATATATTTGATGTCAGAAAGAATTTGACATGTTTGTATCATCTTCAATTTCTATTTTCTTAGTGTATCTGGGCTGCTGTAACAAAAATACCATAGACTGGGTGACTTAAACAATAAACATTTATTTCTCATGGTTCTGGAGGCTGGGAAGTCCCAGATAAAGGCACTTGCAAATTCTGTGTCTGGTGGGAGCACAAATTCTGTGTCCCCCTTCATGACCTAATCACCCACCAGAGGCCCATCTCCTAATACCATTACATTGGAGGGTTAGGATTTCAACATATGAATTTTAGGCAGACACTTTCAGTCTATACCAAACATATTTCTCTTAAAATCTACATCTAATTTTGACAGGAAATTTTTGGCCTCCACACCTAAAAATTATCCAAAATATACTCACTTCTACACATCTTGCTTTCTGTTTTCTTCAACAGATTAACCACTACAATTTTAAAGTTTTCTTTGATAGCTCCTACCTTTTTCTGTGCATTTTTTTCTCCATATGCCTGGTAATCATTGTTTATATGGCTAATGTTGTGTAGCAAATTATGGAGGAAATGAATAACTTCATCTCCTACCAGAGAGAGTTTGCTTTACTCTGTATAAGCCGAAAAAGTGTGGTACACCATTTTTTTATGATGTCAACCAGAGCCGATTCAAGCCTGGGTTATTGTTTTGGTAGAGATTTCTCCACCCAGTTTGTAATAGATCCTTGGGTATGATCCTCCAAGTTTCCTAACTGAGATCCTGGAAGATATGAACTCAAGTATTGCCTCCTCAGCACCATGAGATCCCGGATATATTTTTTCTGCCCTTCACCAGATTCCTACTTTGCTTCCCTTTTGTATAACTTTGTGGTTGAAAAACTTGACCAATGCATTGAGGTGTTGACCAATGCAGCACGGTGTTGGTCTCAAAGTTTTGTGTTTTCCTTCTCACCGGAATCTGTATTAGTTGCTAACAAAGTCATAACAAAGTACCATAGACTGGATGGCTTAAACAATAGAAATGTATTTCCACACAGTTCTGGAGGCCAGAAGCCTGAGATCTAAGTATTGGTAGATTTAGTTTTTTTCTGAGGTCTCTTTCCTTGGCCTGTAGGTGGCTGGCTTCTTCAGTGTCTTCACATGGTCTTCCCTGGGTCTCTGTCCTAGTCTCCTTTTCCTATACGGACACCAGTCATATTGGATTAGGGTCAACCCACATGTCTTAGTTTACCTTTAACACCTCTTTTAGGGTTCTATCTCCAAATAGTCATATTCTGAGGTAAGGGGGTTAAGATTTTACCATATTAATATCGGGGGGACACAATTTACCCCTCTCTCCCAAATCCTGGCTGCCTCCATAGCTCTGGACTTCAATTTTTCTCTTCTAAGTCCCATGAAATTGCCAATTTTCTGATGGATTCTTTGTCACTTAGCAGTAGCTTTATGTTCTGGCCCTCTGTTTGTATTTTCAACTTCTACCCCATCTCTCAGAAGAATAGGAAAATCTCTTGAAGAAAAAGTACAAGCAGAATATAAGCTTATCTCACCATAGTTCCTTCTTTATGAGATCCTGGCCCTTCACATCCCGTTTGGCTCATCTCTCTCCTAATGTGCACTTATGTGTGTGTGCATGTACACACACACACACACACACACCCTTACACCTACATATGTCAAATCGGGCTTCTCTGGTTTTTCCTGGCAGGAATGCTGATATGCATTGAGACTCCATAATATCTAGAAAAAAAATACTATACTTAATAATTAAGGAATAGATACATTAGAGTGGATAATTATGAGAAGAGAGAGACAGGAGGTTGGCTATAGGTATGTGATTCACTTGGTTGTGGTACCAAGGAGGTGATGTAAAACAATAATTATAATGTATCGCTAATAAATTTTTACATAATAAATAGAAAAAACAATTATATAAACAGTATAAAGATCTAAAATAAAATAAGGATGCATGAAGAAAAAAGTGAGCATCACATATAATCTTACATCTTAATATTTTGGAGTATAAATATATAAAATAAAGTTTTCCTACATTTGGCTTCATATTAAAGATGCTATTTTTAAACTTCATTTTTCACTTTAAATCTTGAGTGCTTTTAAAAGTCAATATTCACAGAGCCTTTTTATCTTTACTAAAGTTACTTTGTGTGACTACATAGTACTTTTAAAAGACCAATCTCCTCTTCATGAATACAGTAGCAGAGTGTTAAGTTTTAGCACTTACACTAACAGAAAGACACACATGCATACACAAAGCTGGATTTTGTTCTTCTTTATCCTCATCATGAATATAAACCTTGGCTTTTGCCCTGATATATGGGCTTCTATAACAAAGGGACTATCTGAATGGACAGAAAGAGGAAATGTTTTATTTAACAAAGACAAAATGTTCCAGTGGAAAGAGTTTAGGTTTTATTTTTCTTTGCAGTCAGTTTGTGCCCAGGAGATGCTGACAAGATAAATTATCTGAGTCTCTAAGCCAGGGAGGCAAATCCAAATTGTGTAAACTGAGTCAAAATAAATAAATGAGAAGACATTTCAAAAAAGTGAGAAACATGAAAATACAGAATTTTTTTATTTGGGAAAAAGCACTATAATATCTTCACTCTGTTTTGAGCTCAAATGTCTCCCATTCTGTGCAAACTCTTGGGATTGTTAGGTTTACAGCTCTTTTTTCCTTATTTCCCCAGCTTTGAGCAGTTTCCCTGTATTTTCAGAACAATAATTATCTACAGGCAGAAGGCTGGAATAACCGTTCTCCCTACTGGTTTTCCTTTCCTAGGAATCCCAGTCCTATGCAGCTGGTGTACAATGTCGGAGACCAGTTATTTCATGTATTCTGCAGTTTTCTTTTTTACAGTCAGAAGTTGTGTCTGATCCTTGTTATTCCATCATGGCCATTAATGATTATCCATAATTATATTTTTATTCATTTAGAATTTATTTTGGTGCAAGATGAAGTCAAACTTACAGATGAATTTTGGAATATTGACAATTGCCATCCATCTAACTTTGTGCTTTCCTTGTTTATTTAAGATTTATTTTTGTTCCTTTATTTTAGTTCCTTATATCATGCATATCTATTCTCAAGTAAATGTCTAGATATTTTAAATTTTATGGATATTTAATCTTTTTGATTAATAATGATGCTTACTCAATATCTTATGAAGAAAATATCTTTATTTCTTGCATTTAGTAATTTAACATATAAGAAACTGATGTTGAATTTTTAAAAAATGCCTTTATTTTTCTTTTTGCAGTGTTTTATCTATTTGACTTTTTTCACTAACCTATTGGTGTGATAAACTACAGAAATAGTTTTCTAATATTGAACTATACATTTTTCTGGAATAAATCATTTTTATTAAGTATAACATTATCTACTATGCTTAAGATACAATTTTTAAAATATATTGTGTAGTATATATTCATTTTTATTCATAAATACTGTTAGTCTGTACTCAGAGCTATTTTATAAGGTTTTGGAATTAAGATTTTGATAACCTAATAAAATGACCTGGGAAGTTTTCCAAAATGTTCTTTATGTTCTTAAGATAGTTCAGAAATTTACTTTTATGTGATTGTCTGATAGAAAATGTAAAACAAAACAGACAAAACAAAAAAAAAGCATATTGATTGAATGCATTTTGTGACAGTCTTAGACATCTTTGCAGTGTATTGTGATGGTACAGTTCTCTCAATATTTCTTTTTTCCTTTCAAGACTATTTTGCTATGTTATCTTAGTATATTTTTTCTAATTATTTTTTACAACTTCTATATTTTCTCTTGCTTGCATTTGATAATGGTTTGTCTAAATTTTTGTTTCCAAAGAACTCTTCATTGTGATTTTTTTCCCTCTAATTCATATATTTTGACTTATTTCTTATTAAGTTCTTTCTTCCTGGTCAAGTTATTTTATTTTATTATACCCATATTTTCTGTATTAAAGTTTATATTCATTAATTTAAATTATTTTTGTTTTGAGCATATTTTAATGTTTAAAATTACCCTGAGAATAGCTTTAATTTTCTTTTTCTGAGTATATGCACTATAGTCTTGTTTTAGGCAACCTTTAATTAAAACAATTTGATACTCATTATGCTAAAAACTAAAATTTTATAAAAAGCATGCAAATTTTCTTCTTTTTCCAATGTTAGATGTTTCCTTTCTCCTAGCAGTAAAATTTAGTGGAGTTTCATCTTATGTAAAATAACACTCCATAAGTGGCATGATTACATAAGAATTGAACTGACCTGTTGTAAATTTTGCATAATATGTGTTTTAATAAACTACTGTGAAAAGGCATATCAATCTGTTCATCAGACATTTTCACAATGCATTACATTCCTATAAAGTCATTATCTTAACAGAAAAGCAAAAGAGAAACAACTGCCACAATTACTGCAGAGTGCCAAGAAGTTATTAAAACAACCAAAGGAGACTAAACTGATTCAGGAAAGAAATAATAAAAGGTCTCCCCAGATTTCTTGCAATGCTGCACAGAGCCAATAACCACAGCACGCACTTTCTCAATTTAGCAGTCTAGAACACAAAGAAACAGACAACGACAAAAAGAAAAAAAAACAACAACAGTAACACAAAAACTGCAGGTTTTAATTGATGTGTGACGTGTGTAAAATTAAAATAAAGTTATTATTTACAGTTGTCATTATGCTTCAGGATTAAGGGGAAAGTCATCAAGTGGGACAATGTCAAACTAAAAAGCTTCGCACAGCAAAGGAAACCATCAACAAAATGAAAAGACAATCTGTCAAAAAGGAGAAAATATTATACATTATATATCTGACAAGTGGTTAATGTCCAAAATATATAAAGAACTCATACAACTCAATAGCAACTCCCCCACCCCGTGGCCCTGCCAACAACCCAGTTAAATAATGGGCAGAGGAACCCAATAGACATTTTTCCCAAAGAAGACATAGAAACGGCCAACAGGTACATTAAAATGTGCTCAAGGGCTTCCCTGGTGGCGCAGTGGTTGAGAGTCCGCCTGCCGATGCAGGGGACACAGGTTCGTGCCCCGGTCCAGGAGGATCCCACATGCCGTGGAGTGGCTGGGCCCGTGAGCCATGGCCGCTGAGCCTGTGCGTCCGGAGCCTGTGTGTCCGGAGCCTGTGCTCTTCAATGGGAGAGGCCACAACAGTGAGAGGCCCGCGTACAGCAAAAAAAAAAAAAAAGGTGCTCAACATCAGTAAGCATCAGGGAAATGTATATCAAAACTAAAATGAGCTATTACCTCACATGGATAATTTGGGTATACATTAAAGTAGATTGTAGAGTTCTTTGCAAAAATAAATGGTCACTGTGATTTTGCATGTAAATTATTGTCTAAGTAAGGTTTTAAACTATACCATACAAACTAAATCTATAAATTCTTGTATAGTAGGTTAGTATTTTTGGCATTTTTCTTTTAAAAAAGTACTATATTGACATATATTTATCTGGTTTTAAAATCAGATTATTTTACTTTTATATCTCTGGAATAGGTGCAGTCATTCCTTGAATAAAGCTAACCAGGAAAAATGTGTTCCTTCTCAAGTGCAATTCCATCCTCACGCATGCTCAATTCTTAAATTTTTGATATTATTTCCATATTACCATTTTACAGAATTTAAACACATGAACTGTTCACTGGGAGCTGGTATCATGAACTGATAACAAACAGTCACCGGCAAAAAGTAACTATCCCACTGACATGCTGTTAAACCCATATTGGCTCCCCTGAAAACAGCTGGAATTGAGTCACAGATTCTCACAAATAATTTTCAAATACCATTAATTAAAAAGTGTTTTGTTTGTTTTAGTTACAATTGCTGCAAATCAGAATATCCCAAAACTTACTGGCTTAAATCAATATTTATTTCATATTCCCAGGTCAAAAGTTCAGAAAAAGTGCCGTGGAGATAGTAATCTGCTCCACAATAGCTAGAGTTTTAGTTGAGAAGACTTTGAGCCTAGGTGGGCGGGCTCAACTGCTTGCAGCTAGAATTATCAGAAGGATATTTACTCTCATGTCTAGTGGTTATTGCTGGCTGTAAGCCTAGATCTCAGCTGGACAGTTGGTGTAAACACCAACATAGGACCTCCTTGTGTGACCCAGGCTTTCTCCTAGCATGGTGGTCTTATGGTCATTAGATTTTCTACATGACAGTTCAGGGCTTCAGCATTAGTGTTCCAGCGAACAACTTGCATCTCTTTTATGACTGGAAGCCTCTGACTGCCACTTCTGTCACTGATTCGTGTGGTCACAAGCAAGTCACAAACACATACAATTTAAGGGAGGGAAATAACAATATCTGTTAAGGGTGTTATGGTAATGTTCTAAGTCATGTTGTTGAATGAGAAGTATTGTTTTGGTGATCTTTGGGCAAAACAATCTGACTCTGCCACTCACTGTTTAGAGAAAATCTAAATTATAAACTATAACATTCCCAGATACATATATACAATTGCCGTTCCATATCCTAGGGGTCTACATCCCCAGATTCAATTAACCATGAGGTGAAAATATTTGAAAACAAATTCCAGAAAGTTCCCAAAAACAAAACTTAAATTTACCTTGCCTTGGCAACTATTTACATAGCATTTACATTGTATTTACAACTGTTTACATAACATTTACATTGTATTAGGTACTATAAGTAATCTAGACATGATATAAAGTATATGGAAGAATGTGCATGGTTATATGCCAATTTATATAAGGAACCTGAGATTTGGGTATTCCCTAGGGTCCTGGAACAAATCTCCCAAAGATACCAAGGGACAACTGACAACTGTGTGTATATATATATATATATATATATATATATATATATATATATATATATTACACAGAGGGGATTTTACTGGGTGAAAAATTCTTTGTAGTTTGGCTATTTCATATCCTTCATATACTTGTCCATATAATCCTGTTGCCTTTTGTTCTCCTAAAATCCTGTGCTACTTGTTATTCCTGAGGATATTGGGCTGCAGGATTTCTGGATGAAAGTAACTGATCTGTTAATACAATGGCACCTCAAATACAAGAGGACTTGTATTAAATAAAGTGTTGAAATTTATAAATGTGACTTCTGAAGTGACAATTGTTATTTCTTATCAGAAATGATAGACATATCTACCTTATTCCCCTAAGCATACACTTTGCAATGTAAATCTATGACTTGGAATACATGCTTAAAAGTTATGCCAATAATTTCAAAGACTCTATGAACAAAGAGATACTGTATGTTATTAATCACTATGAAATCTATTTCATAATTTCTGGTATGTATTATCCCATATATGTTTAGTGTCATATCAAAATCTATACTGGGCTCAAATTACAACGAGCAATTCTGATTATACCTATAAGTATAAATAAATTTAAAAGGAAAATTTTAAGCATTCAAAACTAGGCAATAAGCAAGAATATATACACTGATTTAAAAACTAGGTAATAAGCAAGAGTGTACATGTTGATTAAAATTTGCCTTCTATGTTTAACATAACCATTAATATAACCCTTGAAGATAATGGAATAAAAGTAAAGCACTGTGTCTGCTGTAAGCTCAATATTATGCTAGGGGATGGTATAGAGTTGTAAAATGTTGACCTAAAACAAATAGACTGTTAAATATTTCTCTATCAAAGATGGGTTTATTCAGGATTAGCAGAGAATTGCAATTCAGGGTCTATGACTGTAGGGAGCCTTGTGCAAGTCCCGGCATAGCAAGGGAAGGAGAACACATTTATAATAAGGGAAATGAAGATGGGTGGGATGACTATAGTAAACAGAGAGTCCATGGCTTTTCATTAGCTGAGTCCTTGCCAGGAAAAGAGAGGAGTCTTTCTTCTTGCTGGGCTCTAGTACGGTCACAGGACATAAGAGCACCCCATTTTGTCTTCTCACTCTATTTAATTAAGGCTTTTTTTAAAAATTTTATTGTAGTATAGTTGATTTATAATGTGGTATTAGTGTCAGGTGTACAATATAGTGGTTCGATTATACATATACATATATTCATTCTTTTTCAGATTCTTTTCCCATATAGGTTATTACAGAATATTGAGGAGGCTTCTGTTTAATAATTTTTACAGAAAGAAGTATATATTATATTTTCCTGGTATTTGCTCTGTAAAGTCAAGTCCTTACTTTTTTTTTAACCTTTGCAAGTTTTCAGCTACCATTTAATTCATTGTTGCTTCCTAAGGTGTTATCCTTTCTGCCTCAGAAACACCTGTTCTTCTAAGACTAAGCATCAGTCTTTTATCTTCATAAATATACTTTCTTCTCTCATGATATTTTATATTTTTAGTTTTTCTTTGTAGTTAGAAAACTGGATTTTGACACAACCAAATTAGCTTTATTTAATAATCATATACTTGGAATACTGCAAAACTAAGTGCTGTGCAAAAAATTAGTAAAAAATGAAAACATCCAAGTAATTCCCAAATAGGTCAGAAACACAACGTTATTAACATTCATAAATTATATTCCTCTTCCTTTCCAATCATCTTATCCACCCCCATCATATATGTAAACACTAACATCAAAGGTTAGTTTTACTTCTTTTTGAAATTCATGTAATAATTGGGCTGATACAGTATGTACTCTGTTGTATTTGTTTTAGAATGTGAGATTCATCCATTTTGTTTAATTTTATTGTTTTGTTCCAAAATTTAGTATGCCAAATAAACAAAAACACACACTTACGAATACTCACACACATAATCCTCTCTTCTCTTGATGCACTGATGCCTTTTGTTGTATGTACAGATGGTTAGACAAGACAGAGACAGGGAGGGAGAGGGAATGAGGGGGAGAAGGAGGGGTAGAGAGAGAGAGAGAGAAGGAAATTTTGTTGGGTTATGTAAAAACATTTTATACATTTTCCAGCTGCCTTGCATCCTTATCAAAATTTAACATTGCCAATTATTTCATTTCAGCCATTTTTTTGACTATATAGGGACATCTTACTTTGGTTTTGACTTATATTTCCCTGATTATTAAAGATACGTATTGAGAACATTTTCATACATTTGTTAATTGCCCATTTGGATACTGTTTTATATGAAGTTTCTTTTCAAAATGCTGATGCCTACTTTTCTATTGGGTTGCATTTTCTTACAATTTTAAAGAAAAGTTTATGTATTCTGTGTATAGGTTTTTTCTATTTTTGATTATATGGACTGCAAACGTATCTTTTTTGCTTTGTTTTTTCACTGACTTAAGGTATGTTTGTTTAACATTGGTTTCTATTTTAATGTAGTCAAATTTATCACTATTTTTTTTAATTATTAAAGTTTCCTTCTGTACCAAAAAGCTTTGTACAGAAAGTACGAGCTCATATATTATGATCTAGACATTTTACTGGTTTATCTTTAACCATAATTTCCATAAAATATATGAATAAAATTTTGCCTTTTATGAGGAAGGGATAAAGATACAGCTTTTCCCATTTGAATAACTGACATATTGTAATGAAAACCCTTTCTTTTCTTCTTTGTACCTTCATTTTTTGTCATAAGTCAAGTGCCCTGTGTGGAAGTTTGTCTTTGGAAAGTAATTTCTGATCCATTATTCTATTTTTCAACATTGAGAAAAAAACCAAATAGTTGTAACTAATTTAGCCTCATAATAAACCTTAATATCCACTATTGTAATCCTCACTTTGTTAATCTTCAAGATTTCTTTGATTAATCTTGGCAATTCTCACTTTCATATATAATTTAGAACGAGATTGTAAATTACAAGAAAGAAAACCTGCTGGAATTTGGATTGGGATTTCATTGAATTATAGATCTATTTTAGAATCTTTGACAACATTACAGGGTAGAATCTTCCAGTATATTAACATAATGCACTTGTCTTAACTAATATTTTATAGTTTTTTTTTGTGTGTGTGTGTGTGTAGAGCTAATGCATAAACTTTGCTAGATTTATTCCTAAGCATTAGGTGGGTTTTAATGTTTTTGTAAATATTACCATTCTAAAATTTTATTTTCTGTTTTTTCATGAACATGTACTTGATTTTTATACATTAACCCAATAGCTAAATCTGCTTATAAAATCTCGTAATCATATTCTTATAAATTGTTTATATGTACAATAATATCACCTACAAATATTGACAGAATTAATTCTTGTTTTAAAATTTTTGTGTTTTTAATTAATTTATTTTCTGTTGCTTTATTTTCCTTGTCTTATTTAACTCAGTAGAATCTCTGGTACAGTACTGAATAAAAATTGTGAGAATAGATATACTTTCTTAAGAATTCAATTTTTTACCATTATTATGTTTGTTAAAGTTTATAATGATACAATTAACCAACATAAGGAAATTTTTATTTCTAGTTTTTAAGCAAATAAATATTGATAAATTGGAGTGAATTTTTGGTGATGTAATGAGTTTACAATATCTCTTTCTGCTAGCAATTCTTAATTGATTGTATTCAAGCTCGTCAAAGTTTCCTATGTGGTCAATATTGTTTCTTGGGTTTTTTCATTTTTATCTTGTTTAAGATTTTTTTTTCTATCCCAAGTTTGAAGATAAACTCCTATATTTTAGCCTAACAACTTTATTCTTTGTCTTTTTGAATTTAGAGAAAATTATTGATCTGAAAATAATTTTTAAATACATTGTGATGTGGAGTTACGGATGATTTTTTTCCTCCATGTGTATATATTATTGAGTTATCACCATTAATTAAAAAGAAAACTCTTTATTCACAACACTGGAGGGTTATAAGTATCAGGTAAATGTTTATTTTTGGTTTATTTCTTTATCCTTGTGCACATACTGGTAAGTATTAACTACTATACATTATCATAAGTTTTCATATTGGTAGCATAAATATTCTGGATTTCAATATTTCATTTAACTTATTTAATGCTTAAATAAATGTTCATATTTTCTATTACTCTTCATTTTAAAGAATTCATTGGCATAAAGTTTTTTATAATATCTAATGTTTTTAATATCTAAGTGCTCTGAAATTATGTCCCTTTTTATTTCTGGTATTGGTAGTTTGTGGTATTTTTTTTCTCTTGGTCAATGTTGCAAGTTATCAATTTTTTTAGTGGGCCATATATCTATTTTTAGATGTAACTATGCAAACCTTCAATCCTCAACTCACTTTATGCTGTTGTCTAATTCAAGCACTCATGTCACACTTTTCCTTATTCTTTCATTATTTTCTACAATACTGACATATGGGATTAAGGAATGAGACTGTTGACAGATACAAATACTGGGGATGTACTTCCCCTAGGGAACTCTCAAATATAGGTGATGAAAGCCTTGAATGAATACATATTTTCAACCTTCTAGTCAATGATTCTGAGAAGCATTAATAAGTATAAACAGAATTGAGACTTATTTGAACATAGTGATGCTTAACTTGATAATTTACCTTTGATATTTATTTTTCTACTTTCTCTTTCAATGTCTGTTCCCTCATTCCTTCTTGCTTCCTGGGATAAACCCTCAAATACACTATCTTGCATAAAAGTTGTTGTTTTAAGATCTATTTTCAGTGGAACACAGACTAAGATATTAGTTTTTTCAAATAACCAACTTTTAGACTTTTAATTATACTCTATTTAAAAAATTTCCCCAATTTCTGTTGTTTTCTATCTTAGCAGCTTACTTTTATTTCTTTTTTTATTAAATTAGCTGTTCCTATTTTATTTTTGAGACTGATGCGTAGATCGCTGTCAGTTTTTCTTCTTTCTTAATATATAAATTTAGAATTGCAAATTTCCTAGCTAACATATAGTGCATCTTACAAGTTGTGTTTTGCGTCATTTTCTCATTATTTAAACAAAAACATTTTATAGTTTCCACAAAGATATTTTCTTTGATCTAAGGTGAGTTTAGAAGTGTGCTATTGAACTTCCAAGAATTTTCTAGTTATCATCTGGTTATATATTTTAGCTTAATACTACTATAGTCAGACACCATACATTGTATTATTTGAGTCATATGAAATATATTTTTACTTGCTTTATTACCCCATTCCCAAGTTTAGTGTAATATTTCATTTGAATTTAAATAAATGTGCATTCTACCACTGTTGCTTACATTGTTATATGCATGTGAATTAGTAAAGTTTTGTTAGGTATAATGTTTCAAGTCTTTTATTTTCCTTACTGATTTTTGTCTGATTTTTCTTTCAATTACAGAGAGAATTTTTTCATAATGTATAAATTCATAGATTTGTACATTTCTCTTCTTAATTCTGTCACCTCTTGAGTTGAGTTATTTTGAAAACTTTATTGAGGTATGATTTATATACAATTAACTGCATATATTTAATATGTAAATTTGAGTTGTATTGACAAATGTATATGCCTATGAAACCACCACCACAATCGAGATAATGAACAGATCCATTGCTCCCTAAAGATTCCTAATGCTTCTTTGTAATCCATTTCTCTCACCCAATTCTGTGAGTCCCCATATCATTCACAGGCAAACATTGAGCAACTTTCTGTCAAAATCAGTTAGCTTGAATTTCCTACAATTTTATATGAATTAAATCATACAATATGTACTATTTTTGCTAGCTTCTTTGATTCAGCATGACTATTTTGAGATTTATCCATGTTGACATGTGTGTAATAGATAATTCCATTTTATTACTGAGTAGTATTCCACTGTATGAATATTCCACAATTTATTTATCCATTCATCTATTGATAGACATCTGAGCTGTTTCCAGTTTTAGACTATTACAAATAATTAGTTTGTAAGTATTTGTGTAGAAGTCTTTGTCTTGATATATGCTCTCATTTATTTTGGGTTAAGTACTAAGGATTTGAATGGCTAGGTCATACTGTGGGCATAGATTTGACTTTTAAAGAAATTGACAACTGAATTGAAAAGTGGCTGTCCCATTTTACATTCCCATCAGTAGCATGTGTACATTCTAATGCCTCCACATCTTCACCTTATACTAAATGTACAATAAATGTTAGGTTATGCATGCTAAGATGAAAAACTTAGGGATCTTTGAGTTTAGCTATTCTATTTCTGATCTGGCTAATGGAATTCTCATTGCCTTAAATATCTGTCCTTGCTTTGTCTGCCCAGTAATTCCTATTTGCCTTTCATGATCAATTTCTGACCTACCCTGAAATGTATTTCACCTCCATCTTTGTACAATGACTATTTGTTCTACATGTTCTGAAGTCCCTACATTCTTATATGTTAGTCTCTCTTATTAGATTAGGTGTTTCCTGCAGGAAGAATCATGTATTATTTATCCCTAGCACCTGCCTTGGAGCTTGACACATATTAAGAGCTTAATATATTTTGGATTGTTAAATGAAATAGTAAACAGAATTTTATAAATCTATGCCTTCCTGATTATCTGTAAAATCTTCCAAATGAACATTTCATACTAAATGTAGACACATGGAATTGCATTGATTACTTCTAAGACTTGAACCATTCAGAGTGCAATTAATGAAAATAAAATGAGATATCAAGATACTTCTGAGAACATGATTTGATTTAAAATTTAATCATCATTCATTCATGACTGCCGTGGAGTTTAACTTATTAGATACCATCTGCTGCCTAAACATCTAGGGAATATTTTTAAGGAATATCTTTCTGGAGAAAATGATAACCTTTTTTTTTCAACATCTTTATTGGAGTATAATTGCTTTACAATGTTGTATTAATTTCTGCTGTATAACAAAATGAATCAGCTATATGTGTACATATATTTCCATATCCCCTCCCTCTTACATCTCCCACTCACTTGAAGTATCACCTCACACTGCTCAGAATGGCCATCATCAAAAAATATACAAACATTAAATTCTAGAGAGAGTGTGGAGAAAAGGGAACCCTCTTGCACTGTTGGTGAGAATGTAAATTGATACAGCCACTATGGAGCACAGTATGGAGGTTCCTTAAAAAACTGAAAATGATAATCTTGCCAACTTGTTTATCAGCTATCTGGTTGCTGGCATTTAAACCTTGTAACAACAAAAATTATAGTTGAGCGTATAAGGCAATAAATGAAAACTAAGTATGATAAGAACACAATGAAAATATAAATGGCTTTTTTTGGGCCAGATTCATTACTTCCTGTATTATAATGAACCATGCAAGTATGAGACTAGGTTACATGGCAATAGAGGAGTGATTCAGAAGGCAAACTTCATTCAGACAAGTGCTAGTTTGAGTGTTGGCTATACCTTTAAATGGCACCATGACCTTAGACAATTGGGAAACCATAGTTTTTTCATCATAATTAGTGGATAATAATAGCAATCTTGTAAATTGTGTGTATCTGAACATTTATATACTTGGTTAATTTATTCATGGGTCACAAAATTTGAGTAAGGTGGCCATTTAAGACTGAAAAGGTCCAAAATATGCCACCTCAAAACATGCCATTTTAGGCTTAGGATTATTTTGTGCTGAAAGCAATTGAGAATGAGCAGATTCAGGAAGAGTTCTCTACCCTTCCCTTTTCTGCCTAAAAGCAAGGCATAGATTTCCTTTGTGAAGGCCGCACAATTTTCCCTTGTGGAAGTGTCCCTCTCTCCCTTATCTGGAGGAAGAGATTGACTCATAACAGAAGAGACAGTTGGAACAAGATGAGTATGCATCAACAACAAACCATACTGAAATAACCCTTAACTTTCATTGGTTTCCTCATAAGGTTCCTAGTTAGTTCACCAGTTTTTTGTCTTTTGAAGCCCAAATCCCTTTTCCTTTTTTAAGATGGTCTATAGGTTCCCAAGTCTAACCACTTTTTTGAGTTTCACTTCTCTGTGAACTCCCATGCCCATGAATATTAACAAAAATTATATGCCTTTTCTCCTGTAATCTCTCTTTTGTTTGTTTAATTCACATGCTCCCAGACAATGAGCCTAAGAGGGCAGAGGATAAGTTTTTCATTCCCAACAGAACCCTTAGATGCTAGACATTTTTACTTTAAAAATGGGTATCTCTACAAAAAGTAAAATTCTTTTAAAAAATTGTCCAGAAAAGTTAATGGGGAAAAAAGTTTAAAAAAATGATTCTTCAAGAGTTACCTAGGTCCCAAATATTTCTAATTACTAGGAGCTATTCATTTTTGTACCCTCTATGGGTCCTAACAGTTTTGCTGTAGAGCAGACACACTGTGCTTGATAAATGTATTAATATTTGCAATGCCCCTGTGTTCTCTTTTAACTACAAATTCTTTATTATTTTTAAGCAATTTTATTAGTTTCCTAAGGCTGCCATAACAAATCACCACAAACTTAGTAAGTTAAAACAATAGAAATTTATTCTCTAACAGTTCTGGCAGCTCTACTCCCACTAGAAGCTCTAGGATGGATTTCTTTTCCTGCCTTTTCCAGCTTCAAGTGGCTCTATAGGTTCATAGGCTCATGGCTGCAAAACTTCAATCTTGACTTCCTTCACATGGCCTTCTCCTCTGTGTATATTTTTCTTTGTATGTCTTTTATAAGGACACTTGGGTTTGGTGGATAAGCCAGGATGATCTCATCTTGAGATCCTTAACTTAAATGCATTTGCCAAAAGCTTTTTATTTTTTTCCCCAAATAGGGTCACATTCATAGGTTCTGGGAATTACAATATTTATATATTTCTTTGGGGGGCCACCATTCAACCCACTGTACCAGTGATGGATGACTTAACTTGTTACTAAGTAATTTTCCTAAACTTCATGCTGTATACATCTTAATTTTTCAAATATATTTTTACCTTTTCTCTTATTCTCCATCTTGGTCATTTCTGACAGCAGGCATAAATCTGTTTATGTGTTCCAACAAAACTACTGCTACTAGTGGCTGATACCCAATGAGAGCATACATTATCCCAGACAATGACCTAAATACATCACACCCATTATCTCATTATATCTTTATAAGAAACCAGAAATATACCCACTTCACAGTTGTAGAGACTTATGCTGAGATATTTAGAGGGATTTTGTGACAAATTCAAGGTCTCAGTCAGTAAGAGACAGAACTGAAATAATGGAGCCCACTGTTTTGTTTACAGAGTTTCCTTAACCACTGTGCTGTATTCCTGTATTCCTTCTTCGCACTTCATTTTGAATTATCTTGAGAGGGGCTGGTCTGGGCTTTTCTGCATTTATGTTGGTTCTGTACACCATATACTAGTTTTTCTCTTGCTCTGGTTCAGAAGCTGCTGTTTCTTTGCTGTATATTCTCTATATTGTTCTGTGGTTGATTTGTAACTCCATCTGCTATAAAGTGAGTTTCTTTTTTACTTAGGAAAAATCCAGCTTTACCTTTCATTTGTTAGAGCTTATGTTCCACCAAGGCCTTATTCTGTGCTGGGGCTTATTTCCTGGGCTCTATTTATCATCCACCTACGAAAGGTTTCTCTACTTCTTTGTTGTACTCCTTGCAGCTTTTTAGAATTCCCAGTTTCCTAGGGAAAGCGTCACATCTTATTTCTAAAGCAGGGGTATTTGAACACTTTTGATCATTTAACATATCCAAAAGACAATTATTAGTTAATGCCTCTATATATGAGTGGGTGTGTGTGTGCATTCATATACACTGTATATATAATGTATTGATAGGCTATGAACATTATAAATCATGAACAAAAAGAAATTATGAAATTAAAATCAAGTAAAAATAAGATTTTCCAGTATTTTGTCATTCATTCTAATGCATGGACTGATACAAACACTATGATTTTTACCTTGAGGTCCAGTATTTAAATGAGCACAACAGCTCACTACTTGCCCAGAGGTGATTCTGGTCTCTGACCAGCTCGTCTCATGGCAGTACTGGCCTCAACCTGACTGTTATACTCTTATAACTTTAATATCAGAATCTCTTTGATTTGTGCCTATGCTCACCCATAAAGGGGTTTTACATCTGTATCTGCCCTGTAATACAGAGAGCATTAAGCAATTTTCAGACTGGTGCTACTAAAATACTCCCCACTTCCCAAACCCACAAAAAACAAAATCTTTCTTTATATTTTTTTCTGAATTATTTTCTTCAAAAGTTATGGAACAAGAGTTTAAACTAGTGTTTGACATGAACCTTCAGAAACATTATCACACAGTTATTGGTAGAATATGTTTTTTTAACCATATTAAAATTATGTAACTTTTCTAATTCCCTTGGCATATAACCACATAGCTGGTGCCTCCTAGTGGGGAACCCATGTGAACGCTCATGAAATATAAGCTTCTGTTTTAACCGGTTCCTATGAGAAGTCTCACTTGAATCTACTTCAGATAAAAGCATTTCTAACCTGCTTCCTGAAACTGATTTTGTGAAAATGAAGACCTTGTGTAAACTGCTTAAAGCTAATCCTAATACTGAATCAAGTAAGTACACAATAAAAGGTAGAGAAAAGTCACTTTTCAGTAGCTATTGATCTAACCAAATCCGGTCATCCATATTAAATGTAGATCTTTAAATCTTTCTGCATTAACATTTGTAACGACAGAGTGGAGCTGGAGTAATTATCTCAATGACTTTTATGGTAGTGTTTTTGGAACTATGAAAATAATTTATCAGGAGGAAGAATGGTGCCATTTTGTGAGCTATTCCTGTATCATCCATTTACTCATCTTTTAATATGAATTTAAAACAAATTCACTGTTAGTTTGTATGTGGTAAATCTTCATGCAGTTTGAAATGTGTTACTGTAAAAATCTCTCTACTTTCTTATTGTTGGTTCAGAGTAGTCATTGGCCCAACTGTGTCAATCATTTCTTCTAACCCTCCTCACCCCCTGGTTTCTCTAAACTTCTTGATGATATGATGGGGACATTTTTGTGACTTCCGTTGAGAACACATAACACATTTATCAACCCTAAGCAGAATATTTTAAAAATGAAGTTTACCTAGTGTGAAGTTATAGGACCTGGGTTTTAGTCCTAGATCTGACATTCACCAGTTGCCAAAGGAAAAAGCTATTGATTTCTCCTCAGATGGTTCTTGACTGTTTAATAGCCATCAGGCTCCTTTTACCTCTGTTCAT
Organism: Lagenorhynchus albirostris; assembly: GCF_949774975.1. Lineage (NCBI taxonomy): Eukaryota > Metazoa > Chordata > Mammalia > Artiodactyla > Delphinidae > Lagenorhynchus > Lagenorhynchus albirostris. Next base: position 120,508,614 of record NC_083099.1, read on the forward strand.
CAATGTTGAGGTAAGAAAGCCTTCTGTCATATACACTTCCTTGCAGATACACACAATTTTATTACAGATGATTTAAAAAGTGAGTAACTGCACAAATCTGGCAAGAAGGGTGTTTTATAAAATAGATACAAACTCATCAAACTGTCTTTTTATATTTTATGCTACATGAATTGATCTGTCCATACAATTATTCATAGAAATATGATTTATTTATACAGAATCAGCTACAGACTTGAACATATTTTTTCCTACTTCTTGAATTTAAGATTACCGTATCAGATACTCCCTGGTTTGTATATTTTGGTATCACTGAATAAACATTTATGTTTATATCTTGAGTAGTTCATATCAAAATTTTTATATGCCAAGTTTCTTGACATCATTTCTAACATTTCATAATTTGGTGGCAGATAGAGTCAGTGACAGAGCTCAGTATTACATTAAACACAACATGATATTTCCCATGACTGCTTTGTTTTCTCTTTACTTATAAGATTTAAATATTTTTTATAAGGAGTTATGTTTTTCCAGACATAAGATTTGAGAACTACAGAATACATGTTAATATTGCCAGTTACAGAGTTAACTTTACCAAATACTTATACCCGACTACATAAGTCTGATTCTTTGTTAAGACTATTATCTACCTTTAGCTTTCTATCTATCTGTTTATCTATCATCTATCTATCTATCTATCATCTATTTTTCTATAATCTATTATCTCTCTGTCTAATCTATCTATATCAATCATCTATCACCTTCTAATAAAAAGAACAGGAGGTAATTACTTTCCTGTAAATTGGTTTAATTAATCAGAATAACTTAAAAGAGATTTTATAACATTTAATTACTTTAGTCTCTATATTATTAAGTTTTAATGGGAAACAAATATTTAATACTTTAAAAGTCATGGTTTTACTGTATTTAATACTGAGAATTAAAGTTCTTATCTTTTCATTTTCTCTAGCCAGACCAAATATATATCTGCTTTTTCCTGCCTGAAATGGATTTACTAAATCTAGGACTTTTCTGTACTCTGAGTAGTACCATATCTCAAAACAAAACAAAACAAAACAAAGCAAACGGTATTTTTCTGAACTTCAGTTAAGCCAAAGATATTTTACATTTTACAACAACTTAATATTTCATTAAGAGCTAAATTCATGAATTCCTTCTTGTGGAGGAATGGGGAGAAATGTTGATATTTAAAGTCAGGAAGCCTATTTTTTAGCATTGATCCTATCACTAAATGAGTGGTGAAAGACCTTCATTTCTTAGCAATACTGTTTTAATCTTCCAGAAAAAAAATTCTTTTGAATAATACTGTTTAAAATCTAATATTTATTAGGTTTTTATTATTATGTACAGACACTCACCTAAGTGAAATGATGCATTATTAACTTATTGAATGCTCACAGGAACCCTATTAGATAGCTACCTCTTATGACATGATTGAGGAAGTTGAGGGTTGGAGATATCACATGACCTGCCTTAGACCACAGAACTGGTAAGACTTATGCTTCAACACTCATGTGCCAGGACATACATGCTACTTTCTCATAAACCAAAGACTGAAAAATCTGTAAGCCATGTTCTAGCTTTAAAATTTAAAACAAAAAGTGGATCTCAAACACATATAAGGATTTATTGCTTAGCAGGTTTCAAACTTTGTACATTAGTAATTTTAATTGATAGCATGAATCACTTAACTCCACCCCACAGGCCAAACATCACCTGTGGTCTGTTTTTGTATGACTCATACACTAAGAACATTTACTTTTTTTTTTTTTACATTTTTCAATGCTTAGAAAAAAATTAAAAGAAGAATATTTCTTGACAAGTAAAAATTATCTGAAATGCCAATATGTGTGTCCATAAATAGTTTTGTTGGAACACAGCCATTCCTGTTAGTTTACATATTGTCTATGGCTATTTTCACACTACAATGGCTAGTTTAATATTTTCAAAGGAGATATTTGGCCCACAAAGCTAAAAATATTTACTATCTTGTGTTTTAAACAAAAGTTACTCATCCTCAATCTATTTTACTCACCAGAAAAAAGTTGTTTATATTGAGTCAATCATATTAAATGAATAAGTTTTTATTGTGTTCATATATAATATTTATAGTCAAAGGACACTGAAGGATATACAATATAAGACAAGTACCTGGGCATTGAATTATGCCACAAAACCAATACAGATGAAAAAAATGAGAACAGTTAAGAAACTTAAATATAAGTATTGATTTTATGTGCAATGACATTTCAAAGAAAGTCTCAGACAGTTTTAGAATATTTGAAGAAATATCCTTCATGCAGAGGAAACAGTTGTGGTTTTAAGCCTGAATATCTTTTAAATAGAGGTAGGGAGTAGGGGTTACTTCAGGTTATAGCAGCAAACTCATGAAAAGACAAGGATGTGATGACTAGTATATAACAAAACATGGATAGAGGTTGGACTCTGGTGAAGAGACCATGATGGATGATGTGCTTAAATTTAAAGTTGTCCGGCTCATGAGCCTGTGGTTCAATTGCTCCCTGCCCTGCCCCAACAAAAGTCTGTCTTTTTAAATCTCACTACCAAATAGATAATTATATCAAAGACAATTATATCATTATAGATATATTTGTCATTAAATATATGAGAATTATGACCTTCCCTCAGTCTTCAACATTGCCAGGTCATCTGTTACATGTTTCTGGAAAGTTCACTATCCTACTAACTTCAACAACTATTTTACAACTTCTTTGTTATTAAAACTCATAATTTCAATGCTGTCTCTTTCACATTTACAATATTATTCTGCTTTCCTTTTTATAGGAAAAGGAAGTCTATAAGGAAGAAATTTCTTCAACTTTCTCACACAAATATCTGCACCAGAACCTTGGCATGCCTCCTTCCTGCCAGTCTCAAAAGAAAGCATCCTCTTACCTGCAGTCCACTTACCTGACATGGGACTCTGCCCTTTCCCTGGAGATTTGGCTCAACTGCATGTACCTTCAATCTACCTACTGATGTCTTCCCTCATCATACAAATACACACAGCAAAACATACCCCGTAATCACTGACCTTCCATAAAACTTGTACTTTGATCTTTCGTTATTCTTCATATTCTATCTGAGCAATTTTATTTTGTGTCTTAGACTCTCATTTATTGGAGCTGTTTCCCCAAATCCCCCTCATTCTCCCCCATCCTTATTTGGGCTTTTCACACTTTAAAGTCTAAGTTTAAAATTTAATCTAATAATTTTTTAATTCTTCCAACTTGTAACCCTTCCCTGTTCTCTATTTCACAGAAGAAAAACACCATTTCTCTTGTTTCAAGAAGCAGGAAACCTCATTTTTTCTTCCAAATCTCTGCTTTAAGCCTTCATATTAATAATTTCTGTAGTTTAGATTCCACATTGCTCTCAATAATGGATAAAATAGGTTTGAAGACATCTAGATTAACTGGGTTATGTTCAGAGAAAAAGCAAGCTTGATGAGAAGGAAATTTAATATGTTAAATTTACAATGAATATGAAAGACTCTGAAATATTCAACTAGAGTCGAGAAAGAGCTGCTTTCCAAATATTTGAAAATGCTCATGTGGGAGAGGATATGCATTTTAATTTGATCTTAAGACCCAGTAATTGAAGAAAGTGTGTCTTGAGATGAAATGATTGCCTGAAGATTCACTGATTTCACCATAGTGGGAAGTGATCAGGCATATCCTAGATGGACACTTAGTGGGGATGGTATAGAGTTTAGTTATTAGAAGCATGGTTGGATTAGATGAAATTTAAGAACGACCCCAATCCTGTTTTTGTGTAATGTTGAAGACATATAAGTACTGACTTAATGAATTTTTAAATTTCCTAAGGGTGGTATTTATGCTGTAATTATAATTAATTTATGTACTTTAAAACAGAATTTGAGAGAGTTTAGTGCTTTAAAAAGTGAAGGGTGTCTTTCTTTCAATATAGAGGCTTTGATAAGTGTAATGAGTTGCCATGACATGCAATATCACATCCAAATTTTAATGTCCAAACTTGATCTATTGCAAAGCCACGTGAATTGTTATTCAGACAAATGGAAAATATATTTTTAAATGTCCCTATAAATCTGTTTCCCAGAATGTAGTTTACATCAACCTTTAAACATTTAGAATGATGGAAAGTAAACATCATAAAATGGTCCCAAATTATACTGAACCTATAAGAAGAATCCTTCAGAGTGTAACATTGACTAGACACCTTTTCATAGCACCATTGATTTTGTGCTGAGGTTAAACATTAAAAATGTTATTTTGACAATATTTTCACATTAATAAATAATTTTCTCAGAGGGAACAACACTTAAAAATGAAAAGTAAATGACAAAATAATTTTCAAAATCAGAAGACAGTTTAAAAAGAATGTAACGAAAAAAAATGTAGCCATATAACATGAAAGCTACCTCAAAATAATTTGTTGTTCCAAGTTCTCCCCAGAAAGAAATTTTAATTAGAACTAATTTCATTAAAAATGGAAACTGATTAAAATTATTTTGAAAACTTGCACAGGGTCATTATTAGTAAATCTGTATAGAATTCTATACATCATCTGACTCAGCCAGATAGAATTTCAAATTAAAAAAATAAAAAGATTATACTGCATATAAAAAAGGGAGGATTTTATGCTTCAAAATAGTATTATGTAGGAAGTAGAAAACATTTTTATATTAGTTCAAAATTTTTAATTGATACATAGGAGAGTAAAGTTAAAAAATATGAATACATATTTGTCTTTTACTCAAATGAACTGAATGGCCACTTCAAAGTAGATATCACTGTGTCCTGAGAATTTTGTTTCATTTTTTAAAATGTGAATATGGGTTGATAATGTTCTTTTCTACAGTCTTGGTAAGAGATTTGGTTCCCCTTGATTCATCATTTGCTTAGTGATGAATGCCATGGGGTCTCTAACTTCCCAGGCATGTACGCTTACCAAGTTTTTTCCATTGACTCACATTGAATACCGAACTCACAATATTCCAGAGAAAACTGTATGTCTCTGGATGGTAGAAACATGCTATTCAATTTTTAGAGTATTAACAATAAACAAACTGAAACACCATTAACCAGATGCATAACCATCTCTTCTATAGATAACACAGATCAAAAGAACAACTTGAGTGTCAGTAGCTCTTGAATAGGGATGCTAGTATCTCATGGACAACCACTTTCTCCCCCACATGCAGAAAAGCCATTGCAGCTACAGAATTCTTGCAAGATAATGTGCTGATAATCTCTATTATTTTATTGGAGTTAATCCAAAAGATTAAATCCATTACCTATCTCAGCTCTAAGAGTTGTGATTTAAGGGCAACCTGAAAGACTAGATAATGAAATCTGTAAATAGGCAAAATTTTCCTAGGAGATAGCACTGCTGTTACATTTTTATATTTTTATGTTAATTATCATATTTTTCAATTTGAATTAAAGAAACATTTTTTGTATCCAAAGGTTACATTTCAGAAAAGTGTTGTAAAATAAACAATATTCTTTTCTTCTCTCAAAAATTCTTTCGATGGGCTTCCCTGGTGGCACAGTGGTTGAGAGTCCGCCTGCCGATGCAGGGGACACGGGTCCGTGCCCCGGTCTGGGAAGATCCCACATGCTGCGGAGCGGCTGGGCCTGTGAGCCATGGCCACTGAGCCTGCGTGTCCGGAGCCTGTGCTCCGCAGTGGGAGAGGCCACAACAGTGAGACGCCCACGTACCGCAAAAAAAAAAAAAAATTCTTTTATTAAAATTTGGAGTAAACTTTTCACGTAGATGTCCATGAATTTTCAAGTGTTATGTCCAGTGTGTGGAAATGGCCAATTGCAAATGTCTCTTTGGCATAATAAATTTAGTTCATTAGATGTAAACTCTAAACTAAAAAAAATTCTGTCGGGTCCCATAGTCCCTATAAATGTGCCCCTCACTCCCCTCTAAAATATAACTGCCTTTGGAATAAAACACTGTAATATACTTTGCTACTTTCAACATTAACTAGAGATTTCAGCCAAGGAACTGAGAGTCTCTTTTAAGTATTTTACCTACAGTCTACTGACAATTTTAAAATTCTGTGTAACATACTAAAGTAGTCAATGGATATTCAAGACATCACATACACAAAGCTTATTTACCTACAGCAAAAATGTGTTTTTACTATAGATAGCAAATACTTTCACGGTTCATATTTCATTTAAGATCATACAGAAGCATCCTGCTTACTAAGTGAGACAACTAGGTATCATTTATTACCAAGATTTTTATTGGCTTGGATTGAGATGCAACTGACAGACAAATAAATTTCATGTATTTAAATGTCAATGTGAAGGTATTCTACAGATTTTTACCCCTGTGAAACTACCTGCAATATCAAAATAATTAATATATAATACCCATCACCTACAGAAGTTTCCATGTGCCACTAAGTAATCCTTCATTCTTGCCTACCTCCATTCCATGCCCCTCTCGACCTCCACCCATCATTGGTGAGCTTTTTGCCACTATGGATTAGTTTTAATTTTCTGTAGTTTTTTTTTTAAATAAATTTATTATATTTATTTATTTACTTATTTTTGGCTGCGTTGGGTCTTCATTGCTGTGTGTGGGCTTTTCTCTAGTTGTGGCAAGCGGGGGTTACTCTTTGTTGCACTTTGTAGGTTTCTCATTGCAGTGGCTTTCCTTGTGGAGCATGGTCTCTAGGCGTGAAGGCCTCAGTAGTTGTGGCTCATGGGCTCTAGAGTGCAGGCTCAGTAGTTGTGGCACATGGGCTTAGTTTCTCCGCAGCATGTGGGATCTTCATGGACCAGGGCTCGAACCCGTGTCCCCTGCATTGGCAGGCAGATTCTTAACAACTGTGCCACCAGAGAAGTCCCTAATTTTCTATAGTTTTTATACAAAAGTAACCAAACAGTATATACTCTTTTTTTTGTCTGGCTTCTTTCACTCAGTATAATTATTTGAGATACATTCATGTTGTAGTATGTTATAATAATTCTTGTTTTTATGTGTAGTATTTCCTTGCATGATTGTATTACAATATGTTTATCTATTCACTTGTTGATAGAAAGTTTAATTGTTTCCATTTTGGGCTATTATAAATGATGGGGTTATGAACATCCGTGTACAAGTCTTTGTACAGCATACACTTTCATTTCTGTCAGGTAAATGCTGAGGAGTGGAATGGCTGCACTATATGCACTGCATGCGCTCGGCTTCCAGAGACCATCCACACTGACAGTGCATGTGTATCAACACAGCTGTGCTATTTACACAGTGTCTCTTCAATCTGTTAGGGAAATCAAAGACCCCAGCATTGTCTCTCTGGCTATTTTACTGGTGCTTTCTAAAAACTTCATAAAGTACTTTTTGACTCTATAGGACTGTGTACAAGTTTATAGTATACAATCCTATTTGTTGCTGCTCTGCTCTGTAGAATGTTAGAAGTGAAAACAAAAAAATATTTATCTACACATGGTGGTTATTTGTGGGAGAGCAACATACGGTTTCTTTCTTTTTTTTTTTTTTTTTTTGCTTCCAACTGTGTTAGTCTTTTTTTATTCTTTTGGTAATCTCTTCCAGGGTTAACTAGTTCCATTTGTAGGTGATGAAATGTGTAAGAAATCCACTTCAAATGCTGGCACTGCTATGAGCATGGTCTTTCCCTTTACTTCAACTCAATTACTTTTGATTCTTGTTTATATTCCAAGTGCCAGAAGTGGTTTTCACTGTAGAAGTTATCTGAAGATGGTCTTATGCTTTCTAGTAGTGGTCTACAACCAGGCTCTAGCTTCTCCAGGAAGGCTACACAGGATGGATTTAGATATTACATATTAAACTAAGAGGCATTCTCTCAAATGAGTTTAAATACATTTTATTTTTAGACAACTTACGTGACATACCTTTTTTCACAAAAACAATATTTCCACTCCAAATAAATCAACTGTTAAAATAAATGAAGAGCTCAAGATGACATCAGTCCCATTTGTCTAAGTCCTGGTGTTGTGCTGATGAAAAGCTGCAGCCAGCCAGTTATGACGACAGGTGCTAGATCCAAAGGAACAGCCAAATTTGTTAACATTTTTCCATTTCTAAACCACCCTTAAAGAAAATCATATATGGGCTCACACCATCCTCACGGTAGTCTAGCAGAACAACCATGCCATCTGGATTCATGTTTTCACCAATAAGAGACTGACAGTTGTTGAAATTAGCAAGTATGTGCTTGATTTGTTCTGCAGCCCCTGTCATAAAACATTTTACTCTTTCTTGTCTCTGTTCTTCAAGTTTCCCTTTGATTGACTTCATGTAATCTTTGATGTACTTCTTGTAAGCTTCTTTTGTGTAACTGGTTTCCTGCAAGTGATAGTTCATGACAATATCGACATCGGTGATTTCTGCGCTTTCTGTACCTTCCTCCTCAGGCCCTTCAGCAGAGGCATTTCCACCAGTGAGCGAGTCATCAATGTTACACTCTGTCCTACTGACCATCTTCCCCTCCACCTCCAGACACAGCCCTTTGGTGACCTGCCTGATCTTGTAGATGTTGGAGAACACCTCAGCATGGTTGATGAGGTCCTGGTAGATGGAGCTGCTGGGAGCTCAGAGCAAGCGCTGTGTAGTCAGAGTGGTGCTGGGCCTGGGGTAGGGGGTGGAGGTGGGGGTCGAGGGAAAGGATGGAAAAGTAACCTGCAGTTTCTTTAACAGGTCAAGGATCATATACCACTTGAAAAGGCAAACTCATGAAAACAATCCATCTGGAAAAATAGCTGTCACTATACATTTAAGGAAATTCTTTGTAAGTACATAAATTTAAAGTAGAGTATATCTGTATATGAATTAGCATAAAGTTGAAGTTGTTTTGTTTACAATAAGGGTAGAAAAATGCAGTGATACTTATTTAGAAAATCAACTCAAAACATTTTTAATAGTAGTCTAGCTGTTTTCTGGTTTTGTTTCCTATAGTTGAAGAAAATGTCATATTGAATATTTGTGATTTTTTAATATAATTCTGATGACACACAATGAATAGTTCGTCTTTTCCAAGAGGCAGAATTCCCCAAATGCACTGGTTACCTGTTTGTACAATTGTGAGATGTTTATTTATTTGTTTCATACAAAATGGGATTTCTGGCTCATATTAAATTCCAAATCATCTTCCACTTGCTTACAACTTAGCATGATCTTAGCATGCTCCCAAAACAATCTGCACTCCATGCAATCACTCAAAGTGAGCACTTGTGTTTATGCTTCTCTTCAATTCTAGCTTTCTGTGCTGTTCGGATGTCCTTACCTTGGTCCAGTTTTGAATGAGGCAGAATTGTGTTAGCTGGAGGCATATCTAGGGTTACTATGAATTGCAAATTAATTAATAGATTTTGAATTGCCATTTTTGGCCCAAAGATGCCAAGAAATCTGCATTTAGAGAATACATATTTGGGCGAGACTGAAAATATAATTAAGTTATTAAGACAGTGATCACCATGTCTGAGACTGAATATTTTTGATAGGTGGTGGATGAGCTGCCGCTGAAAAAATGTGCTTCCAGAAGAAAATGGTGAGATTGAGGCTATTACCCAGAAAGATATTTTTTCAGGATGACAGATACATTTTTTTAGCTTCCTCAATGGAAGCTATATGGGAATTAGGGCAACAGCTTGGATCTATGACTCTGAGAGATCAGATGTTTCAGGAATAAAGTAAAATTAAAAAAATAAATAACGTGCTGCACTTCTTACTAATTGATCTGTGGATATAATTAAAAGAGGTTGCTCCAATTATTGAAAGCGTTATTAGACCCTTTCTGCCATGAATAAGTTAGATGTTGTTGTGAGTACTTGTAAAGAAGGTGCATCATCATATATGAGCAGTTTGGGGGACAGTCATTAATTATTTCTTCAATGAAAGGTAGTTGAGACAGATACTGTGTACACTAACTTGTAGCAATACAAATTGAACAAGCTATAGCCATGGAGATTGTAAAAGGATATTGACAATCATAATAAAAAAATTGTATCTATGAAAAACAAGATTACTTCACAGTATAGAGAGATTTTGCTTGTTCATGAGGTTGATATTAGGGTATGGGGTCTCAGAGATTTCCAATGTCCATCTGTACTTTCAAGACAACTATTGAGTGTGAGAAAACAGAGCTAGAGGAGAGTCTGTTCTTAATGTGGGCTAATCCCCTAATTAGTTACAAAATCATTTACTTAATCATTATCAAGTAATAATTTACTGATATGTCAAAGAATTTTTAAATCATGTTATTAATATATTTTCTTTTCCCCATCATTTAAAATTTACCATTCTCCTCCAAGGTAATTATTTCATGTATAGTTTTCTAACAAGGGATTTTGATCTTAGAACTGAGTCAAGCCTTATCTCTGTGGGAATAGAAGCTAGATGATTCAAGATGCTACTTGAATCTTTTTGGTATCCTTTTTCCTTAGGTAAGGTGTTACCTGGAACAATGATGATAAAAATGTTGAGGTTTTACCTTAGGACGAGTGTGACAGTGTGATCCTCAGAGGTACGATTTAGTACTCTGATCTTGTCAATTGCTGCACCCCTCGAATTTGACTGTTTCCTCTACTCATGGGATAGCATTTCCCATTCATATGTCAGTCAGTGTTATAAACTATTCCAAGCTTTTCCATTCAGCAAGCTAAAAGTAAGTATGGTTTGGCATGATTGGACATAGCAAAAATGAAATCCTAGAATCTGTTTTAAAAGGCAGAAGTCTAAGACTAGTTGTCAAGCTCTAAGATTCCAGAAGCAGTGTCATAACAGCAATTGCTTTTGATAATACAATTTTCCCTCCAGAGTAACTGAAAGTACTTTAAGTAACATAGGAAAAAATGTTCCAGAACAAAGCCAAATTGAAAGCATAAAAGTTAACCAGGGGTCATAGACACCAGCAGAGAACTGAGCACAGAACATTTTTTTTTTTTTAATCTACAGAAAGTTCTGCTTACTGCTCAATGCAAAGTTTGATAGAAAGTTGAAGTGTACTTTTGTTTTAGGGGCATCTTAAAAGCACATAGTATCCTGTAATGTCCTCCCAACTTTTGTTTCTAAACATACATAAATGTGTTATTTTGGACAAAAAATAGATACCTTACTTAATATAGGGTATTTCTTTGCCATTTTATTTAAAACAATGCAAAAGTCTTTGAACTGAAATTGCTAGTTTTATTCAACATTTTTACTCCCAGGTGTACTGTATTTCAAATGGGTTTTTCTTCTTGTTGATAAGTGTCCTGGCTTTTAGTTTGACAATTGAAATAGTGGGAAAGGTAGTCAATCATACATACTTCTGTGCATTCAAATGAACCTTTTGGAAAAATGAACAAGACTGAAATCTTTAAAAGGCCCTAGTTTGTTTACTAAGCGCAGGAGTGATTAATCTTTTCACCCTTATGTTGGCAGCAGCCATAAAATGCACACAATTAAAGTCTGTAATGCCATATTTCTATGGCATATACTGGGAAGTTGTCCAAGAGATGATAGGATAAGATAAACTGGCACAGTGTTCTGCAAATAAGAGTCCCTAATAAGTGTGTTCAGCACAATACAATTCGGACATATTCAATGGTTTAGTTAAATGTTTGTAATAACTGTTTTTCTGCCCTGGGATTGTGTTAATTTCTAGAATAATGAGACGCAATACTTCTTTTAAATGGACTTACTGATTTCAAATTTAAATTAATAAACATCTTAATTGAGTTATTTTTTATTTTTTCACACATATATGTATATTTAATTTTGCATTGAAAAATAAACATGCATTTTAAAAGATTACAGAAAACATAACTAATATTTATAAAGTGTTCACTCATTTAACCACTGCTGAGGTCAAGACATAACATTCTCAGTGTTCCAGAAATCCATTTACATGCCCCTTCCCTATCACGACCCTCTTCCTCCTCCAAGATGATCAGTAACTTGTTAAACACAGTTTTAAATTTGGAGAACTGTGATGATTAAGACACTATCAGTAAGTGACAATATTTTTGCTGTTTTGTATAACAAGAAGGGCTATTATGTAACATTTTAAGTTAAAAATTATTTGAAATTGCATATGAAATAAAGTTTCTTATTTGGATGGTTACAGATACTTTTTCTTTTCTAGCTATCCATTAAGTAATTTTTACAAAAACAACCAGTTGTTGCCCAATATGTATCCTGCTTTTATAGAATAATAGGATCCCCATATACCTGGCTTCCCTGAATATACTATACTTCCCAGGCTCCCTCACTTATGTCTGTGACCCTGTAATTAATTTCTGGCCAATGCGACACAAACAAATATTGTGCAACAAATTTCTATGAAGGAGAAATTCTTCTTTTTTCATGTCTGTTTCCCTGAAAGCTGGGATGCTATCATGGTGACTAGCATTAGAGCAGTCAGTTTGGACCACAAGTTGAAAGCTAGAGATTGAAGATGGCTTAGTAACAGCATGGATTGGGTCAATGATGCTTGTGAAACTGCAATCGGAGCCTTATACTACCAAGTTTGTGAAAAGGAGAAACAATATTTATAACATTTGTAAGTCATTCTGTAACTGAGAGTTGAACTTAAAGCTAATGCAGTAACCAACACCTTTAAAACTGTATCATAATAAAGATGTATTGGCATTACTTTCTAAGTGGCATTTTCTACAGGGCAAATATATTTCTTTATAATAAATATATGCATTGGAAATGTTACATTAATGATACAAAGTGAATTACCACATGTATTCTTGGAAATTATTTTTAACTCAATTTATTTTAACTAACAAAATTAGTTATAATTGAGGAAGGATAAAATACAATAATATATAAAAGATGCTTCTTTGGCATTTAGAGTAAACTATTTTCCTAAGTCAGACAAAACTGTCATAGTTGTCAGCCTTGCAAGCATGGCTTTAAAATCCTAGATTGTAACTTAACACAAAAGATAGGAAGTATGAAAGCATTTATGGCACTGATAATGGAATAGAAAGACTGGCATAATGAAGAATGAACAGAAGGTATAAGTGCCCCAAGGCATTTAGTAACATTGTCAGTGCCAGAACAGGTGTTTTCAGGAATATGCCACAAGAATAATTCAATGCCCCTGGATATTATCTCCTTTTGTAGCTTCAATTTATATTGGAATAGTTCTCTTTTTAGTTCTTTTTTCATATTTGAATTTCCATATTGAAATAATTTAATATGTACACAAAAGACTGTATACAAAGTAGAAACAGCACAAAGAATTCCCAAATGCACTTCATAATGCTTCTCAAATGTTAACAACTTTCATAATCACAGCACGGTGATAAAAACTGGGACATTAACATTGACATGAAAATATTCTTAACTCTACCAACCTTATTCAAAGACTAACATTCACCCCAACAATGTGCTTTTTGTAGAGCAATATTCAACCCAGTCTCATGCATCCCATTCAATCATTTCTTCTTAGTCTCCTTTGATCTAAAACAGTTTCTCACTCCTTTTTATTTTATGGTATTGAAGATTTGAAGACTATTGACAAGGCATTTTATAGACTATTCCTCAGTGTCTGCTGTTTGTTCATAATTAAATTTAAGTTATGCATTTTTAACAAGAATACCACAAAAGGAATGCCATGACTTTGCTGGTGTTTTATATCAAGAAGTACACAATAATAATACATTTTCTTACTGATGGTGTTAACATTGATCACTTGGTTAGGTGCTGTCTACGATATGAGAAACTTATGTTTTAATTTATATCCCCAAAAGTGTTTAAGCTGGTTCATCTCTATCTTTTTTCCTCCATAAATTATTTAAAATAAGATGGTTACTCTCTCTCGCCCTGTCACAGCTCACGGGCATATACACACTAACAAACGCAGTAAGGTAGATAGCTAGTGGGAAGCAGCCGCGTGGCACAGGGATATTGGCTCGGTGCTTTGTGACAGCCTGGAGGGGTGGGATGGGGAGGGTGGGAGGGAGGGAGACGCAACAGGGAAGACATATGGGAACATATGTTTATGTATGACTGATTCACTTTGTTATAAAGCAGAAACTAACACACCATTGTAAAGCAATTATACCCCAATAAAGATGTAAAAAAATAAAAAAATAAAAAAAAAATAAAAAAAAACAAAAAAAAACAAACAAACAAAAAAATAAGATGGTTAACTACTGAACATCAAGGTAAATTAACAGAGACTGGATTTTCCTGGCAAATCTAGCAAACAGATAATGGAACCAAATATACAAAACATTCTTATTTTTCATAAATGTGATAATAGTGCAGCACTGTGGTTACCAAGAGAATGGATACAAATGAGGTAAGTCTTATGATTGCACCAGCTCTATACATGGAAGAATTGTCAAGTTACTGTGAAACAATGGAGAAAACATTTTACTGTCTAGAGACAATTTCCAGGTAAGAGTACAAGTTGGGAAAAACTAAACAGAACCCAGTCAGCTTACTGAAATAAGAGACAGAAACCTGAGTTTGAAAAGGTGAAGAAGACTCATGTTGCGGGGTGTCATACACAAAAGGAGAGACTTTCACAGGGAGATGGTTGTGGAGACCTGCAGAATGGTTCTTTCTTAAACTGTTGATACTGATCCACATGTCCATGAGAGAAAACAACCTGAGTTTCTGGAAAAATCTTCCAGGTAAAGGCAGACAAAAAGAAAAAACAAAAACAAATGGAGCTTCAGGAGTCTGGGAATTATTTGTGTTCCCACTGATCAGAATAGGAAGATTTCATGATTAACAAAAAATTGGACAGAATCCTCAGAGTGGCATTACCTTACAAATGGGGCTAGATTAGTTCTGGACTCTTGGCTGCTCTAGAACCACTCTAAAAACACTTAAAGCAAGTTTTAGAAGGATACAGCTGACTACAAGTAACTTAATGTATGTTACAACAAATCAGCATGAAAGGCTAGCAAAAATATAAAAACTAAGAACATAAATACACAATGCCCACCCAAAAAGAAATTATAAGGCAAGCAAAAAAGCAGGAAAATATAACTCCAAACCAGGAGAAAAATCAATCTATAGAATAAACTGAGAAGTGACAAAGGTAATGGAACTAGTGGACAATAGAAGTTAAAAGAGCTGTTATGAATTCTTCATATGATTGATAAGAAGGAAAAAATGTGAATGTTGAGGAGAGAAACACAACACTTGATAACAGTATTAGCATATTAGGACGTTCATAAGATCAGCAAACTGGAAGACATAACAACAGAAACTTCCAAAATGAAGTGCAGAGAGGACAAAACCTGAAGAAAATAAGAGCTGGATTAACTGATAGCAAGTGGTTTAACATATAAGTAATTGGACACAAAGAAAGAGAGGAGAGAGGTGCTAGAAGATATAATGATTGAAAATTATTAAATTTAATGAAATATATAAATTTGCTTGTCAAAGAATCTCAATGAACACCAAGTAAAGTAAATCTACAGAAAACCACACCATGAAAAGTAGTGATAATGAGAAAACCTTAAAGCTTTAAGAGAAAAAAAAAAAGGCACAATACTTTTAAAAATGTGTTAAAGCAGACTCTTATCAGAAACAATTCAAACCAGGACAGTTGAGGAAAAAAAATTTTTTTAATTGTCAACCTAGAATTTTTATCCAATGAATGATTGTTCAAAAGTGAAGGTGGAAAAAAATACTTTATTTAGAGCAACAAAAACAAAGAAATTATTTTCAGAAGCTATACATTAGAAAGACCTAAAAATCTCTAAGTAGAAAGGGCATGATGCCAAATGGAGTTTGGGGTTACACAAATGAATGAAGAGCATCAGAAATTGTAAATACATGGTATAAACAATGTAATTTGTCTTATTTTTAATCTATTTGAAAGATAATTGACATAAATATAACAATCCTATATATGAGTGCAGCTAATAATAAAGCTTCAAAATGCACAAAAAAATGTGACAGTATCTGCAGGGGAAATAGACAAATTCATAATTAGAATGCAGATTTCAATATCTCTTTTTTCAGCAATTGTTGGATCATATATACAGCAAAATGGATCTAAGGATTTATGAGATATGCTTCTTTAGAGAATTACTTGTAAGCTATACAACTCTTGTGGCATATGAGAGAGCTAGCTCATGACTTAAACATACCTGACTCTTGCGTGAAGTGAAGCATGAAACTTACTCAGAGATTCCCCATCTTATTCTGGCCCAGGAAGTGCATGGTCAATGCAGAAGAAAGGCTTGGGAAGAAAGGCCTGGAACCCTCTCTTCTTCATATGAGACTCCTGATTGACTATAAACAGTATTATTAGTAAATCTTGATACTTTGTTAGATCTCTCAATTTTTTATGAGTCTGATTTGACAATCATTCCCTTGTGTTAGCTCGTATGAACTGCTTTTAAAACTTTTGTCTCAGGATGAGAGGTTACATGGAATAGTGTACGGTTGACCATGGCCTGAAGTACAGAAACAATTGGCCAACAACTCTAATGTAATATAATCAAGAAATAAATATTTATTGTTAGACACTGAGATTTGGGGAGTTATTTGTTACCCCAGCAAAGGTGACTAACATATCAGGATGTGTTTGCAGTAGGGATTCCTTTTTCAGCAATCTATAAATAGATTTGTGTTTTTAATTTAAAAGTCCCAGACACCATTTTGTCTGGAAAATTGGACACTGAGAAGGGTGACAGAATACACAAAATCACAAAAGGTGTGTAACAAGAAATGTATGCTAAGGATGGCGTGGTTGTTATTCCTCCTATAAGATTATTCCTGAATGATTTAATGACCAAGTCACAGTGTTATTTGTTGGAAATCTTGAGAACAACGGAGTCCATGATTCAGAAACACAATTCTATCTAAATTTTTCACATAGTTTTCATACTCTTTCTTTTACTACTTTTAATTGGCCATACTATTTTAAAATGTGGCAGAGGTGTGGTAAAGAATAACAAAACAACAGCACCACACACACACACACACACACATATGCAAACACACAACTGCTTTATCAGCAATTATCACTAGCAGTGAGACTTAAGTTTATTTTATAAATCTATATTTTGTCAGCCTCCTTTAAAATACAGAGACATTCAACAAGTGAAGTTTTATACCCCACTGTACTTTTATGTAAAAATTATTTTTCTTCTTATGAACTGGTTTTGATGGATAAATTGAAGTATTAAAGAGAGGAGTTGACACATTAAAAGGAAATATTGCACAGTTCATTATACAAGTAAATTTCTAGTCTTCTTTCTGTCAATTCAAATATAACTGTCAGAAGTCATGTTCTTAGCCTAGACTATTTTTAAGAAAGTTATAAAAATTAAGATCATGATAAATAACACTAGACTTACCACTTAAAAATTATTCCTAGGGCTTCCCTGGTGGCGCAGTGGTTGAGAGTCCTCCTGCCGATGCAGGGGACACGGGTTCGTGCCCCGGTCCGGGAAGATCCCACATGCCGCAGAGTGGCTGGGCCTGTGAGCCATGGCCGCTGAACCTGCACGTCCGAAGCCTGTGCTCCGTAACGGGAGAGGCCACAACAGTGAGAGGCCTGCATACAGAAAAAAAAGAAAACAAAAGGAAAAAAATGATTCCTAAACAGTTCAATCAATGCCCATTTGTAGAGATGTGCAAAATCAGCTCATAGGGTGCAAAAAATAAACTGTAAGCAACTTAAAAATAAAGCAGTTAAATTATTGGAAGACAGCACAAAACATCTAAGGGGAAATTCAATGATTTTATTTCTTTAAATTTTAGCTTGTAATAAAACCACTAATATATTACAATTTCTTGCTCATTTTGCTTTTAAAGACTTGGGCAGGTAATTCCTAGAGATTGCAATGAAGTGCATACCTAGATACCTTGACACTAAAAGGTCTACTTATGCTAACCTTCCTTCCGCCAGTATTTAGCAAAAATATAGGCTTTCATATGTTCTCCATTAAGGGTATAGAATAAAACTTTCTCTATATATAATTAGGGCCAAGTAACTTTTCAAATTTTTCTCAGATTAAGTATGTTAGCTTATATAGAAAGGTATTTGAGTGACAACTGGAGTACTTGTCAGATGTACTTTAATCAGATAAATTCAATATGAAGGGTGAAGCAAAGTTGAATGGGAATTTCAATGCGTACATCTTCTCTAGCCTACAATGATTTTATCTTCTCTACTGATGTTTTTCATTAGCTTATTTACATATCTGTAGCTTTTTCTGTTGGCATTTTCTGGATATTTGTCATTGCAACTCTATTAAACCATTTGCAGTAACCTCTCATCAAATGTAGTATATGAATCCTATATGCTATTCTCTCAACTTAATTTACTGTTTTCTTTTCTTTGTCTAGTTCACTTCTAAATACCCTTCAAAATTTAGCCAAAGTATCACAATTTTCAGGAACCCTTTTCAGAACAATTAGTGTGATTTAAAATTGCTGCATCATACTGATAGTAACCTGTACTTAACATATGTAACTAGGTGACAATCAGTATTCTATTTATGGACCTTCATCAAGCTTTAATTTACTCAGAATAAGAACTCCTAGACCCTTCAATTGATATTTTCATGGAAGAAATAAGGTTTGACATTGTAAAATATTTACACAGTTCAATATTCCACTAATAAAGTAGATCTCAATTAAGAGAGAATGGCATTCTGCTTCTAGCCAAGATGGTGTTAACAGGAAATGGATTTACACTCCTTCCCTGAAATCAATTACAAGACATATGATAAATCAGTTTTTAAGACATTGGGTATCAGTCAATTTAGCACAGTGATTTTGTGAGACAGGAAACAAATCAGTGGAACCCTGTAATTATTGTGTTACTGCCTTGATAGTGTTTCCAGGGCATTGTGAAGAAGCATCAGGGTTGGGAGGGAAGGCAAAAATAGAACTTAGAAGATATCCTGAGTTTGAGACCCAGAGCTGAGTCACAAGGGAGACCATAGTGGCCGGAGTTCACAAAGCTGAGTACTGGAGAGGTGAATTTAACAAGGAGAGATTGAGATTAAATAGGAGAGAGAAAGAGAGAGAGAGACAGACAGGATGAAAGAGAATGAAGGGTGAGGGGTAGAGAAAGAAAACTGGAGCTCTGTAGGGAGTCACCTACAGTATTCAGGAGAATACAGATCATAACCTGTATCTGAGAAAACTACTCAAGGCTGGGATGGGTGGAGGAGGGGAAACACTGGTAAGGATGGCAGAGAATAGTACCCAGGGCTCCTACAGAACAGGAAACAGCATCTGTTTCCACCAATCACATTGTAAACTGCACACTTTACACTTCATGGATCATTGGTCAAGTATTCAGTATTCATTAGCAGAAAAACTATTGACTTTTGAATAACATCTGAAGTTTAGTTAATAATTGTATCAATATTAATTTTTTAGTTTTGATAAATGTACCATGATTATATAAGATGTTAATACTGGGGCTTCCCTGGTGGCACAGTGGTTGAGAGTCTGCCTGCCGATGCAGGGGACACGGGTTCGTGCCCCGGTCCAGGAAGATCCCACATGCCGCGGAGCGGCTAGGCCCGTGAGCCATGGCCGCTGAGCCTGCGTGTCCAGAGCCTGTGCTCCGGGAGAGGCCACAGCAGTGAGAGGCCCGCGTACCGCAAAAAAAAAAAAAAAAAAAGATGTTAATACTGGGGAACGTTGAGGGAAAGGTATAAGGCAGCTCTCCGTTCTGTATTTATTCTGTAAATTTAAAATTATTAATTATTATTATTATTGATCTACCTAGGGAAGATGGCGGAAGAGTAAGACGCGGAGATCACCTTCCTCTCCACAGATACACCAGAAGTACATCTACGCGTGGAACAACTCCTACGGAGCACCTACTGAACGCTGGCAGAAGACCTCAGACCTCCCAAAAGGCAAGGAACCCCCCACGTACCTGGTTAGGGCAAAAGAAAAAACTAAACAGAGACAAAAGGATAGGGACGGGTCCTGCACCAGCGGGAGAGAGCTGTGAAGGAGGAAAAGTGTCCACACACTAGGAAGCCCCTTCGCGGGTGGAGACTTCGGGAGGCGGAGTGGGGGAGCTTGGGAGCCGCGGAGGAGAACACAGCAACAGGGGTGCGGAGGGCAAAGCGGACAGATTCCAGCGCAGAGGATCGGGCCGACCGGCACTCACCAGCCGAGAGGCTTGTCTGCTCGCCCGCCGGGGCGGGCGGGACTGGGAGCTGAGGCTCCGGCTTTTGTCAGAGCGCCGGGAGAGGACTGAGGTTGGCGGCGTGAACACAGCCTGCAGGGCGTTGGTGCGCCACGGCTGGCCGGGAGAGAGTCCGGGGAGGGGTCTGGACCTGCCGAAGAGGCAAGAGACTTTTATGTCCCTCTTTGTTTCCTGGTGCACGAGGAGAGGGGATTAAGAGCGCTGCTTGAGAGGGCTCCAGGGACGGGCGCGAGCCGCGGCTAAGATTGCGGAGCCCAGAGACGGACATGGGACTCTGAGGCCGCTGCTGCTGCCGCCAGGAGGCCTGTGTGCGAGCACAGGTCACTAGCCACACGCCCTTCCGGGGAGCCTGTGCAGCCCGCCACTGCCGGGGTCCCGGGATCCAGGGACGGCTCCCCCGGGAGAGCGCACGGCGCCCTCAGGCTGCAGCGTCACGCCGGCCTCTGCCGCTGCAGGCCCGCCCCACACTCCGTGACCCTCCCTACCCCCAGGCCTGGGTGAGCCAGAGCCTCCGAATCAGCGGCTCCTTTAACCCCGTCCTGTCTGAGCAAAGAACAGACGCCCTCCGGCGACCTACACGCACAGGCGGGGCCAAATCCAAAGCTGAGCCCCTGGGAACTGTCAGAACAAAGCAGAGAAAGGGAAATCTCTCCCAGCAGCCTCAGAAGCAGCGGATTAAAGCTCCACAATCAACTTGATATACCCTGCATCTGTGGAATACCTGAATAGACAACGAATCATCCCAAATTAAGGAGCCCTGTGGATGAAAGGCTCTTGGTGCTGCAGCCAGGAGTCAGTGCTGTGCCTCTGAGGTGGGAGAGCCAACTTCAGGACACTGGTCCACAAGAGGCCTCCCAGCTGCACGTAATATCAAACAGCAAAAATCTCCGAGAGATCTCCATCTCAATGCCAGCACCCAGCTTCACTCAACGACCAGCAAGCTACAGTGCTGGACATCCTATGCCAAACAACTAGCAAGACAGGAACACAACCCCACCCATTAGCAGAGAGGCTGCCCAAAATCATAGTAAGTCTACAGACACCCCAAAACACACCACCAGACGTGGACCTGCCCACCAGAAAGACAAGATCCAGCCTCATACACCAGAACACAGGCACTAGTACCCTCCACCAGGAAGCCTACACAACCCACTGAACCAACCTTAGCCACTGGGGACAGACACAAAAAACAACAGGAACTACGAACCTTCAGCCTGCAAAAAAGGAGACCCCAAACACAGTAAGATAAGCAAAATGAGAAGACAGAAAAACACACAGCAGATGAAGGAGCAAGATAAAAACCCACCAGACCTAACAAATGAAGAGGAAATAGGCAGTCTACCTGAAAAAGAATTCAGAATAATGATAGTAAGGTTGATCCGAAATCTTGGAGATAGAATGGACAATAGAATGGACAAATTGCAAGAATCAGTTAACAAGGACCTAGAAGAACTAAAGATGAAACAAGCAATGATGAACAACACAATAAATGAAATTAAAAGTACTCTAGATGGGATCAATAGCAGAATAACTGAGGCAGAAGAACGGATAAGTGACCTGGAAGATAAAATAGTGGAAATAACTACTGCAGAGCAGAAAAAAGAAAAAAGAATGAAAAGAACTGAGGACAGTCTCAGAGACCTCTGGGACAACATTAAACGCACCAACATTCGAATTATAGGGGTTCCAGAAGAAGAAGAGAAAAAGAAAGGGACTGAGAAAATATTTGAAGAGATTATAGTTGAAAACTTCCCTAATATGGGAAAAGAAATAGTTAAGTCCAGGAAGCACAGAGAGTCCCATACAGGATAAATCCAAGGAGAAATACGCCAAGACACATATTAATCAAACTGTCAAAAATTAAATACAAAGAAAACATATTAAAAGCAGCAAGGGAAAAACAACAAATAACACACAAGGGAATCCCCATAAGGTTAACAGCTGATCTTTCAGCAGAAACTCTGCAAGCCAGAAGGGAGTGGCAGGACATATTGAAAGTGTTGAAGGAGAAAAACCTGCAACCAAGATTACTTTACCCAGCAAGGATCTCATTCAGATTTGATGGAGAAATTAAAACCTTTACAGACAAGCAAAAGCTGAGAGAGTTCAGCACCACCAAACCAGCTCTACAACAACTGCTAAAGGAACTTCTCTAGGCAAGAAACACAAAAGAAGGAAAGGACCTACAATAATGAACCCAAAACAATTAAGAAAATGGGAATAGGAACACACATATCGATAATTACCTTAAATGTAAATGGACTAAATGCTCCCACCAAAAGACACAGATTGGCTGAATGGATACAAAAACAAGACCCATATATTTGCTGTCTACAAGAGACCCACTTCAGACCTAGAGACACATACAGACTGAAAGTAAGGGGGTGGAAAAAGGTATTTCATGCAAATGGAAACCAAAAGAAAGCTGGAGTAGCAATTCTCATATCAGACAAAATAGACTTTAAAACAAAGACTATTAGAAGAGACAAAGAAGGACACTACATAATGATCAAGGGATCGATCCAAGAGGAAGATATAACAATTGTAAATATTTATGCACCCAACTTAGGTGCACCTCAATACATAAGGCAAATACTGACAACCATAAAAGGGGAAATCGACAGTAACACATTCATAGTAGGGGACTTTAACACCCCACTTTCACCAATGGACAGATCATCCAAAATGAAAATAAATAAGGAAACACAAGCTTTAAATGATACATTAAATGAGATGGAGTTAATTGATATTTATAGGACATTCCATCCAAAAACAACAGAATACACATTTTTCTCAAGTGCTCATGGAACATTCTCCAGGATAGATCATATCTTGGGTCACAAATCAAGCCTTGGTAAATTTAAGAAAATTGAAATTGTATCAAGTATCTTTTCTGACCACAACGCCATGAGACTAGATATCAATTACAGGAAAAGATCTGTAAAAAATACAAACACATGGAGGCTAAACAATACACTACTTAATAATGAAGTGACCACTGAAGAAATCAAAGAGGAAATCAAAAAATACCTAGAAACAAACGACAATGGAGACACAACGACCCAAAACCTGTGGGATGCAGCAAAAGCAGTTCTAAGGGGGAAGTTTATAGCAATACAAGCCCACCTTAAGAAGCAGGAAACATCTCGAATAAACAACCTAACCTTGCACCTCAAGCAATTAGAGAAAGAAGAACAAAAAAACCCCAAAGCTAGCAGAAGGAAAGAAATCATAAAAATCAGATCAGAAATAAATGAAAAAGAAATGAAGGAAGCAATAGCAAAGATCAATAAAACTAAAAGCTGGTTCTTTGAGAAGATAAACAAAATAGATAAACCACTATCCAGACTCATCAAGAAAAAAAGGGAGAAGACTCAAATCAATAGAATTAGAAATGAAAAAGGAGAGGTAACAACTGACACTGCAGAAATAAAAGAGATCATGAGAGATTACTACAAGCAACTCTATGCCAATAAAATGGACAATCTGGAAGAAATGGACAAATTCTTGGAAATGCACAACCTGCCAAGACTGAATCAGGAAGAAATAGAAAATATGAACAGACCAATCACAAGCACTGAAATTGAAACTGTGATTAAAAATCTTCCAACAAAGAAAAGCCCAGGACCAGATGGCTTCACAGGCGAATTCTATCAAACATTTAGAGAAGAGCTAACACCTATCCTTCTCAAACTCTTCCAAAATATAGCAGAGGGAGGACCACTCCCAAACTCCTTCTACGAGGCCACCATCACCTTGATACCAAAACCAGACAAGGATGTCACAAAGAAAGAAAACTACAGGCCAATATCACTGATGAACATAGATGCAAAAATCCTCAACAAAATACTAGCAAACAGAATCCAACAGCACATTAAAAGGATCATACACCATGATCAAGTGGGGTTTATTCCAGGAATGCAAGGATTCTTCAATATACGCAAATCTATCAATGTGATAAACCATATTAACAAACTGAAGGAGAAAAACCATATGATCATCTCAATAGATGCAGAGAAAGCTTTTGACAAAATTCAACACCCATTTATGATAAAAACCCTGCAGAAAGTAGGCATAGAGGGAACTTTCCTCAACATAATAAAGGCCATATATGACAAGCCCACAGCAAACATCATCCTCAATGGTGAAAAACTGAAAGCATTTCCACTAAGATCAGGAACAAGACAAGGTTGCCCACTCTCACCACTCTTATTCAACATAGTTTTGGAAGTTTTAGCCACAGCAATCAGAGAAGAAAAGGAAATAAAAGGAATCCAAATCGGAAAAGAAGAAGTAAAGCTGTCACTGTTTGCAGATGACATGATCCTATACATAGAGAACCCTAAAGATGCTACCAGAAAACTACTAGAGCTAATCAATGAATTTGGTAAAGTGGCAGGATACAAAATTAATGCACAGAAATCTCTGGCATTCCTATATACTAATGATGAAAAATCTGAAAGTGAAATCAAGAAAACACTCCCATTTACCATTGCAACAAAAAGAATAAAATATCTAGGAATAAACCTACCTAAGGAGACAAAAGATCTGTATGCAGAAAATTATAAGACACTGATGAAAGAAATTAAAGATGATACAAATAGATGGAGAGATATACCATGTTCTTGGATTGGAAGAATCAACATTGTGAAAATGACTCTACTACCGAAAGCAATCTATAGATTCAATGCAATCCCTATCAAACTACCACTGGCATTTTTCACAGAACTAGAACAAAAAATTTTGCAATTTGTATGGAAACACAAAAGACCCCAAATAGCCAAAGCAATCTTGAGAACGAAAGAAGGAACTGGAGGAATCAGGCTCCCAGACTTCAGACTATACTACAAAGCTACAGTTATCAAGACGGTATGGTACTGGCACAAAAACAGAAAGATAGATCAATGGAACAGGATAGAAAGCCCAGAGATAAACCCACGCACATATGGTCACCTTATCTTTGACAAAGGAGGCAGAAATGTACAGTGGAGAAAGGACAGCCTATTCAATAAGTGGTGCTGGGAAAACTGGACAGCTACATGTAAGGGTATGAAATTAGATCACTCCCTAACACCATACACAAAAATAAGCTCAAAATGGATTAAAGACCTAAATGTAAGGCCAGAAACTATCAAACTCTTAGAGGAAAACATAGGCAGAACACTCTATGACATAAATCACAGCAAGGTCCTTTTTGACCCACCTCCTAGAGAAATGGAAATAAAAACAAGAGTAAACAAATGGGACCTAATGAAACTTAAAAGCTTTTGCGCAGCAAAGGAAACCATAAAGAAGACCAATAGACAACCCTCAGAATGGGAGAAAATATTTGCAAATGAAGCAACTGACAAAGGATTGATCTCCAAAATTTATAAGCAGCTCATGCAGCTTAATAACAAAAAAACAAACAACGCAATCCAAAAATGGGCAGAAGACCTAAATAGACATTTCTCCAAAGAAGATATACAGAGTGCCAACAAACACATGAAAGAATGCTCAAGATCACTAATCATGAGAGAAATGCAAATCAAAACTACAATGAGATATCATCTCACACCAGTCAGAATGGCCATCATCAAAAAATCTAGAAACAATAAATGCTGGAGAGGGTGTGGAGAAAAGGGAACCCTCTTACACTGTTGGTGGGAATGTAAATTGATACAGCCACTGTGGAGAACAGTATGGAGGTTCCTTAAAAAGCTACAAATAGAACTACCATATGACCCAGCAATCCCACTACTGGGCATATACCCTGAGAAAACCATAATTCAAAAAGAGTCATGTACCAAAATGTTCATTGCAGCTCTATTTACAATAGCCCGGAGATGGAAACAACCTAAGTATCCATCATCGGATGAATGGATAAAGAAGATGTGGCACATATATACAATGGAATATTACTCAGCCATAAAAAGAGACGAAATTGAGCTATTTGTAATGAGGTGGATAGACCTAGAGTCTGTCATACAGAGTGAAGTAAGTCAGAAAGAGAGAGACAAATACCGTATGCTAACACATATATATGGAATTTAAAAAAAAAATGTCATGAAAAACCTAGGGGTGAAACGGGAATAAAGACACAGACTTACTAGAGAATGGACTTGAGGTTATGGGGAGGGGGAAGGCTAAACGGTGACAAAGCGATAAAGAGGCATGGACATATATACACTACCAAACGTAAGGTAGATAGCTAGTGGGAAGCAGCCGCATAGCACAGGGAGATCAGCTCGGTGCTTTGTGACCGCCTGGAGGGGTGGGATAGGGAGGGTGGGAGGGAGGGAGACGCAAGCGGGAAGAGATATGGGAATATATGTATGTATATAACTGATTCATTTTGTTGTGAAGCTGAAGCTAACATACCATTGTAAAGCAATTATACTCCAATAAAGATGTTAAAAAAAAATAAAAAAATAAAATAAAATTATTTCAAAAATTTTTTCAAAAAACAGGCAGTTCCAAATGTAAATGGGCTATAAAAAAGACTTTAACAGTCACATACAAAATATGATATTCCAAATGGCGAATAAAAATGGCAATGGGCTCAATTTTATTAGTAATTATAGAAATTCAGTTTAATACCATGACATCTTCTCTGGAATAGCTAAAATATATATTTTCTGTACAAGAATGCTCATATGTGCACCAAAATTACATGTACAAGAAAGTGCATATGTGCAAGAATGTTTGTTGTAGTCATACCCCCAAAATACACAGTGCTATATTTAACTTCAATGAAGTTCAAACAAGCAAAACAATTCCATGCTATTCAGTCGGGATAGTGACTACCATGCGCAAAAGGAAATTAGAAGGGGGCAGGAAGGGAACTTCGGGAGCTGGTAGACTCCATTTTTTGAACAGTATGGTCATTCCATGGATGTGTGAACATCATGATAAATTAATGAGCTGTACTTTGTTTATGTTATTTTTGTACCTCCCTCTATGTATAATGAAAAATTTTTAAAGTACTTGATAAAAAGCAAGTTTCTAAGTTATTTAATCTCATCCTCAGTTCTTTCATTTTTAGCTTGTTTTCAACACCACAGAATATCAGTGTGTTGCTTCAAAAGGAATGAATATCTTTGAATCATTGTAGGAGTGAATATCAGTAAATGCTAGAAAATCATTTCTAAAACTGAGTGGGCTGAAAGATTCTATTTGGCTTTATATAGATATCTCCTTTCACTCTTTCCCTCCTGTAGCTTAAAAAAATGGAAACATCTATCTGCTTTAAATACACTCGCCTACCAAACTATCCACAAAAACTAATTTTAATGAGAGGCAGATAAGAAGGAAACAGAATGAATCTATTTACAGAATGTATCATTAGAACTGTTTCATACCCAAACTTAATGATCAATTTCCATGAAACCCTATTTCTGACTTGTTATTGACAAAGAAGTCAGGGCTAACATTTTTATGTCTGCAGCAAGAAATAACATGTCCTGTAAGCAAAGGATTCCTCCATTTTATTTTTCTTCAAATTCTTCCATGAAAACATCATGTTGTTAATTTGTCAGATTTATCAAAGGCTGTCTCCTGGGAGATTACAAAAAAAGCTGTTATTAGAAATTTTTACTCCATTCTGTGGTTGCCTGTGATTAGAATTTCATTTTCACATAGCCAGTGGTAGATGCAGGTTTTGTGAGGACTAAAGATTACATAATTTTCAGGGACTTCATCAAAGAATAAAAAAAGGGAATGTGAAAATATCTTACTTTTGTAAATTTTACAGAAGCATAGAATGATGTGAACACATTACCCCTTCCTGGGAACTGGTACAAGTTAAAGGAAACTTCTATTTCATGGTAAATATGTGTCTCAGCATAGAACCCAGAGATTATCACTTTAAGGCAGGTATCAAAGGGAGGACACCTACAGGGGAGAAATAGCAGTGTAAATAAATGAAATGATCTGTGTAAATAAAACAATAGTGCAAGTGTAATTACAAAGGGCAACTTGCAGCCTCATTGCCATTGAAGTGGTAATAGGAAATGGTGTGACTTTGACACTCTCTCTAGTATAATGGAAAATAGCCAAATCCACTCAAATTCTTATGCAGAGTTGACTGTTGCTTAATTTTCCTGTATTGAACAAATCAAATGAATCTAGAATTTATTATAAAATTTCCATTAAAAAATATTAACAACAAATTAAAATTGTTTTCCCAAGAAAGTAACTCTTTTTGAATATCAAATGTTTGACTTTCGCCAAGTCTGACACACATGAAGGTAAACAGAATTCACCTCTGACTAGTCCCAGTCAATAGATGAAGCTAAAGATCAGTGGTAAATTGACCCTGAAGGACTTACTTTATTTTTAATGATTTAAATTAGAAGATAGCCAAAAAGAAGGACCAGAAAAAGTAGGGGACTTCTTAGTATCTGGAATAACTTAAATTTAGGGCATTCTGATGGGATGGTGAAAAGCCAGTGGACTGCCATGAAAACTTATGTCTGTAATATCCTTTGGTCTAAACTCTCTTCACTTTTATTAGTTTTCCTAAAAATGGATCTGAAGACAGCAAGTGGGTTATGAGCCCTACTCTCTCAGTCAGGCTACCTTTAATAACTAAGAATACATGGAGACTTTGTAATATTTGGAATAAGTAGAAGACTTCTTAGTATCTGGAATAACTTAAATTTAGGGCATTCTGATGGGATGGTGAAAAGCCAGTGGACTGCCATGAAAATTTATGTCTGTAATATCCTTTAGTTTTCCTAAAAATGGATCTGAAGATAGCAAGTGAGTTATGAGCCCTACTCTCTCAGTTGGGTTATCTTTATTAACTAAGAATACATGGAGACACTAAAAATCCTACCTCCAGGTCCCAAGTTAAAAGAGTCAAGCTATACCGTGAGTTTAAATGGATCTGTACAAAATTAAGGAAGTGGAATAGCAACAGTATTTAGGATACTTCACAGGTGATGTTTATTCAGGGATAAAAAGCAGTGTAAGTGTAGGCAGATGGATTCCAAAGACATCAAAATCTTGTTTAAATGCAAATGTTTCGAGAAGAAATGTTATATAAATAAATTGCCTCTCAGCAGAATGTTTTCTTCTTCAGGTTTACAAGAGGAAACCTCAGGTGTCTAATAGAGATATACTGAAGAACTAAAAGTGGATACCTTTGTGAAAGGAGTGGTAGTGCCTCTAAAAGCCTGCAGTCAGAGGCACATTATTTATCTACTGAATTGAACCTGCAACCAAATTACAATCTTACTCTCTTTGCATTTTGTATCCCAATATTGACTTTGAGATGAGTTGGCACTTCAAGGCATAAAAGTGTAATTAAGTCTTTCTTTTAATTTCCACTTAACTTCTGTGATAACAAGCAACTGCTTAGTGAGGTAATTAATGGGAAATTATGCTTTTTTCATTGGCAACTTGAGACCTACTTTCTAGAACTAAGTACGCACTGAATCATAGTTTGATACCAATTTTTTTCTATCTCAGCTATTTGGTTGCAGAACCAATCTTAATCAGTTACCTGAAAGGAGGGAAAATAAATACCCATTGGCCCATCAAGAGCTTTTTTTGTGGGAGCATAAGTGAAATGTACCCTACTTTGTAAGGTATATTTCAATATAAATATCGCTTTATTATTTTGCGTATGGTCATTATTGTATGTGATATGCAATTGTTAGATCATTTAATCCCACAAAGTGCATTGAAAATTGCTTAAGGAAAAAACTGATGAAATCTTCATACCTCACTCATACTGTTCGGCAGTGGATAAAATGAATATTTAGCAAAGCAAGCTAACAGTTTGCAAACGTGCAATTAAAATCCTGGCTCTTCTCTAATTATGTAACACTTAAGTTAAATGGTCTTAATAGACATATAATGATAGCTTTATAAACCTATAGTTACTTATAATCAAATGTAATTTCTATTTCAGTTTTAAAGCACCCATTAACTATTATGATTTTTAAGTAATTTGGCAGACATTTAATGAATACTTTAAAAACCTAAATAGTAATTATTTCAAGAGACATCTGTTAATATATAGTAGTAACGGAGCTATTCATTTGAATACACAGTTTAAAACTAATTAGTGAAGTATATATGCAATACCCAATGGCTTTACTACAAGAAGAAAATCACAATTTTAATGTAATTTTCTCTCTGAAAATAGAAGCTGTTTTTCTAATTTTCTTCTGAGTCCTGTGACATACCTGTCACGTTACAAAACTGTAACACTGAAAAGCCATATCTTCTCATAATTCCAGGTGTATTCTAGAAAAATTATCTCTGTGCCAGGCAGCGTAAAAATGTATTTTACACATTAATTCACTGTTATATTTTGGGTTTGTTAGGATGCTTAAAAAAAAGTTCAATATAGACAGTTTTTCATTGCAAGTTGTAGGTGACAAATCAGTTTCTAAGTTTTTGGAATAATGCTCTTAAATTTAACAGAAGACTACTATTTCTCACTATGTGTAACAAGTATAAGTTGGCTACATATTTTCACAACTAAAATGCTTAAAATTCTTTCAAATGACAGAAGAAAGCTGTGTGTTATAGAAAAGTCACTAAAAGTTTCTCATGAAATAGAGATCATTATTTTTGACCAATGAAGCGTCATTCATGAGCTTTATGGAAACATTTTAAGGCCCATTTCAAGTGTGATACACTTTAATTTATAAAACTGAAATTGCTTTATTATTCCTATGAAATATAGATGTTTCAATAGTCCAAATTTCCAACTCTGGATTATATGATTGCACAAATATAGACAATTGCTTGAAAATGAGATATAATTTTTAGTGCTAATCTTCATTAATTAGTATAAATTTTAATTATTATTATAGTATTACCAGTTAACTTTATAATCTAACTGTTTTCATATACATGCTCTTTCAGCATTGAGGTCATTTGTGACTTTTCCTGTCCTAAACTTCCTTCTCTTATATGACAAGGAAAAATAATGCAAGCATTTCTCCTTCTGTACTGGCACTAATTCCATAAAAGGATACATCCAATTATTAGAAACTACTGCAGTATGAAATAATTGTGTGTGTGTATATAATATAGAGAGAGATATCCAAATACTTATATATATGATAAGTATATATACAAGCATATATATATATGCTTATATTTGTGAATATATCATATAATAGCACATGATATAAATATATCACATATATTATATATATTGAAAATTTAATGTGAATATATATGAATATGAATGTATATATGAATATATGTATACATAAAATAGTTAATCCCTCTTCACAAATTTAGGGAAATGTATTAATTATATCCTGAGTTCTATGTAAAACAATAGTTAAACAATTGATAATTTTATATTAATTCTTATACAAATAATATTATAAAGTAGTACAATGTGGCCTTTCAACACAGGGCTAAATATTAAACTACTATTTTATACTGTCTATGCATTACAATGTTACAAACTGGTAGACATCAAACTTGTGATAAGCCCTCTAGTTAGTTGGATTTATGCAGCTGCAGCTCAGCAGAGAGGTCTGCATTGGATATAGGGATCTGCCAAGCATTTGGCATACAGATAGTGATCAAAGCTATATAATTATGTGAGATCAAAAAGGAGTTGTACAGCTAGAGAAAAGAAGAATATCAAAGATTGAGTTCTGTGGTATCCAACACTAAAAGGTCAGGAAATGATGAAACAGGAAACAAACTAGCATAGAAGACTAAAGAGGAAGAGGAGAAGTCAGATAAAAATAGATAACTGGAAACCAGATGAAGCCATTCTTCCAAGAAACAGGGGATGTGTTATATGCTATTGATACATAAATATTAATAATGTGTTGATATCTGTTATATGCTATTTTGTTGTAATAGCACAATAGTGTATTATGTGATTTTGGTAGGTAAAGTTAAAGATTAAGTATTAATTTAACAGTGGGAAATTAATTGGTAACTTGATAAAAAGAGTACAGTGGGGAGATGATGAAAGATAAATAAATGGGGCTCAAGAGATAAAGGGACACTAAGAAATGTTGGTATAAACAACTATTCCAAAGTATATTCTTGTGAAGAGAAGTTAAAGAACAATGGAGCAGTAGCTGAAGGTAGAATTGGAATTAAGAGAGCATTTTTAAAAGAATATAAATATAATGACATATTTATGTGTTGATGGTAAAGATCTAGTATAGAGGGGAAATTTAAAAATGTATTATAGAGTAAAATATTGGGCAAAATATGAAGAATAAAGTATTGGAGCTAAGATGTTGCATATGTAAAGGAGAGGGGATATTGTGCATAAAGGGAAGTGAAGACCTTAGCTAGGATTCTCACAGTTTGTCCAAATAAAACAGGGAGCAAGGAGGAAATTTGTACACAGTTGCAGGTAGCTGGATTGATGAGATCCTGCAGGAGATCTCCTGTGATTAACTCAATTTTCCTTGTGAAATTGAAAGTGAGATTATTAGCTGAGAGTCATGATGATGAGGTAACTCTGGATATTTGCGGGAAAAGGAGGAAGAATGAAACAGCTTTTTAGCAGAATGGGATGAAAAATGAATTGAGAAGTGTAGTTTGTTTCTGAGTAACAATAATGTCCAACTACTCTGAGGTTGGCAGTCACACATTTCAATTGAGAGCAATCAGCATGATGTGTGTTTTTCCAGCAACACTCAGATGCACAGCACGTGCAAAAAAAAGGCTGGGAGTTCAATATTAAGACAAGGTACTTACCAAATTTATAAAATAATGCCAATAGCTTTTCTGAGTGTGTGCATGTGTGTGTCTTTGTGTGTTTGGGTTGTTCTACATGTTCTATAATATTTTATGTTGTCAAATGTTTAATATATTTTATAATAAGATATTCTGAAAGAAAAATGATGGTGGTTTAATTCTGAATTTTCCCACTTCTCCTATAGAGCATAGAGAGGGATGTATCAATATTAGTTTGCCAGGGATAACACAACAAAGTACTACAACTGGGTGGCTTAAACAACAGAAATTTATTGTTTCACAGTTCTGGAAGCTAGAAGTCCAAAATCATTTTTAATTTGTTTTTTTGACATTGTTATAGTCATTCAATAAGAAAATAATAATGTTTTTGACAACTTGTCCTGGAACAAACATAAATATATTTGGGGATGGGAGAAGACAGTGTGCATACACATGCACACACAGAGACATACACGAACAAGTAGAAGATAAGGACAATGAAAACATCAACTATATCCTAGAGACCAACTGCAGCAGTGGGGGCTATATTTCTTGCCACTATCTCTTTCCTTGTAATTCCCCCTACACCTAGAAATTATAACTAACCACAATTTGAAGAATAGAGAGGCTTATGATGAGTTCCCCTTAAATTGGAAACATAGCATCTTGTTAGTGCTCCACTCATACTTTATCAGACCCCTTTACCACTTGTTTGTGTGAAGCCTCCATATAGGTTTCCATTCCCAGGAGTCAGCACCAGCAAGTCTAGCAGATAACTACACACAGGTGGCCAGAATCACATTTGTCTGCACAAGCAGAGAACAGAAATTGTCTCCAAAGTTTTGTCCTCCTGTGAACAGCTTTTAAGCAATGACAAATGTGCATGGAAGTATAAATACTCCAAGCTCCTTAAGCTTAATCTGAGGTTCTGGTCACACTTTCTAAAGATCATCTTTGGAGGATTGAAGGGAAGTTACTGTATGTGGGCCTTTTCAAATACCTCACTCTCATTTCCTGTCTTATTTCCTCATATATCTATGAATTTTTCCCGGGCCATATAATAATAAATCACAGTTGTCTCTGGACAAAATCCCACTAATCCTTATTTGTGAAGGACAGTCAAATTTTATGTCTATGATCCCAGTATAATTATCCCATTGCATTGTCCCATTTCATTCTTACAACTGTTCCAGTTTGTATGGTAACATATATGGTCCCCATTTTATAATGAAAAGTTATGACAGCCACAACCACATTTTACCAAGAAGAGAGAGCATAGAAAACCTATAAGATACTCTAGGAAAGAAAGTGTGAGGCAAGGCAAGTTGACCTTGAAGTTTACAAATACACATTGTGAACACACAAGAGAATTAGTGAATATTCTTTGCAAGAGCCTTCTTGAGAACACTATAAAAGGATGAACTCCAGGTGGAAAGAGTAATTACTGATATAAAAAACAAAATAATAGAGTTGAGAAAACGGACTGTAAATTGTATATGCTTTGACAATGGGAATCACTCATCTAACACAAAATGGGAGCAGATGTGTTTGGTAAGTAGCTGGAAAGTAAAATTAGTTTCCTGATTCCCTCATTGCAACCATGGGTGTCATAGAGTATTATTTAAGGCTAATAAATTAAATAGTGAAAAATGAAACATATGTGAGAAAACAAAGGTAAATGAATAAAAGCTATTAATATTTACTGAATGTGCATTATAGTACAATTGTTGGGGCTGGGAAGGTTACAACTTTATTTTAATGAGGTTTATAATAAGGAGCCAAATAAAGAAAGGATATTTCATAAATCTAAAATCCTTAAAATAACTTCTAGAGCAAAATTATAAACTTTCCTAAATATTAGAAATACAGTAAAAAAAAAGACAGGAAACAGATATCCATACTGAATGTTTTATACATTATGATAGTTAATTTTATGTGTCATCAACTGACTTTATCATATGGTTTTTATCCTTCATTTTCTTAATATGGAGTATCACATTGATTGATTTGTGTATATTGAAGAATCCTTGCATTCCTGGGATAAACCCCACTTAATCATGGTGTATGATCCTATTAATATGCGGTTGGATTCTCTTTGATAGTATTTTGTTGAGGATTTTTGCATCTAATTCATCAGTGATATTGGCCTGTAGTTTTCTTTTTTTTTTGACATCTTTGTCTGGTTTTGGTATCAAGGTGATGGTAGCCGCGTAGAATGATTTTGGGAGTGTTCCTTCCTCTGCTATATTTTGGAAGAGTTTGAGAAGGATAGGTGTTAACTCTTCTCTAAATGTTTGATAGAAATTGTCTGTGAAGAGTTTTAATTTCAGTGCGTGAGATTGGTCTGTTCATATTTTCTATTTCTTCCTGGTTCAGTCTCGGAAGGTTGTGCTTTTCTAAGAATTTGTCCATTTCTTCCAGGTTGTCCATTTTATTGACATATAGTTGCTTGTAGTAGTCATTTTGGATGCTTTGCATTTCTGCGGTGTCTGTTGTAACTTCTTTTTTTTTCTTATTTTATTGATTTGAGTCCTCTCCCTCTTTTTCTTGATGAGTCTGGCTAATGGTTTATCAATTTTGTTTATATTCTCAGAGAACCAGCTTTTAGTTCTATTGATCTTTGCTATTGTTTTCTTTGTCTCTATTTCATTTATTTCTGCTCTTATCTTTATGATTTCTTTCCTTCTGCTAACTTTGGGTTTTGCTTGTTCTTCTTTCTCTAGTTCCTTTAGATGTAAGGTTAGATTGTTTATTTGAGATTTTTCTTGCTTCTTGAGATAGGCTTATATTGCTATAAACTTCCCTCTTAGAACTGTTTTTGCTGCATCCCATAGGTTTTAGAACGTCGTGTTTTCATTGTCATTTGTCTCTAGGTATTTTCTGATTTCCTCTTTGATTTCTTCAGTGATCTCTTGGTTATTAATAACGTATTGTTTAGCCTCCATTGTTTGTGTTTTTTACATTTTTCCCCCTATAATTGAGTTCTAATCTCATAGCATTGTTGTCAGAAAAGGATGCTTGATATGCTTTCAATTTTCTTAAATTTACTGAGACTTGATTTGTGACCCAAGATGTGATCTATCCTGTAGAATGTTCCATAAGCACTTGAGAAGAAAGTATAATCTGCTGTTTTTGGATGGAATGTCCTATAAATATCAATTAAATCTACCTGTTTTATTGTGCCATTTACAGCTTGTGTCTCCTTATTAATTTTCTGTTTGGATGATCTGTTCATTGGTGTAAGTGAGGTGTTAAAGTCCCTCACTATTATTGTGTTACTGTCAATTTCCTCTTTTATAGCTGTTAGCGGTTGCCTTATGTATTTAGGTTCTCCTATGTTGGGTGCATATATATTTATAATTGTTATATCTTCTTCTTGGATTGATCCCTTGATAATTATGTATGGGTGATGGTGGCCTTGTAGAATTAGTTTGGGAGTGTTCTTCCCTCTGCAGTTTTTGGAAGAGTTTGAGAAGAACAGGTGTTAGCTCTTCTCTAAATGTTTGATAGAATTTGCCTGTGAAACCATCTGGTCCTGGGTTTCTGGTTTTTGGAAGGTTTTTAATCACAGTTTCAATTTCACTGCTTGTGATTCGTCTGTTTATATTTTCTATTTCTTCCTGGTTCAGTCTCAGAAGGTTGTGCTTTTCTAACAATTTGTCCACTTCTTACAGGTTGTCCATTTTATTGGAATATTGTTGCTTGTAGTAATTCATCATGATTCTTTTTATTTCTGCATGCTCAGTTTTTACTTCTCCTTTTTCATTTCTAACTCTGTTGATTTGAGTCTTCTCCCTTTTTTTCTTGACGTGTTTGGCTAGTGGTTTATCAATTTTGTTTATCTTCTCAAAGAACCAGATTTTAGTTTTATTGATCTTTGCTATTGTTTCCTTCTTTTCTTTTTCATTTATTTCTGATCTGATCCTTTTGGTTTCTTTCTTTCTGCTAACTTTGGGGTTTTTTGTTCTTCTTTCTCTAATTGCTTTAGGTGTAAGTTTAGGTTGTTTATTTGAGATTTTTCTTGTTTCTTGAGGTAGGAATGTATTGCTATAAACTTCCCTTTTACAACTGCTTTTGTTTCATCTCATAGGTTTTGGGTTGTCGTGTTTTCATTGTCATTTTTTGATTTCATCTTTGACTTCTTCAGTGATCTCTCCATGATTTAGTACCATACTGTTTAGCCTCCACGTGTTTGTCCTACTATTATTGTGTTGCTGTCAATTTCCCCTTTGTATGGCTGTTAGCATTTGCCTTATGTATTGAGGTGCTCCTATGTTGGGTCATAAATATTTACAATTGTTATATCTTCTTCTTGGATTGATCCATTGATCATTTTGGAGTGTCCTTTTTGTCTCTTGTAATAGTCTTTATTTTAAAGTCTACTTTGTCTGATGTGAGAATTGGTATGCCAGCTTTCTTTTCATTTCCATTTGCATGGAATATCTGTTTCCATCTCATTTTCAGTCTGTATGTGTAGGTCTGAAGTGACCTACACATATAGGGACCACTTCCCTAGGGATTACTTCCCTAGGTATGAAGTGGGTCTCTTGCAGACAGCATATATATGGGTCTTGGCTTTGTATCCATTCAGCCAGTCTATGGCTTTTGGTTGGAGCGTTTAATCTATTTATATTTAAGGTAATTATCCATATGTATATTCCTATTACCATTTTCTAAATTGTTTTGGGTTTGTTATTGTAGGTGTTTTCCTTCTCTTGTGTTTCCTGCCTAGAGAAGTTTCTTTAGCATTTGTTGTAAAGCTGGTTTGGTGATGCTGAATTCTCTTAGCTCTTGCTTATCTGTAAAGGTTTTAGTTTCTCTGTCGAATACGAATGAGATCCTTGCTGGGTAGAGTAATCTTAGTTGTAGGTTTTTCTCCTTCATCACTTTAAATATGTCCTGCCACTCGCTTCTGACTTGCAGAGTTTCTGCTGAAAGACCAACTGTTAACCTTATGGGGATTCCCTTGTGTGTTATTTGTTGTTTTTCCCTTGCTGCTTTTAATATTTTTTCTTTGTATTTAATTTTTGATAGTTTGATTAATATGTGTTTTAGCATGTTTCTCCTTGGATTTATCCTGTGTGGGATTCTTTGCCCTTCCTGGACTTGATTATTTCCTTTCTGATATTAGGAAAGTTTTCAACTATAATCCCTTCAAATATTTTCTCAGACCCTTTCGTTTTCTCTTCTTCTTCTGGGAACCCTGTAATTCGAATGTCGGTGTGTTTAATGTTGTCCCAGAGGTCTCTGAGAGTGTCCTAAATTATTTTCATTTTTTTTCTTTATTCTGCTCTGCAGTAGTTATTTCCAGTATTTTATCTTCCAGGTCACTTATGCGTTCTTGTGCCTCAGTTATTCTGCTATTGATTCCTTCTAGAGAATTTTTAATTTCATTTATTTTGTTATTCATCATTGTTTGTTTGCTCTTTAGTTCTTCTAGGTCCTTGTTAAACGTTTCTTGTATTTTCTCCTTTCTATTTCCAGGATTTTGGATCATCTTTACTATCATTACTCTGAATTCTTTTTCAGGTAGACTGCTTATTTGCTCTTCATTTGTTTTGTCTGGTGGGTTTTTACCTTGCTCCTTCATCTGCTGCGTATTTCTCTGTGTTCCCATTTTGCTTAACTTACTGTGTTTGGGGTGTCCTTTTCACAGGCTGCAGGTTCGTAGTTCCCATTAATTTTGGTGTCTGCCCCCAGTGGGTAAAATTGGTTCCATGGGTTGTGTAGGCTTACTGCTGGAGGGGAGTGGTGCCTGTGTTCTGGTGGGTGGAGCTGGATCTTGTCTTTCTGGTGGGCAATGCTGCATGCCGTGGTGTGTTTTGGGGTGTCTGTGAGCTTAGTTTGATTTTAGGTAGCCTCTCTGTTAATGGGTAGGGTTGTATTCCTGTCTTGCTGTTGTTTGGCATGGGGCATCCAGCAGTGGAGCTTGCTGGCCATTGGGTGGAGCTGTGTCTTAGCGTTGAGACAGAGATCTCTGGGAGAGCTCTCGCTGATTGATATGACGTGGGGTCAGGAGGTCTCTTGTGGTCCAATGTCCTGAGTTCGGCTCTCCCACCTCAGAAGCTCAGGCCTGATACCAGGCTGGAGCATCAAGACCCTTTCAGCCACACGGCAGATGAGTGGTTTTTTACCGAGGATATTAAAGCACAGGAACAAACAGCCAGATGAAGAGATTCATAGGGTGAGGTCGAGAACAAAGAAACCTTAGTCTTCTTGGAGTTGGAACCCAGCACAGTGGCACATGGAAGCATTCTGCTTTACCTACCTGGAAGCTCTCTGAAACCCCTTCTTTTTTTCTTTTTCTTTTTTTTTTATGAGTTGTTAATATATTTATTAACTTGTTTTTTTTTTGTTGTTTTTTTAACATCTTTATTGGAGTATAATTGCTTTACAATGGTGTGTTAGTTTCTACTTTATAACAAAGTGAATCAGTTATACATATACATATGTTCCCATATCTCTTCCCTCTTGCGTCTCCCTCCCTCCCACCCTCCCTATCCCACCCCTCTAGATGGTCACAAACCACCAAGCTGATCTCCCTGTGCTATGCGGCTGCTTCCAACTAGCTATCTATTTTACTTTCGGTAGTGAAACCCCTTCTTTTGGATTTTAATGGTGGCTTCACTAACATGGAGCTTCATGAAAGCATTATTTATAACAATCTTGAAGTGGAAACAATCCAAATATCCATAAACCCATGAATAAAGAAAATGTGCAATGGAATATTAATTGGCATTCATATGGCATATTAATGGAGACTGGGGACAGTGCACCTCAGGAAACATTTTAAATACAAATACCTTTTTCTTTTTGAAAAGAAAACCATGGTAAAATTTATATCTTCAATAAAAAAATTTTAAAAAGATGGTCTGGATTTATAATGATCATAAAAATATAGACTTTGAGACAAGGAGTATTTTATAAAATACAGAGGTTTATTGCATTATGGCAAGATATTAATTTAATAGAAATTAAATATGTCATAAGACTAAGACACCTAATAACAGCACTTCAATATATTGAGCAAAAGCTAATAGCACTAAAAGAAGAAATTAAAAAATTATAATTTAGAGTTAGACACTTTAACATAGCTTGTCAACAATTGATAAATCACCTAGTAAAATTCAGTAATTATATAGAAGATTTGTACAATAAATGACATACATTGATAGAATTTTATAGCGTACTATACCTCCAAACTGAAGAATACATTCTTTTCCAGTGCATTTGGAACACTTAGAAATACAGTTCATATGCTAAGCCATAAAACACTTCTCAATAAATTTCAGAAGTATGAGTTTATTGAATATGTTCTCTGATCATACCAGAATTAAATTAGAAATCAAGGAGAAAGATCTCTAGAATGTCATCAAAAGCATAAAACAAATTTTCAAAGAAACTGTGGGTCAAAGGATATCATGTGGGTTTTTAAAAAATAATTCAAGCTGATAAATAATGAAAAGATAACATGTAGATATTTGTGAATTGCCACTCATGTAGTGATTAAAACATGTTCATAAAAGAAAATAATATAATTATCTAAGTTTCAAACTTAAGAAGTTAGAAAAATAAGAGCAGTGAGAGACAAAATATGAAGAGCAGAATTAGTGAAATAGAAAACAAATGATAAAGAAAAGAAACTAAAAGCAGTTTTTGAAAAGACTGATGAAGAAAAAAGAGTCAAAACCCATATCAGAGATGTAAATGGGTTGACGTCACAATGGATGCTAAGACATTAAAAGGATAATAAAAGTATTATGATCAATTTAATGCTTATAAATTTGACAAAAGGTAAAACTGAGAATTTCTTTAAGATTAACAAATTAAAACTGACAAAAGAAGAAAAATAAAATTTGGGGAACTACTGTATAGAACAGGGAACTCTACTCAATTCTCTGTAATGGCCGATATGGGAAAAGAATCTAAAAATGAGTAGATATATGTATATGTATAACTGATTCACTTTGCTATACACCTGAAACTAACACAACATTGTAAATCAACTATACTCCAATAAAAATTAAAACAAAAATTGGAGAGCCCAATATTAAAATATAATGATCTAGACCGTTACCTCACATGATGAAAAAAAGAAGGTAAATTATAGAATTAAATGAAAAAGTTATATCTATAAGCCTTCTAAATAAAATTTAGCAAAATATATTCAACATCTTGATGTTTTAGATAGTAAACAGAAAGCAATAATCATAAAAGGACAATTGTTAAACTCTTCTTTGCCCTACCTCAAATTTCTACTCATTAAGAAAATGAATTTTTCAAGCCACACTGTAGGAGAAAATATTTACAAAATATATCTCTGAGAAAGGACTTATACCCAGAATCCATAAAGAATTTTATAACTCAATAATAAAATAAAGAACCCAATAAAAAGTGGGTAAAATAATTGAACATACACATGGAAGATGAATAAATGGCAAACCATAAAAACAACACACATGAAAAAATTCACAGCATCATTAGTTATCACAAAAATGCAAATAAAAGCCACAATGAAATACCACTATACACACACTAGAATGGCTTAAATATAAGTCTAACAATATTGACCACTGGCAATGATGTGAAGCTGTCAAGCTCTTAAATGTTGCTTGTGGAAATGCAACCTCTCTGGAAAAAAAAAGTTTTGTAGTTTCTGTAAAAGCAAAACATAAACCTTATGACCCAGTAATTTCACTCCAAAAAGTTAAATTGTATGTCCACAAATGATTGTACAAGCATGTTAATGACACCTGTATTCATTACTGAAAAAAGTGAAAGTAATTGAAGTGTTCATCAGCAGGAGAATTGTTAAACAAACTATGGTTTACTTATACAATGGAAAACAACTCAGCAGTAAAAAAGATAAACAATTGCTACATGTAACAGCATGGACTGATCACACAAGCATTGTACTGAATAAAATAAATCAGACACAAAAGGGTATATACTATATGATTCCATTTGATAAGGTTCAAAAACTGAAACAATTAGTCTGTTATAATAGAAATCAGAACAGAGATGGCCTAAACCAGGGGTTGTCATAGACTAGAAAGAGCAGTGAGGGAAATTTCTGGGGTAATAAAATTTATACCTTGATATGGATATTGCTTACACGAATATTAGCCAAGAATCATCACATATTACAATTAAGATCTGTGCATTTTTCTGTATGTAACTTTTTTTCAATAAAAACTAAAACAAACTTGTTAGCAGGGGAAATGAGATATTGAGGACCTAGAGTTAGAAAGTTGTGGAGTTGTTTTCCGGAGCCCAGGCCTCTATTCTACAAGTACAAGTCAATTCCTCCTAATTCACGAAACTGAGAATGAGGCTGATAATGTTCTTATTCTAAAGCCTTGGGAGGAGTCAGGAATTCTTAAAAGGATGAGAAATAAGGAATTGGGTTTGAAAAAGTATACTCTAAATTAATGTAAATTTTGTATGCTAGGAGAAATTATATGCTAATATAAATGAGAATGAAGCTTATTAAATTTGCATATTAATTTCATTTAACGCTTGAATACCTTTGCTTCAGTTGTATCTCACTTTTATCTATATCTATCCCATTTTTAAATTATTTTAGTGACTGGAGAAGTATTGGCTTTACCAATTATTTTAAATTTGGAGAATGTATAAGCCTAGAAAGACTGAACTTGAATTCTTAGCAACTATTAAGGTTATAGAGGAACGATCACCTTATTAGGTATCTTATTTTCTTACATCTCAATATTCAAAATATTTTTTTCTGAAATGTTTACTATTGTGTCAAGTTTTCCAAAAAAATAAATTTAGGAACACCCTGTGGAACAAATTTTAAAATCATATCTAAGGAACGTATATATAGTTTGGATGTATTTTATCCTAAAATTAAAATTCAGTTTTAATTTAACAATAAAGTTTCAGTTTTTGTTTTAACCATATTGTGTATGAAAGGCAAAAACACAGAGAAATGTGTTCAAGACCTTGAGAACAATTCTGCATCAGGAGAATAATAATGTTTATCTTCTTTCAGACATTTATGTGCTGTCAATAAATCATTTAATCTACTTTAAATTATTTTGCACAATAATGCCTAACTAATTTGGGGATAAGGTTAAGCCTTCTATTGATAAGTAGTAAGCTCTCTCATTAAACTTAATCTATTGTACTGTAAATGTCACTCACTCCCCCAAGCTCTTCTTCTAATCAATACCCTCCACTATTTTCCCTGTCAGATGAGATAAAGTCCACCTCTGTGAGAGTTTTGACTCCACTTCCTCCAGAAGATGATTGCATGCACATTGAACACTTTGCAGTCTCTTTTAACCCAACAGATGATTATAGTATACACGTATTTTTTAATTAAAGTTTTACAAGTTTTAAAAATATGAGAGATTCTTTTTGGTGGCCTTTTTAACATGGTAATGCTTTTCCTGAAGGGTACTCTTTAAAATATATATATACATGTGATATATACATGATATTATATATGATGTGTATATCTATGTCATCATATATGATATATACATGATACACAATATAAATACAGAATACCATGTATGACATATGTGTATGTGATTCCTTTCCAAACATTTTTATTTGAGTTAAGATCCATTTATGCTGTTCAAATACTCCCAGTCAGGATAACAAATTATAACTTTCATATATTTAAGAATATTAAGTCTTGTGAGTTTAGTATTTGGCACATGGAGTGTATTGAACTTAATATATAAAATACTGAAATTAGCTCTATTGTTAGAAGTGCTGTCAGCTTGGTATAAAGGAAACTCAGACTAGTCAAAATATAAAATGACCTCTAGTCCCCTGTTTTCCACATTAAGAAGCAGCCTGAGAAATTTGCTTGTCCACTGAGAATGGTATACGTTACAATGCCCTCTTTAGAAATGGTCAGAGGGTGAGAGAAATGCAAATACATATGAGGGAATAGAACCAAGGGCCAAGAACAATGGACCGGGTGTCACCTTCAGGGAAGAGAACACAGACTTAATAATCATTTCCTGCCTTTAGCATAGGACAGTGTTTCTAACCCTTAGCACTATTGATATTTTGGGGTGGACAACTTTTTGTTGAGGGCAACTGATCTGTTCACTACAGGATGTTTAGCTGCATCCCTGTCCTCCATGTAATAGAGAACAAAGCAAAAAATATAGCATCACTATATTCCTGCCGAAAATGCATGACCTAAATCTAATTATGAGAAAACATCAGACAACTCAAATTAAAGTGTTGTCTACAAAATATCTGGCTGTAAATTTTAAAGTATCAAGGTCATGAAAGTTAAGACTAAGACACTGTTCTAGACAGCTCAAGGCATGATTCACAACTAGATTATTTTTCTATAAAAGACATTATAGAGACAATTGTCAAAACAAATGGAATTTGGGAATTAGATAGTGAAAATGTGTTCATATTAATTTACTGATTTTGATAGTTGTATTATGGTTATACAGAAGAATATAGCACTATTGTATTCAAGGTTAGTGAGACATTAGATTAGTAATTTACTCTTAAATGATTATAAACACTTTTTTAGTACTATACTCTCCACTTTTGAAGTTCGAATTAGTAATATATGTGTATACACCTATGTATATTGTGTACATTCACATGCATATACAAAATACAACAGAACGAAAATTTTAATGCACACAGTAAACCTAATAATAAAATATAAGGTCAGGTACAAGTTAAGAATTCCTATTAACATATCTTTTATTCAAAATTGTATAGAAGTACTACCTAATTTCCCAGAAAGAAAAATACAAAAATTTTTAAAAAGTGTTCTTATTTTCATAGAATTATACTTGTCTTCATAAAAAAGG
Organism: Lagenorhynchus albirostris; assembly: GCF_949774975.1. NCBI lineage: Eukaryota > Metazoa > Chordata > Mammalia > Artiodactyla > Delphinidae > Lagenorhynchus > Lagenorhynchus albirostris. Next base: position 120,553,278 of record NC_083099.1, read on the forward strand.
TCCAAGAGAATCTGCAAACTATTGGAACTATTTAGAAAATTCAGCAACTTTTATGAGTGTATTAGCTCTTTTATACACAAACAGAAAAGTATTAGAAAAAAATTAGTTAAAATATCATTCATTGTAATGATTAATTTTATACGCCAATTTGGAGGGTATTTTGAATGAAATTAAAATTTAAATCAGTGGACTTTGAGTAAACAGATTATCCTTTCCATTGTGGGTGGGCCTCATTCAATCAGTCAAAGGCCTGAATATAACAAATAAACTAACCTTCCAGAACAAGAGAAAATTCTTCAGTAGACTGCTTTCAGATTCCATCTGCATCAGCAGCTCTCCTTAGTCTCCAGCTTGCCAGTCCACATTGCAGATATTGGCATGAGCCAATTTCCTATCACAAATCTCTTTATATATAAGATACCTAGAAATATATCCTATAAAGCAATACCATTGTGCAAAATAACAAAACTTATTAAAAGACATGAGCATTTGAATAAGTGCTAAGTTAGACCATGTTTATGGATGGGATAAAGAAGGCAATTTCTCCAAATCATTTTATAAATTTAATTCAATTCCGATGGAAAAATACCATTATCCAAATAAAATTTCATAAAAATTTGGAGGTGATAAATGCATATAAAATTAAAAGAGCTAAAAATAACTAACAATTTGGAAGAATAAAGTACGACTAGCTTTATCTCATATTATTGCAGACTCATTGAAATTCATCATGAAGTGTGAGTAATTTGGTCAATATTGTATTCATGTCAAATAACAGAACTATATCAGTAAATCTGAATGGACAACATAGAAATACCTCATGTATAAATGGTATTGGTATGCACGTTTTCCATATGGAGGAAGATTCATATAGATCTCTGCCTTATGTAATAATATATATTTCATATGAATTAGAAGTCTAAATATGAAAAATAATACTTTAACACATCTAGATATTGATGAGAAATATTTTGAGTGTAGGGGAGTTTCTTCAATAAGACAAAAGCGTAATTCATAAAGGAGAAGACCAATAAATTTGACTATATCATATTTAAATGGCACAAGAAGACAAAGCAAAATGAAAAGTTAAACGAAAAACTGGGAGAAGATATTTTAAATCCAAATAACCAACAAATGATGACTATCGAGAATATATAAAGAATATGCATATTTTAAAATTTCTAAATAAAATATTGTCAAGTAGAAGCTAACAGTCATTCAACATGTCAAAACTGTTCATTTGATGAAGCAGAGATTATTCCAGTAATAGGAGGCTGATTTTTTTTCCAATATATTTATTAATATAATACAATATATAAAAATAAAGTGGAAAATCAAATGATCACATTAACTGATGGCAAAATTTCTGTTCTCACACGCATGGGCAACTCATGCAGGTATTTCCTAATTCTTGCAAACCCTTTTTCCCTGTGATTTCCCTCTGTGGAGGTTGTATCACAAATATGCTTGCTGCTTTCCTAAACTTATCTGAAGAGGGCTTTCTCTAGTCCCTAGGGACTCTGCTGTTTGGGGTAGCTTTGTTCCATTATTCCAAGCACTAGACAGCAAGTTCTTTCCTCTAGGCTTTAATTTGCATACTCCAGGTTTTAATCATAAACTTGTGCATGCATCTCTGCTTCCCTTATGAGTCCTTAGACTTTAGCACTTCTTGATTTTTATGATTTTGAATTAATTGTTTCTTACATTGAGAAGTGTTTCCTTTACTAGTTACAATTTTAACTTTATATTAAAATGTGCATGTGCACCTGGGTGTTTTCCTCTGTGTGTGTGTGTGTGTGTGTGCGCACGTGTGCCTGAAGCAGGTGGAGGATTCCTGCACCAGTTTAGCTCGTATTCATAAGACATCAGTGATATGTTAAACCATTTCCTATATTGTTTCTGTAATTTCTATTCATTTGTAACAGGAAAAAGTGTTGCAGTGTGCTCTAAGTCTGTCAATTTCAAAGCATTCTCAGTTTTTGGTTATTTGTTTGGGTAGAGGTAGCAATTGCCAACAGTGTAGGAAAAAATGACTTAAAAAGCTTAAAAAGGGGGCTTCCCTGGTGGCGCAGTGGTTGAGAGTCCGCCTGCCGATGCAGGGGACACGGGTTCGTGCCCAGGTCCGGGAAGATCCCACATGCCGCGGAGCAGCTGGGCCTGTGAGCCATGGCTGCTGAGCCTGCGCGTCCGGAGCCTGTGCTCCGCGGCGGGAGAGGCCACAGCAGTGAGAGGCCCGCATAACGCAAAAAAAAAAAAAAAAAAAAAAAAAGCTTAAAAAGGAAAATATTATATTTATTGCTTATTTATGAGAATTGGGAAAATATTTTAGTGAGGTAAGAACTCATTTTGGCTCACAGGTTATCTGTATTTTCTGGAAGCAGTGGTTGAGATTTGCTGCACAGCAACTTATACTTTGTAAGTCATTTATATGTGTATATATATATATATATATATATATATATAAACACATATGTATAATATGTATACACATTGTTTTTTTTGTGTTCTTCCCAACAGTCTGTTGACATAAATATTACTTCCGCAAATTCCCTCTGTAATAGAAGGTGACACAAAAGAAAATGGCTTTTCTCATAATGTCTTCCCAATGAACAGTAGACAAATCATCCAGACCTGAAAGAAAGATCCCATGATCTTTCTACTAAACCACATGGTTTCCAAGGGTAACCTTTCTTCGTTCCCTCCTTCCTTCCCTGCTTCCTTCTTTTTTTTCTTTTTTTAATAAATTATTATTTAATTAATTTATTTTTGGCTGTGTTGGGTCTTCGTTGCTTCACCTGGGTTTTCTCCAGTTACGGTGAAGAGGGGCTACTCTTCATTGTGGTGCATGGACTTCTCATTGCAGAGCATGGGCTCTAGGCACGCGGGCTTCAGTAGTTGCAGCACACGGGCTCAGTGGTTGTGGCTCACAGACTCTAGAGTGCAGGTTCAGTAGTTGTGGCGCAAGGGCTTAGTTGCTCCATGGCATGTGGGATCTTCCCAGACAATGGTTCGAACCCGTGTCCCCTGCATTGGCAGGTGGATTGTTAACCACTGTGCCACCAGGTAAGGCCCCCTCCTTCCTTCTTTCCTTTCTTACCTCCTTCCTTCCTCCTTCCTTCCTCCTTCCCTCCTCCCTCCCTTTTTCTTAACCCTTAATTATGCAACTATTCTCCTAAGGAAGTTAAATGACTTTCTAATATCAACAAAATAGCAGTAGTAGTTCATTAAGATGACTGTAAATTAAAAGCAAGTTTTACTGCCCTGAGACTTAACTAAGTACTAATGAGTACAAAGTAGCTCCAATCAATAGAACATTGAGAAGGGACCACATTTTCATTCCTCTTCAATCAATATATAACACAAAAATATTATCTGCCAGCAAGAATAGCCTTAGTCTATTTATTTTCTGTTTAATAAGGATCCTTTAAGCATCGTACAGGCAAAAGATACATCTTTCTTCTTGATTTCTATTCTTTCGAGTAGGACATGTTTTAATTTTTAAGAGAGAACACGCCTGTTCAGAAGAAAACTCATCACTACACAACATTTTCAAGGGAGAAAAGAATAGCAAATGCTTGAAAGACTGAATGTGTTTCTCTCTGAATGAATATCTCTGATTATTCTTTTCTGTGGTTGACTAACTGTATAAAACATGATTAGGTCTAATGTGCTATTGATGTGTCATAGTCTTAGGCAGAGTTAATGGTATACTTAACCTGGGCCTGCCTTTCTTTCTTTCATCATTTTCCAGACTACATTGTGGCATAGACTTTAATCAGTACAGCAGCTCCTCCTGAGCAAGCATTAAATTGAACAGATGAATGGCAGCATTTTAAAGGAGATCTGATGACCCAAACATGCTTGCAGGTTTTAAAGAGGCCAAGCCAGATAAAAATAATTAGTGGACACTTGAGAGCTGACATATTCTTCTAAAAAAGAAAGGATCTTGAGAAATCAATTGAGCCATAGAGATTATACTCTAAAGGATCAAATAGGGCAAAAGAATGTTTCTAGTTCTCTAAAGAAGCCTATAATATTTAATGAAAATATTCTTTCAAATAGTCAAATGGATTCATTCATAGCATAATTTCACATAGAGTTGAGCCTAATATTTCTAAAAATGACTTTAAAATCTCTCATATTGTGTCAGCAATCTTAGACTTTAATTCTAAATAGAAAAAGAAAAATCATCTCAAAAATGTTTTCCATCACAGTAGGTGCCCAAAGGAAAAAAATTCACTCCTCAAAAAGTGAGTCATAAATCATTTAGTTTTTTCAGTACTCAGAGAATGGAGTAGAATTTTCTGAAGGCTGTAAAAGGGCTGTGTGTGTGTGTGTGTGTGTGTGTGTGTGTGTGTGTGTGTGTGTTTGAGAGCATGTATGTGAGAGAGAGGAGAGTTTCAGCAGAAAATTGTGTATTCAAAGTTCAACATAATAGGAACAGTCATCAGATTTCAGGAGGCAGTTAAAAAAAAAAAAACTTTAGTGATACTGATGTTTAAATCTAACAATTTATGTGAAAATACTACTCCAAATTAGAAATATATTTGTCATTATCTAAATAAATGGTCAAATAATGGACTACATATCTTTATTAACTTAAACCATTTATGTGATTCTTTTATCATTAAAAACCTACATTGATTTTATCAACTAAATGGAATAAGCCTCTAAACAATAAAAAGAAGGAAGAAAGGAAGGAAGGAACATCTAACTGGACAAATAAATAGCAGGTGCCTTCATGTGTTTCACTCATTGTCAAGCTAAACAAAACTTCACAATTTCCAGGAAGTTAACCTAAATAGTATTAGAATTAGTGTTAACTTAGAACCAACAGGCTGGGTGAGAACAATCAAGTGCCAAGTCAGAGGTGTATAAGGACTGTCACATTAGTATCAAGAGACATGGCCCGATTGGGTGCAACACTGTGTATTTTAAAATGACTGCAAGCAAGCAAAAGCTTTGTGATGCTAAGCCAAACAAATAGGGAAATGGAAATGAGCAATTAACAACTGAGCACAAATGCTGGTTTCTTTGAGTGTAAGTCAATAAAAGTATAGGCCCTTAGAGGGCAAAACTATCTCAAAATTATCTTATTCTCCAGAATATTAACATAAGCGTGGTAGGGGGAAGAGGGGGGTCAATGATAGATGGTCAATAAACATGACTTGAATAAATAAATTGGTACATTTTTAAAAAGAATTATGTGAAAACTACAGTAATAATAGAGAAAATATTTTCCTCTTTTTTATTCTTTGTTGTGTATTCTTCCTTCTCCTGTGCACTAATAGTTCCTCTCTCTGTCTAGTCCTTCTACTAATTTCTGCCTCTCTTCTTTTCCTGCTTTCTTCAACCTTTTATCTCTAACAGACTGTGATTTATAATAAGAAATATACTGTATATTTGGTCTTAGTCCTGGTTCTGGTCACAGAGCTCCCAAGACCTTTGGAATTTCCTAAGTGATAAGACAGACAAAGATGTCCTTTGTTATTCATAGCAAGCCCTTTTCATCCACACCTGAGTTTATGTTAATGAGGTGACTTTTGGAAATTCTCTAAGGATGGGAATTCTTTGCCAGGGGAACCAAAGAGGTGATTAGAGGGTTAGAATTTTCAGCCTCACCCCCAACATCTGACCTCCAAGGAGGGGAGAAGAGGTAGAGATTGACTTAGTCACTAATGCCCAGTGACTTGATCAAACATACCTACAATAATAAATCCTCCATAAAAATCCCTGGACTAAGGGGCGGTTCAGAGAGCTTCCGGGTCGATAAGCACTTGGAGGTGCTGGCAGGGTGGTGTGCCTGGAGAGGACATGGAATCTCTGAGTCTCTTTCCGCATACTTTATGCATCTTCTCCATCCAACTCTTCCTGAGTTACATCCTTTTATAATAACTGGTATCTAGTAAGGAAACTGTTTTCCTGAGTTCTGTGAGAGGCTCTAGCAAATTAATAGAAGCCCGTGAGGAGGTCCTGGGAACCTTTAATTTATATCCAGTTGTCAGAGGCACAGGTAACAACCGGGGCAATTGCAATCCAAAGACTGGCATCCAAACTGTGTGCCTGTGAGTGTGGTGGGGTGGGTAGTCTTGTGGGGTTTTGCCTTTAACTCATGGGATCTGGTGCCAACCCCATGTAGACAGTGTCAGAACTAAATCCAATCGTAGGACACCCAGCGGGAGTCAAATAATTGCTTGGTATGAGGAAAAAAATAAACTCACCAGACGTGTCAGAAATAAAGTATTCTGTGGTAGTGTGAATTGTAAAGAAGAAAACCAGGAGGAATTTTTCCTTTTCACATCTCTTAGTAAAAGCCTGTCTATTTTACCCAAGTTTCTTCAACCATCTAGTGCAATATATCACATCATCCTTTATTCCTCCAAATAAAACCTCAGGGATTTAATGCAAAGAGAATTCTGTAACCCAATTACCAGTCAAGAATATGTCATGAATGTTGCATCTCTCTTACTGCTCCTATGTGGATAAAGTTTTCTGGAATTGGTTTTTCATCTAGTGAGATCACTCATAGTTGCCATTGTATCTTCTGGACTGAATTACTACCCCTTTGGTATGTTGCATGTTGGTTTTAACTTCTGGGCTGTACTTTCTTAGTCTGAGAGACCTAGGTTTATACAACAGCTATAAGGAAAAGGTGTCATTTCTTGCTTCCTCTGCTGTCACTTAGGGCACCCATTCTCTCCCAGCCAGCCAGAGACGTGACAACGCCTTTTCTCTATTATACATTAATTCATTAGTATCATGATTTTTGTCAACAGTTCATAAATTGTCAACAAATCATAAATTATCTTCTGTAAAAAAGATAATTCAGGAAATAGAGATTGAAAAAGTTCCCTGATATATACATAAGAAGCAAGAGTTAAGACATGTTTATGTTCTAATATTTTATTTGTGATTTACTATGCTTAAAAAACAAAGAAGTGAATGGATAGAAACAAAAAGTGTGGATAATGATAGTAGAATAAATAAGATGCTAATTAGTGATACCACCATTTCATTCCTTTTTTAAAGAAGATTATCCCAAAATCTAGCTTAACAACTAGCAGATTATGGTAAGCTATTTATTTTAATGATTATCATAAGAGGGAAACTAAGAGAGAAGGAAAAGCCCAGAGAAAAATATCGATGAAATCATTGGGTACATCAAAAAATCACTCTGGTTGTATATATCAGATTCATTCTTCTATGCTTGAAAGAGAACATTCAATAATTGGAATTATCCATCTATCATTTTGACATTGCCCTTTGGAGAGTAATTAACAGTACTAATTTATGTAATTTATTTAGCCCATCAGGAGGTTTCAGAACTCACATATGTGTTGAACATCTGTGTATTTTAACTATACATATATGGATGCATTTTATTTACATTTTAGGCAATGAGATATGACTGGCATAATATTTTAAGAATTATTATTTTTTCAAATTGGAAATGAGTTTCTTTCCAAATGATTTTTCCAAACTCTTTCCAAGAGTTTCTTTCCAAAAGCTTTCCAAGCTTTTTTGAAGAAGCTTAAAAAAGGGTTTTCAGATTTTAAGTGAGATGGGTATTTCTTTCTCCTTTCTAAGATATCATGTGTAAGTCTATAAACTGCAAGGACTGAAATTTTAGAATTTGATAGGAGATTGTGCACTGAAAAAAATCTATAGAAGGTCTAGGGCAGTGCTGTCCAATAGAAATATAATTTGTGCCACATCTAGAATTTTAAGTTGCCTAGTAACCACATTAAAACATAAAAAGAATCAGGTAACATTAGTTCCTTATAATATGTTTAACACAATATATCAAAAATATTTATTTCAACATGTAATCAACATATGAATGAGGTATTTTACATTTTTTTGTACTGTCTTTGAAATCTGTCTTGTCTTTCACATTTACAGTATGTCTCAATTTGGAGCACCCACATTCCAAGGGCTCAACAGTCACATGTGGCTCTTGACAATAAGCTGGACAGTAGGGTATGGGAAAGTTGATTCTCCAAGAACAACTTCCAGAAAAACAACTCAGAACGGGTTTCCCAAGAGAACTTTTCCTTCTGTCACAATCAGGGAGTTAGAGTATCAGGGGTATGCTTTGCCAACTCTGATTTCAGAATTATACAACCTTAGTCACAATCCAGGGATTAGGGAGCCCTCAACGAACCTGTTGGCTTGTGGCATACAGTACCTTGACTGTAGTCCAGAGACAAGGCAACAGCTTAAGATTCTATTACTATGGAAGAGAGGAAGAACAGATCGTGACAGCAAGAGCTGGTCTCTGTTGCAGTTTACCCTCTGCCACTGAAATATCCTCGCACACCTGCCTTTCCATGTATATACTTACCTCCTCCCCAAGGTAAGCAACACAAACGTCCATCCGCCGCTCTATCCAGCATCTAGGATTCTAGAATGATGCACAACCCTCTCCATTATGTCCGAAGATAGCTATTTGTTGGCCTAGAAAATAATAAACACATTTTGTATGCCCCATTTCTGATACACACATAATACATTGAAATACATGATATACAATGTTGGAGTAGGAACAGAGTAATAAAAATATTAAAAAAATTTAAATTCAGAAAATGTGGGAATGTGAAATAGGAGTTATTAAAAATTGTGACCTTAAAAATAGCAAATTTGATGGGGAGGAAAGGGAATGAGTCCCTTGCTTAGTCCGCCTGGGTGCTTTGGGTTCTGCTCTTTAGGATAAGGGGCCTTCGTTCATGGTTCTCTGTGGTCCCAGGCGTTGCCATTGGGACCATGGCTCTCATCTTCCATGGTCCTATGTAAAGTGAATAATCACTGAAAAATGCACCTTTTGAGGTACTGAATAGTGCTGGGAATCCAGGAGTTGCTTAAGTTTCTTTGGCGTCACGCCACTTACTTTTATAAGTTCCATTTTTCAGTAATTGCTATAAATGATCTAGTCTAGGCTTACTTTTTAAACTTGAAGACTAGTATTTAATTATGGTGTTTGGGCTCCACCCACAGAATTTTTAGTTCCCTCTCATTTGCCAAGGTTGGTCTTATTTTTAAATGGAAAGTTTTCTTCCCAGATGTCCTTCTGTCCTGGGTAAGATGGGATGGCTGGTCACCTTGCCTCCCATGTCCCTCTTGCTGTTGAAGCCCTCTAAAACCATGGGCTTGGATGGAAGGAAAACAGCTTAATCCTATCTCTTTCACCAGGTTCCAGAGTTTCATAAAGCTTAAGTCTTATCTCCTACTAAGACTACAGCTCTGAGACTCATAACTTCTTTGGTCTTGCTATCTAGTCTCCAGATATAGGGTTTTCAGACAACTTTGACTGCTTTACTTATCAAAGCCGTTGTGTTCCACTCTGTCTCTGCTTTAGATCAAAATTATCTCTCTTGTAGGGCTTTTCTCACAGGAGCCAAAAGCAGCCAACACACACCAATAATCTGAATTTTTCTTGCCATTTTCTTAAACAAAGCATGGTTTACATTCTAAGATATTGAAGAAACATTTTTTTTTTAATTTTATTTTTTGCAGTACGTGGGCCTCTCACTGTTGTGGCCTCTCCCATTGCGGAGCACAGGCTCTGGACGTGCAGGCCCAGCGGCCATGGCTCACGGGCCCAGCCACTCTGTGGCTTGTGGGATCCTCCCAGACCGTGGCACGAACCTGTGTCACCTGCATCGGCAGGCGGACTCTCAACCCCTGTGCCACCAGGGAAGTCTGAAGAAACATTTTTAACTTTTTTTTAAGATAAAAGGGACATTAGTTTTCTATCTTCCATTACCTGACTAAATCATGCTTCATGCCTAATTATGCAGCACTCTACAGCTAGCAGATGTTGTGAAGCAACTCAAGGTCTCTGCCACAGAGAAATATCTAACCTGGAGAAGTGAAACAGCTCAACTGATTCCAGATAAGTGACCCCTTCTCTGAGGTGTGAAGGATGAATAGGCTCATAGTTGGAGTGGGGGTGAGTTGGTGAATAGTGTTTGGAATAAGGAGATACAGGGCATTCTAGGAAGAAGAAATGGAATAGATAAATGTGTGAGGCATGATACTATTGTGTATAAAGTTACAAGAGTCTTGTATCCCATGCTGTGTTTAGTAATGCCTGCCTTTAATTATAATAAAGAAATGCATATATTTCACCTGTGTCTGTGGCCACCATACAGTTAAGCGCATCACCATCCGTTTTTTTTTTTTCTTTGCGGTACGCTGGCCTCTCACTGTCGCGGCCTCTCCCGTTTTGGAGCACAGGCTCCGGACGCGCAGGCTCAGCGGCCATGGCCCACGGGCCCAGCCGCTCCACGGCATGTGGGATCCTCCTGGACCGCGGCACGAACCCATGTCCCCTGCATCGGCAGGCAGACCTTCAACCACTGCGCCACGAGGGAAGCCCCTCACCATCCTCTTTTAACAATACATACTTATATTTGGTATGAGAGACACATTTTTTTTTATAATTCTGGGTTTAGATTATCAAGGTTTTCTCAGTGGCTCTGTTATATTATGGGGATCACTCTAGTACTTACTTCATAGGGCTGTTGCAAATATTAAATGAGCAAATAGAGGTCAAGTGAGTAGAATTATAATGGGCATATTGTAAGGGCACCAGAGCTGCTCTTATTATTATCTGTATTATTGCTATTAGTATCCTATATACAAAAATGACCAGCTAATGGTCATTAGAAAGGAAATACTGAAATATAATAAAGTTAAATGCAAACTGCAAAAATGACTTTATAATACTAAGTTTCAAACTTGTATTATTTGAATAGATTAGCTAAGGCAATGGAATTAGAAATATGTATTTTTTTATTTTTTCTTTCAACTACTAATGGCTTATTTGTATGGAAAATTTATAATTAAAATAGCCAACAAAGTTTATAATTGCTGAAATGCAATTGTCCTGATTTAAAACAATAACCCATTTTAATATGATAGCACATATTACCATATTGTTACTTGAAACTCTAAGTCCCACAAAGATACACTGATATAAAAATGTTAATTTCACTATCTTCAATAAGCAATCTTGTTTTTTATATCCTTAAATTAAGAAAAATACAATAGAGTGTTTTTCATTCAATAGCTCCTATTAAGATGAAAAGCTTTATCAGAATTATTTGAAATTCAGTAAAGAACACTCTGTATTCTGTTCAAAATCAATTGATAGACATAGGTGCCAGCTAAATGGAGACCAAAATCTTGGCTTTTTTTTCTGGATAGACATTTTTGCTTACAAACATGTTACCTTTGAACTAGGTACATATCTAGTCAGTCATTTACACAGCTGGATAATCACAGGTCTATCCCACAACTCTGTAGATTTTATGTTGTTAGGAAGAAAGTTCGTGCTTGCTGGTAGGAATATGGAGGGAGAAGAGACTCATCTTCCCAGGCTCAGTTCCTGCCCACCCATCAAGGAAGTCCCATCTTGTCCCCTGGGGAAGAATGACATGAAGCAGAAAAAAGGAAGGAATATGGCTCTTTGGAGGGTTCTGGGAATAAAACATGAAGCAAAGGAAAATTACACATTCCAATAGAAAATAAATCCAGTGAATGCAGTCAAAGAGTTTTATTGAAATAGGTACCACTTTTCTTTAAGTTTCTTAATTTATGTTTTGTGAAATTGTAAATAATTTATTATTTCCTTGAAGAGGTATTTCAAATTACAGTGTTAGAATAAGTAACACTAATATTCATTAATTTTTATGCTGAAACACAAATCTCACCTCTAATTTTCAGAACATTATTTTTTACTAAGTGTATCGTGCCATAACTAGCCATAGCTCTCAAAGATGTAAACTCAAGAGAGCAAGGTTTAAAAATCAATAATTCCTTAAAACTTTATAAGATTTTTTTAAGCAGTGCCAGGAAAAAAGATATTCTTGCTTTCACTTTCTGTAATCTGCAAATAATAGCATAAATTATATAAGTAACCTCTGATTTAACAGAATTATGTCATGCTTTTCATTCTAAGGTCCTTGTTTAGTATGACAAAACTCTATTTTCTACCTCAATGATTCTCAAAAGGTGTGATTTTCCCCCCAGGGGATATTTGGCAATATCTGGAGACAGTTTTGGCCCTCATAGGGGTTGGTGGATAAGGCAACCCATTCAAATACTGGCATCTAGAAGGTAGAGGTCATATATATCACCATACATTCATTCCCATATTCTCAGGGCAGCCTCCATAACAGATAATTGTCTGGCCAAAATTGTCAGTAGTGCTGAGGTTGAGCTGAATGTTGTTAGGTGAATGCTACTTGACTTATCAAGGTTTGTATACTATCACAGGAATTTACAGTTTGTTTGTTTTTTTTTAATCCTTGTTGATCTTTGGCTAGTTTCACTTTCAACTTTATCAGGTGAAAAAATATGAAAAGATTATAACTAGCCAGTGAATCAAAGCAGTACACACACACAGTTACTTTGAGTTTATTGGAATTGATTACTCTGAATTTATTATTTGTCTTTCTTCTCTTCCTACTATATTAAAGGCACTGCTTTTCTTCCATCTAATTTGTTTGCTCATTTGTTTTGCATATATTCAAATTTTGTTCTTTATAATGATATGAAATAGTAATTTAAACCTATATATTCCTAATAGCTTGCCATACTCTTTTTTGTGATGTTATTTTTGTATGTTGTCTATGAAAACATTACAAGTGAATTAAATAACTGATAATTAAATGATAATTAAATCTAGTTGTTTTGACCATATTGGTACTGCAATTAAGGACAAAAATTTGATGAAGCATATTAAAAATACTAAACTAGTTATTAGTTAATTGACATTTTAACACATATATTGAAGCAGAAATTAGGGAATATAGAAATAGATGTGACTTAATCATGACAGTAAAAATTTGATCTTATATAATATTTATAAAAATTATCACTATAATTATTGTCATGTCTTACAAAATTATTATTATTTTTTGCAGTACACTGGCCTCTCACTGTTGTGGCCTCTCCCGTTGCGGAGCACAGGCTCCGGACGCACAGGCCCAGCGGCCATGGCTCACGGGCCCAGCCACTCCGCAGCATGTGGGATCTTCCTGGACCAGGGCACGAACCCGTGTCCCCTGCATCGGCAGGCGGACTCTCAACCACTGCACCACCAGGGAAGCCCTATAAAATTATTTTGACTACTCATATAATGTTTAGAAAGCAGCTTATGCATTGCCTTTTTCCTTTATACTTTTTACTTCAAACTTTACTGTGGTGAAGTGAGTACTTTCCAAGTAATTTGAATTAAAGTAACTTTGGAATATACTAATTTTCCTCAGCAACTATTTAAAACATGAAATTATGTCCATGAATCTAAGGAAAATTCAACCTAATTTCTCCTGTTTAACAAATTTAGCATACTTTTAACATTGTAATATTTAGCTCTTAGGTTTATCTATTTTATTAGGAAAATACAATAAGACAAAATATTTTAATCAAAGTTGAAGACACTGAAAAACATAAAGCTTAAATAACTTTCTTAAGGTCACACAGCTAGTAAGGGGGTGAGAAAAATTTGAACCAAGGTGGTCAGACTCTAAACCTGTACTTAGTATAAAGACTTTCATAAAGAGGTTGAAAGACAAAATGGAAACAATACAAAAAAGATATTTGTAACACAAGATACTATTAAAATCTCTAATATGTAAAGAAGAAAGATGGGCAGAGCAATAGAAAATTGAGCACAGGTCATTGACATGATGTGCAATTCATAAAGAAAAAGAAAAACTAGCGAATAGTAACAATAATAAAAATAAAAAAGATGTAACTTCAACAAATCAATTCAAATTAAAATGATGCTGTAATAGGATGAGTAATGGAACCCAGCAGTATCTGCATCCTCCTCCCTGCAACCTGTGAATGTTACCTGACATTTAGAAAAAAAAGTCTTTGTGGGCTTCCCTGTTGGCACAGTGGTTGAGAGTCCGCCTGCCGATGCAGAGGACACGGGTTCGTGCCCCGGTCCGGGAGGATCCCACATGCCGCGGGGCGGCTGAAGTCTTTGCAGATGTGGTTAAATTAAGATCTTGAGATGGGGAGTTATTCTGGATTATTCAGGTGAGCCCAAGTACAGTCACATGTATGGACATTTATAACAGGGAAGTAGAGAAATATTTTTATGCAAACAAGAAGCAGAGACAATGTTGCCATTGGGACAGAGATTGGAGACATATGATTGTAGACCAAGGAATGCCAGCAGACACCGGAAGCTGAAAGAGAGGCCAGAAATTGATTTTCCCAAGAGTCTTAGAAGGGTGTGATATCTGCTAAAAACTTGATTTCAGACCAGTGATGCTGATTTCAGACTTCTGTCCTCCAGGTCTGTGAGACAATAAATTCTGTTGTTTTAAACCACTAAATTTTTTGGTAACTTGTACAGCAGCAACAGAAAACTCATTCAGATGACATAATCATTTTTCACTACCAGATTTTAATAAAATCTGTCTAAGATTAATGTAACAGTGCCCAGAAGCAGAGTCATGTACAATTAGGAATTTATATGGAATTATATATTATTTTGAGGAAAATTGATTATTTCAATAAATGGTGCGAGAATAACTCTAGACTATAGGATCCACAAGAGCAGGAACTGTTTTCTATTTTCTTCAATACTGTATCTTCAGGGCCTACTACAGAGCCTAGCATATATAGGCATTCAGTAGATAATTGGTGTATGAATAAATAAATCGTAAAACTCCCAAACTTATTCAATTTAGTAATATACATCTTATAGGCTTTTCTTCAAACCTCACTTTTATTTACTTAACTGATCTCTGAGATACCTTCTATAATCAGTGGATACTTTCAAGTTCAAACCTTCTAGTCAGTATTTGAATATCACATACATAAGGAATTAAAAGTATCTGTCCCAATAACCCTCATTTTATTTTTATGAACCAGGAATTTGTACCTCAAATTACAGTTGAAGATCATGTATAAGGTAGATGCTGTACAACTATTCTCTCATTCCTCCTTAGGATCACATCCCTCACTTGGATGGGGCAGCAAAGCACCAACACAAAGACATGAAATGAAATCTCAGCTTCCCCTGCAGTGGGTCACCTGGTTCCGGTGTGTCAGGTATGGGTGAGTGTCGCAGGAGTTGTCCCCTTTCAAGGCAGCAGTCTTTTAGCCTTGTCTTCTCTTAGCCCTTTGCCAGGCCCTCTTCCAGACTGGAATCCAGACACAGAACTTGGATGGGGAGGCCTAGAAAACATTCCTCTGTACCTGGTAAGAAAAGTAAACCTTTCCTTTCTTTAAAATGTTTTGTTTGTTTGTTTTGATGGTAATTCTGTAACATGCAGCTGAATGTATTCCTAACAGAGGCATGCTGGCTGGGAAAGCAAGTAACTGGCAGGTCCACGTTTAAAACCTAAAGGTACCTGACTCCAAAATCCACGGACTTTTCATAGTACTGCACTTTCTTTTGAAAGTTCATAGGTGCTCAAATGTAGTACTTTTCATAAATGTGCCCGTTACACACCACCAATATTTTACATTCTATCAAGTAAATCTCCAGAGAAAATAATCTATAGATTAAGCTTTTAGATAGAAGGATGAATAAAAACAAACAGACTTTAGCACTCATTTATGATAAGTTTGTCCTTAAGATGCTTTCATTTGGTTAGGAAATACCTGGGGCTATTTTAAAATGAAAAATGTTTATCCACGTTTTTTATAGTTATTTTCATTGATAAGTAAAAAAAATTTCTTATCAATGGCATCATTTAGACCATGGCTCTTTTTCAACAAGAACAGTTTTTTTTTCCTTTTAAAATGTTCTTAATTTAAAAAGAAAAATCATTAAAATGAAAACTTACATGTAAAACCCTACCAACAATTGTTCATTTTAAAAAACCATCAACATTTAAAAATTTACTATGTTTAATTTTCAATTCTATAAATTATTTTGTTTCTGAAATAAATCATGACTTTATTGAACATGAGTGCAAGTATGAAATACATTTCCTGCTTCAAGGTAATGTATGTTGATAGGAGATATAAAATATAATCATGGAGATAAACTTGAAAATCCAGGATTCCATAGGATGTTCACTGGATTTATATTCAGAGATGCACTGAAAACCAAGTTTTAATATTCATTAACTGAATGACTATGGACAAACATTTCATATTTCTTGAAACTTTATTCTGTTATTTGGAAAATTAGCATGGTTACATTTGCCAAATATATTGGCTCTTGAAAAGATGAAACAAAATATACCTACAAAGTTTCTTTGAAAACTGGTATTTACTGTAAAACATATCAGTTATGTTTGGGTACTAAAAATAAATTAGAAAAACTAAATTTAATTTTATATTTCTTATTACAAGTGAGAGCATAGTGAGTGTTTGGATGAATGGGTAATAAAAATGTGGTATATATATATATATATATATATATATATATGTAATAGAATGTTTTTCAGCTTTAAAAAAAGAAGGAAATCCTGCCTTTTGCAACAATATGGATGAAAATGGAAAACATTGTATTAAGAGAAATAAGCCAGGCACAGTAAGATAAATACTGCATGGTATCACTTAGAGGTATGTGGAATCTAAAAAATTCAAACTCATGAAAGGGGAGAGTAGAATGGTTGTTGCCAGGGGCTGGAGGTTGGAGGAAATGGAGAGATGTTGGTGAAAAGGTACAAAGTTTCAGCTATGCAGGATGAATAATGTGAATGGTTTCAAACTTTTAAAAAACCTTTAGAAACATATTAAAATTAGAAATGCATATATAGTTTTTACCTCTCAAGTATATTCTATGACTTTATCCCTTGTAACTAAATTCACTTTTATTTGAGGCTTTATATGTAAGGGTATTTATTGCTACATTTTCCATAATGATAAAAAAAAAAAAGAAAAAAGTAAAACTACAAATACAGTGTATTTTCAAATATAAAATATCAAGGAATGGCTAAATAAATTATGTTTTATCTACTTCATGGAATAATAAGTAACTGTGCCATGATCATTAATTTCATTTCCTTCCTTTTGACCTTAAAATTGTTCTATTGTTTCCCCTTTATTTTTATCTCACAAAAAAATTGTAAACTAAATTTTAATTTTTCCAGACCTACTTCTTAATAATATCCTTCTTCAGAATCCTGTTTCAATATTGTTATCATTCATTGCTTGTTTTTCCCCCAACAATACTCTCCCACTGTGGCTCCTTATAATCTCAAAAAAACATTGAGAAGTTTCTTCTATCCTAAAAAAATAAAAACAAAAAAATTAAAAAATAAAAACTTTCCTGAAACATTTTGCCATATCAAGTTGAGCTTTTCCCTCTCTCCAGCACCTTTCAGTCATGTCAGTAATCTTCAAGTCCTCATCCATTTGTTAATAAAGTTTCAGGAACTGGCCACTCTGTTGGTAAAAATAGTCTCTCATAGATTTGCAGAGGTCTCCATGGTACCAAATCTAATAATTTTACAAATGCTTATGATCTCTGACCTCTATGCCTATGACATAATTGACCACTTAAACCTGGAAACAAGGGAATATAAACCAGGACCTTGATAGTAGAAAGAGGAAAGTGGAAACACATTTAGAAATATTTAAATGGTAATCCATGATTGATTGCTTGAATGAAGGAATTTGTTGATTGGTTGGATATCAGATATTTGAAGAGAGGTAATCTAGCTACCTAGCTATGTTTCAGTGGCTTGAGTGGAGGGTGACACCAGCAGCAGAATTATATTTTATAAACAAAGGATAATATTTACAAGGAAATGACGAAGAAATTGTAAATCTAATTTGGGGAAAACTGGCATTAGTAGGATATGTGTCTGAAAATCATTGCAAAATATATAGCGTCTATGAAGTATCATCCTAGGAGAGATATAGAATTAGGTGACAAGTTGGCCAGGGATACATTTTTAGGAATATTAAAGTTTTAGGAATACATATATGAAAAGGAACCCTTGGGGAGGTGGGGAGATGAACAGAGAAATTGAATGGAATATTTTCTCTTTGTTCCTCCATGTGCACTTTTCACCTAACTTCACACTGTGTTATGCCCCAGGACCAAACTCTGAGGACCAGTTCATGCCTGAGGTGTCAGTTCAATTTTTAATAGCACACTCATTCATTCTCAAAAATGTCTTTTACTGGGCAATAAATTATATCCAGACCAGGACTCTCTTACCCTCTGGCTTCCCTTTGGTTTTAGCCAATGGGGATCTGATGGAGAGGGAAGAATGACAGGGAATTAATTTTTGTGACATCCTTCCTTGACTTTTCACAGTGGGTTGATAGTTACTCACCTTATTGCCCCCAGCTGACACTAGCCACTGGTGGCAGACATGGGGGAAAGGTAAGATTCCTTTTCATTCCTCGCTTTTTTACCTATCCTTTTTCATGAGCTTTTAAATTATTCTCAATTATCACATTGGAATGTGCCATATGTTTTTGCCAAGATCTTGATTAGTGCAGGGGTACGGGCAGAACCAAGACAGTGTAGTGTCATGAAAGGCAAGAAAAGACTTTTAAGAAAATTTGTGTAATGTATTGGGTGTGTGGAGTGGTGATGGTGGTAGGAATGTCCCAGAGTGATCCAACAAGATTAGGGAAAGATTGTAAAAATTATGAGAAGGGTGCAAACTATGAAATCTTGTTCTAGGTAAGAGCAAAAATAAACATACTTTAGGTAAAAAAGAGAAAAGTTGTATCCACTTTTCTATTCAATGTAGTTAAACAGTCATTAATAAACTCATTTTGATTTTAGGAGACAGACACGGGACATCATCTCAAGTACACTTTGGCGGGGGGAAATTATAGCAAGGAGAGACAGTAATGTAAGTACAATACATTAGTACCATAGCTTACTTGAGCTTGGCTCTGCCTGTACTTAACCATGTTTGGAATAAAGGAAGCAATGAACAGAGAATTTTTATTGATATATTATTCTAAACAAACATACTTTTGTCCAGCTTTTGAAGACTTCACTTTCATCAATACTATACAAATACTTTAGCATCAATAGAGTTATCAACAGACATGGGAGGTAATAAATTGTTTAGCTCTTTTTAAATCCTGCCCTTGATATACTCATTGACTCTTATAAGCCAAGGATGCAAATATCCAGAGTGAAATGGACTTTTTTATGATTATTAGAAACAAAACTAATAACTCTTAGAAAGCAAAGACATGAACGAATACCTAAACTATGGCCATTCCGGGTGGATGATGATTATAGAGAAAAGTTAAATGAGCAGTGTGTAATAAGCTTGGAATCCTCAGGAATTTAGAAGTCATGATAATTAGCCAGTCAGAGAAGGAGTCAGTTCCTGTAGCCTTTTCCCATATTCTTATCATTTTTCAAGGGCTTGGTACATCTGGGGATTCTGATAACTGAGCTCTGCATCCAGTTTGGAAAGAGCACCCTTAATTTTAGCTGAAGGCAGAGGAGTAGAAATGTATCACCAAGGAATGGAATGCATGCCTTTTGGCTGAAAGCTGCTTAGCAGAATGCAATGTGTTTAGTATAAAAGTGCCTGGAAAGCTTAGATGTATTTTTCTTTAAATCTATGAAAAATTGTCTATGCCTATAAGGGACAGAAACCCTAAGCACTTATTAAGAAAATAGGAACCATCTTAAAAAAGAAAAACATTTTTCAGTAACATCTCCATCATTGCTCACTGTTCTGTTTCCTATTTCATAGGCCAGACCACCTGGGATTTTGTAACCCCCCAAAACTTCAAACTCCCTCTATTGCCATTCAAGTTCCCATAACTGGACAACATGTTCTTTCTAAAGTTCAAATTCAAGAATATCTGCTGGACAAAGCCTATCCCACTCAGAAAATTAGCAGAATCAAGAACTATCAATAGACATTGTGCTATTTCCCCAAAACATTCAATGTGCTTTTGAAGAGACCTCTAAAACACTCAGTCTCCTGGGTTTGCATGAGTACATAGTCAATGAATGAAGGGAGAACAATGTCTGGCACGTATAAACTCCATGCAAGGAAAATTTTTTTAATAAAATTAATTATTCTTCAAATTAGTAAAATAGTTTGAAACATACAATTTCAATGTGCCAAAATGAAAATTTTATCCCTTGATTAACAAATGTTGTTAGTGGCCACTGGCTTAACGCTTCCATATTCTTGAAAGAAGAAAGTAGTATATAAGCAATGGTTAAACATAGAACGGGATAACGATGGGACTTCTGGTATAACCCCACCCCCACCCCAGTGTTTTAGAGGAGACCAGGGAGCCTTCTAGAGTCTCTAAAGTTATAGATGTGTGCAGCAAACTTTTTTCTTTTTCTTGGGACAGTTGTCATTACCATTGTGGTCTACTCTTCAGGAAACTGAAACAGTTTTCCCATCCTTTGTTCACAGAGCACTTAGTCACCAATCACTCTTTCCTAAAGGACTTTTCTTCTATTTGGGAGAGGGGACTGAACATGTATTGCACAGGACATTGAAGATCACTCTTCACAGGGAACTGCATTCAGAACCCAAACATTAACTTTCCTTACTGCAAGTTAATGAAAGAGTCCAGATTCTCCTGTTATTCAGAATGAATAAAATTTGGGGAGGGGTCAGAGAAGGTCATTTTGAAGCCCGATAGGACTCATGTTTATGTCATGTTCTATATTATTTCATTAATAATAAAGCTGGGAGGTTAAGGTTAGCAGATGTAAGCTATTATATATAGAATGGATAAACAACAAGGTCCTACTGTATAGCACAGAGAACTATATTCAATATCTTGTGATAAACCATAATGGAAAAGAATATTAAAAAAACAATGCATGTATATGTATAACTGAATCATTTTGCTGTACAGCAGAAATTATTAGAACATTGTAAATCAACTATACTCCAGTAAAATAAAAAATAATAAAGCTGATATACAATACCCATCTGTCTGATCCTCAAATTTTATCTGTTTGGAATTTGTAACTGATTTTAAGGTCTAAACAATTATTACTCCTAAAATTCAAATTCCCACCTAATTTCAATCATGTCTTTCCCTATAATTTCTAAAAAGATTCATGTAATCTGCCTAATTTAACCAATCAGTAATTCTGAAGAATAGAAATGTCAATGTCATAAAATTCCATTAGTAGAAATTGGAATATTTAATGGAATTGGTCATTAACTTTACTTAGCTTTTCTCACATTGAATAGCACTTTTTCGACCATGTAGAGTGTTTTGCCACAAACAGAAGCTCAGTAAGTTTTGCTGATTAGTTTTAACGAGTGCAGGATTTTTTTCCTTTGTCAGGAAAAGCTATTCTATTAGATAAAATATTGACACAAGGAGGAAGTCGACATTTGTGATCCAAGTACTTCCAATGTTAATATGCTTAAGAGAATACAAAATACAAATAAAACTAGACTATAAAATGATTTTGTCTTCCCCTGATTAGGAAAAACTACCAGAAGTGTAACATAAACAAATGTGCAAACTGAGTAAGCATATTCCCTATTGTCTTTTTTTTTTTTTTCCTTTCTTAGCGGCACGCGGGCCTCTCACTGTTGTGGCCTCTCCCGTTAGCGGAACACAGGCTCCGGACGCGCAGGCTCAGCGGCCATGGCTCACGGGCCCAGCCGCTCCGCGGCATGTGGGATCCTCCCGGACCGGGGCACGAACCCGCGTCCCCTCCATCCGCAGGCAGACTCTCAACCACTGCGCCACCAGGGAAGCCCCCCTATTGTCATTTTTATTTCTGCTTTTCTATGTTAATCAAATTCTGACTCACATAGGACTTGATACTATTATATTAGGAAAGAATAATGTATCATTATTTACAAGAGAAAACCTTATACTGATACAAGGAAAACCCTTTTTTTTAAGTTGGAAGGCTTTTTGGAAAATATTTGCTATTTAATGTAGACTGTATAAAGAGTCTAGGTTTGTCAAAATCATTTCAATGAAAAAACGATAGCAATTTATTTATCTAAACCACACACATACACATTTATCTCATTTGTTTAAACAGACACACACATACATACACAAACCCCATGATATAATTGAAAGATCAGATCCTGTTGTTCTAATCCCAAACAATTAATATATTTGTATTCTCTTTCAAACAATACCTATATTGCTACACATTTAAAATCTGTGGATAACTTTACCTTAATCTGGTCCTTGCACAAAGTACAAATACTCTTTTATTTTTTTTTATGTGAATACACATTTCAGTTTGTCACACAAAAAGGCGGCCTATTTCCTTTAAGTATCATGGAAAGCAACTGGAGTTCTAGTCACTGGAGTAATGGGAAACCTTGAGTTTTTGCCCACTAAGAAGACCTATCAGCTAATTTGAAAAGAATTTCATTAACACAAATAATCAGGTAGAAGAAACAAAAATTTTGAGGTAGTTTTATGACCAAGCAGGGCCCTATGCGGCTTCCCCAGAATAGACCTCCCACCCAAGTCCTCCATCTGTCTCTCGTCTACAGAAAAACTTTAGCCTCCTAGGCTTTCCCCTAGTTCTAAAGAGTAAATTTAATAAGAGAAGTGAGAAAATGCAGAAAGAAGGGAAAGCAGTTAAGCAAGACAAAATAATAATAGTTTAACCATTAAGCAAAGTCAAGAACCTTTAGTTCTTCCTCAAGGGCTATAGATAATATTCTGAGCTATAGTCTTTGAGCTGTTTTGCAGATACTGAAACCCCCACAAGGTGGAAGAAGTTAATTGTATGCTGCACACAAGCATGTAGACCCCAGACCAGTAGGAACCAGGAGGTTGATGATGTTGATCCCTGTTTACCTTACCACTAACCAGTTAGAGGAATGTCCATGAGATGGTCACAAACCCCAAAACCCCCTTCCTTCACCCTATTTTTAAAACCTGTCTCTGAAAGCCTTCAGGGAGTTTGGGCCTTTTAAGCACTAGCTACCCTGACTCCTTTTTTTGTGCAGCCCTGCAATTAATGCTGTACTTTCTTTCACCACAACTGGGTGTCAGTAGATTGGCTTTACTGTGTGCAGGAATGTGAACCCAAGGTTGGTTTGGTAACAGTTGTACTTAATATTTTAACATAAGCCTTGCTTATCCTTTGCTTATTCCCTAAAGAGATAAAATCTGCATCCCAGATTCTTAGGAGAATTGACACAGAATGGCCTATACATGATTGCAAACTATGTTTTCAAATGAACATTGAGAAATATTATCTCTATCTCTAGGTCTCTACCTCTGTATCTCTCTGTCCTCTCTCTTTTTCTCTCTCTCTTCCTAAGCTTGCCTATCCTTCCATTCTTTCTTCCTTACGATGCCTTTTCATATTGTGACTCTCGAGTCACCTTTTGCCAATTTTCTACTTCATCCTTGCCTCACAATCCATGTTATAGCAACAGAGAACATATTTCAGTTACAGAAACATGCAATGATTTCTCCCACTTAAGTCCATCCATTTAGATATTTTTGCCTTTTTCCCTGCCTTTCCTCAATTCCTGATTTATACTTTTGACTTCATTTTAAATGGTACGGTCTTTGAGATGCCATTTCTTCAGCTCTCCCATTCTGCATTAGGGGTAGGATTGCCATATAAAATATAAGATGCACAGTTAAATTTAAACTTCAAATAAAGAATGAATAATTGTTTAGTATAAGTATATTCCAAATATTGTATGGGTATGTTCTTTGTTTATAAACATCGAGGGGGAGAGTGGGTGGAGGGACAAAGAGCCCTGCAACAGATGCAGACTTGTGAGCAGGATAGAGCTAAGGAGGATTATTTAATAGGTTTAACTGTGGAGTAATTTTAATTCAATACAATGGCATCTCCAACTAAAACTTTGTTCTAAAAAGTGGCTTCATTTTCCTTGACCTTGAAAGATCAAGTACTTAAACCATCATTTTGAGAAAAATCCACCCATTCTGCTCCCTTCCATGAAATCTCTTTTGAATTATATTTGTGAATGATCTGAACAAGTTATACCATTTTGAAACACAGAAGACTAGATTCTTATGGGTTGACTAGTAATTGAAGAATGAAACTTTTTTTTTTAGAATGAAACATTTTAATTCCATTATTATTAAGCAGCTAGAGTGAAATTTCACTCCTGCTATGTATTACAGAATGAGTACAGGATTATATAACCAATGAGTTAGGTGATATCCACTCAGAGGTTGATAAAACATTCATGTTATTTGAGGGAAATTGTTATTTCACTCAAACTGACATGTGTACCTGAAAATCACAGGACATAAAAGCATTTTAAAAATGTAATCATGGTGTTTGCCATCCACTAATATAACAGTATCTAATTCCCTATCAGTATTATTAAACCCAGTTAAAATAAAACCCAATACATTTGACCCTTGAACAATACGGGCTTGAAACACACAGGTCCACTTATACATGGTTTTTTTCAATAGTAAATACTACAGTACTACACGATCTGCATTTGGTTGAATCAAAGGAGGCAGAATTGTGGAAACGGAGGGCTGGCTATAAATTATACACAGATTTTTGACTGCATGGATTGTCAGCAACCTTAACCCCACATTGTCCAAAGATTAACTGTATTAGTTTCACCTTATTGGCTGTAATGAATATTTTTAAAATGCTAACTATAATAATAAATCAAATTACAAAATTTTACATTCTTTATGATATCTTTGTAAGGCATACATATGTTTTATATACACATATATATCACACACAGGTATATATAAGAAAATGCTGAAATAAAGATATTGAAATAACTGGACATGTACCCAATAAAATATCATTAATTGTTTTGGTGGTTACCTCTGATTGGGGGGCATGGGAAACAGATAACTAGATTTTCTTCCTTACTGAGTAATATCTTCTAAATGTTCCTAATGAACATACTTTCATCAGGTAAAAAATAGTTTTTAAAATAGTTATACTTTAAAAATCTTTTTACCTTTTATTACTCACATAATTTACCAGAGGCCTAAGTAAATATAAGCTCTATTGAGCTGTATATGCTTAGAAAAGCTAAAATGTGTAACCAGCCAGATGATGAAATAGCATAGAAGTCAATAATTTGCTTCCTAATAAGCCGCATGTAAGTCATTTCTTGAGTGAAGAATTTGGTCAATTGTACCTTGTTTGCTATTATTATTTATATCTTCAAGTGAATATGTTTAACATTTTCTTCAGGGTCTCTCTCTGTAGTTATTGATGATTTCAGCCATTCATTGGCATATGCACACATGCTGAATTAAAATATACCTGGGGATGAATCTCTCATTTTTAAAAAGTAGTAGATTTGTTCAAGAAAATACTGCCCTAAAACCTCTGTGTTGACAAATTAATCTTTACAAACACAGAGAAATCCCTAATGTGCAAACAAGTGCTCAGGGCACGAAATGTGAAAAATAACCTGAACTTCATCATCACCATTCAAATATTTCCCCATGTTTATCTATTGAAAATTACATAGCATGTCTAACAGAGAATGTTCTAAATCTATAAAATGCTATGCAGTTATTTTTAAAATTTATTTATTTTATGCATTTTTGCCTGCGTTGGGTCTTAGTTGCTGCACGTGGGCTTTCTTTAGTTGTGGCGAGCGGGGGCTACTCATTGTTGCGATGTGTGGGCTTCTCATTGAGGTGGCTCCTCTCGTTGCGGAGCATGGGCTGTAGGCGCTTGGGCCTCAGTAGCTGTGGCTCGCGGGCTCTAGAGCACAGGCTCAGTAGTTGTGGTGCACGGGCTTAGTTGCTCCACGGCATGTGGGATCTTCGCGGAGCAGGGCTCGAACCCATGTCCCCTGAATTGGCAGGCGGATTCTTAACCACTGCACCACCAGGGAAGTCCACTATGCAGTTTTAAGTAAAGTCATTTTTAGTGAGATGAACTACTACATGGCAAAGCCAGAACATAAAAATCCATCCAAAAAGCCTTTTTAAAATAAATGTATTAAAACTGTATTACCAAAAAAATATATTATTAAGGCACAAACAAGGCATACATAAAGTTAGAAATATTACTAAAATTGTTATTGTGTAGTCCTATTTAACTGTAAAATTCTTAACAAATACACTAGTCATGTGTACAAGTATTTTTTAGCAACTATTATATGTACTCACATTTTAATACTCGCATATGCTTTAGTGTGATAATGAATACAACTATCTCAGATACATTTGTTTCTTCCAAACCAGTCATCTGGGCTAAAATGAAATACAGAATAAATGACTGTTATAAAAATGTTGTAGCTCACTTTATATTCATTACAAATTGTCTTCCTTGCTCGCACTCAAAGTTGCAGCTCTGGAAAAATATTGTTTCTTAGAATTCTGGCCTCTGAATTTAGAGTCCTCTAATCTCACTTACATACTCCCAAAGGTAGGACAAAATTCCCATTATCTTTTGAGGACAGCCATTTTGAATGAACATTCTCTACACGCTGTCACCTTTTGCTTATCTCACACTTATTTTCTACTCATTTCAACCATTCACAACCCATCATTCCATTGAGACTCCTTCTTCCTCCTTCTTGGGAAATTTACAGAACTATCAGAACCACGCTTAATTGCTGGAAACATCTAAAACTTTCCTCTCCTTTGATATATTCTAACCTGGATATTTTTAATCACCTTCAGAACTGTTTGGATTTCCCTTCCTCGTTTCAGGCTTCTCTTACTGTCCTTCAAGTGTGGACTTCTCAAGGCTCTGTCTCACCCTCTTTTCTTTCCAATCTACCACTCTTCCGTGCTTCCTTGACATTGTACCTATTTCAGTGGCTGCACTATTTACAGTCTGATGAGGTCCATATTTATTTCTCCACTTTGAATCATTCTCCTCTCTGTTTGTGGATGTTTAACTATTTTCTGGACATTTCCACAAAGAGGTTTCATTAGACACCTCACACTCCATATATTAACAAAGGGGTGTTTCTTCTTCATTTATAATCTGACTTAGTCTGTGACTAGTCAACCTAGTTGCATAAACCAGTACTATTCTTGGGATATTCTTTGACTCTTCTTTTTTTTATACCAGGAACAGTCAACTACCAAGTCCTCTCAAGTTAACTTCCAGAATATTTCTTGACTTTGTACACTTCTCTAGCACCCTTTAAAAAAATATATTTGACATTATTTAAAATCTATCTACGATCTGGTCCATGCCAATCTCTGAGCAACACCACATGTTATATGATCTGCAACAAATCAATATAAATGTTTAAAATCTAACATGGCAAACTTGTTTCAGTTCTCATATATTAAGTACAACTCATCTTAGAGAAGTTACCAGAGACATATAGGTCTAGTTATATTATTATTACAATTCCTGTGGCCAGTAGTAAGCCATGTGAAACTCTTTGGGCCCCAAAGCTTAAACTTTTAATTGGCTGTTTCTGTGCTAACTACTTTAAAAATCTTTTCTAATCCTCTTTCTTGACATGTCCTTTTTCTTCAAAGTGTTTTTAAGATTTTCTTTCTCAGGTTAAACAGGAAACTTAGAGATTTTTTCCAATTTAACTACTACCATAAGAGATAAAAATTTCACTGACATTGCCAGCATCTTCTATGGTATGATTCATTTCCACATTTGAAGAAAAGACTGATCTAAGAATCTGTTTTCCTGATACATTAGTTCCTAATAACCCATCTTATCTTTGATCTTTAATGTAAAGCACTATGTTCTTATTCCTTTTACATTTATCTTAAAATATCTATCTCTCTGAATTGGATGGAATTTTTAAATTATAGCACTTGCGTTGCTGGTCTTAACGTTTGCTTATCGTGATATTACAATCTCCATATATACACAACATGGAAAATGAATAGAGGATTTTGAAAAAAAATAAATAACTATATATCATCACATAGTTTTAGATATAAAATGTAATGATACCTTGAAACTTCTCCATAATTACATCCCATGCGGAACCCTGGAACCATCCATATTTCTGAACATTCTATTTAATAATACTTTGCTTTCCACTCCAGTTTTGCAAATGGGCTTATTTGTCTTTTCATTTTAAATAAATAATATTACACTGAATCCTTATACAACTTGCTTTTTCTTGATCAATATTGTTGTAGGAGTCACCTCTGTTTATGCATGTGGCCACAGTCCAGTTCCTTTAGAGTACTCAGATGTATGAACAATCAGATTTATCCATTCTACTCTTGATTGAAAATTTAGTAATTTACAAATTTTTGCATTTACAAACTATTCTGCTATGATAAATCTTGTTATGACTCATGGCGGCTCACTGAATATGTATACCTAGGAAGGAAATTGCTGCTGAGAGAGTATGCAATACTTCATGTTACAGAAAATGCCAGATTGTTTGCCAGATTATTTCTATAAATGAACTCTTCCATCAGGAGAATATGATCTCTAGGGACTCCAGGCCATTGTCAATCCTTTTTATTATTCAACTCCTACACTATTTACCACTCTAAGGCCAAATGTTGTGTAATTATTATTTTAATTTTAATTTGCTTGATAACATGAGTTTGAGCATCTTCACAAAAATCTTCATGATTTATATAAGGAATCTATTTGTAAAATGCTGTCAAAATCTTTTAACCAGTTTTCTATTACTTTGCCTAATGTATATTAATTGTTAATAATTTTATGTTTTGGCTACTAATGATTTGTGGGTTAGCAATGTTTAAACTATCCTTCTCAGCTTGTAGCATTTTACTTTCTTTATAGTGTCTTTTGGTGAACAGAGTTTTTGATTTGAATGTAATAAAAAACTGCTATTTTTAATAAACTTTTAATTGATGAATAATTTTAAATTCAGGTTTCCAAGATATACATACCCTTCAAGAGATTGCCCTGTTGCTAAAATTATAACTATGCAACATTCATCACAACTAAGAAGTAAATGTTGGTACCTTACTATTAGCTAAACTCCGGTAACCTTATTAGGATTTCATTAGTTATTCCACTAACGTCCTTTTTTTATTCCAGAATCCAGCCCTGTATACCACATTTTATTTTTCTCTCTTGTCCACTTAATTTCCCCTGATCTGTTACAGCTTCTTAGTTTTTATGTTTTGTTTTTTGTTTTTTTTCCTGATGATCTTGACAGCTCTGAGAAGCACTGGGCAGGTATTTTATAGAGTATTTATCAGTTTGGATTTGCTTGATGTTTTTCTCATGATTAGCCTTGGGTTATGGATTTTGGGGAGGAATAACACAGAGTTGAAGTGTCCTTCTCATGACATCATATCAGCAGGTATATGATATCAGTATCATTTATCATGATGATATTAACCTTGATTACCTGGCAAAAATAGTATTTGGCAGGTGTCTCCACTGTAAAGTTAATTTTTACTCCATTCCACACTCAATTATTTAGAAACAAGTCATAAAGTCCAGTCTGCCCTCAAGGAGAGGGGGTTATGTTCCATCTACTGGAGAGGCAAGTATCTACCTAAACTATCTGAGATTCTATAAGGAAGATTTGTATCTTATCCTCTCAGCTGTTTAGTTTATATATTCATTCATTCATTCATTCTTTTCAAACTTATAGAGGTTCATCTTATACTTTGGGTTGTAATCCAGTACTATGCTGTTTATTTTGCTGCTCAACATGCTCCAGCTTTGGCCATTGGAAACTCTTTAGATTTGATTTCTCTGTTCACTTCCCATGTCCCCAGCATTGTGCCATCATTCATTCACTTATGGGTTCAACCACAGAATACATGTACAGCAGTTTCAGAATTTTTACTCGTATTCCCAAGTGAAACAAATTCACCAACTTAGCACACATATATAGTTCCTTTTGTTTTTACATATGCAGTTTCCAGTCAAAACACAATTTCCCAAACTTACTTAGATCAGTTCCTTTTTTTCCAGACTCCTCTCATTGAGGATGTGTCATATATTTGCAACATATATTTGCATTGTTACATGTTTATATTTAGATTATTTTGTCATAGTCTGCAACCTTCCTGTGTTTTCCTTTTTTCTTTTTTTTTTTAATTTGTATACTAACCTAATGCCTTTGTATGTCTTATTTAATCTCTATGTAATTTGAAATCATAAAAATACTTCTTTATTCTCTTCTGAGAGTTTAAAATGTTTATTTTATTTTACATTATTTTATTTTGTTTCTGTATTTATTCATTTACTTTGATTTCACTATGCTGGCTAAGACCTGCAGTAGCACATTAAACCAAACTTGTGGTAGGCATTCTGCCTGAAATTATTTATAATCTTAATGGTAATGCTACCAACATATTACCATTAACTATTTAATTGATAGCAAATTTTTAAGGATATCTTTTGCTTGTATAATGGCACTTGAAATTGCTGACTAGTCAAAACTAATTAACTTTGGACCTGTAAAAAGTTAATACACAGAAACCTTATCAAATAGAGTGGGAAGCCCAGAAGGGAGAGCTCTCAAGCCCTGTGACAATAGCAGAGCCCAACGAGAAAAAAGACTCCTTTTCTTTCCTGGCAATGACTCAGCCAATGAGAAGCCGGGGACTCTCTGTTTCCTACAGCCCTCTCTCCCAACTTCCTTTTCTCCTCTATAAAAACATTCTCCTTCCCTTGCTGTGCGGGAACTTGCACATAGCTCATCATGATTGCAGATCCTGCCCAAATGCACAAATGATGCCAAATAAACCCATCTTTGCTGGAGAAATATCTGACAGTCTATTTGTTTTAGGTCAACAGACCACACAACAAGTGTGGATTTAATTGAGTTCTCTATGGATCAAGGGGGTTTAAAAGGTTGTCACAATTCTAATTTATTTTTTCTTCTTTCCATCCATAGCAATAGCCAAAACAGACAACTTTCTTTCCCATCTCCCTTTATACAGTGTTTATTTTACCCAGAAATTGTAACACTCAAGGGTCTTGGACTGATTCACAGGCCTGAGGCTCTGTCTCCTATCCCCCCAAGTCACCACTGAAACAAAGCAGCTTGTCACTGGGTCATACCCACACCCTCAGGGCAGCCTCCAGATCCACTGCCTTGCTATCTCTCTGGAGTACTTCCCTTTCCTCGTTCTGGCTTATGATTTTTCTTACTTTCTTACAAGTTAGTCATGCACTTTTCTTTTTAAAAATATTTTATCCAGCACTTAAAATTTTCTGTGTGAAATTACTTTTCAAGATCAATAATTTGCTATGTTCTGTTTTTAAATATAATTTCCCTCAATGTTTTCTTTACCCTTTCCATCATCCTTCTCTTTTAAAAAACTCTTTAATCATTTATTTTTAATATATATGTTGATACATTATTTTGCTTAAACTTAGGGTTTTCCATTAATTATTCTAAATAAGATGAAATAGGCAAAGCACAACTGAAGAAAAGCAGAGAAAATGGAATATTAGCTGTGTTACAAATGCAAGAATAGGAAAGGATTTGAAAAAGAATGAGCTTAAGATGCAAAATATAACTCACAGTTAAAGAGATGGTATTCTTACTATTAGCAATATTACATCCTAGTTTGAATATAATTTATAGCTTCTCAGACTAGCAAAATATCATCACATTTTTCACACTGCTAAAAACTTGGAACATCTGGCATTATAAAATACATAGCTCTAGATCTTTGTATTTTATTATTTATATAGATATGTATATACATATATATATTTTTGATCACAGACTGTGTAATATTATGGTTCTTAGAAATGTAAGCCAAAGCAAGTTATTAAAACAAATATGATACACAAACACTTGAAATCATATATAGATTTTTAAAATTGTGAGACTGCTAAATTCCAGCTTTCTGTAACTTTGTAGTTCCTAGAAAACTGTGTCTTAGTATGAACATCATTACATTGAAACTGATACAAATTTAGCAGCTAAATGGGCAGATCTTTAAAAAATGTTAATCAGCCTTACTAACTCAGTAATTATCCATGTTTTCATATAGAAGAAATAAGGAATACGAAATAGCTGAAGGCTTTGTATTTCAAAGCTGAAGTCTGGTATAGTAGCAGGAGGGAAATAATGACAAATTCATTCACTGATGATTTCAGATAAAAATTCCTAAGGTATCATGTTTTAAAAGATATCAGAACTTTGAAAGTAGGTTTTTTTTTAAATAACAAAATTGGCTTTGTTTTATTATATATGAAATGACAATCTACAAATTGCAAATTATGATTTAGTTGAAAACTTTAAATCTATTTTGGTTAGCCATGTCCTTGAATTTTATGTGCATGTATGGGGTGTGTGTGTGTGTGTCCCCTCACATTCTGAAATTTTAAAATTTTCTTTACTTCCATGACAAAATTCATTACTTGTTTCCATCATATCTCTGTGTATTTTTTTTTCTTTCTTTCTTTTTAATCCCTGCTCCTTCCCCATTTTCCTCTTTACACTACTTTGGTCCCTTGAGATAAAATCCTTCTGTGACACTTGACAGAAGAAGTGAAAGTTGGCAAGGCCAAGTCCATCACCTGTTCAGTGGTAACAAGGGCATGAGGGCATGGACCAATAACCTAGATTGATGCCTCTGATGTCTCAAACTTTGACTAGACTGAGAAGTACCAAGTCAAATGGATTATTAGTACAATTAAAGTAATTAAACAGGAAGCCATTAAGCTGAGGTAGCTCTAATGCCCTGGTAGTGGAAGTAAGCAAACCAAAACTTAAGCCAAAGTCAATTCCTGTCTCCTCTCCAAGAAAATAAAATTTGAGACCAACTAACCACAAAAGCCCACTGAGCTTTCCCAAATAAGGCAACCACTTAAGCTATAGCCAATCAAATAGTTTTCTTACTTTGCTTCCATATCTGCCCTATAATAGCCTTTCCCCTAGCTCCTGTCTGAGGAGCATCCCTAACTACTTTCGGTTTGGCGCTGCCCATTAAAACCTATGTTTGCTCAAATAAACTCTTGAAAGTTTCAATGTACCCATGATTACTGGCCACTTCTTCTCCAAGATCCCTTCAGTTCTGTTGTCATGTTTTACCTAAGGCAGCCAATATGATTTTTCTAGTGTGTGCAGTTATAAACCCTAGCTAATATACTGTTATTTTTCTTAGATTCTTCCTTGGTTACTTCTTGTTCTTGGCTCTAATTAACACTGTAAATCCTTTACATCACTATTCAGCTCTTTATCCTTTACACTCATATATCCAGTTAGCTACAAGATATATCTATTTGGATGCTCAAAAGCAAACCCCTCAACATAACTTGCCCCTAAAACCTGTAAATCTTGTATTTCTACTCTCAGTTAATAATGAGGTCCTGCACTCAGTCACCCCAGGCAGAAATATTTGAGTGATTCTAAACTATTTTTTATTTGAAACCATTTACTCCAAACCAGTTACAGAAATCAGCCTAATTAAATTCCTAAACTTTTCTAGATTCATTATCTTTCTTATCATTGCTGTCTTAATTTAGATTCTCCCAATATTTTGTCCAGCATATTAATTTTTCTTCTTTTTAATCTCCTTCTCTTCAGTTTTAAATCATCTCTCAAATAAAATTTATTCCATACTATATTTGTCTAAATACAAAAATTCAGACCATAAAACTTTCAAAAGAATCACTGTGGCTTACAGTACATCAAGCCAGAGCCTCTGATTAGTATCCATAACATTTCTCATGGCCTTCATCTATCTGGCTTCAACCATGACCAGTCCCTGATATGCACCTGATGATCTGGAATATTTCTGTAAACACTACTCTTTTGCTCATGCTATTATTTTTGTTACCCTATATTCACTCTCCTAGATAAGTTCCACTTCTTTTAAAATAGTTAACTCAGGTGCTATTTCTTCTTCTATGCATTACTCTTGCACTCCATGTGTACTTTAAGAATATATATATATATATATATATATATATATATCATTCTTTATTTTAATTTTGATTTACTTCCTGTCAACCCAGAGCAAACTGTGAGTTTCTGGAGGGTTGAGTTCATGAGGACTGGGTATCAAAGTTTGCTATCGACTTCAGCAGAAGAAATAAAAAGATGGAAGGATCATAGTGGTCAGTAGATAAAATCAAGTAGGGTGGTAAAAGGATGGTTTAGGTAAATGAATTTAGTCAAAGATGAGCTCTTGTGGATGGTGTTTATAAATGAGATTGGAAATAGGATTGGGAAACTAGATTGTATCTTTTCATTCTTCCAGTGTGAGTCAGTAATAATATCAGCCTCACATTAAAAAGTGAAATCAGATCTGCACTCTCCATTAGAAGGCTTCACAGTGAGTATAAAATCAGGACGAAGCTGACTTTTATCTAAGCAGAGATTTTAAAAGGTTGTTTTTGAGTTTGTAAAAACAAAACAAATAGAATGGACCCGGCGTTCATGATCTAGAGTTTTGATTTCAAGATCGGTGAATTCATGGTTAGTCTGTAACTGCAATTTGATCACTCACCCTGCGAACCCATCTCAGTTACAAGTGCTATGATGTGACTTTTTCTACTTCAGCAGAAGCTGCCTAGAGACAAATTACTTTGGTGTGTCAGACTGAATTCACCCTAGTAGCTGCTCAGGGATGGCATTTCATTTGGATGCAGAAGCCTTGAAAGTTTCGCCCTTTGACCTTCGGGATGACATCCTCTGCCCGATAGTCATTATTTTCCACCTCCAGCTCACTAGGTTTCTTAGCAGAGTAGTCATTAGAGCTCCACAGGCAGCATAAATGACCAGGTATAGATGTTTCCGTTTTCAGAAATTGGAGGGGAGGAGATGAAAGGAGCGAAAAAACTCCAAACTTGCTTTTATTCATGACTTCATCTTTCCCTTGCTGGCTCTGAAGCCCATCACTGTTGATTTCCTGTGATCCTGGATTTCCCTGATATATTTTAAACCACTCCTGTCTCTAGAATGTAATTTGGCTTTATTGTGGTATCATCCCAGGGAATATTACATGATGTTTCTGTTCTACAAGTCTGAAAACTGCCTTTAAACAAAGGTTTAAATTAAGTTAAGTAAGATGTGTAGGAAT
The DNA here is from genome assembly GCF_949774975.1 of Lagenorhynchus albirostris. Lineage (NCBI taxonomy): Eukaryota > Metazoa > Chordata > Mammalia > Artiodactyla > Delphinidae > Lagenorhynchus > Lagenorhynchus albirostris. Next base: position 120,588,123 of record NC_083099.1, read on the forward strand.
AAAGCAGAATCAAGCCTGGGGAATGATAGAACTCCTCTGAGTAGGTTAAATATGCCATAAGGATGTTTCTAGAGGGAGAGATCAGTGTTGAGTGGGTGTTGATATAATGGCAAGTAATCTATTTCCCTTAATCCCAGAGATACTGTTAACTCCTATTTTCTTATGCCGTTTTTCTGCTCTCCATACCTTCCACCTCCTGCCTTAATATCCTCCTCTCCTCCCTTCCCTCCTTGATTTTCTCATTCTCTATTTCTGTCTCTCTTTCCCTGTAAAACTCTTTTACACATCATGAATGTGTTGCAAGAATGCTGAAATCTTCTTAGTCTTTGCCATTATGGAAGTTCAGTTTTATTCTTCAATAACAATCTACTAGAAAAGGTAAATTGTCTTTAAATGTAATTTTTTTGCTAGTTGTGTTGGTTTCACCATCACACACCATAGATAACGATTGCCTCTTATTTGCAAATCATTTTACATAACTACCAGCAATACAAGAGAACTCTGCTTCCTACAAATCCTTGCTGATGCTTGGAATTGTCCTTTTTATTAATACAGCTTTTTTAAACTGCACTTATTTAAAGTGTATAATAGTTAGGTTTTAGCACATGTAACACTTGTGAGGTCATCACCACAGTCAAGATAATGAGCATATCTCTCACCTCCCAAAGTGTCCTTGTACCATTCCTTTTGTAATACCGCCCTGCCCTCACATCTCCACACCCCACCCCCCACCCCGCCACCTCCCCTCTTCAACCTGCCTGTGTGGCAACATTGGTCTCTGTCACTATGCATTCATTTGTATCTTCTAAAATTTTGTATAAATAGAATTATGCAGTTTGTACTTTTTAAAAAATATCTGACATTTCAATCAACATAATTGTTCTAGGTTTTATTCCTTTTTCTTGCTGAGTAGGACTCAGTAGATATACGACCTTTGTTTATTTATTCATCTCTTGTTGCACATTTTGGTTGTTTTCAGTTTTTAACTCATAAATGAAGCTCCAAAAGGCATTCATTTACAAGTTCTTCTATGGATATATGCTTTCATTTCTTTTGAGTAAATACCTAGGAGTGGAATTACTGGGTCATATAATACTTTGATACTTAATTTCTTAAAACAGCAACAACAAAAACTTCTCTATTTTCCAAAATGGTTGTACCATTTTACATTCCCACTAGCACCTTTCTTGAAGATCTTTACCATACATGTATTGATTCTGTTTCTGCTGTATTCTGTGCCATTGACCTATTTGCCCAAATTTAGGCCAGTATCACGTTTTCTTGCTCACTCTAGCTTTGTAGAAAGCTTTGACACTATGTAGTGTAAGTTCTTCAACTTTGCATTTCCATATGAATTTTAGAATTGGTTTGATGATGTCTACAAGAAGTCTGTTTATTTTTTGATTGAGATTTTCTTGAATTTATAGATTTCTTAAACTTTCATTTCAGAAAACACATTAATTTAAAATTTAGTCCTGATTAATACTTGCAGTGGATATAAAATTGTAGAGTTAAAATCATTTTACCATGTAACATAAATTAATGACAATTTTCTCCTAACATCTTATCTTTGGATAAAGATGATGATGTCAATCAGATTATTGTTCCATTATCCATAACCTGTATTATTATTATTTCTATCATTATTTATTAGTATTATCTTTATCCTTGTTTCAAATTTTCACAATAATGCTTATGGGTGTTAAATCATTTTTCCAATGCTGTATGGTACTTTTTGGGACCTTTCAACCTGAAAACTAATATCTTCTTGAGAGATCAAGAACACTTTAGTTACTCATATTGTTATTAATTATCTTCCTTTCTTTTTCTCAGTTTCTTTAAAGAGAAACTCATGTTGAAGTTCTTGGATTAACCTCCCTTTCTCTTAAAATGTAATTTATTTATCACCTCTTTCAATATTTGCTTTACCTTCTGGAAGATTCCTTGAGTCCTGCTGTTGCCGTAATTGAGATTTTGCCCCCAGCATTTTTTAAAAATTTCTAATTAATTTAAGTTCCCTTTTAGTCTCTAAATTTACTACTTTTCTAATATCTTTAATATTCACGCCCAACTTTTGGTATTGTTGCTTTTTCTAAGATGTCAGTGCTCTCTGTATGTTCAATCATATTTATAGATGAAGTTATAGATTTTAGTATAGGCAGTTATTTCAGGTTTCTTGCCCCATTCGTTTTTGTTTTTGTTTTCCTTCTGCAGATGGATCATTTGACTGGGGAGGGCTGAGTGAGATCTGTATATATTCAGACACACCATATTACTCCATTTTAATGAGTAAGTGACAGTGGCAACTGAGGGTGGTACCTCTCTCTTCATCCGGACAAATGCCAAAATTATGGTTAATTCTGGTGTTCCAAGTTCTATTTCACAGCCTCAGTTGTTCTCAATTACAATATCTATATTTTGTTTAGTGAGTTGTTCTTTCATTTTATCCTGGGATAAAGGAAGAACTGCGCTGCTCTTGTCAAGAAAGGATCAGGCTGACTGGCTCTGCTCTTCTACACTTGCCTCCCTAATACTTTCCTTGTTTACTGTGTCTCTTTCTCTACCTAAGAGAAAACAAAAAGTTCTTCTAGTGCTCTACTAATTCTTGCCTCTATGGCATTAGATATTGAGAATGAGTGGCTTCACCACCTTTGGTGCAAACACCTTTGCTTAAGAAGGAAGATGTGACATCTTGAGGTCATATTGTAACCTTTACACAGAGTGTGGAAAGTCTCAGCAATATTGGTAAGAGACTTCGGCAGCTGTGATTATTCTTCCAGTGGGCAGGGAGGTTTTCAACAGGCAGAAATGGCATAACTACTGCTTTGGATATTGTCATAAAAATGTGATTTCATCATAGGGAATTTGAGCAGCAGAAGAAGATATTATGGATTTTATTTGAATGCTGGCTAAGAAAAACTAGCCCATGGGATGTACTTGAGTTAGATTTTTGTATTTCAGAGAAATATTAAGGTTATATTTTAAGATGATAAGAACTTCTAAGTACAGATAATAATGAAGCAAGAGAAATATTGGTTTGTGACTACTACTGCCAATGTAATTTTGCCCCAGGTCTGTGAAACATCAGAAAAATAAAGCAGATCTATTGTGGTGGCTTCAAGACACAAATTATTTTCCTTTTCTCTACAATAACCTCTAACTCAAATAAGTGGACCCCAAGTGTTCCTGCCTCTGGGGAAATATCCTTAATATATGAGAAAAGGGCCTATTAATCCAGGATCCAAACTAGGCTAGTAAGAGTACACTGCATTTGATTTGTCCAAAGGTAGACAATTGGCTATACTTCCTCAATCAAGTTTTGCCTGGACCTTTTCAAAATATTACTCTAGAAGAAAGACAATTGCTTGATGTTGATGAAAGTTGTTAAGTCATAAAAACAGTGGAGGTTTCAGTGGTTGCATTTCCTACTGTTTAGAGAAAGCCATTTTAAAGTGGAAGAACGATGAAGCCAGTGTATTGAAAGCAAAATAGTATAGTAGAGAGTCCTGGTTGTATTGCAGACCCTGGTCCAGTTGTTCATAAGCCTATTTCATCTTTGTGCTCTGCATTTTGTTTATTCACACTTTCATTAGGTTGTCTAAGAAAAATATTGTTTATTTTTTTCCCTAAATTAATTTGTTTCTGTAAATTTGCATCAAAGAATCATAAGCAATTTGTAAAAATTGTCCATTTATAGTCACTAAGGACTCTAAATTATTTAATTTTCTCAGAGTAAAGCTAATAAGTATTGCCATAGAAGCTCAAGTTTATTTTGAATTAAAGACGAATGTATGTAATTATGTTTAGTGTTTTCTCAATTATTAAATAATAAGCAATTCTAGGATTCTGATGGTGGTCACACATTGGCAATTTTTATAATATCAGAAATTTGTTTCCAAAGAGAAAACTCACCACTTCCCTGATTTGATAGACCTTGGTTTTGACATGAAATTTGATGTGTTTTTTATGTTTTTTTGTTTTGTTTTTCACACTAGTGTATATTTAAGAAATTGATGAGAAGCCTGTAACTATGCAATTTAAATAAATATATTATCACTATATTAGTGTCTTAAAGTGTGTATGTGATTTTAATGACTTCAAATTTTATCCATAGAATACAGGTATGAAAAATAGCATTTCAAACAGAAAAAAATTTTAAGTATGTATACGTGTGTGTGTATGTCTATATACACATTAAATCATTGTTTTAATAGTCTAATTACTTTAAATTGAAATAATAATCTGTAATAATCTTGCATGATCCACTACATTACATTATCCAGGCATTAGAAGCATGCATATTGAATTCTTACTATATTAGATTTTAATTATTATTCTAAAGATACAGTGTTTAAGATGACAGTTTTATTGCACAATGATACAAATGCTAATGGTATCCATAAAGTGAATATTAAAGCAGTTTATTTTAATTTATTGATCTTTCAGATAACTAGCAACTTACTCCCTCCCACTTCTTTTCATTTTAAGCATCAATTGAGGTGATAAGATTGATGAGGATATAAAGAAAATATCTATGGTTTCCTTATAATGCATTGGGAGCTACATATTATGTGTTAAGCAAAGCAACATTTGCCTTTTCAAAGTCTTCTCCAGCTTCATATATAAGCTCAAGGAATGTGGACCTTAAGCTGCTCAACATCACTAATTATTAGAGAAATGCAAATCAAAACTGCAATGAGGTATCACCTCACACCAGTTAGAATGGGCATCATCAGAAAATCTACAAACAACAAATGCTGGAGAGGGTGTGGAGAAAAGGGAACCCTCTTGCACTGTTGGTGGCAATGTAAATTGATACAGCCACTATAGAGAACAGTATGGAGGTTCCTTAGAAAACTAAAAATAGAATTACCATATGACCCAGCAATCCCACTACTGAGCATATACCCAGAGAAAGCCATAATTCAAAAAGACACATGCACCCCAATGTTCATTGCAGCACTATTTACAATAGCCAGGTCATGGAAGCAACCTAAATGCCCATCGACAGATGAATGGATAAAGAAGATGTGGTACATATATACAATGGAATACTACTCAGCCATAAAAATGGATTAAATTGGGTCATTTGTAGAGACATGAATGAATCTAGAGACTGTTATACAGAGTGAAGTAAGTCAGAGAGAGAAAAACAAATATCACATATTAATGCGTGTATGTGGAACCTAGAAAAATGGTATAGATGAACCGGTTTGCAGGGCAGAAATTGAGACACAGATGTAGAGAACAAAGGTATGGACACCAAGGGGGGAAATTGGTGGTGGTGGTGGTGGTGTGATGAATTGGGAGATTGGTATTGACAGGTATACACTGATGTGTATAAAATGGATGACTAATAAGAACTTGCTGTATTAAAAAATAATAATAAAATAAAATACTGACCATAGTGCTTCATAAATATAGAAACTCGATGAATTCATTGAGTAAATGACCTTGACAAAACAACACAACCAGATCAGACCTGTTTGTTACTTTGTTCTAGTCATTTGAGGACAGCTTATTTACTTGGATCATGTGTTCTGGTGTAAAGCCTTTAGCTATGTCCTCTTGTCCTATTGCTTTCCTCAAATGGACGTCTTTATCAATTGTACTTTCTCTAGATTGTACTTTAATTATCTTCCTTCAGACGTATTATTTCTTCTCCAGTGTTGTCTTCCTGCACCAGCCAACTTTTTCCTCCTGTGCTTCACAGGTTCTGAGTATCTTGACTTTTTTTTATAAAGTATTTTTTAATTAAAAAAAAGAAATCTTCTGATTCATGGCATTCCTTAAAAGAGATTATCTCTGACCTCAGATGCCCCAAACATTGCCCAATTGTGCTCACTTTTATTTTATGCACAAATAATTTTCAAGCATGTCAGCCTAAAACATAAAACCAGACTGTGAGAAAATCTTGCATTCCAACAGATAGAGAAAACCTTATCACTGTCATGTTGTAGAAATGCCTTTGTATAAAAATGCTATAAATGATAATTAATCATAATCAACAGTGTTCCAGTGACAACATACTACCAGTGTTCTAAAAATAACAACATAGGGCTTCCCTTGTGGTGCAGTGGTTGAGAGTCCGCTTGCCGATGCAGGGGACACGGGTTCATGCCCCGGTCTGGGAAGATCCCACGTGCCGTGGAGTGGCTGGGCCCATGAGTCATGGCCACTGAGCCTACGCGTCCAGAGTCTGTGCTCCGCAATGAGAGAGGCCACAACAGTGAGAGGCCCACGTACCCCAAAAAAATATAATAAAAACTAAAAATACCAACAGCAACAAAAATATGCCAATATAAATAAATGGGAGGAATATTTACCAAAAGGGAATTAAATGTATGACTTGAACTGTGTTGGAGTCTAAGCTCTAGAGTAATAAGTAATATAGTCATATATAAACATTTTATTCATTCTTTGTGCTTTCCTCTGCAATAATTTATCTAATATTATTCCACAATTTAATGACTGACAGCTTTACCAAAAAATCTTGTCTTTGAAATAGAGAACAATGACAAAATTAAACTTGTTCTGTGCTGATAAATATTTAGAAGGGGTGTACAGCAACTTTCATAAATTTTCTTATCTATTAACACCTCCCTGTTTTACCCTTAAACTTGTCTCTTTTCCTTTGTTGACTAACCAGGCTAATGCCATTCACTTTATCACAGCAGAGACGGACTCACAAACTTGACTTCATTCAGCCTTTCCCTCTTCTTCCACCCAGACATGGAATCAGTCTTCTCGGTTGTTTTTTTTTTTTTTTTATGAGATGTTCTATATCATATTTTTGCTTTCTTTGCTTATCATGACTGCCTCATTTAAATTCCTCTGTATCACCATTGGGAATATTACAGTAATCCCCTAAATGTCCTCCTGGGCACCAGTTTTTGCATTCTTTTTCACCAATGATTCTCAATTTTTTTGATCGCAGGACTCTTAAAAGTTATTAAGCACTCAAAAGAGCTTTTTTTTTTAAATGTCAATTCTATCTATTGGTATACGCTACATTAGAAGGTATAACAAAAAGATTTGTAAAATATTTATTAATTAATCTTAACATAAAAATCTTATTAAATATTAACATGGTGAGATTTTTTTTATGAAAAATAACAATATTTGCAAAGACAAAACATTAGTGAAAAGATAGGCCTTGCTTTTTCACTTTTCTTATCTGTTTAGTAGAAGACAACTTGGATTCTCATATATGTTTATACATTACTCTTGCTAGGATATCACATATGATATCATCCATGCAAGTATATAGTTTGAAAAGTTTTGGTTTTCTTATATCATTTCCAGATATTTGTGGATATTCTTTGGTATAACACGAAAACTCAACAAGTGGTATTTCTTAGTGGTTATTTGCAACATGGAATATAAAACCATATCAATAAACTTTTATTTTCTAACAGTATAATCCACTGGGGCTTCTTGTGCTTTGAATCTTTTACCTGTTCATTAATTTGTTGACATTATCATTGGTCATTTTGAAAATATTGGTTCCTTGAGTTATGCAGATCTCCTAAATGTTGATATAATATTGTACATTTTATGATACAATATAAGAAACATGTTAACATTTGTTCATTCCAACAAAAATATGATCAGAGAAGTATTTAAGTATAGGACATTTTCAAATTCTCAATAGTGTATACAAATTTTCCAAAGTTCAGTTTATCACTTGAGAGTTGAAATTTTATTATTAGCAACAAATGCTATCAGTTGTTTTCCTCAAAGTGATGGGATCACCTGATTTATTATCATAATTTGTAACTCTTTCAAGTAAAAGGAGTTTTATTTAAAAAAAAGTGGTGTGACGGGTTTCCCAAGACTACCCCTAAGTTCAGTGATTCATAGGACTCAGCATGTAATCATACCCATGGCTAAGATTTATTACAGCAAAATGATACAAAGTAAAGCCAACCAAGCAAAAAGTTTCAAGGGGTGAAATTTAGAGGAAACCAGGTACAAGTTTCCAAGAGTCATACAGGATGAGCTTTAAGTCCTCCAGCATCAAGTTGTAACAATATCTGTGAAGTGTTGTCTATCAGGAAAGCTCTTTTAAAACTCAAGGCCCCAAATTTTTACTGAGAGCTGGTCATGTCGGCACCCTCTGCCTAAAGTGTACCAACATTTCAGACTCCCAGAATGAAAGCAGGGGCTTGGCAAAAACAACATGGTTTGTACAGTTAGGAAATAGAGGAAACACTTCCTAAATTCAAGTTCTCAAATGCTATCTAAGGGTCAACACTGCAAGCAGACCTTTCGAAGAAAAAGCAGTCTCAGGCTTGCTATGCTATCTCTTATTTGTATGTTGTGACTTTACTAAATTGTTAAGGAGTTGGATGGTGAGCCAGGGTTCAATAAAAGACTACAAGAGAAAGTGAGATAGAGAAGTTTATTAGTCACAGGTCCTGGAGGCCAGATTGGTCAATTCAAACCAGAAAGAGCAGGGTTTTTGTAAGCTTCATAGGGGTCTTATCTAAGGGGCACCAAAAGTGAAGACCCTGGTGGGATGGGGAGAGTGCTTATTAGCAGGGCCATTAGGAGAGTCATATCAGGAACTTAATGTTTATTTGTGACTCTGCAGGCTGTTACCCAAGGCAAGTGTTCCTGGTGGGGCTTTGAAAAAGGTACCAGTGTTCCCAGACTCAGGAGTAACACCACCATCATTCAAACAGTTACGTAAACCAGACATCTGGAGTAGCTTATCATATTAGTATACATATATAAAAGTCCCTAACATACCTACAATGTCCCCCATACTCTGAGAACTATTTTAACAAGCTTTATTTTACCCTCTGCAGCTCTTTTTACCTGCCTAACTTTTAAATTTGTTCTTCTATTATGTCATGTTTCTTCCTACCGTAAAGCCTAAAAACATGCTGTCTAGAAAGTATCCCTAAGTATATTTCCAGTATTCCCCTGCACCTTTTTAAGGCTATTCTTCATTTTGCTCTCTAGTTAATAACAACTTAACTCAAAAATTTCAATTACAAGCTCTCAGAGAGCAATGAAATTTCCCTTCTCTCCTTGTCCCATCACTTTTAATAGCACTTCTCAGATTAGAATATTTTTAGTTTACTTGAATAATTCATTGATTGTTATCTATCTTCCCATGAGTTCAAAAGTCATGTCTACTTTTGCATTTAGTTTTTTTTTACCAGCGCCTATTACAGTGTCTGGCTCATATGAGTGATTAAACGTATTTACTCAAAAAATTACTAAAAATATTACTCAAAAAATGTCTCAAAATTACTCAAAATTGTAAGTAATATAGTGCATAATTCCTGCTGATTTTATTGAGGTAAAAACTTTTTCATCTCTCGATACTCAGTTGCCAGGAAAGGATAAAACAATAAATGAGTATTGAACAATCATGTAGAGAAAATGATAAAAGTGAGATTATAAGAACCAACTGCAAAGAATAGTCAAGTATAATAACTATGGCACTTAATTAACCTATACCTTTTAAAAATGATTACTACTCCAATTATGTATTATTTTACAAAGTGTGTTTAGTGACTACTCATTCTACAAGAGACTATAAAAACAGAGTATTTCAGTCAAATATTTTGTGGAACACTGCATAATCTATATTCTCTTAAAAATTCACAGTACAAATCAGCAAATGAAACTTTCTTGAAACTATAGTAAAGGGATCTTTTAACTATCTTTAAGGGAAAACTTGCCTTGTTAGACCATATAATTTTTCCCCAAATATCAGTTTTTTAGTATACTTTTGAATGTTCATTACTCAAAACAAATTTGAGAAATGTTGAAACTATCAAAATAGCCTAGGGTAGCAAATTTCTAATAATTGTTTTTTCTTTAGAATACAAAGTAAAGTATATGAGCAATATTTAGAAGTATGTTTAAAAGGATGAAGTCACTAAATAAAAAGTAAAACAAAACAATGAATACCAAAAATAAATATAGTTAGCTAAGAAGTTGAAAATATCAGTAAAATATTCAAAAAACATTCAGGAAAGTGAGTGTCAGTAGAAAAAAATTACAACTACATGAAAAACAGGAAGAATGTTTAAACAATAAAGTAAATATGGAATTTTATTATAAAATACAAATTTCTCACAAAAATAAAATTAAGATAAAGTAGTTGAAGTATTTATTTTAAAATTATGTAGTACAAAATTTAAATTATGTTAAAAGACTAAAGTACATTTAACTCAATATATCTTATAAATATATATAATATATATTTCTTATCAAGGCTAGTAAAGATCAAAATAGGCAAAATAGTTCATTTGAAAAAGAAAATTAAATAATTTTCTCTGTATGAGAAAAACTACTGCGTAAAGGCAGTCCCTTCATTTTATCATCTAATGGTGAGTTCTATTCATTTAGCTATAAGATGATCAAAAGTTGGTAGTGTCATCAAAGGTATGTGATGTCATAATTCATCATTTTATGCCATGATTGATATGTTGGTAAATGGTGAATGGTGTCATTGTATAGGGAATTCAACCATTTATCTAATCATTTGGCAGCATAGATTACATTGTGCTGAAGAAACATTAATAAGGTATCACACATCTTTGGCCCAGAGAATCTGAGAAAATCATTCTTTGATACATAGAAATAAATTTAAACAATACTTCAACTTGTACATATTAAAAGCAGAGTATCAAAATGAAATTTCTTAAAATTTCTTAAATATTCTATAACACGCAGTTATACAATATCTCACATGTATCCCAAATGTCATTGACTTCTGCTCCCACTAGATGATGACTCATATATACGACTCCAGAGAGTCCCCTATGATTCCAGAGAAACCTCTTAGTGTTTCTCCACTAAGCCCATTGCATGTACTTTGTGGTGGGTGTGGTTCATTCATTATATAAAGTTCTTCAGAGTGAAGACTGAAAGACTAAAAAAGATATAGTCAGGTCTCCCTAGGGTTGTCAGTTGCTACTGGATTTTGATTCTACACAAATATAGCATAGCAAAACCACTTTGTCACCTGCTGGAAAATGACTTTCCATGGTGCGAACTTCAATTACATTTGGATAGTTTTGTAACACCTAGCAATTATTGACTTTTCCAATTTGTACAAATGTATTTCTTTGAACACAAGCCACCTTTTCTCATCACTTTCAGTGTGAATGATGTATTCAGCTTCAAGACATATGAATATACTTAACCTATGTTTATTTACTGAACAACAACATTTTCACTAATAAACTGGAAATAAAAAGAAATTTAAAGCTGTTGCTGTCAAGAGTCATGAAGTTCCTTACTATCTTCACAGCCATGAATTTATAAATTCTACTGATTAAAATTCTCTTTGAAAAGAAAATACACAAATGAAGCAAAGGGACTCAGTATGCAGAGTAGAGAAAGAACTCTGAAGCCTGGTTGTATAGGTTTGAATCTTGGTAACAGTGCTGTGCTCTTGGGAGAATTTTTGTAGTTTCATTCTGGTTTAGTTGTCTCATGAGTCAAGTGGAGATAATAATAGTACTTATCTAATAAGGAGTACAGCGGATTAAGTATGTTAATAGATGTAAGGAGTTTAGAAAAATGTGCAGCAAACAATAAATACACAATATGTGTTAACAATTAAAATTTTTATCATCAAGAATGCAACCCTAGAATATTTCACTCTATGCTTATTGAAAGCACATACATTTAGATACCAGCAAGATCAGTAACATGCTGATGACTTGTGGATCACAGAATATGCTGCAACCATTTGGTTGAAAATTGTAACTTTTAAAGACTTCTAGGTCCCAATCCTTCTAGTCCATCAAGTTGCATACTTCACAGTGAATTCTTATGTGGGACTATGTCATAACCAGAGTGTGGGCAGGATAGCCAAAGGGAATAAGTGAGAGACAAATATATTTAAATTTATCAAGTAAGCTAGAAACTTGAAATCATCCTTCACTTTATCTTCTCTCTTGTCCCACATTTAAATTGGCACTAGGTGCTACTGATTTTGTTTTTGAAATTTATTTTTAAAATTATTTAAAAATCTATAATTATTCTGTTTTCTTTTGAAGACCATGTTATTTTTTGTTGGGCACACATGTGAATGTTTTCTCCATCTTTGAATCTCCTTAAATACCATACTGCTGACAGAGTAGTCTCTTTAGCATAATAATATAGTTTACTTTCTTACATTAATGTATCCAAAGTTCCATAATGCTTTCACAATTAACTTTAAAGCCTATAATATTTCATCCAAAAACTTCATGTGTTGGTCCTTTCTATTTTTTCAGGCTTATCATCTGCCATGTTCTAAAATATCAGCCTCTTTCTGTTCACGTCCCATTCCTGGACAATTTTTCTTCTACCTTTTGCCTTTGTACGTACTCTTAGCAGTATCAGTAATGATTTTTATGAGCCTCACCTTTGGATACCATCATGCTTGTGCTTCAAGGCTCATGCCTTTATCTTTAACCCACCAGCCCAGAATGAGTTGGGACTTTGCTTTGTACTTTAAATCATTCTGCATGCTAGTTCTTATTTGGTCTATTAGTTGTTATACTGTGAATGAAATTATTTTTCAGCACTCATGAGAGTTTTGAGGGCAATGATTGAGTTTTCTTCTCAGTATCTCTGAAATCTAACATGGTCCATTGCATTAGGAGGTGATCATTAAATGAGAGTTGATTGAGAGGCTCATTTAATTTTATATTAACAATGTTTGATATCAGTCCTGACCCCATGTGTTACAGCTAGCTGGCCCATACCTGGGTTAGGTGCCCAGAATCCAGTATGATTCATTTCTCTACTGTTTTTTTTTGTTTGTTTTGCTTTTATTCTTTTTTTTAGAATTTTTATTTTTATATAATTTTTAAAGGTTACTTTCCATTTACAGTTATAACAAAATATTGGCTATATTCCCCATGTTGTACAATACATCCTTGAGCCTATCTTGCATTCAGCAGTTTGTATCCGCCACTCGCTCACCTCCGTATTGCCCCTCCCTCCCCACTGGTAGCCACTAGTTTGTTCTCTACATCTGTGAGTTCGGTTATATTGGTTATATTCACTAGTTTGTTGCATTCTTTAGATTCCACATATAAGTGATATCATACAGTATTTTTCTTTCTGTCTGACTTATTTCACTTAGAATAATGCCCTCCAAGTCCATTCATCATTCATGTGGGTGCCAATGGCAAAATTTCATAAATTTTATTGCTGAGTGGTATTCCATTGTGTATATATATATATATATATATATATATATATATATATATATATCACATCTTCTTTATCCATTCATCTGTTGATGGACACATATGTTGCTTCCATATCTTGGCAACTGTAAATAATGCTACTATGAACATTGGGGTTCCTGTATCTTTTTGAATTTGTGGAGGTTTTTTGGATAAATACCCAGGTACTCAGGAGTGGAATTACTGGATCATATGGTAGTTCTATTTTTAGTTTTTTTGAGAACCCTCCATACTGTTTTCCACAGTAGCTGCACCAATTTACATTCCCACCAACAGTGTATAAGGGTTCCCTTTACTTCACATTCTTGCCAACATTTGTCATTTTTATTCTTTTTTTTTTTTTTTTGCGGTACACGGGCCTCTCACTGTTGTGGCCTCTCCCATTGCGGAGCACAGGCTCTGGATGCGCAGGCTCAGCGGCCATGGCCCACGGGGCCCAGCCTCTCCGTGGCATGTGGGATCCTCCCGGACCAGGGCATGAACCCGTGTCCCCTGCATCAGCAGGTGGACTCCCAACCACTGCGCCACCAGGGAAGCCCTGTATTTTTTTGATAGCTATCCTGACAAGTGTGAGGTGATACTCTCATTGTGGTTTTGATTTTCACTTCCCTGATGACTAGAGATGTTGAGTATCTTTTCCTGTGCCTGTTGGTCATCTGCATTTCCTCTTTGGAAAAATGCCTACTCAGTTCATCTGCCCATTTTTTTTTCTTTTTTTTTTTTGTTGCTGTACGCGGACCTCTCACTGTTGTGGCCTCTCCCGTTGTGGAGCACAGGCTCCGGACGCACAGGCTCAGCGGCCATGGCTCAAGGGCCCAGCTGCTCCGCGGCATCTGGGATCTTCCCGGACCGGGGCACGAACCCGTGTCCCCTGCATCAGCAGGCGGACTCTCAACCACTGCGCCACCAGGGAAGCCCTCATCTGCCCATTTTTAAATTGCATTGTTTGTTTACGTTAAATTGTATGAGCTTTTTATATATGCTGGATATTAATCCTTTATCAGTCATATCATTTGCAAATATTTTCCCCCATTCAGCAGGTTGTCTTCTCATTTTGTTGATGGTTTTCTTTGCTGTGCAAAAGCTTTTAAGTTTAATTAGGTCCCATTTGTTTGTTTGCTTTTATATCCTTTACTTTAGGAGAACATATCCAAAGAGATATTGCTGCTATTTATGTCAAAGAGTGTTCTGCCTATGTTTCCCTCTAGGAGTTTTATGGTATCTGGTCTTACATTTATTGAGTTTTTATGCCTTAAAACATTTTCCCTAGCTCAGTCTTATTCTAACTTAATGTTTTAGAAATTGAATTTTCACCTTGGATTTGTTGCTCAATTCTCCTCCCTCACTCATCTTTATCAACCTTTGTTTTCTCTTCTGGGTTATATTATTTTCTTCAGCCTTTAGGTTACAACCATGAATGAGTTATCTTAGTACGTATCTGACAGGTTTAAGTGGCATTTATAAGAACTCAATATCCCAGGTTTATAAGCATGAAAGTCATTGTTAAAACTCCTTTTTTGGGGCATATTAAAATATACATATTGACAATATTATAAAGCAGGGATGAATATAATGGAAAAACCAACCCAATTACTAGGACCACATAGTTTTCTATAGAAACTTCTGAATTTCTAATTTGTGATACATTCCTTAGAATGACGATGACTTGAAATTTTCTTAATTTTTCCAAAGTTGTTTAATAATTGTAATTACTGTCTCTGTGAATTGGACATTCCAACAACTTAATATTTTGTTGAATATTAAATCACAAAATAATTTTTTTAGCAAGATGAGATCATATATTTTATGTATGCTATATTCTAAATATTATTATTTGATGACTAAAAGGATAAAGCTTAGAAATGCAAATAGTAAAAAAAAAAAAGAAATGCAAATAGTAATCTAAAATGCCCACTTTGTTCTCCAGTGTCATCTGTCTTAAAGAAGGTATGGGCAATTGCTGGACCTCAATTAAATCACAGATGACTTAGTAGTATGAGAAATACAATGGGTATTATAACAATTGGGGGAATAAATTTATTTTGAATTATAATTAAAATCTCTTAAAACCAAATATATTTTTTTAGCTCTGAAATGAATATTTTGAAATGATAAGGTCCTGCTGTATAGCACAGGGAACTATATTCAATATCCTGAGGTAAACCATACTGGAAAAGAATATTTAAAAAATGTATATATAGGTATAACTGAATCACTTTGCTGTACCGCAGAAATTAACACAAACTGTAAAACGATAAAAAAACACTTCAATAAAAGTTTTTATTGTAAACTTCAATAAAAATATTTTCGGGGCTTCCCTGGTGGCGCAGTTGTTGAGAGTCCGCCTGCCGATGTGGGGGACGCGGGTTTGTGCCCCAGTCCGGGAGGATCCCACATGCTGTGGAGCGGCTGGGCCGGTGAGCCATGGCCGCTGGGCCTGCGCATCTGGAGCCTGTGCTCCGTGACGGGAGAGGCCACAACAGTGAGAGGCCTGTGTATTGAGAAAAAAAAAAAATTATATATATATATATATATATAATTTTTTTAGGGGGGGGCTTTGGAATTATCACACTTGACTCAGCTAGTCAAATAAGTTTTTAAATAGAGTGTGTTAAATGCTCATAGAGCCTTAGCAGGCACAGGTCTTTTCTCTTGAACCAGGAATTGATTTTACTCTAGTAACTAGTGGAATTTGATACTCGAAATGTTTGAGTTCAATTTCAAACTCCAAATCCATGACATTTGAGTAGGTGCTACATTTGCCAAATTGTGTTCATCCATTCCTAAAGCTATTAGTTCCAAGTCTTGCCAATAGAAAGATCAATGACACACAGAGACAAAATCAATATATGGTTGAGCTTCTTGCTGCATCTTCATTAAGAGAATAGAAGAGTATAATTTAATTCTTAAGTATATATTTGAAATGTAATTTCATAAATGCTACTAAAATTGAGCATGAACTGTTTTTAACTCTTTTGGAAACCTGGCCATGTCTGTAATGACTGTACATACATACACACACACATGCGACTGTGTAAAACCTAGTGTACATTTGATAACAATAACAGGAGCACCAATAGAATCATCATTTAAATTAAAATACACAACACTGTCTGTAACTTAGAAGCTCCCTTCTCCTGATATGAGTCCTTTTCCCTAATAATATTTGCATCCTCTCTTTCCACTAAGGTTAAAATTATATTCATTTTTCTTTTAATCATTCTGTTTTTATTTTCACAATTTTTCAATTACGCACCTTTCCTGACATACATTTTATTTAGTATTGCCTGACTTTAAACTTTATATAAATTAAATAACACTGTATATAGTCTTCTGTGATTTATACCTTTCACCTTGTTGCTCTATATAACTGTACTTCATTCATTTTCAGTTCTGAATATTATTCTACTCTATCCACATACTACAAATTACTGTTTTTATTCTAGTCTTGATAAAAGTTTGATATGTTCCAGTTTCTTAAACAATGACACCATGAACATTCTATCACATGTCCCACAATGCACACATGAGTACATTTATCTAGGTTAAATACCCATAAGTAGAATTGATTCACTTCACTGCGTATTGCCAAACTATTATGCAAAGCACATTTCCTAATTTATTCTTACTGTGCTGTGTATAAATGCTATCCTTGTTGCACATACTTGTAAACATTTGATACTGTAGCCCTCTTAAATGTTAATTACATTGTTATAAAATTATATCTCATAATTTTAATTTTGATTTCCCTGCTTTCTAATGATATTCATTTGATCAGCCATTCATCTTTTTCACTATTCTGAAGTGCTTGCTTTAAAATTTTAATATATTTTTTAAAAGCTTAGCTTTGTGTCCATATATATACAAGTAATTTGTAATTGAAATCTTAAATAACTTCTCCCAATTTTCTTTTTTAAAAAATCCCCTTATGATGCACTTTGATGAAAATAATTTCTAACTTCAAGTGAATATCATTTCTACATTAAAAATTAGTACTTCTATTTACAGCCATATAAAAGTTTCTACTACTAGTTACCCTTTTTTCCTTTATAATTGCATTTTCAAAGCCACATTTGAGAAACCATTTCTTACAATAAAATTTGAAAATATTTTATTGTATTATATTCTAAAAATATTATAACATGGTGTTTTGAATGAATGCATTGAATTTTCCTTGAAATGATTTTGTCTCTAGTGCAAGGTATAAGTGCAAATTCATTTCTTCCACATTAACCCATTTTCTCAAGACCATTTTAAAAAATCTGCCCCTTCACCACAAATATGAAATACCACTTATTTAGTTATCAGATACACATATATTTCTGAACTTCTTAATCTGCTCCACTAGTCTAAGTTGTCATATTTATATAGCTCTATAATGAACATTGATATTGAAGTAACATCCATAGACCTACTGTCTTGTTTTTCTCCACATAAGTCTTAGATATTCTTTGCCAAACCCACTTTTACATCCGTGTTAGAAGTATACCTTCTTTGTGTTATATAAAACCTTTTTATTGTTTAGCAGTATGTTCTGTGATTAGACCTCAAAATTCCTGATTATTTGTTCATTGAAAACGAGATACATTGGTCTCATTCTGTTGTTCATTTGGTGGTCTGACATTTTGCAGGGGACAATGATTTTGGTGAGCACTCTTAGTCAGGCAGCTATAATTGGAATATCTTTAATCATGGTTAATGTTTAATCATGGTTCCAAAAAGTAAATACAAAATCTGAATACAAATGTGTTAAGCATAATTTTCAATAATGTAGCTGGTAGTATGAAGTGGATAGATAAATAGCGGATGTAAGACCAGGACTTTTACAGGGAGGAAGCAGTCTCCTAGGATGGGAAGGTCAGGAACAACCTCTGAGAGTAAATAATTTTAGCTTGTCATAGAAGGATTTGAGAAGCAGATAGGGAGAATCCCAAGAGATAGATTTTTTTCAGGAAGAACATAATATAGGCATTTTAACATCAGATAAATATGTAGTCAAAACCCAAATGTCCCTTTAAATACCAAAATCTCCATTTTTCTGTTTGTCATTATATCAAGGATTTTAACTTTAAGCTGCGAACTCAACCTAATCCATTGTCTATGTGTTCACAGCACATCTTGGGTAAGTTTATTTTATCTAATTTTAATGTGCCTAAAAATATATATATAAGCAAGTGAGCAAAGAAAGAACAACAACAACAAAAACTTTAATAGTAATAGCTGAACATTTTTGATATAGGATACTAGGGGGTGTCTGGGGGAGAAAATAAATTGTAGAAGTTTATAATGTGTATTTCTAGCTTGTGGGAATATAAAATATATTAATATTTAATTTGCTTCTGTTTCTATAATACATTTTTGTGTCAAAATGTTGCTTTTTAAAATTATAATAATTATTTTACTAAAGTGCAAAATTGCCTGCAGAGTAAGATACATTCATTTACGAAGCCAATTTCCACATGGAAGATTGGTAAATCAAGATTTCTTTGAGCAGCCAAGCATATTAAGTAGAAATAGTATGTTTATGGCTAGAGATTCTCATGTTTAATGGAACAATGCAGGCAAATTATCATAATAGTGATTCAATTTGTTCAGAGTTCAATAATTTGAGAGAAGGTAAACGGACTTAATAGTTGTAAAGGGGTTGAGAGAATAATGAAAAAAGAGTATTAAAAGATCAAAGAGCTACAATTTTAAAGAGAAACATTATTGTAATGAAATATAGCAATGGATAAGTGAATAGACACATTATATATTAAACAAAAATTAACCCATAGTTAAATGTCAAAAAAGTAGACAGATTTTCAAGGTATGCACATATTTGAGCAATGCACATTAATAGAAAAACCAAAAGTCCTGTCTCAATTGATACATGTATTTTGGAAAGATAAGAGAAGGTAGGGAAGAACAGAATCACAAGGTAGAGAAAAGAGGTATGTTGTAATCCAGTGAATGCTAAACTTGGCATGATCATGGATAAACTGTTTACAGATTGCTTTGAAAACTCCTTGACCTGGAAAAGACCTTTCCAGAATCTTGGTCTTATGTTTTATTTTATGTTTTCAGTTTATGGCATATTCAAAGGAAAAACTTACAAGCAAGAATTTGGGGAAAAGCACAGCTATTTTTGATGAAACTGGCAGATAAGTATAATCTTGAATACCAATAATTGAAAACAGACTGATAATTGACACTGCAGTTTAAAGAAAAAAAAGAACCTTTATATTCCTAAAGAGGCTACCCACAGAATGTAACTCAAGCTTCCTCCACAACACTTCAGGCTTACCATCAAAAACTTTCATAATACTTGAAATAAAGAGAAGATACAAAGAATTTCAAAGAAAGAAAAACATGGATCTTATCGAGGTTTTGAAGTAAAATTGGCAACCAACTTTTCAACAACAGCTGAGAGACAATGGAGCAATGGCTTCTAACATTCTGACAAAAAAATAATTTTCAGCCTGAATTTTATACACAGGCAAAATAGAACAAAACTGTGGAAGGACAGATAAATACATTTTAAAGCATTATGTATCAAATAATTTATCTGCAATGCATTCAAAATCTCATCCTTAATTCCTCATATGTCACCTGTGTTGAGTCACCGGTCATATTGAGAACAGATTACAGCAGTAGACTCTCAACTGATTGTCTCCTTTCACCTTTTCTATTTTACAGTCTATTCTCAACATGGTAACCAGAGAGGTTCACGTGAAACTAAATTTGAAATGTGACTCTCTGCTCAAAATCCTTCAATGTTCCCCATTTCACTCAGAGTAAAAGTCAAATTTCTTAATGTGACATAACTTTTGCAAATAATTATGTAATAATAATGGCATAAAATATGGATTAAGTAAATAATTGAGTCCTTTTTACCTCAGACATTCTTCTTTACTAATCTCCCCCCTACTCATTCCATTCCGGTCACACCATTTTTCTGTTTTAACTTGAACATGCTCCCTGTGCCTGGAACACGCTCAGCTCTCTGGCTGTGGCCCTCTACTGCAACCTTTCCCAAACACATTCACACATTAACTGCACTCCCAATCCTCTTTCCATCCTCTATTTTTTTCTTTTTCTGTAACAAAACTCTACTTGTAACCAAGTGTGTAATTTACTTATTTCAAAGGTTTATTGTTTATTTTATTTCTGAGGGTGTGGCAGAGAGACCAGTTAAAAGACTATTGAATTGGTCCAGTCAAGAAACGTTGGTAGCTTTGCCCAGGGTGACATTGGTAAAGGATAGAGGGTCATCACCTCAGATGTAAAATCTAGTCCCTAATATTATGATCTGTTCTCTAATATTATGCTCTAAGGCCTGCCCCTTCACAATTTTGGCATGGCTCTCTTAGTCTCTTAATCAATTCTAGAAAATACCAAGAACATTCCTGACTCAAAATTTTCAATTTTTGTTTTTCTTGCCTGGAATTCTTTCCCTTGATAGTCACATAGATCCTTCCTCATCTCATCAGACTTCTGTTCAAATATAAGCCTATGAAAGAAGTGTTTCCTAACCAACCCCCTCTTTACTCTCTATTCCCTTTCTCACCTTATTTTTCTTGTTAGCACATATAATTACTTGACATATTAAATTGTTTGTTTATTGCTTGCCTTTTCCTGATAGAATTGTATTCCCACGCTATTACTTCCAGATCTTAAAGAAGTGAGTGGCAGACAGTATGTCAGTAACTCACTCTTCTGTGTGAACGAATGAATGTATGAATTACTGGGGGAAGAGGAGAGGGTGGGGCAGGGCTAAATTTCCATGTTCCATAATAGGAAGTGCACAGTAGGTAATGTTTATATAACTTATTCAAGAGATATGGGTATGAACATAGTACTTAAATAATTGGAGCTAAATGATAGTTGAACAGATAAAATTTTGGAAAGTGCTTGCTTTTTGGGAGGGTGTTGGCATGAGAGAGAAGATGGAAAGCACTTCTTACTTTTGTTATACCCATTTAACATGGTTGATTCTTTTAAACTTAATAACTTGGCTTAATAACATTAATAAACATCCAAAGTCAATTAATATGAGATGAGCTTGAGTGAAATTATGCATTTTACTTTTATTTTTTTCATTGAAAACTTTGTGATTAGGTATCTCTGCTGCCACTACAAATGCAATAATCTGAAGAAGACTGAAGGCCCCAAAGTTCAACAGAATTGATGGCAGATGCCTTCCAACTCTGGGGAGTCCCATGTTCTCATTCTGCATATTGCAGTCACCCTTTGTAGCAATCTAAAATTAGGCATAGAAAAGTATTCATTTTAATTCATTTCACTTTTGAACATGACTAGATCCCAGCCCAGTGTTCACTAATTGATTGGATGCTATCTCCATGATTTTTACTATATTTTTTCTGCCCTGTTGAGACTGCAATACTCTTAAATACACATATATTTTGAGAAAGAAGCTATTATTTTTAACCTACTCTTTCATAAAAAAGTGGAGAAAATGACACTATTTATAGGAAGATAAAGAAAGTGAACATTTTATGAAGGCCTATGTTTTAAATTAGATGAAGACATAAATCTGTTGCTGAAATTACCTGCAAATATAGAGACAGTGCTATAGTTCAAGACAATAAAACACAAATCAGGTAGAAAATTATTCGCCTATAAATCTTAATCTCCTACTATTTTATTTTCTCTCATCTATTTATGTGGCACTCTTGAATTTTCAGTGCTAGGTCTATTACTTGGAAATAGGCTCGCCCTAATAAAACTGACATTTCTAAAAGACTGTTTTCATAGAATCATGTTCTTGCTTCTGAGATCCTTAATTCAACACCATTGACATAGTCTCAGTTCTTTGCAGGGTACAATACCAAGAACAAAGGGAGAAATAAAAATATAAAGGAAAGAAGAGATGAGTAGGGATAAACTCTTAAAGCTGTTTTATTCTTCATAATTCAAAAAATTATAAAGTTCTCTAATATTGAAACCAGTTTTTTCCATTTTCACACTAGCATTGGTCTTCCATCAGTGACAGGAAAAATCAGGCAGACTTTCAATTATTTTTAGCTAAGTTCTCCTCTTAACAAAAACTTGCTAACTTTTTTTTCAACTCCAGATTTTATTTCAAATAATGGATTGATTATATGCTATATACACTCAGTTTTCATGGAAGTAGTGAAAACCCAACTTTTCCAGTCTAAGAGCATAACATAAAATAATAATGACTAATCTGAAAGCAAGATGGAATCTCTTATTCAACTCTTATTAAATCCATACTAGCCAAAGTATTCTATTTCATTCAGTTATGTCATTTCAATATTTCCTGTGGAAGGCAGCGTTTCAGATAAGTGAGTTGTTTCATCTTCATGAAACATATCATCTTTGCAAAAGGTTGCCTGAATATTACAGTATTTCAAGTTTTAGGCATCCCGTACATTATACATCAAGTATCCCTAATTCCATATTTTAATTTTTGACACCAGCTCTATCTCTTTTTTTCAGGAAAGATAAATTTGCTTTTTCTAATTCATTTTATATGCCATAAACTACCTTTAACTCTCATTGTTATGTGAGAAATATGAATTAACTATTTAAAAAAAGTAAATCACAAGAAAAATATGGTACATCAGGCTTTATACATAAACCTTTCAAGAACTATTTTACATAATGTTGGTAAGTGACAAAAACAAGATTTGCTTCAAATAAAGTCGGATATCATTGGGTTAAGCACAGGTCGTTTCTTTGGTACCAGATTTATCATTGCTTTTAAACCTTTAAAACACAAAATGCTCTGTGACTATTCAGTAAGAAATCTATTACACAGTGGATCATAAACTTATTTGACCATGGAACCCATACTTCTTGGAGCATTTGATCAGAATAGGGTTTCAAGGGACAAAATTTTGAAAAGTTGTGTGAATAAAACCAGTAACAGCGTGCCTTACAAATTTTCATACATTAGATGTTATTTTTTTCTTTCTTTCCTCTCAAATACAAACAAATATCTTAGGGAAATGAGTAATTTAAAATATACTAATTGTATCTGAGCACAAAGAAATGATACTTTAAATTAGTAATTGGACCCTGCTTCACTTGCTACTTTATTTGCTTATTTTATCAGGGATAGACTGAACTGAAGTAATATTCAACTGCTAACTATTTATTTGCTTAAAATCTAAGACAGCCTAAAAATACAAACCAACATGTTTCTTGTTATTACCTTGATCAAAATTTTATTCCTGCAATTTATTTTTCTATTAATTTCTTTCTTGATAAAAGAATTGCACATATCTCTAGTCATTGCTAGAGAGATTGGGTCAGTTTGAAAATTTCAAATTTATAATCTCCATTGTATTGTTCAATTGTTTTAAAAGGAAGTCTATCAATGATCTTTATCTCACAAAGATTTCTCTGTACTCATTTCAATGTCATAGGCAAACAACTATATCCAAAGAATGAAATTGTCTAATGAGGAATTCTCACAAAAGTATGTATTAAAATATGAGAAACTGTTTGAAGTTGTATATATGATTTATTTTCTTGCCTATTATTTTTCAGGCCATAATGAAGTGGCAATAGATGGATTCCTTGCAAAAGAAACAAATGTTGATGAGTTCAGCAAATCAGGCTACACATATACGCTAATACAAACAGACACTTTTTTAAATAGCTAATTTAAAGTTTTAAACAACCTATACCAAATTAATCCTATTTATACATTTATATCCAATACAAAGCAGGTACAATTTATCATTATTTTTCATTGATTTTATCATTGACACCGACTATAAACCCTTTCTTTTAAAAGATTCTTTTAGAGATTTTAAAATCTCTACCTTGAGATATTTCTATCACAAAAAAGGAAGTCAAGTATTTTGTTGAGAAAAAATTGTGTTAATATATATAAATTCCATTTTTAATCTTAAAGATTTTGATATATAGTTAGGACATTATTATTTAATTAGGCTAAGGAAAATAATTTTTTCTGGTGAATTTATAATTTTACTATTTTTGATTTGCAATTTAAATAACCTAATCAGGTAATCAACAAATTAATCTAAGTTGGAGATTTTAAAATGTTGGGTTTTTTGGTTGGTTTGTTTGCCTGCTTATTGGTTTGTGTCCATTTAAAGAGGCATAAAGTTTTTTTTTTTTTTTACTGCCACTATATTTCCAGATAATCAAATAGAAAAAAAATGTGTGAAATAGTCATCTCAGCTCTAGTATTGGTATTATTGTGGTCTTATGTGAACTCTCCCTGAGTCCTGATCTCCAAACTTTAAAAATACCCTCACGGTGTCAAATACTATAGAGGTTACAAACAGATGTATTTTTTATTTCTATGTTATTAAATCAATAAGAAAAATTTTCTGTTAGAAAAATCGGAAGATTTTTGAGATTAAACAAGTTGCTGTTGTGTGGACTTGGTTCATGTGACTCTAATTGTTGATATTCTATCATATTGAACCTTTTGAAGGTTCAGAATCAGGGGTGCACTAAATAACTTTAAGCAGTATTTGTTTGTTTTTTGTTGTTGTTGTTTTGTTTTAATTACAGTATAAATAGTTGACCCTATTCAGCAGTCTTTGGACTGGTGCAAATGTTCCCCTCTGTTCTGTGGTTGTATGTCATGTACAACCTGACCAGGAAAGAAGAAACCAACCTAAGTACTTAATACAGAGGAAATTCAATGCAAGGAATTGATTATACAGGTGATGCAAGAGCTAAGAAAAAAACAGAGATTGGCAAGGCAAATCAGAGATTAACAGAAGAGAAACCCACTCACATCCCTAGAATGACAAGGGATGAGGTTTTGTAACTAGTACCAGGAGCTCAGTTTTCTTTGCAGTGCCTGGATATACAGGATGTGGTTTCCCAGAAAGCTAAAAGAAATATAGATTCTCCCAAAGGCAGAGAGGAAGAGGAAGAAAGACTCTGGCTTCCCTTTTCTCCTTCCCTTAAGTGAAAGCTGGGTCGAAGCCAGGTGACGGAAAATGCAGTCCACTGGGCTGGAGTTAGCTCCTCTGGAATACAAGGAACAGTAGGGCAGGTATAAGAAATGGCTCTGAGGTCAAATGGGTACACAGGTAGCACAGTCCATTGGATTTGCTATTTAACACCTGAAATGGTTAATTTCATGTGTCAAGTTGACTGGATCACGGGGTGCCCAGATATCTGGTTAGACATTATTTCAGGGTGTGTCTGTGACTGTTTCAGGAAGAGATTAACATTTTAACTGAATAAAGCAGATTGTCATCCTCAGTGTGGATGAACATGATTCAATCCTTTGAGGATCTGAATAGAACAAAAGGCAGAGGAAGGTTACATTTGCCCTCTGCCCTACTGCATAAGCCCTCAGTGCTCCTGGTTCCTAGGCCTTCAGACTCAGACCAGAATCTCCATCATGGGCTCTCTTGCCCTCAGGCTTTCAATGTGCACCCCCAGCTTTCCTGCAGACACAGATCATGGGCCTTCTTAGCTTCCATGTCATGTAAGCCAGTTCCCTATAATAAATATTATGATATAGATAGGTACAGATATAGATATCTTATTGGCTATCTTTCTCTGGAGAACCCTGACTAATGCAGCTCCCATCCTCACTGTGACTTCCTTATTTAACTTTCATGTAACAATTCCATGACTTCTCCACTTCCCCAACTTAAGGTTATTATAAATAATACAAATAAAGATATTATCATCCTCTCTTCAATAACAGGAGACACAAAATCTTCATGTATATGTCTAGGCATTTTGCAGATGTCTCTGTTGGGTACAGATGAGGCTCCTTGTGGTTTGGTGACATTTATACTAAATTCTTATGTAAAGAACAACCTCCTTCAAAACAGTAATGGAAGGGGAAAATGAAAATAAATATAAGATAAATATCAATAAATAAATGGGTATATATGTATTGTATCATATGTATATATAGTAAGAGATTTCCCAGAATATATATCTGATAAACTCCAGACACAGCCTTCCCCTCTGTTTTATGTACTACAAGCAATCTGTGTCACATTAGGATGCATAGAATCACCCAGAGAATTACTAACAAAGGCAGATCCAAGGTATTGCCACATCCTTCCTACCCCAAACACCCACACACACAAATGAAGATTTGGGAGAGACTAGAAGTTCAAATTTGACACAGGTGGTTCACAAATTTTACACTGAGAAACACTTTTTATCAAAATCCCTACCTTTGAGCTAAATAAAGTATTTTTGTCTTTCAAGAACACTAGAAACCATTTTGCCCTAATTTTGTCCTTTGAAGGCCATCTGCTTGATGTCTCCTGATCACTTTCAACCCTTTCATGCTGAAAATTGTCTTACTTGGAAATAGACTTGCATATTTCTTAGGTAGGTAGTTTCTTCGGGCATCCTTATGGGATCTGCTCCTTTAAAATGGAGGGAAAAGAAGCAGGATTGGGCAAAGGAGAAGGTGGATTATGATGCAGACTCAGCAAAGGCTTCAGCCAGTGTCCTAAATGCACAGAAGCTCAGATGTTTACTGGAGGTAGTCGCACATGGTGGTGAGGGAGCAGGGCCTTACACTCTCACAGCATACACTAGTCATTAGATGTTGGCTGCTCTGAAAACAGGATCTGGCCTTGGCAAAGAAATCTCTTCAGAAGAGGGCAATGCCCAGAGATGACTGACAGTTGAAAGCCATCAGCTGCTAGCACTCTCAGCTGCTGAATAGTAAGTCTTTCTGTCCTGAGGCAAATCCTCTCCATTCATGAGACAAACAACTACATTTTATTTTTATTCAAACTCTATGTTTTCTTCAAATCACTTTTTTTCTAATAATTCTAGGTCTCTATAGCTACTTCCTTTTTTATGTATACTTTATGGTCTACATACAACTCATCTGGGACCTATCAGTGATTTTCCCATTTTGTAATTTAAACAAACATGTAGATATATGTATGGAGAATACAGTATGCACAAATATGCATATATCAGTTCTCCACACATAAACCACTTGTCCCTTAGGAAAAAGAATAACAACATATAGTTATTTGAATATGCATATAGTTAAAACTAAGTTAATGCTTATTAGAGAATATTGCATTTATTTTTTGTTTATTTTCGTCTCTGTGTGAAGAATACTAAAATTTGATAGCTAGACATATTTTTGGTTTATTAAATGTTAAATGTTTGCTTTAAAATGAATATATGATGAAACAAAACATAAAGATATTGGTAATTTTTGAAGCTTTGTGATGATTATGTGGGGTCATTATACTATTTTTCTACTTGTGTATATTTCAAAATAATCTTAATTTTAAATTTCATAACATAAATAAAATACATGCAAAATGACAACGTTGATGTATTAGGTTTCTTCAGAGAAACTAAACCAATAGGACACACACACACACATAAACACACACACACACACACACACACACACACATTTATTTGGAAGCTGAGAAGTTCTACCATCTGCCATCTGAAGCTGGAAATTCAGAAAAACCAGAGGGGTAATTCAGTCTGAGTCCAAAGTCCTGAGAATCAGGGGAGCTGATGATGTAAATCCTAGTCCGAGGTCAGGGAAGACAAGAAGAGATGTCCCTGCTCAAACAGTCAGGAAGGAAGAACCAACAGGGAAAATCCTTCCCTCCTGTGTGTTTTGTTCTGTTCACTCTTTCAGTGGACTGGATAATAACCCACTCACACTGGGGAGGGCAGTCCGCTTACTGAGTCCCCTCATTCAAATGTTAATTTCATGCAGAAACATCCTCACAGACACACCCCCGATGATGTTTAATCTGGGTAACTGAGGGCCACTCAAGTTAACACATAAAATTAACCATCACAGATGAATATTTTTCCTTGGCACAATACAAAAATAGATGATAGCAGATGACAATTCAATACATATTGAATTATTTTTTTCAATATATGAGTGAGGAAAAAACAGTGAAATTCTGAATAAAGTAAAACACTGAAGTGTTACATCCAAGTTTCAATGAAGAATTAAAAAATCCTAAAGTGAATTTATGAACAGGAAAACATTATACACCATGAAAATATTAAAAATTCATGTACAATAGCTATAAAACAATACGATCTGTCAAATCAAATTATAGGAATCCCTTCTAATCCACTAAAAGGTCATCAGTATTTGAAAATATGCACATGCTTTTATATTCACATAACTCAATTTAAGCTAGTTCACCTCTTCTGCCCCCTCATTTTAGCTTATTCATCCATGGTTCTTATACATTAACAGCATCAATTTTGCAAGTAAAACCCCTCAACCTTTCTTTCCTATTACACTTTCCACTTCCAGGCCTGTATGTACCCAGAGAAACACATAATACTAGAGCAACTGTTACAGGAACACTGAATACTAAATAGTCACTATAAATACAGACATTGCAACCTCAAATTTCTTGTTTGTTAAATGTCACCTGATTTTAATTTGACCTTCCTATTCTTATGCAACTTACCTAACTTGGTATGCCTTTTCCTGTTCTTGTTAAATCCATTACTATATTTCATGTTGGTAAAGAATTATTACAGGTTGCCTAAAACACAAGGCTGGGTTAGAAGGTTAATGACAGATGTGCTTTGTAGAATGTCACACAAATTGATACTATTAGACTGGCCATGGTCCAATGGTAATTCATCTATAAGTGTAATAGTACTCTAATCAATTCTAGTCTAAAAATATCTGAAAATGACATTTGTCCTAAAAACTTGTGAACACTGCTGCTGAGTGGGAAAATCAGCATGAAAGGAACAGAGAATTAGGTTAGCAAACACTCTAATCACTGGAGTCAGAACAGTCACAGGAAATGGAAGTATATATATGTGTATCTCCCTGTGTGGTGTCTGCCACTTATTTTAAACCAAATTTCATGCATGAAGCAAGGAAATAACATTTTTTAAATAAATCTCTTGTTTTAAAAATGGGGTTAGCTCTTCTAATTGAGACTGATTCTTAGCAAGATATTTGCATTTCCTATGAAGAAAAGATAGATTGCATATTAATTTCATGATATAATTTGAGCAGTAAGAGAAGCTACTACAGAAGGAGATCTCATAAACAATAGATGTACTTTCATTGACAGAAATTTGTCTGCAGTGGACTTCTCTGCCTCTACAAGGTATTGATATACCCCCTCTTCAATTGCCTTAGACATGAAGGGCAGATAGTTGAGTTCAATGTAACTTGTCAAAACAACTCCAATATTTGTGGTTCACAAACCAATCCCTTTCTTTCTTAGCAGTATTTCCTCAGGCTAGACACAGTTTTTTTTTGGTTTTTTTTTGTGGTATGTGGGCCTCTCATTGCTGTGGCCTTTCCCGTCGCCGAGCACAGGCTCCGGCCACGCAGGCTCAGCGGTCATGGCCCACAGGCCCAGCCGCTCCGCGGCATGTGGCATCCTCCTGGACAGGGGCACAAACCTGTGTCCCCTGCATCGGCAGGCGGACTCTCAACCACTGTGCCACCAGGGAAACCCTCACTGTTGTTTGTTTTAAGTTGGATCAGGAAAAACATTAGGGCCAATGCTAGGCTAAGAGAGCTAATATCTTTTTATATGAAGTTGTGGAAGGTTTTGTTCAATTGAAATTCTCACATGAGAATGAAGAACAACACTTCCTGGGGGAATTCATGTGCCAAGTCATCTAAAGAACTTGTCCTACAGCTGTTCTAGAGCACCTGGAGCAGGTGGCCCATGGAGAGGCAACCACAAGTGTGACAGAGTTGTGAGATTTTCATAGTGGTCTCAGTGTGAAATTTTGGGGAGATGAAACAATGTCTAGGGAGAATTTCGGTGAAAAATCATTTAGAGATGCAATGTGAAATTCCTGCTCCTAGACTCTTCAGGAGGCCTTATAGTAAAGATCAGCTTTATTCTGTTTGCTTCTTTGTGACTCCATGCTGATGTAAAGGCTTGCTAGTACTCTATCCACAATTAATAAGTTGCATTTCAAAAGCTAACTGACTCTCGTGAGCAAAAGATACTACTTTTTGTTCTAAGTCTGAAGTGAGATAAAAAATGTTATGAAATAAGTTTTCTAAGGAGAAAGTGATTTTGCAGTATTGTTTGTACATTACGGACATATGTCTTCATGTATACCTGAATCTTATCCCCAAGCATCATTAGGGGAGTATGCAGTGTTTGGATTCTTAGTTAGATGCATCCAGAATCATTTCTGTGTTATTCAGAAAAAAATGTATCAATATTAAACTAATACTGAGTATATCACCTATAGCCAAGTGGGCCAGAGAACCAGACATGGAGAACATCCAGTTGGGAGCAATCACTAAAATTGCACTACAGAACTGATAAATGCTGAATACACTGACCACTAACACCAAATATTAGGTACTTCAGCTCATCTCCCTAACAGAGCTGGTACTGGCTCTGAAGATAATCCAGCTTGCTGCAGTGACTACTGGTGCCAGTGAGAAATCTTTATTTTTCCACTTTCTTTACATCACTGAGTACTGTTTTAAAGTAGAAACAGATATATTAGATAAGTGGAGCCTAGGACCTGTGCAAGCATCCTAGGTACAAGGAAGCCTAGTAGAGCAAACATCTGCTATTTTTAATGTCTGTACTCTCAAGTGCACTGACTCCCCATCCCCAAAGTCTCACAGGTTGGATGTTAACCAAACAGAAGATGGGGTAATCAGAAGCTTCAATGACAAAAAGAATAAATGTACCATCTGATTGACCATGCAATAACACAAATCATTTTACGTGTAAACATATGCAACTTTAATTTAAGTAGCAAGAAATGTTCTTGTCTCAAGCATGGCACAACTAAAATTCTCATCAGTTACTGCATCTATCTCTTTAAGGATTATCCCATGTTCTAAAATACTGGTGACATCAATTATCATTTTGATATCCCCTAACCAATGTGTTAAATCAAAATTTAGTCTTGACCAAGACATCAATATAAAATGGTGGACATATAGCATAGGAAAAAGAGGAAATTGAATTCTATAAATATATGGACAATAAAGTGGTTCATGAGACAATATACAAAAATACATGAAAAAGGTAAATATCTCATTTCTGAACCTGGTTATAAGTCAGGCTATAATTGTATTTTTTATTTCTCTCCTTTACTACTAGGATAACAATTCACTCTGGTTTTCTCAGCATAATAATCATTTACACTTTCCTGGTCTCCTTATGACACACCATTTATTCCAGGTTCCAGTACTGCTATTAAATGTATTACCTGAGCTGATATAGGTTATTGAGGTTCCATTGTATTTCCAATCTCTGTTACAGTTTTGTCTGGTACTGCGTGAGACACTTTACTATCAGAGTGTTAAAGCTGAAAGACATCTATTAGTAATTTCCTAGATGCAAAGTAACTAACACCTCTCTTTCAAGGAGAACATGAAAGGTATAACTGATAAACTATACTCAGAAAAAACAGAGGCAGCCACTTTTTAGAACATTGGTCCTTAGGTGGTAGTGGGAGACATATTTGACATTGCTGCCTCTCTTAGTAACTTTGTGTCCATGCCTGCTATACTATGGCTTTGTCACATGCCACCAGCCCGCCAATCAGCAGGGTCAGCAGGTAAGTGGGGGAATCTTTCAAATGTATATGAAATATCAACAGAGAAGAGTGTCTAAGTATTTTTGCCATAAAACTGGTAAAGAGTAGTATGAATGATATTGCTTTAGTGACTTTATCATATTGCAGTGTGCAAATCTACAACTATATATTATTATCATAAATACAGTTTTATTTTGTAACAACATAACTAGATATCAATAAACTGGAAGGTGCATATTTAATGAAACATTAAGAACTTATTTTTCATTTCTCAGGGAAATCAAGAATAAACATACGGGCTTCCCTGGTGGCACAGTGGTTGAGAGTCCACCTGTCAATGCAGGGGACACGGGTTCGTGCCCCGGTCCAGGAGGACCCCACATGCCACAGAGCGGCTGGGCCCGTGAGCCATGGCCACTGAGCCTGCGCATCTGGAACCTGTGCTCCACAACGGGAGAGGCCACAACAGTGAGAGGCCCGCGTACCGAAAAAAAAAAAAAAGAATAAACATACCTTACATACAGTATACACCAATGGGTCATAGTCATGTCATTCAGCACATGAAAACAAGAAGACACAAAATCTGAAGAAATAGCAACAGCATCTACTTGAAAATTTTTAGTTAATAAAATGTCTGTAGTTAATGATATAAAGTCCCCCATCACCTAATATAGTGTTTGTCATGCAGTACATTTAATAAAGCTCTTAAAATATAAGTATTCAACACAAGAAGCTAGAAAAATGAGCAAATACATTTTAAATTTAAAAATGAAATTGTTTTCACAATTAAATATAAAAATTTACCAACTATTAAATTAAATTATAGACGTTACCCAGGAATTTTCTGAACAAGATCATAAAGATAGATAGACTTTGGTAAATCTGGAAAGAAAGAGTGAGAGAAAGAAAGAGAGAGAGAGAGAGAGAGAGAGAGAGAGAGAGAGAGAGAGAGAGAGAGAGAGAGAGAGAGAGAGAGAGAGAAAGAAAGAAAGAAAGAAAGAAAGAAAGAAAGAAAGAAAGAAAGAAAGGAAAGAAAGAAAGAAAGAAAGAAAAAAGAAAGAAAGGAAGGAAGAAAGAAAGAAAGACAGAAAGAAAGAAAGACAGAAAGAAAGAAAGAAAGAAAGAAAGAAAGAAAGAAAGAAAGAAAGAAAGAAAGAAAGAAAGAAAGAAAGAAAGAAAGAAAAGAAAGGAAGGAAGGAAGGAAGAAAGGAAGGAAGGAGGGAGGAAGGGAGGAAGGAAGGAAGGAAAGAAGAAAAAGAAGAAAAAGAAAAAGGAAGAAAAGAAATGAAGGAAGGGAGGGAGGGAGGGGAATAAAGGGAGAAAGAAAGGGAGGATGAAAGGGAGGAAGAAAGGAAGGTGTCACAAAAACCAGGTTGTAAATGAGAAAGAGGATATAACTACAGATCAGGAGTTTTTTTTTTTTTTTTTGGCAGTATGCGGGCCTCTCACTGTTGTGGCCTCTCCCGTTGCGGAGCACAGGCTCTGGACGCGCAGGCTCAGCGGCCATGGCTTACGGGCTTAGCCACTCCGCGGCATGTGGGATCTTCCCAGACCGGGGCACGAACCCGTGTCCCCTGTATTGGCAGGTGGACTCTCAAGCACTGCGTCACCAGGGAAGCCCTAGATTTTTAAAATAATTTTTCAACAAACGTGACTGTAAGTATTTCAATGCATTTGGAAATATATATTCTAATACATTTACAAGCCTAGAAAGAAAGACTTATATATTAGGAAAGGTAAATTATCAAATATAAATTTATTTATATTTACCTATATTCTATACATTTGATAACAAATATAATTCAAGATTCTATTAGGAACCTGAATGGGCCAATGAACAAAGAAAGGAAAAAGAAAGGAAAGAAAAGAAAATTTATGTCCAAAGAAATGATTTGACACATGTAGTTGCTGAAGGTGCATTGATATATTACACTGGAAGCATGAGTTTCATCTCTATCCAATGAAATATATCATCACACTATATCAAATAAAATAATTTCATTCATCTTTTTGAGTCAAAGTTTTCTGAAGCATGTTATAAATGTTACACAAAAGTTATAAATGTTAATAAATATTGGTTGAGGGGTTGTCCTCAATAAGTGAAAAGGAGGCATTCACAAGGATTTAAATTATACCAGGCTTTTCAGGAGTAGTCTCAGTTGCTTCAATTAAGGAATAGGTTTTGTTAATTATAATAAAGCAGACAATTCATGGAGTCAAGGAGTAGATTTAAAAAGTAAAGTGAACAAGTACTAAAAATGGAATTATCTTTTCATTCATAGGAGAAAAATAAAATTTAGTATTTGTAATGGTGAGATCATCTACACTGAAGTAAGAAACAAATAAAATAGAAATTTATAACAAATTAATTGTGATACAGGCATAACACATTCATTCATATATACATGTGTGGGTACATACATGCAAACGTATATGCACACGTATATGTTGAATTAAATGAACTACAACGTTTTTGTAATGAAGTTGATAATAAATATTAAACAC
This sequence comes from Lagenorhynchus albirostris, assembly GCF_949774975.1. NCBI lineage: Eukaryota > Metazoa > Chordata > Mammalia > Artiodactyla > Delphinidae > Lagenorhynchus > Lagenorhynchus albirostris. The sequence continues at coordinate 120,622,346 of NC_083099.1, forward strand.
AAATCATAAAAGAAAAAAACCTCAGCATGGCAGTACACAATCTTAGATATATTGAGAATGTGAAGGGCTATTCTACATAACCTGAAGATCCTCCAATATTATTTATTTTTTGTTGGGGATAAATTATTCCATATTCATCATTACTTTCAAAATATCATTAGAAATCTGTAAGCAAATTAGAAAATCAAATGGAATACTACAAACAGGAAGCTTTTGAAACTTTTGGTACACGCCAATCATTGAAAACAAAGATTGTAAAGAGTAAGGTATTGAAATATTTCCTCTTAAAAAAAGCACGGGTAATAACTGAATCAATTATACAATGAGAGCTCAAATTCTGTAAAGGATTTATTTTGAAATCCTATAATTATCTTTGTAATGTATCCTCTTGTGAGAGTACATTTTTTGGAAAAGCTCTTGTTTTTAATAGAGCAAATTTATATTCTGTAATATATTGGAATGAAATTGAGAAATATGCTTGCAGCATCTAAATTAGGCAATACTTTCATATTTGTTGAAGAAATGTCCTTTGAACAAAAAAAATAGTAGTTGTGAAAAATATTTAGGATAATATAAGTATCATATATATAACATATATATTATACTTTTATATACATGATATATATATATACATTTATTATATTTTAAGTGGATAAAGTAGAATTGAAAATGTCTCCATTTAGTAGAATTTGCCCTGCACTTGCCATACCTCCGTGCCTGTGAACTGAGCATTTTCTTGGTTAAAAGTAGGATGGTATATAAAGAAAATTAACAACGTTTCAAATTTATCACCTACAATGCAAACTTGCAGAATATCACTGGTAAGCTTATTAAAACATTCAAAATAATAATATATAGAAAGAAGAACAATCTCTAAAAATAACACCAGTAACATATTACGAAAAAAACATATCATTAAGAAATATATTAAAATACAGAATATATAACTTAAGCAGGTACCAAAATGCTATCTTTAATGTTGAGATCCTCTATACAGAGTTTTTAATGTTGCTTTAATCCAAGTGTGTATGTTTGTATATTGTTTTTAGATAAAATTTGATACTTAAAATTATTTTTGAACCATATTCTCTATAGGTCCACTTACACAAATTTATTTCTTCAATTAACAAAGAAGTATTTCAGATATAGCATAATTTGAGTTATTTGGGGCATCTCCTTATACTCTGAAACATGTTTTAATTTTTATGCTAAATTGTCTCATTTCCCTTTCCACGACCCAATATGTTTTCCATTGCCTTTCATGGAACCCCTCGTTTGGAGGGTGGATTTATCTCAGTGGAGGAGCAAGCAATCTTTCCTGTGGGAAACACTGAGAGGATGTTGAGGAGCATTCCCATAGATCACATATAATCTTACATTCTGGCATCTCCTTGAAAAGAAACTTCCTCCTTCAACCTCCACGAGTCAAGTCACTAAAGATTGTTAAGGCGAAGGAGAGAGAGCCTCCCAAGATGGAGGGGACATGCCACATCAGCTGGCACAGAAGGCTCATTGCAGGTGATCTCTTCCATGTTCTCTGGATCTTTCAGCTATTTCTGGACACACACATTCCATTTCTCCCACTTTCCTGAATCAATAGCCTAAATTTTACTTGAGACTCATGGCTATGAATTCAACTGATGTTGAAATCTGACATTCTAAAAGATGAGGTGTTTGCATATGTCCAAACACATCTAGATGTACATATTAAATATGTTCAATTTTTCCATATCAATTATACCACAATAAAGCTAAAAATATATTTAGTAAGAAAGAAAATATTATAAAGTGAGATTTCCATTGAAAAATGTTTTATTTTAAAACATTTGAGATGATGTTATCTAATTTTGTCATAAGTACATATTACTAATAATAATTTTAGGAGACTTACCATATAGAAATTTCAGAATCAGAATTTGTTGCAAAGTCCCATTATAACTTCTATTTATTTTTATTAAGTACAAATTAGAATTCAAAGTAAAAGTCTGGCTAAATAAAAGGATGACATTAAGGATATGTATTTTATTGTCTAATCCAAATACTATGAAGCTAATACTTTTGATGACCATTTAAAATGAGCCATTGGATTTGAAAGGAAATGACAATCCTTCCTATTAATCTTCCTTTCATGGAAGTTTTTGTAGTTTATATTTACTGCCTATTTATTTTCTTTGATGAGAAATGCGAACTACAGCAATGTGTCTAATGTGTTAACTAAAAATAACCCTCAACTATATTTTAGACAGCTCCAAAGGCTAGACTGTATTATCTTTTGAAAATCAGAACAAAGACCCTTTCAGTTCATAAAGAATAGATGAAAAATTGCTCTAATTAGTTTATTTTAATCTGTAAAGAGGAGGATAAGTTGTCTACACATTATAAATGGCTAATTTTTAGTGATTAGCTTTTATAACTACGCATTGTACCCAAGCACCTGGCTTGCCCCTGGTCAGACTTACTCTTTTCATCTTTTCTTCAATTAGATCACACCCACCCCACGCCCAAATTCCAGTGATTTAAACAGAAATAACACAGAGATCATAATGTGTCTTAAAATCTGCTTCTCTTACTTAGCTTTATGAGAAAAACTATCCCTCCAGTAACTCAATACAGAATCTTAATTTCTTCTCAGTTACTCACCTCCCACATGCAAATGTTCCCCATTTTCATTCTTTTTAATCTACTAAGTAGCTCTTACCTTTGGCACCTCTTTATTTGCACCTCCATGCCCTTAGTTCAGTCCCTTGTTGCCTTTTCCATGGATTGCAATAATGCATTTTAAATGGTCTCAAGAATACTTTCTGGCTCCTATCTTGCACTGCTCCAACCAAAATGACTTTTCAAAAATGTAAATCTTAACAGCCACCACTTTGCAAAAGCCAAACAATGACGTGAAAGGTATAGCACAAATCCTTATATTAACGCAATTTACCAGAAACATGCATTCTTCCCTAATCTTATCTCTTGTCTTGACCCATGTACAACTTTCCCTCTAACCATACTACACTGAGGATCTGTATATAAATACTTACATCTCCTTGAAGATACTTACATATGTTTACTAGTTAGCTATTCTGATGGTCTATGGTCAATATTTAGTCCAGTATTTAAAATCAAATTATTACATTTGAAAGTTTATTAGTTGTTGCTTTTAATCTATTGAGGTTTTTTTGTTTGTCCATATTTGTTTTTGTTTTGAATCCAGTACAAGATAGAAGTAGCAAATTAAAAATAAGACACAATGCAATAAAAGTCGAGTTGAGGGCTTCCCTGGGTGGTGCAGTGGTTGAGAGTCCGCCTGGTGATGCAGGGGACACGGGTTTGTGTCCCGGTCCGGGAGGATACCACATGCCGCAGAGCGGCTGGGCCTGTGAGCCATGGCTACTGAGCCTGTGCGTCCAGAGACTGTGCTCTGCAACAGGAGAGGCCACAACAGTGAAAGGCCTGCGTACCACAAAAAAAAAAAAAAAGTCTTATAATACAAAGATGATTTCTAATGCCTAATTGCCCACAGCTCCTCTTAGTTGTCAAGAGGTCTTTTTGTATATCAATAGTTTATGGAGTATTTATTATTTGCTGGATAATGTGTCAGCACTGGACATATGTTTATGAATAAGATTAGATCCTTGACTACAAGGTGATTAGAGTCTAGTGGGCCAAATAAAACAGAATGCTGAGAATGGTGATAAAGAATAATAAGTTCAATCATAAAAGTTTATAATTTCATCTAAGAAAGGATTCCTATTTCCAATTGGAGTTGTGGTTAAGGATCTATCAGAGGGAAAAGTCCAAGAAGTCATGATGACACAATTGTTAGTCTGTCTTTGCACAATAAATGATCAGCAGTACCCAGATGAAGCTACAAAACAGAGCATGGCATACTGATATACTTTAAGTTCTAGAAACTCAAGAGATATTCCAAATGGGTCATGCACTGTATTTATACATTATTATAATAATAATTTATTGCTGCTTGTTTAAACAATATTTTCACATAATTTAAGAAAACAGAACCTGAATGAACTTACTCTATTAATTTTAACATTCTTTTCCACTATCCCATCATGAAGGAGAGAGTATAGGATGGAATCAAGAATCAGAAATAGTCAAGATATAGTCTAATTTTTGATTCATGGATAACATACAGTCTTTTGTGATCAACTTTGACAAAAGATTCTGAAAAACATTTCCTAGATTTCCTTCTTTGAACAATAGACTAAATGATTTTAATTTAATGTGTTTAAAGTTTAATGATTAATTTGGAAACTCAATGAATTATTAATGGGTTTGTTATATATCTATCAAAAACCACTCAAATATGTAACTTGAGTTTCTTAATATAATACTCATTTTTTAACATCCAACAAGATATGCTTATTGCTTACAAAAACTTCTATGTTTATTCAAACTGCAATTTGTATCACTTGTTCTTATTTAATTACTGGTCTAGACAATTAAATGTTGTTTTCACGGAATCTGTATTCAACTACACAAAATTATTAGGGAAATAAATTGACAAATTAACTGCCCCAAAATGAGCCTGTCTGTGGAAATAACACCTGCCTTCTATCTCCTTAATGGCCTAGTAGTTGTAGGCTGATAAAGGAGATCAGGAAAATTACTTCAGTATGCAAGGTGTCAAAAACTAATAAATTTTAGGGAGCACTTTCAAGATGATGGAGGAGTAAGACATAGAGATCACCTTCCTCCCCACAAATACATCAAAAATACATCTACATGTGGAACAACTCCTACAGAACACCTACTGAACGCTGGCAGAAGACCTGAGACCCCCCAAAAGACAAGAAACTCCCCACATACCTGGGTAGAGCAAAAGAAAAAAAAAAACAGAGACAAAAGAATAGGGACGGGACCTGCACCAGAGGGAGGGAGCTGTGAAGGAGGAAAGGTTTCCACACACTAGGAAGGCCCTTCGCAGGTGGAGACTGCGGGTGGCAGAGCGGGGAAGCTTTGGAGCCACGGAGGAGAGCACAGCAACAGGGGTGCGGAGGGCAACACGGAGAGATTCCCGCACAGATGATCGGTGCCGACCAGCACTCACCAGCCCGAGAGGCTTGTCTGCTCACCTGCCGGGGTTGGTGGGGGCTGGGAGCTGAGGCTCGGGCTTCAGAGGTTGGATCCCAGGGAGAGGACTGGGGTTGGCTGTGTGAACACAGCCTGAAGGGAGCTTATGCGCCACAGCTAGCCGGGAGAGAGTATGCGAAAATGTCTAGAAATGCATGAGTCAAGAGACCATTGTTTCAGGGTGCTCAAGGAGAGGAGATTCAAAGCACCACGTAAATCAGCTCCAGAGATGGGCGTGATCCACGGCTATTAGCGCGGACACCAGAGACAGGCATGAAATGCTAAGGCTGCTGCTGCAGCCACCAAGAAGCCTGTGTGCAAGCACAGGTCACTGTCCACACCTCTTCTCCCAGGAGTCCGTGCAGCCCACCACTGCCAGGGTCCCGTGATCCAGGGACAACTTCCTCAGGAGAACACTGCACGTCTCAGGCTGTTGTAATGTCACTGCAGCCTCTGCTGCCACAGGCTCACCCCGCATTCCATACCCCTCCCTCCTCCTGGCCTGAGTGAGCCAGAGCCCCCTAAGCAGCTGCTCCTTTAACCCCATCCTGTCTGGGCAAAGAACAGATGCCAGAGGGCAACCGACATGTGGAGGTGCTGCAAAATCCAAAGCTGAACCCCAGGAGCTGTGCGAACAAAGGAGAGAAAGAGAAAATTTCCATGTAGCCTCAGAAGCAGCAGATTAAATCAACACAATTAACTTGATGTACCCTGCATCTGTGGAATATCTGAATAGACAACGAATCATCCCAAACTGAGAGGTGGACTTTGGAGTAACAGTAGACTTGGGGTATCCTGTATGTGACTGAAAGGTTTCTGATTTATATGTTTATCTTAGTTTAGTTTTTAGGGCTTTTTATCACTGGTAGATTTGTATATTGGTTTTGTTGCTCTCTTCTTTTTTTTTTATTACTTTTTAATTTAATAAATTATTTTATTATTTTTTTTTCTTTCTTTCTTTCTTTACTCCCTTTTCTTCTGAGCTGTGTGGCTGACAGGGTCCTGGTGCTCTGACTGGGTGTTGGGCCTGAGCCTCAGAGGTGGGAGAGCTGAGTTCAGGACTTAGGACAACCAGAGATCTCCTGGCTCTACATAATATCAAATGGTGAAAGCTCCCTCAGAGATGTCCATCTCAATGCTAAGACCCAGTTCCACTCAACGACCAGCAAGCTACAGTGCTGGACACCCTATGACAAACAACTAGCAAGACAGGAACACAACCCCACCCATTAGCAGAGAGGCTGCCTAAAATCATAATAAGGTCACAGACACCCCAAAACACATCACCAGACATGGTCCTGCCCACCAGAAAGACAAGATCCAGCCTCATCCACCAGAAAAAAGGCACCAGTCCCCTCTACCAGGAAGCCTACACAACCCACTGAATCAACATTAGCCACTGGGGGCAGACACCAAGGACAACTGGAACTATGAACCTGCAGCCTGCTAAAAGGAGACCCCAAACACAGTAAGTTAAGCAAAATGAGAAGACAGAAAAAACACACAGCAGATGAAGGAGTAAGGTAAAAACCCACCAGAACAAACAAATGAAGAGGAAATAAGCAGTCTACCTGAAAAAGAATTCAGAGTAATGACAGTAAAGAGGATAAAAAACCTTGGAAATAGAATTGAGAAAATACAAGAAATGTTTAAAAAGGACCTAGAAGAACTAAAGAGCTAACAAACAATGATGAACAACACAATAAATGAAATGAAAAATTCTCTAGAAGGAATCAATAGCAGAATAACTGAGGCAGAAGAAGAGATAAGTGACCTGGAAGATAAAATAGTGGAAATAACTACTGCAAAGCAGAATAAAGAAAAAGGAATGAGAAGAATTGAGGAGAGTTTCAAAGACTTCTGGGACAAAATTAAATGCATGAGCATTCGAATTATAGGGGTCCCAGAAGAGAAGAGAAAAAAAAAAGGACTGATAAACTATTTGAAGAGATTATAGTTGAAAACTACCCTAATATAGGAAAATAAATAGTCAATCAAGTCCAGGAAGCAGAGAGTCCCATACACGATAGATTCAAGGAGAAACACCAAGACACATATTAATCAAACTACCAAAAATTAAATACAAAGAAAAAATATTAAAAGCAACAAATAACATACAAGGGAATCCCCATAAGGTTAACAGCTGAACTTTCAGCAAGAAGAGAGTGGCAGCACATATTTAAAGTGATGAAAGGGAAAAACCTACAACTAAGATTACTCTACCCAGCAAGGATCTCATTCAGATTCGACAGAGAAACTAAAACCTTTACAGACAAGCAGGAGCTAAGAGAATTCAGCACCACCAAACCAGCTTTACAACAAATGCTAAAGGAAATTCTCTAGGCAGGAAACACAAGAGAAGGAAAATACTTACAATAACAAGCCCAAAACAATTTAGAAAATGGTAATAGGAACATACATATGGATAATTATCTTAAATGTAAATGGATTAAATGCTCCAACCAAAAGACATAGACTGGCTGAATGGATACAAAAACAAGACCCATATATATGCTGTCTACAAGAGACCCACTTCAGACCTAGAGACACATACAGACTGAAAGTGAGGGGATGGAAAAAGATATTCCATACAAATGGAAATCAAAAGAAAGCTGGAGTAACAATTCTCATATCAGAAAAAATTGACTTTAAAATAAAGACTATTACAAGAAACAAAGAAGGACAATACATGATGATCAAGAGATCAATCCAAGAAGAAGATATAACAATTGTAAATATTTATGCACCCAAATCGGGGCACTGCAATACATAAGGCAAATGCTAACAGCCATTAAAGGGGAAATCAACATTAACACAATCATTGGAGGGGACTTTGACACCCCACTTTCACCAATGGACAGATCATACAAAATAAAAATAGATAAAGAAACACAAACTTTAAATGATACATTAAATATGGTGGAATTAGTTGATACTTATAGGACATTCCATCCCCAAACAAAGGAATACCCTTTCTTCTCAAGTGCTCGTGGAACATTCTCCAGGATAGATCATATCTTGGGTCACAAATCAAGCCTTGGTAAATTGGAATATTGAAATCATATCGAGTATCTTCTGATCACATATCGAGTATCTTCTGATCACAATGCTATGAGACTAGATATCAATACAGGAAAAAAAACTGTAAAAAATACAAACAGATGGAGGCTAGACAATACACTGCTAAGTAACCAAGAGATCACTGAAGAAATAAAAGAGGATATCAAAAATACCTAAAAACAAATGACAATGAAAACACAAAGACCCAACACCTATGGGATGCAGTAAAAGCATTTCTAAGAGGGAAGTTTATAACAATACAATCCTACCACAAGAAATATCTCAAATAAACAACCTAACTTTACACCTAAAACAATTAGAGAAAGAAGATCAAAAACCCCAAAGTTAGCAGAAGGAAATAAATCATAAAGATCAGACCAGAAATCAATGAAAGAGAAATGAAGGAAACAATAGCAAATATCAATAAAACTAAAAGCTGGTTCTTGGAGAAGATAAACAAAATTGATAAACCATTAGCCAGACTCATCAAGAAAAAAAGGAAGAACCCTCAAATCAACAGAATTAAAAATGAAAAAGGAGAAGTAACAACTGACACTGAGGAAATACAAAGATCATAAGAGATTACTACAAGCAACTATATGCCAATAAAATGCACAACCTGGAAGAAATGGACAAATTCTTACAAAAGCACAACCTTCCAAAATGGAACCAGGAAGAAATAGAAAATATAAACAGACCAATCACAAGCACTGAAATTGAAACTCTAACAGGCAAATTCTATCAAACATTTACAGAAGAGCTAACACCTATCCCTCTCAAAATCTTCCAAAATATAGCAGAGGAAGGAACACTCCCAAAATCATTCTACAAGGCCACTGTAACCTTGATAACAAAACCAGACAAAGATGTCACAAAAAAAGGAAACTACAGGCCAATATCACTGATGAATTAAATGCAAAAATCCTCAACAAAATACTGTCAAACAGAATCCAACAGCATATTAAAAGGATCATACACCATGATCAAGTGAGGTTTATCCCAGGAATTCAAGGATTCTTCAAAATCCACAAATGAATCAGTGATCCACCATATTAACAAACTTAAGAGTAAAAAACTATATGATCCTCTCAATAGATGCAGAAAAAGCTTTTGACAAAATTCAACACCGATTTATGATAAAAACCCTCCAGAAAGTAGGCATAGAGGAAACTTACCTCAACATAATAAAGGTCATATGTGACAAACCCGCAGCCAACATCGTTCTCAATGGTGAAAAACTGAAACCATTTCCTCTAAGATCAGGAAAGGTTGTCCACTCTCACCACTATTATTCAACATAGTTTTGGAAATTTTAGCCACAGCAATCAGAGAAGAAAAGGAAATAAAAGGAATCCAAATCAGAAAGGAAGAAGTAAAACTGTCACTGTTTGCAGATGACATGATACTATACATAGAGAATCCTAAAGATGTTACCAGAAAACTATTAGAGCTAATCAATGAATTTGGTAAAGTAGCAGGATACAAAATTAATGCACAGAAATCTCTTGCATTCCTATACACTAATGATGAGAAATCTGAAAGAGAAATTAGGAAAACACTCCCATTTACCATTGCAACAAAAAGAATAATGTACCTAGGAATAAACCTACCTAAGAAGAAAAAAGACCTGTATGCAGAAAACTATAAGACATGGATGAAAGAAATTAAAGATGAAACAAACAGATGGAGAGATATACCATGTTCTTGGATTGGAAGAATCAACATTATGAAAATGACTATAGTTACCAAAGCAATCTACAAATTCAGTGCAATCCCTATCAAACTACCATTGGCATTTTTCACAGAACTAGAACAAAAAATTGCACAATTTGTATGGAAACACAAAGGACCTGGAATAGCAAAAGCAATCTTGAGAAAGAAAAACGGAGCTGAAGGAATCAGGCTCCCTAACTTCAGAGTATAGTACAAAGCTACAGTAATCGAGACAGTATGGTACTGGCACAAAACAGAAATATAGATCAATGCAACAGGATAGAAAGCCCAGAGATAAACCCATGCACATATGGTCACCTTATCTGTGATAAAGGAGGAAAGGGTATACAATGGAGAAAAGACAGCCTCTTCAATAAGTGGTGCTGGGAAAACTGGACAGTTACATGTAAAAGAATGAAATTAGAACACATCCTAAGACCGTACACAAAAATAAACTCAAAATGGATTAGAGACCTAAATGTAAGGGAAGACGCTATAAAACTCTTAGAGGAAAACATAGGCAGAACACTCAAATCACAGCAAGATTCTTTTTGACCCACCTCCTAGAGAAATGGAAATAAAAACAAAAATAATAAACGAGACTTAATGGAACTTAAAAGCTTTTGCACAGCAAAGGAAACCATAAACAAAACGAAAAGACACCCCTCAGAATGGGAGACAATATTTGCCAAAGAAGCAACTGACAAAGGATTAATCTCCAAAATATACAAGCAGCTCATGCAGCTCAATATCAAAACAACAAACTACCCAATCCAAAAATGGGCAGAAGACCTAAATAGACATTTCTCCAAAGAAGATATACAGATTGCCAACAAACACATGAAAAGATGCTCAACATCACTAATCATTAGAGAAATGCAGTTCAAAACTACAATGAGGTATCTCCTCACACCAGTAAGAATGGCCATCATCAAAAAATTTACAAACAGTAAATGCTGAAGAGGGTGTGGAGAAAAGGGAACACTCTTGCACTGTTGGTGGGAATGTAAATTGATACAGCCACTGTGGAGAACTGTATAGATGTTCCTTAAAAAACTAAAAATAGAACTACCATATGACCCAGCAATCCCACTACTAGGCACATACCCTGAGAAAACCATAATTCAAAAAGAGTCATGTACCACAATGTTCATTGCAGCACTATTTACATTAGCCAGGACATGGAAGCAACCTAAGTGTCCATTAACACATGAATGGTTAAAGAAAATAGAATATATGGCACATATATTCAATGGAACATTACTCAGCCATAAAAAGAAATGAAATTGAGTTATTTGTAGTGAGTTGGTTGGTTGGACCTATAGTCTGTCATACAGAGTGAAATAAGTTAGAAAGAGAAAAACAAATACTGTATGCTAACACATATACATGGAATCTAAAAAAAAAAAAAAAATGCTTCTGAAGAACCCAGGGGCAGGACAGGGAATAAAGACGCAGATGTGGAGAATGACCCTGAGGACACAGGGAGGGGGAAGTGTAAGCTGGGACGAAGTGAGAGAGTGGCATTAACATACATATATACTACCAAATGCAAAATAGATAGCTAGTGGGAAGCAGCCACATAGCACAGACAAGTCAACATGGTGTTTTGTGACCACATAGAGGGGTGGGATAAGGAGGGTGAGAGGGAGACACAAGAGGGAGAGGATATGGGGATATATGTATACGTATAGCTGATTCACTTTGTTATACAGCAGCAAATAACACAACAATGTAAAGCAATTTTACTCCGATAAAGATGTTAAAAAAATAAGATAAAATAAAATAAAATTCTGGGTACTCTGGGAATACCTAGAAACTGGAATTGTGAGTCAAGTGTGAATAGAGTAGCTATTTCCTTGTCTGTTAATTCTAATCTCTATGTCATTTCTGGAATGATTGTAATAGATCTTTCTCCTCATCATGGGTCATATTTTCCTGTTGTTTGCATACTTCGTAGGTTTTGATTGCATCCAGATATTGTGAATTTTACTTTGTTGGATGTGAGTATTATTTTTTGTATTTTTTCAAATATTCTCCAACTTTTTTCTATGATACATTTAAGTTATTTGGAAATGTATCATATCCCTCCTATCTTGTTTTAAGTTTTCTTAGGTAGGACTTGAACAGTGTTTGGTCTAGGGTTAATTAATCCCCACTACTAATGCAAGACCATTTTGAGTACTCTCTCCAATGTCCTGAGAATTAGATTTTCCAGGCTGGCTGGTGTCTGGGGCAGGCACTATTCCTGGGCCAGTGTGAGTGTCTGGCACTGTTCCTACTAAACATTTTGGGTAGTTCTTTCCTGATATCGGTGGTTTCCTCATATACATGCACTCTTTAGCACTCTACTGACTGCTCAAGAGGACAGATCTATGGCATCTTCTCTGTGAGGCTTGCTTTCTGCAGTACCCTGTCCTGGGCACTCCAGCTATCACGGTCTCCCCAGACTGTCCACTCCATCTCTCAACTAAAGGAGACCACTGGGCTCTGTCTGGGTTCTCTTCCCTGTGCTACACCTGGTAAACTGCCTTAAAACAGTAAGCTACAGCAATCATAGGACTTTCCTCATTTGTTTCCTGTCTCTCAGGATCACTGTCCTGAAGTGCCAGAATTCCAGTATCTTGAAAACTTCTGCTTCATACGTTCTGTCTGTTTTTTGGCTTGTCTAAAAATCTTCTTCCTACACAAAGCCGTCTCTGGCTTTGCCATGCTTTTGTTCTACACATCACTCAGCACATGGTGGATCCTCAATATTTAATCTACCCAAAACATGCTAATCCATGGACTTAAATGTCTAACATAATTAAATTTGCAATATGGAAATGAGAAATTGAGAGTTAAGCTGCGAATTACCTTTTTCACCACTGTAAAACTACAGAATCAATAAAAACTGATAATGTTCAAGTTGAAAAAAAAACTAATAAATTTTATATATTTTTTTATTTCCTCTCTCTCTTTCCACTCTCGGTATTTCCTCAGTTGTGTTGATGATAAAATGGGCTTATACCAAATCCAGAAGACATGAGACAAAACCAACTTCTGCTGACAAGAAAAATTTCAACTAAGAGCATTATTAACCTCATGTAAGGGGATATAAAATAAATGTGAAGAATATTTTATTTGATTTGAACATTACATCTTGTCATTGTTCTATATTTCAATCTGCTGAAAAGAAGCTTCTGAATTATCTTTCTGGTTGAAGTAATTCTGATACCAATATTTCAGTATCATTTTCATACAAATTATTGATAAATGGCAGGAAGGTATTTTTCTTATTGTTATTTTTCTTGAAGTGCTTCATGTGTAACCATTTTTCCAAAGAAATATGGACTTTAGTATAAACAAATTTCTATATTCAGAAAACTTTTGGGACATGCATATTTATGATGCTATATACTTGCACATTACTAAATAATCATATTTTAAGTAAACATATTTTTAAGAAGTCTCAAAGAGCCGTGGAATGATGAAAAATATTTGACACACATGTATTAGTATTTTGGTGCCCAGATTTTAAAACAACTAATTTAAAAATAGATTTTTCATATCCTTAAATAGTGTTTTGATCCATTTTTGCTTAATGTAAAAGCCTTAAATACCCAAGACTTGATAGATTCTGCAAACTAGTTTTATATTATGACTATAAAAAATATATTTGGAGAAATTAAACACTGAACCACATATAAGTATTTCATTAAACAATGATGTTATTTATTTAAGTGATGTTTAGTACAATGCTAAATACTTAAACTTACATTCAGGGTATAGCAAGATGAATATCATTAAGAATTTTTAAAAGTTCACATAGTGATTAAGCTATAAATCTGGTCCAAAGCTACAGATAAACATTTGCTATTTCCTCTAGAGCTTCACAATATTGTTATCAGAAGTCCTAATATATTTAATCTATTTTTTTAGCTTGTGAACTATTTTCAAAATTTCAATGTGCAGAGTATTCAATCACTACTCCCATAATATACTAATTCAAATAAAAAAATATTTTAAAGTAGTTATGTTGGATAAACTTAAGTACCACCGAAGTAAACAACACTGAAGAGTATGAGGGAACAGAAAACAAAAAATATGTTTTCTCATAGCATAGAACATTTCTAATAGGAAATAAATAATTTCTGGGTCAGCAGCCAGCACTTCTATTTTTATTATGTCATTATATCTAGTATGTATACATTAGTTATCTGATTTTATTTAAAGTCATGACATCTAGATTATCGTCAACAGCACCTGAGTAAAAATCACAGTTCTATAAGAAGATTGATATGACATTGATGGTAATATATGTTGAAGCCTTGTATTTTCTATATATAGTGAGGCTAACTTTTAAATGATAATGGAGATATTTTTTAAATTGTAGTAGAAATGTACACTATGAAGTTTGGTCTAAACTTTCTAATATCACTCTATAAGTTCGGTATCATCACAAAAATTACTAAATAATAATGATAATAATAATAACTCAAAATCTCAGTAGAATGAAACAAGCATTTGTTTAACTCATAAGTCTGCAGAGTGTTTAGGGGAAGATTGGCCTTGACCGGGCTCTCCTGAGTGTGGTTCTATTCCACATGTTTTTCATCCTTTTCTTGGGACAGCAGGCTAACCCAGGCATATTCTTTTCATTGTGACAAAGGAATAAAAGTGCAACTGTAAAACTCAAAATATATTTTAAAGAATTATGTCTGCTAAAATTCCATTAGCCAAAATGAATCATATGGCTAAGCCCAGCTTAAAAGGGAAAGAAGGATACCCCACACAGTCCTATGCCAAAGCAAGTTATATGGCAAATCCCCAAAACAAAGGAGATAAAATATACACTCTGCCCATGGAAGGCTAGAAAAGTAGTGAATATTTCTGAAAAATAAGCTAATTTACCACAATCACTATTTTAGTAGAACTACATGCTATAGTCTATAATTGGAGGTAGCATAATGTATGTAATCTTATCATTTATGCAAATGCTTATGAAATGATTTACCGCGAAATTATCTGTGATCTAACATTTTACAAAGGTATTATTTAAATAAAGAGGATTGTAATATTAATCCCAAAATATATGTTCAGCAGGACTTGAGTAGGAGGGCTTTAATATTTTTTCTTTAGTGAGAAGAACTGCTACTGAAAGTAGGCAAATTTTGTAGCTGCTTCTAAGTGGACATATTCAGTAAAAGGAACCAAGCTTCGTGTGGCAGAATACCATTTTGAGTTATTAATTGATGAGTTTCTCTTTTTGTTTCCTTATGTAACAGAGTCTTGGGTGATTCTCATCCAGTGTAAGAGGGGACTTTTTTTGATAATTGTATGAAATATTGCTTTCTTTATATATCACATATAGGCTTAATAAAGTATCAGTGGGAAAGCTTAAACTTTTCATTCGAAAATGATAATTTATATGGTATAAACATAGAAAGAAAAAAACATGATTTTTCTTTTACCTTTTATATCTTGTACTATATTATGAAATGTTTGCATTATTTATAAAGAATCATGATTCTTGATTTCCCACATTCATAAAGTAAATCATTTAGTTAATATCTTATCTGCAATATTTTTGTGTATAAAAGATAGATGCAAGCCACCCAAAAGGAGGAAAGTTTTTACCAAGTTATGCACCAGGAAGGTGAACATCTTCTTGTCTACCCTCCTAAAAGTGAGGTGATGGTGAAAATGTCCTCTCTTTTATATTATACCTGAGTAAATTGTTTATCTAGAAGGAACTTTGCATCAGTAGACAAAAACCATAATACTGCATGTGAAGAATCAATAACTACCCTATCTAGTGACAGTAACAGAAGCCATTCCCCACAACCCTGAATTCATAGACATAAGGTATAAATACAAATCCTCCTGTCTCCAATTGGCACAGAAAACTCTGAAGATTATTCGGTTTCAATGATGTTGAGATTCAGTTGAGGCCTTATTTGTGACTGTCTCACAGCTCAATTCTCATTTTTTTCTGCTCAAACCCATTTCTCTCCTTGGCCTAACACATGTATATCCCAAGAGTGATACCTAATGAACCTTATACAATGATCTCTGCTTCAGAGTCTGCTTCCCAGAAAACCAAGGACAGATGGAAATTGAATCTAATAAACATTCATGAGCCAGTTCACCAAGAGGATTTTAGGCTTCTCAAAGAATTTTATCATAAATGGGAGTTAGAGAAGTATTTTAAGCAGAAAAGTGAAATGATGAGATTTCCATTATAAGAAATTATTCTAGTAATATCCTGGGAAAATGGATTTGAAATGGCAGAGTATAAGCAAGTAAGAATATGGAGTTATTTTAGTCATCCAGACAAATAATAATAATAATAATAGTTGTTAGCTAACACATGCTATATGACACTGTTCTAAGTACTTTTCAGATACATGTTAATAATATTAAAAAAAATTTATGATTTAGGTAATACATTTATCTCTATTACCACATGTTACAAATGAGAGAACTGAATCACAGAAAGGTTAAGTAAATTGTCCAAGGTCATGTGACTAGTAAGTGGTGAAGCCAGGACTTGAACTAATGGCATGGTTTCAATGACTTTCTCTTCCCCACTGTGGTCTTGCGGCATATTTAGTGATGGCTTGAACTAAGGCAGTAGGGGCAGCAAAAGAATTACATGAACAGGATAATATAGTGGGAAGTCAATAGGAATTTACAATGTGATTCTCTTATTTGAACATCTGAGTTTGATGTGTTAATGAATCTGAGTGGAATTGTTTGGTTGCTGGCAGCCTTTGAGAAATCTCAGGAGGCACTAACAAACCTGGATGGGAGCCATCAGTATATTAGTGATAATTGAAGCCATGACTAGTAATATTATGGTCGATGGAGACTGTGTAGCAGGAAAGAAAAGGTCAAGAATAGAACCCTATGGAGTATCCACACTTAAAGAGTCTCTCCACTAAAAATAAAGACATAGATACAAACAACAAATATCCACAAATTTTACTGAGTGAAATAGCTAATGTTTGTATGCCTCTTTTATACACTTATAAGGTTATCAGATTTAAGTTATTCAAAAT
This sequence comes from Lagenorhynchus albirostris, assembly GCF_949774975.1. Classification (NCBI taxonomy): domain Eukaryota; kingdom Metazoa; phylum Chordata; class Mammalia; order Artiodactyla; family Delphinidae; genus Lagenorhynchus; species Lagenorhynchus albirostris. The sequence goes on from NC_083099.1 coordinate 120,639,247, forward strand.
CTCCATCTTTTATCTAGGAGCAACAAATGAGTTGATCAATTAATAGAAAAAAATCTATGATTACTTATTTCAATCAATGGCTGCTAAAAACCTTCTATATTTCAGAGAAACTTTCAGGACAGTTAGTAAACTTCTAAAAGTCTTCAGTTTCATGGTTTTGTAACTTTTAGAAACACCAATATATTTGAATAAATGAAAATATTAGAATGATTACATGGTTTAGATATCAAATAGATATCTGCCCTTTCTCTCACTTACTCAAATTTATTTTAAGAAAATTAGAAATTTAGGGCTTTCCTGGTGGCGCAGTAGTTGAGAGTCCGCCTGCCGATGCAGGGGATGTGGGTTCATGCCCTGGTCTGGGAGGATCCCGCATGCCGCGGAGTGGCTGGACCTGTGAGCCATGGCCGCTGGGCCTGCATATCTGGAGCCTGTGCTCTGCAAGGTGGGATGCCACAGCAGTGAGAGGCCCACATACCACAAAAAAAAAAAAAAAAAAAAAGAGAGATGCTATCTTAATGGCACTTGCAGTAAAATGGGACTGACAACGAATATGAAATTAAAAATCAGGTGTAATCAGCACAGTAAGAGGCAAAAGATAGGAAAGTATGGGAACAAAGGAGAGACGTTTCACCTCTGCTACATAGGGGAGTTATATTTAGGCTAAGACTTGCAGGATGTGTAATCACACAAGGAAGAGAATGAGTGCTTGAAGTAGAAGAAACAACATAAATAAAAGCCTGAAGGTGAGACAGAGTTGTGGATTCTTCTAGAACTGAAAGTAGATCTGTGTGGGAGGAAGACCTCCAGATTGAGGATGACAACATAAGGCAGAAATAAGCAGCAGGCAGATGATAAAGGCTATTGAATGATGCTGACAACTTATTAAGAAAATATTGTAAAATCTGACCCTGGTGCGAAGTATGTATGACAAGGACACAAATATTCTCATTTTTCAGCATTCTATAATACTAAGTTCCAGATATTATAAGTGTTCCATAAGACATTGTCAAAGAGGTACTCAGGGTGTCCATAGATAAATATTAAGGACAAAATTATTTCATGAGTTAATGTGAAAAATGAAGAATTGATTCAAAATACAAAACTAGAAATTTTGCTACGTGCTTAGTCTGGAACTACTGGTCAGTTCTAGAAATGCTTACTCTAGAACTGACCTTGGCAAAGATATGAGCTTACTTCTACTGACCCCACTCTAACATTGAGAAGTAGCTTATTTGAGGCACACAGCTATCATGTCCAGAAAGACTGGTAGATGTCTTCTGCTCTTTCCAGGGACACTAGATGAGACCCTGTATTGTTCTTTAGTAGTTTCCCTCATGAATATACATCAAGTTAAAAGGGTGGTTTGTCTGAAGGTCTAGAACATTTTGTTTTGTTGTATCAATTTTCTTCTGCATCAAGCATCTCTCTTAGAAAAGTGTTATAAAGAAGGAATTAAAAGGCAATAATGTTCTCTCTTTTTTTTTTTCAATAATAAACTAGTTTCTATGCGATGGTGAGGTCAGTTGGGAAGTTATCCAACAGTTCAAGCAAGAGTTGATGTATTTGGGCTTCCCTGGTGGCACAGTGGTTAAGAATCTGCCTGCCAATGCAGGGGACATGGGTTCGAGCTCTGTTCTGAGAAGATCCCACATGCAGTGGAGCAACAAAGCCCACGAGCCACAACTACTGAAGCCTGCACACCTAGAGCCCGTGCTCTGCAACAAGAGAAGCCACCACAATGAGAAGCTTGCGCACTGCAAGCTTGAAGAGTAGCTCCCCCTCACCATGACTAGAGAAAGCCCGCACACAGCAACGAAGACCCAACGCAACCAAGAAAAGAAAAAAAAAAAAGAATACAGATAGAAAAGAAAGAAGTAAAACTGTTTAAAAAAAAGAGTTGATGTATTAGGATAATGACAGTGAGGACTGAGGCAGATAATAGGCAGAATAAGTGGGATATGGTGTCCAAATAGATGCAAGGATAAGAGAGAAGAAAGAGATCATGTTGACAATGGGATATTAGCTCTGGTAAACGGTGATGCCTCTCCCTGACTTAGGGAACATGAGAGAAGGATGAATGGATTGTGCAGGAAGGTTATTTTATTTATTTAGTTTAGTACAGTTGGTTTTTAGGTATGCATATCACATACAGGTGAAATGTCTAGCAGGCAGTGGGGCAGCTGATCACAAAGGAATGAGATGGAGGGGAGAAAGTGGAAAACCAATTGTACGTGTTTTTTCCAAGAAGTTACACGATAAAATTGGACAGGAAGGGATAACGTCATGGATGTAAGATGTGTGTTCAAGGGAGGGGTATACTAGTAACTATACAAGAGTCTTAAACGTGTAAATACAGATAGGAAGAAAACATTATAAAGGGGGCAATTGAAGTTTTAGGAAAAGAAATTGAATAGTGTAAGGTCCTTGAGAAGATAGGAAGCAATGATATTCAGGGGACACACATGGAACTCAGCTTTTTAAAGGAGGGAATATCTCTCATTGTTAAAGAACAAGGGGGGAATATCAGGTGGGCATCTATTAAATACAGTCTTGGATACATTGTAAGGGAGATGAGGGGATATTTCTCATTTGATAGCCTACATTTCCTCTATGCATGGAAAGCAAAGCTGAAAGAATGCTGGTAGGATGGATGCTTTGAGGAGAGAGCAGTTTGGAAATGTTGACGATGAGAAAGAATACCAAGTAGATGAAGAGATGGACTTGGGCAAATCTGAGGGTCCAGAATTAATGATATTTGGGTTTCCTCCAAGAGTTTTTGATAGATTTTCTCCAGCAGAAGGCCGTAGCCTGCATATCTTTATAATAGATAAAGAATATATGTAGAATTCACAAATAGGGGTTTGATTTAATTTCTGAATCCTTTAGGATTTCCTCCAGGAAGTACAGTTGTGAACTCTTTTTTAATATAATAGCTCATAATCTTATATGAAGCTTACCTGAATATAATTCTGGTAAAATCTAATTTTTAGGATAATTTTTATATCACATATGTGATAATTTTATGTGCCAACTCGGCTGGGCCACAGTGCTCTGATAGGTGCTCAATTGTTATTCTGGATGTTTTTGTGGGGTGTTTTTGATAAGAGTAACATTTAAATCAGTGCCCTTTGAGTAAAGAAGATTGCCCTCCATAATATGGGTGAGCCTATCCAGTCAGATGAAGGCCTGAATAGAGCAAAAGATACACCTCTCTGAAGCAAGAAGGAAGGAGACAGGCTTTGAACTTGAGCTGCAGCATCAGCTTTTTCAGTCTGCTGGCCTGTCCTGCAGATTTTGGACTTGGCAGCCTCTAGAATTGTGTGAACCAACTCCTTGAAATAAATCTCTCTCTATATATATATACACAAATCCTATTTGTTCTTTTTCTCTGAAGGACACTGACTAATACAATGTATTAAAATTTACTTACACATTTAGTTGTTTCTACAATAACTAGTTTATTTCACTTCAGTAGTGATGGTGAAACTTGTTTAATTTTGCTAAATATTTTGTGTAAGAATGTAAATCTTCATTTAGCAATATATTATCAAACTATTAAGATAAATGTTAATTTTCTACTGTTCTCATTAAGCAAAGTTGTGCACCATCCAAATCACCGTAACTTTTTAAAAATATTATTTTTACCCCAGAAGGGAAATCTTTTCAGCGCCCTCTTAGCTTTTTTCTTCAAATTATTTTAAAGAGTTCAATTTCATAATTTCTTTCTAACTATATTCAATAAAATATTACTCCTACTTTAAAAGATCAAATGGGCCAACAGTTTTGACTTTACAATATTTTTGAAAGAATTATGACAATATTTAACATATAATAAAAACATATGATAAAGAGATCATATAAAAAAACAATGACATAAAACTTGATCATTCATTAGGCATGTAAAAATATAAGCATATTTTGATACATGTTGTATTTCAATTATTTCCTGAAAGTAAATAATACATTCTCCACAATGTTGGGAATAATACATTCCCAACAATGAACAACAACACATAGACCAATGTGTTATTCATCAGCAAAATATTTTACGACAATGCATTTTGTATACTGTCTACTTAGCATTGTTTGAAAATTGCCAATCTTACAAAAGCATGAAAAAAATTATAATTCTTTTAAAATATATATATTTAGTAGTTTCTGTTTTCATGTTTCAGCATTAAACTTTGATAAATAACATTGCATTTTTAATAGATACTCTGATTTTGTTATACAACTTGCCATATTAATCTGTTAACGGTTGCAGATTAAGATATATAGTACTTTGTATGTCAGTTGTCTTCTATTTAAAATGTTTGCAAGTCATTTGTTATTAATAGTTCCACTTTCTTTCCATCAGACACCTTCCACAACATTACAGCCATTTTTATATGGTCTTTCAAATCTTCCCATCATTTATTATTTAATAAGCTTTTAATTTTATTTAGACTCTCTACATTATTTTATGATTCCTCAAAGGCAGAACTATTGTTCCACTTATCTTTTGACCTGGTTTCTAACAATTAAAAGTGGCCTTTATTCACAGTTGTCATAGACTATTCACGTTAACTTAGTTGTAAACTCCATTGCCTAAAATATATATAGTTTTACAAAGGCATGCCAGCTGTATTTTCCCATTTCTTCCCTAAGCAGATAATTTGTTAGCAACAGTTTTGCCACAAATTTGATATTCACTTAATTTCCAGCAGAGCCTGCAGTTCTAGATAGAAAACATTCTTTCCAAACATTTTGACAATGCTACCCTATTCTGACTCAGTTTATTCCTCCTACACGTATGCCCTCTTCACAAATACAAGTTTAGCATTACTGTTCACTCAGCTCTAAAAATAAAGATGAAATTTTAAATTAATAATTAGAAAAATATGAAATGTATAGGAAAAACAATTTCTTCGCATTCACTTCACATAAAACTTTATAAAGCACAATGTTCTCAACGTCATAGTGTAGTGATGCTCTGTTGAAACAGCGATGCTCACCTGTTGTCTTTGGCATGTAGCTCAATCACTTGCATCTAAAAGGAGACACATAATTTTTTTTTACACATAAAATATATGGATTTGTGGAGAAAATGTACATAAACAACTCAGATTTCCTTCACAGTGGTAATCAATCATGTTTCGTGTGTGTTAAAGAAATTCATTATTATATCAGAGAGTAAAAGTGTAAAATATTAAATTCCATTTCAAATAAACATTTAGTGTTTTTATGTACAAAATGTCCTCTAATATTTTTTGCAGAAAGTTAAAATAAAGAGGACAGTTTTGTAGCTTTGAGTTACTTAAAAATTAGTAAGAACCTGCTAATCCAAACCACAATATAGTGACTAAAAATAATTATAAATCCAGATATGGGGACTGTGGAAGTATGTTAATGCAGTCTTCATTCCAATGGAAGTTATGATTTTATGATTTATTTTACCTATTCTCTTATTTTGTTAATGGATTCAAATATGCCAATAGAAATAATTAAAGTTTATATCACAGTAATAACACTGTTGCATAAAGAGGCACTCCAAGAGTCACTTTGATAAAGAAAATGAAAGGCTTGCAAATACTCTAAATAGCTTTGCTTATAAGGGAAAAAAACAAGTTAAATAGAGACAATAGCTTTTGAAGGAAAGCTATTTTAATTGGAAAATTTTGAAGTACATGATTTGTTTAGGAGAAAAGAATGGTTTTTTAGAATTTTTTTAAAAATCCATGTTAAGAGACTTGGAAAAAAATTTTTTAAAAGAAAATAAAAACATTACTATTGGAAAAAAGGTTTGAAAATTCCAGTAATCACTAATACTATTTTTGGTGTTCCAGAAATTCTTCCTACTAGCTACTCTATCATAACTTACTGTCCTCTCCAATTAATCATTCCCTATAACATGATCATGCTAATTGTTATTTTTCCATCTTAAAAAAACCTGTTTTCACCCTGCTTTCCATACCATATACCCTTTACTTTCTTCCTTTTTAAAAGTGGTCAAATGTATATATATTTATATATATATATATATATATCCCTGTGTCTCTTTAAAAGAAAAAATTACTTATATATCTGAAATTCACTTTCCTTTGATTCTTTTGGAATAAAATAGGAAAGAAAATGGAAACAAAAGTAAAAGGAGGAAAAAAATGATATATCTAAAAAGTAAAATCTTGTTTTCTGTTATAATCCATTATGTTTAGCAATTTTCTCTCAAAGAAAAATAACAACAAAAATTTGGCTGTAGTAAAAAGTGTGGTAAAATAATGTTGTCATTTTAAGAAATCTTTTGTTTTCCAGTTTCTGATGTATGTGCACTTAATTCTCCAATATATGCATGGAAATAACGTCAGTCAAATGGACAAACTAATTATAATAAACATGCATTAGCATGTCATTTGCATTCATCATTAAAGTACATATTCTCAAAGAAAACTCAAGATTTAAAAGTTTAAATAGTCACACAAATTATTTTTAAGTTTTAGGAAGTAGCTGGATCTCCCAGGCTGGAAGGGTAACAATGTTTAATCTAGGGGACAGTCGTATAGTCTCTCAGAAACAATTATAAAAACTCACATAAAAACTATTTTTGGAAAAGAATAAAATATTATAATTTATGTATAACAATTATCAGCTATTTTTCCCATGTAGGATACATCACTTAATATTTAAAGATATGTAAACACCTGCCAACAAAGTCTTTATAATCAATATGAGGAAAAATATCGTACACAGAAAATGACTTAAAAGTTAAAAGCTGTTGGAATCTATGGAAAATGGTAAAAATGTGGCACATTTATGTTAATAATAATGATTTCCTAATGTCAAGTGCTTTTAAATTCAGATGAAGTGATGACTGAATGGTTCTATCTAGTGTTGCGCCAGAAAGTTACAATTAGACAAGAAAAGAGAATGATTAAAAAAAAAATAGTAAAGAAAACCAAAGAGATGAAGAAGTTTATGTGTCAGAAAGCTTAATATATGATGAAGAGCCTAATTTTGCTTAAAAAGAGCTCATATATGGCAGTCATAAGAGACAGATATGGGGATACAAAATGGAGATAACTTGAAGAAGGCCTAGAAAAAAGTTTTCAAATCAAGGAAATAAATATAAAGGTATACAATTAGTCTTGGAGAAAAAAGTAGTTTTCTTGGTCTGAGCCTAAAGCTTTACTTTCTTAAAAACTAGGGATTAAAATTGCAGGTCCTGTGACTAGATCCAGACCTTCCTGTTTATAATGGCAAGTGAATGATATAACCCAAATGATATTTTGACAATCTCAAATCAACATATTACCTGTTCTGGGACTTAAAAATTCAATTAAGCTGTTTCTTTCCAGCATGCAACTAAGCTTTAAGCTAAAGACTAGTATTTTCTTAGTAGGTCTAATGTACAAGCTCTAATACAAGCTCCTCCACAATCCCTGCTGGCTTTTAATGCTTTATCTTGATGGTAAATTAGTTCCAGTAGCATAATTCTTTTAGTGCTTGGTCCTTTTGCTGACATTAAGCCTCTTACCAAAAGTCTTGAAAATATAGGATTTTATTTAAATAGCTCTCCACATGTACTGGGTTTATATTGGCCTAATTTAGAAACCATAGACCATCACAGCTGCAGTGTTGTCATAGTTGATGTACCCTTATTTGGAAAATCACAGTATTAGACAACTTTTTTAATACTTTAAAAAGTGATTGAGGCTTTATGCTTTAAATTTTCTAGTTACACTTTATATGCAAACACTGGGATTTGTTGCTTTTAAACTCTGGTTCTTTAACTTTTGTGTGAACTTGTTAAACACAGATGGTTGGGCTTCATACACAGTTTCTGATTTAGTAGTTTGGGGTGAAGTCCAAGAATTTACATTACTAGAAAGTTCTCAAGCAAAACTGATGCTGGTGGTCTGGAGAATGCACTTGGAGAAACACTACTTTGAAATCTTTTGACTCTATATTGGTGGTTTCATGTTAAAACAGATTGATCTCTGAGACTGTTTCCCACTTCCTTGGTCACTTGAAAGTATAATTATCTCAAGACATTGTTACAATACAATACAATACATAAATGATTTAGCAGAGATTCTGAAACATAATTGACAATTAGTAAACTTTAACTGCCATCCTCCCCTCTCTAAAAATTTAAAATATTTAAAAAATAGTCATTTAAATGATGTCTTTGAGGGTGTGGGAAGAGAGAAGTCAAATCAATGTTGAGTCAGAGACTGGCCTATGGAGGAACGTATAAGGCTTTAGTCTTTTCTGACTAGAAGGATGATCAGTTCATGTCAATGTCACCTTGTTCCTAAACGATTGATATTAAAAAATGTCCAAAACAAAGTACAAACAAACAAAAATATAAAACATGGGGATGGAGAACATATTAAATAAGTTATTACCATTTACTGCAAATGCCAGAAAGCCCAACAGAAACAAACAAAGGTTTACTTATCTTTCATAACAAGATGTCCAGACGTGGAAAACTTCTCTTTAGGTTTCTCCTTTGCTGTCCTCTACAGTTTTCTCCTCTGCTCTAAAAATGGCTGCTGGATTTCCAGAAAGAATATCTATGCATCACACAGGAAGAAGAAAAAAGGTAAACTATTTTCTCTTAGTTTGGCTATGATTTTATATTAGGAAAGGAAGACCTCACTCTTTTACCTATATTTTATTAGCTTGAACTGTGTCACCTGCTCATGCTATGTGGAAGGACAGCAGGAAAAGTAAACATTTTAGCTTACTAGCCTTTTTAGTGGAGGAAGGTCAGGGAGAATGTTGTGCAGGGTTCTTGCATAGCCAATTCATAGCGTGCAGCACAGAAACTTTTAAGGATGAAACTTTAAGGAAGTGTTCTGGAAAAACTTCAAAAACATTTTTATTTTTGACACTGAATACTGACTTAGAAGAATCATTGGGTAAAGTCTGGTTGCCAATATCTATTTAGGTGTAATATCTAATAGAAAAGGAGAGCAGTACAAGAACTAAATGTCAACATCTATCTAATAGAAAACAACCAAATAATGAGTACTTTCCAAAAGTAGATATCCACTGAAAATCAGATGTACAATGTTTCCACACTCCAAAAGCCATTTGACTTCCAAAGGCAACCATAACATTTGGAAAATACCTATAAAAGCCAAGAATATATATGCTAAATTGAAACAGCAGAGATTGTCTTCCAATCCATAAATATGAAATATCTTTCCATTTATTTGTATTTTCGTTAATGTTTTGTAGTTTTTAGTGTATACGTTTTTCCCCTCTTTGGTTAAGATTATTCCTAAATATTTTTTTAAACATCTTTATTGGAGTATAATTGCTTTACAATGGTGTGTTAGTTTCTGCTTTATACCAAAGTGAATCAGCCATACATATACATATATCTCCATATCTCCTTCCTCTTGCATCTCCTTCCCACCCTCCCTATCCCACCCCTCTAGGTGGTCACAAAGGACCAAGCTGACCTCCCTGTGCTATGCGGCTGCTTCCCACTAGTTATTTATTTTATATTTGGTAGTGCATATATGTCCATGCCACTCTCTCACCTTGTCCCAGCTTACCCTTTCCCCTCCCCATATCCTCAAGTCCATTCTCTAGTATATTCCTCAATATTTTATTCCTTTTGATGCTACTGTAAATGAGATTGCTTTCCCCATTTCGTTTTTGAATAGTTCATTTTTAGTGTCGGCAAATGCAAATGGAAATCTTTCACAACTATTTCTTTTTAAAAAAAATAAAGTCCTTGGGTTTCTTCCTACATGGTCATTCCTCTTCCATACTTCCCCATTAGCAAAAATTTGTCTTTTGTCTTTCCCATTCAAACTTACCTCTGAATAAAGAACTTCAGATATTGTGTTACACCTCACTTCCAGGTTTTGGAACCTGTTTTGTCTCTGCCCAAGGTCTTCTTTCCCTCCAGCCACAGTGCTAATTATAAGCTGTAGATGCAGTCCATTTATGAAAATCAGCTATAGTAACACTTCCTTCATGACCTGTGAATATATTATATTTCAAAGCAATCTGTGCATTTATTCATCCCATTACGTGTGTGTGTATGTGTGTGCACTTATCAAGTACATGTCAGAAACTGTTCCAGGCACCGGAGTCATAATGATAAGTAAGAACAGAGAAAAATCTCTTTTTAAATTTTTGTGAGTGCACAGCACAACGAAGGTGTAAAATGCATAAGTTGTTAGACAAAATTAAGTATAGTGATAGACTAACCGGGTAAGGGGACTCATTAATAGAGTGGTCAAGGATGGCCTCTCTGGAAAGGTGTTTTTGAACAGAGAACTGCAATGAGAAAACGAGATTGTAGGTATCTAGAGCAACAACATTCTGAACAAAGATAGAGCAAGTTTAGGAACACTGAAAGTAAACTTGGTGTGTTTGAAAAAAATTGTATGATATATATAACAAAGATGTAAGTGTGATAAAACCCAGTGAGCAAAATGGAAAATAGTGGTACTTAAAATTACTATTTCAAATATTTCTATGGCAGGTTCCATTCTTATATCATTTAGGAAACCCCAGGATACCAATGGTTGTAAACAAAGCAAAACAAAACAGAAAACAGAAAAGTTCTCTAGTTCGAACATAGACAGTTGATTTCTTGCTTACATTGCATACTCACTGTGGGGTAGGGTACAACATCACTCGTTATCACTTAGGGATCTCAGCTTTATTTCAACACTGGCTTCCTCAATCACAGAGGCTGGGAAAAAAAGACTATGGGAATTCATATAATGACTAATAAAGCTTCTTTGGATCATTTGTGTTAAGCAAGTGGCACCTATTGTCTATTATAGAGTCCAAGTGCTTCTTCCCATTGACTCCTGGTATCAAAGTCACCAAGGAAAACACAACACAGTCAAGAACTGGATCAAGCAGTTTGACTCACATAAAGAGACAGGGTAAGATCAGCTTCAGTAGTGGGTATTGGTCCCCCACGGTCAGCAAGTCCCTCCTGACGGCTGATGCAGGGCAATTGTTCTGCACACATTCCTCTTGTACTGCAGCAGAAGAATCTCATCCCTTCCAAGCAGGAGACGGAAATAGTGGAGTCAGCTGGGTGCTGGATGACACACACATTTAAGCATAACAAGAGAGTACACCTTAGTCCCACAGAGGGCCATAAGTTCAGCACAGGCTGTAAGGGGCCTTTATCTTTTATCAGTGAAGTAATCCAGGCCTGAGGCCTGTTCCAATGTGGCCAAGTGAGCGGGCAGGCAGGCAGTGTGTGTATGGCTGGGCGGGGTGGGGGCGGGTATGGTGGTGTCCAAGGCTGCCTGCACAAGACTGCCTTTCTCTACAATTTCAGATCATAATTCATCATGCTTCCCATGGAGCAAGTACATATAGTCCTCTTTCATGAGAGGACACTGCAGGAACAGTCACAATGTCAATAATAGTAATAGTCTTCCAGTTATGTGTTTATAAGTTAAACAAGTCATTATAGTTTGTCAGTTATTTATGTTAACTTATCAAGGTATTAACATAGTTTAAAGATGGGAATGATGTAAAGGATTTCAAAGCCAAGGTAAAAAGAACACTTGCAAATTTCATCCACCAGGAAAAAAAAATACAATAAAGTAAATTGTAACTTACCTCAATAGATCAGTACAATAAACTTTTCAATAATGTAACATATTTCAACTTTGTCAGTAACTTGTTTATAGAAAATTAGGTATAATAGGTAAAGCATCATTTGATTACCTCATGAATGAAACTTTCTGGCCAAGTCTCTACATCAGCAACTCTAGGATGGCATATATTTAGGATAAATACATGTTTTCCAATAAATGTTGGTTTTGGATACTGGAAGCTCAAAGATTTTATTTTAAAAGATGATGTAGTCTTCCTTTCTAGTTTGTCATAGAATTTCATTAAGCTACTTTTATTATTGTTTCTTTTTGCTTCCTCAAAATCCCCTCCGTTTGGATAAGCCTTATCTATAAATATGCTTGAGAGAGCAGCTGGTGCTTCATGAGAGACTGGAGTTAGGTTTGCTAACCATGAGGAAAGAGATGGATTTAGATATTTCATTTTCCTTTTTGATGCATTCCATTTTAATAGAAAGAAATGATTTCATAAAGCTGAGTTTGGGTTGTATTTGTATACACACACCTGTCACAATTACCACAATTAGCCACATGCATAATTACCCTGTTTTACAATATTCGGTAAGGTTCAACATGCTATTAATTCTGCTTTAAATTTAAGGAAAAAAAGAAGAAAGCACTATTCTTGCATTGCTTAGAAATTAATTGAAAGTAGATGCATAGTGTATATGACTGCCTCTGCTCAAAAAAAAAACAAAAAAAACAAAACAGTTTCAGTGCAGGACCTCTTTCTTCTGATATTTGGAAAAAAACTACCATTGAATTTAATTACTTCTATAATATGTTTCCTTCATCAATTTGATGCTTATCAGTATAAATTAAAAACAGACTGCATGGTTAAATGTGATTTAGAATTGCAATAACAGAGACTAGCATATTTCCTTTCATTCAAAGAGGTATAGCTATAAACATAGAGGTATATTTCATATTCTAGCTTAAGTAACTATGCTACTCTTAATGTGTGCATATGTGTGTGTGTCTACACTATATGATCACGTAAATTAGAATATAGATATATATATGTATACAAATATATGTATACTTATCAATATATAAATATATATTTTTTGAAAAGAAAGGAAAAACAAGCACCTACTATTTTGTTCTAGAATACTTGATTTCCTATATGTGAAAATTTTTTGTTATTTCAGAGAACCGAATTTTATTGCTGAAACTGCTAAAAAATGGTTAATGTCAAAAAAATGACAAAGAAAACATGGAAATTATTTGCTTTGATTTCCCAGAGAATGGCAGTGCAGAGAGGGAATTGAGGACATCCAGGTGTCAATTTCCTTAAATGACAAAAGTAAAAAATTTCTTTCTTATAAAATGAAAAGGAAACAAGGACATGTACGGCTATTTGATAATTTACAGTTATGATTAATATTAACATTAACAATATTATATACATTTAAATCATAAATGGCTTGGAGGATTTCTATGAGCTTATATAAATCTATTATTGGAGGAGTGAGCACAATAACATATAAATTAAATATAATTAGATTGTTTGGTTTGGTTTATGATGGTTTTTCCTAATGAAATAGAAGAAAGTCACTTAAACATCACTTTTCATATTTGTCCCAAATAAGCAAAGATCCTCTTATTGTACCGATCTCTGTATGGAATGGTAAGGTAATAATTAGAGCAAAGTGCACATTTCAACATAATTTATTTCATTTTGATTCAGATCAACCTACATCTATTTTATCCAGTGCTAATTGTTGCAAAGATAACAAATAAGAATAAGATGCAAACCTGCTTTCATTAGTATACAAATTAGTAGGAATGAAATACACTAGCAAATGAAAAAAAACCTGAACTATCAATTTTGAAAAAAAGTTCAAAATTTTATTCGTTACTCTTCTTTTGTTATTATATAACCACTTGACTTGACTTAAAATGGTTCACAATCTTCAACCTTAAATGTTAAAAGCCACTTGTATCATTCAATACAAGTGTTAGGTCAGACTTCCTGTTTCAGCTATAGTATATAAAGAACTTTTAGAAGTCATCACTCTTGTTCTCACCACAAAAAGTTGAACAAACTAAAACTCAAATTTTTTTAGATCTATCAGAAAATTGAAGTTGCAGGGCACAATGACACCCTGAAATCTGGAAAGACAGGCAAATACAAAAATCACAGTCAAGATCAGTTTACTTGGAACAGATACCACTACGGACAGTAACTGGTAGAGAGAGACACTTAATGGTAACTGACAAATTGCTGAAAGATGAGTGTGGAACAACTTGACTATGAGAAATTCCTGGGTGTCCAACCATGAATGGTGGTGCCACACTATTGTATTACCTCCAGAGCTTTACCAGGTTCTGATGGTAGAGTTTAGAGAAAACTCTCTCCTCTTGTGGGCATGATAAAGGGAAAAGTCAATATGTTGAAAAATGTTCAGAGGGAAAGTAAAAATTTTGAAATATTTCCAGAGTGGTCTCCATAACAAAGGACTCCATTCTAAGCAAAATTATTTTAGTAGAGCACTATCTGACCTGGGGATGTGTAATTAGACAACTCCAATTACCTCTAACCTACTGTTTCACACAGGAAAGGAAAAACAATGGCTAAGAAACATTTCCTAAAGTCACAGGTCCCAGGACCAAGAAAAAACTAAGATTTAATGGTAACATTAGAGAACGCTTTCACGGCCCAACACCTTCACACCATATGAAATGGGTTCCACTATAATAACAGAGAAGATTACTACTAAGAGAACAAACATACAAAGACTTTAATTAAAAAAGAGTTATTAGGGAAATTCAAAACCCAAGGACATCAGAGGTGGAAAAATAAAATAGAAAACTAGAAGAAACTGAAGTCTCTAACACCTACAGCTACAGAAAACATTAAACACAGCCCAACTCCTAGCTATATATATATATATATATATATATATATATATATATATATAAAATCTCACAGTAAAGACCTATCTACTTTAGTTCCCTTTTCCCAATTCATCATGTATGGCTTCAAAAAATATATAATGCATGCTAAAAGAAAAGAAAAAACAAAGTTTGGAGGGAAAAAGCAAACATTAGTGCCAGACTCAAATGTGACAAAGATTTTGTAAATATGAGATAGAGAATTTAAATAGCTATGATTAATATGTTAAGGGCTTTAGTGGAAAAGGAGACAACATAAAAGAATAGGTTGATAATTTAAGCAGAGAGATGAAAACTCTAAGATAGAATGAAAGAAAATAAAAGAAACAAAACCATTATTGCACAAATAAAAATGCCTTTGATGGGTTCATCAGTAGACTGAAAAAAGCTAAGGTATGAATCAGTGAGTTGACAATATATTAAAGAAACCTCCCAAAATGAAAGCAAAGAGAGAAAAAAGAATAAAAAATGGAAAAGGATATTCAACAACTGTGGGACTATTATCAAACACATATATGTGTAAAGGGAATATTAGAAGAAGAAAGTGAGAAAGGAGCAAAATAAATATTTGAAGCAACAATGTGTGAGAATTCCCCCAAACTAATGATAGCCACTAAACCACAGGTACAGAAAGCTCAGAGGACACCAAGCAGGATAAATACCAAAAAATTCTACAGTTAGGCATAGCGTATTCAAATTAGAGAAAACCAAAGACAAAGAGAAATCTTGAAATAAGCCAGTAAGCTGGGGGGAGGGCAGAAGGCAAGATAAACCTTACTTATAGAAGAACAAGGATCAGATTTTTAAAAATCAGGAATCATACAAGCAAGAAAAGAGTGAAGTGAAATATTTAAAGTGTTGAACATAAAAACCTACCAATCTAGAACACTGTATCCAGCAAAAGTATCATTCAAAATTGACAGAGAAATAAAGGATTTTCTCAGTTAAACAAAAACTGAGAGAATGTGTTACTTGTAGTCTTGCCTTACAAGAAACATCTCTCTGAAGTTCTTATGAGAGAAGAAAAATGATATAGGACAGAAAATCATACCTATATAAAGAAAGTAAGAGTATCAGCAAAGGAATAAATAAAGGTGAAAAAAACCTTATTTATTTGCTCTTATAGGTAACTGTTAGTTAAAAATAACAGAAATAATGTATGTTCTTATAGATAAGTGAAATGAATGATAGCAAAGTTAAAAGGGACTGGAAGGAGGTAATGGGGAATAATCTAAGTTACCTGAACTAGCCATGAAGTGGTATGGTGTTACCTGAAAGTGGACTTAGATTTGCTGTACAAGTATATTGCAAACTCTAGGCCAATCACTAAATTTATATGAAAAAGAAGTAAACTTGAAATGCTAAGAGAGGAAAGAAAATGGAATGATATTAAATGCTCATTAAAACCAGGGAAGCAGAAAAAAAGAAAAGATATAAAAGAAGGAAAGAGGTATAATGAATAGAAAACAGTTAAAAATATGGTAGATAATAATTCAATGATGTTAATGATCACTTTCAATATAAATGGTCTAAATATGCCAGTTAAGAAGTTTAGATTTTCAGGTGGATATTAAAAAAAAAACAGCTATACATTGGCTACGAGAAACCCATTTACAATATAAAAACACAGAGCAATTAAAAGTAAAGAGGTGGAGAAAAATGTACCATGGTAACACTATTCAAAAGAAACCTGGAGTAATCACATTAATCTCAGACAAAGCTACTTCAGAATGAAAAATGATTAGGGAGAAAAAAGATCATTACATAATGATAAAGGTTTTGATTCTCCATGAAGACATTCTGATCCTTAACTTATACGCATTTAACAACAGAACATCAAAATATGTGAGGCAAAAATGTGATAGCACTGCAAGAAGCAGCAAACCAATCCACTAGAGTTGAACATTTCAAAACTCCTCCATCAGTAATTGAGAGATCAAGTAGGCAGAAAGTTAGGAAGGATATAGTTAAATTGAACAGCAACACCAATCAAAGGAATCTAACTGACATTTATAAAATACTGCATAGGGACTTCCCTGGTGGCACAGTGATTAAGAATCAACCTGCCAATGAAGGGACATGGGTTCGATCCCTGCTCCAGGAAGATCTCATATGCCGCAGAGCAACTAAGCCCATGTGCCACAACTACTGAGCCTGCACTCTAGAGCCCACAAGCCACAACTACTGAGCCCGTGTGCCACAACTACTGAAGCCCGCACACCTAGAGTCCATGATCCATAACAAAAGAAGCCACTGCAATGAGAAGCCCGCACACCGCAACGAAGAGTAGCCCCTGCTCACCGCAATTAGAGAAAGCCCATGCACAGGAACGCAGACCCAATGTAGCCAAAAATAAATAAATAATTAATTAAAAATAAAATAAAATGCTTCATAAAATAACAGCAGAATACACATTCTTCTCAAGCTCACGTCGAGTATACACAGTGACAAAACAAATACTGGGCTGTAAAACATACCTCAACAAATTTAATAGAATAGAAATTCTATAAAGTATGTTCTCAGATCATAATGGAATTAGACTAGAAAGATAACTGGAAAATTAAAAAATATTTGGAGATTAAACACACATTTCAAAATAACACATAGGTCAAAGAAGAAGTCTCAAAAGAAATTTTAAAAATAATTTGAACTAAATGAAAATGAAAATACAATTTATCAAAATACATGGGATGCTGTGAAACCAGTGCTCACAAAGAAACCTATGATAATGTATGTATATATTAGAAAAGAAGAAAAATCTACAAGCAATAGTCTAAGTTTCCATCTCAAAAAAATAAAGCAATGCAAGCCTAAAGCAAACAGAAGGAAATATTAAAAATTAGAGCAGAAATCAATAAAATTATAAACAGAAAATCAATAGCAAAAAAAAAATCAGTGAAACCAAAGGCTAGTTCTTTGTGTGAGTTTTGGTAATTCACATTGCAGTTCTGAGTCTCAGTTTCACTGTCAGTGAAATGGGAATAGAAATATCTGTATTTAGATGGCATGGAATAGAAGATCAAACAAAATTCCTATGGCACATGATAGGGGCAAATTGGATCTTCAGTATTACTTTTAAGACTGTTCTACACTAGAAACTGTTATTGATACTAGATATGGGTGGAGATAAATTCAGAGTACTCAATTCAATGAATTAAAAAGGGAGTGGTTCAAAAATATCTATTGTATCTCTATAAGAAATACCCTAAACACAACTCTGTAAAACAATATATGATTTTAAATTTGAGGTCTGAATATTAAGAAACTTTAATCATCTGTCTCTTTGTTGAAAACTTGACAAGGGAAGGTTATATTTTTCAAAACATTTACTTAGGTAAGTTTGTCTTCTACAGCCACTCTCTGAAATAATCTCACAGATAAATCACTTTGATTTTTTACATAAAAATATCAAAGTTACAAGGTGACAGCTGTGCATATTGATGTCTATATTAAACTTACCAGAAAAATGACTTCTGATATAATTTCTTTTAGCAGAAATAGATGAAGATTTACTGTTTCTTGATTTTTCTTTATAATAAACTCTCCCCAGAGATTCAGTGATCTAGAACAGTAAAAAGCCTGCCGATAAAGTGATTGCTATGGAACCCTCAGATCCAGAGGGTGAACAGAAGTGTTTAATGGCCCTGCATTGCACTCAGAGGAGAGAGAACCAGACAGATTCAATCATGGAATTTATAATTCAATAACTAGCTTCCTTTTTCTAACCCAGTAATCTCATCAACTCTGACTTTTCTTAAAGAAACACACACAGATATTTCTCCTCCTATCATGCCATCTATTGTTATAACTGAAACAAATAATAGCATTCAACATAAGATCTGGCTTGTGAAATGTTCTTAGACTACTTTAAAATGAAATATTTAATGCCAATATAATTTTTCTTTCAGTGAGATTAATATTCACCATGATAATGATTTTATTCATGATAATTTCGAAGAACTTTGTAGGGAGTAATGCATAAAAACTAGAAAAGAGTCTTGGTATACAGGCAGACAATGCAGGCTCTGTGGGCTTTGATTTCAGGACTACTGGGGAAGTATGTTGACTACCAAAGCCTTTCTCCCAAGTACTGTAAGATCAATACAACTCCTTTAGCAGGAATTAAAGCTTATAAGAAAAAAATACCCTTGGAAGGTGAGAAATGTTGAAATAATTTCCAAATTAAAATGTAAAATAATATATAACCTTTTTTTTTTCCCATAGAGAAGGAAAGACTAAGAACAATAAGAAAGGAGAGAAGTACATATCACTATGGACAGATAAAAGGACACAAAAGGTACAGAAAGCAAAGAAAAGGAATCTGGAAAACAAGCTGCTTTTTTGTTATGTTATGTTATGTTATGTTTTCACCATAGCCAGGCCTTAAATGTTACTGATTTTTTTTTAATTTAAGGACGTATATTTAGGCAATTTATTTTTTCCTGGAAAATTAGCAGTAAAATTGTGACTAATGAAAGTTTTTCAGTGTGACTTTTTTAGAGACAAAGGGAAAAATGGTGTTGTAATGAAAAGGAAAAAAATCACAAAGGCTTTACAAGCTAAAAAATGTAGCTGAGAAATATACTTGTTGAATAGAGGACATAAGTAGGGACTTAATAAAAGATGTGGGAGTTGTTTATAGAAAACTACCCAAGGAGGTAAACTTCTCCGGGAACCTATGTGAACAATCTTTTTTACATAGTCAAGGAGCCTTGGGTGAGGTGGACAGTGGCAAGACAAATTTTTCCTATTTAAAAATATAACATGGTATAGTCTGAATATAAAATATAACACAGTATAGTCTTAATATAGCTCTAGACTGGGAGTTGATATTCTTATATTTTGGTTCAGATTCCATTTGACTCTATGACTACGAATAAAAGTGCCTATTTCCCCTGGGGCAAGAATATCTACCTCTACACATATAATAGGGATTTAATGAAGACACATATATAAAAATGTTAACCTCTTTGAAGAGAAACTAATTAAATTCAAGATATTATTATTTTCTGCATTTTGGGGGTGCACGGTCTCCTTGGTTTAAATTTCCATTTTTGTTGACTCCTTCCAGGTGAGGCTGATTAAACATTCCTCTTCTTTAAATAACGAGATCTTAAAACTCTCAAATAACCCAAAATTTCTATGACTGTTAAAAAGTAATTCAACTTCATTTAACTTAGAAGTAATCATTTATTTGGTAAGTGATTTTGTTTCTGGTGTTATTGTTTTAGACTTGAACATTGTCTGGAACAAGCAGGCAGATTTTCTAAGAAATCTGAAGTCAGTAACTGATTTACCGGTATTAGAGTCATAGAAAGGATAATATAGCCACTTTGCCCAAGGTATGCCTGCGTTACTTTGTTATTTATGAGTCACTGGCACTGCTGGAAAACAAACAGCTGCATCAGTATTTTCCTGGATATTAAAGTCACTTTTATTGATGCTTCTGAACTTGATGTATCCTCTCATAGGGACACTGCAAACAAAGACCTTGTAAATATACAATTTATTACCACAGAACCTATTTAATGAAATTGTCTGCTGCATGTAAGAAAAGCTACAATTGTCTATTTGGAAAACATTCAAATTCTATTTCCAATTATGTGCTAGTGTGAAGTTTCCTTGGGTTTTGCTCTTTATCTTTCTCTTTTAAAACTTCAGTCAGTTGATTATTGATCTCTCTTCTACAAAAGATAGCAGTAAATGTGAACAAGCAGTATATGTTTTGAATATTATGCATGCTTTATAGAAATGCATCTCCAACACATGAGCACTCTCTGTAAATTAAAATAAGATTTATTTATTTTTTAAGTTGGGTGAAATGAATAAAATGTCATATTTAGGTTACTGATTCAGAATTAAGAGTTATTTTGATCCTTAGCTTATCAGGAAAAGTTTAGCATGCTAAGTGAAAAAGAAGTAACTTACACCACTGTTAATCACTCAAAAACTCTTTTCTCCTACAATGTGGACAGTTTAAATTACTACTGGCTCTCACCTCAAATTGGAGGAAAACATTCAAGAGAGTTTAATGTATTATGAAAATTTACCTCTGATTTTTTATTAATAGAGTTGATGTATATCCCTGAAAAAGAAAATGCCCAATTAAGTCCAATATCCTGCTTCAAATGATGCCATAAGACTTTACTCATAAAATAGGTAGTTTCTTTTGAGGTGATCCAGATCACAAGATGACTAAAATGCCACATTTTTTAAAAGGAAATCAGCATAGTACACTCATTTCATTTTAAGAAGAAAACAAAACAATGCCCTTATATGAAGGGCATTGTACAATAGTATCAAATTTCAGTGTAACAATGACTCTGTGAGTCAACATTTTCCTCTTTATTTCCCAGGGAAAGAACAAAAGCAACACAAAGAATATAAGAAAGAAAACAAACAAATAACATGGTCAACACCAATTTTAGTGAAACTGAGACACAAATATAATTCCTGCACTCAAAACTGGCTGTAAGTCTCTTCATAGCTGAGTTCGCTCCCAAGCTGTGTGGATGGGCCAAGCAGCAGGATATCTCAGATATCACCAACAGAAATTTAGTGTCCTGTAGATAAGCATCTTATCATAATGTGGGAAAGCAAAGCACTTGCTCCTGGCCTTGCACCAATTGGATTAAGAGAAATATGGGGCTTCCCTGGTGGCGCAGTGGTTGAGAGTCCGCCTGCCAATGCAGGGGACACGGGTTTGTGCCCCGGTCCAGGAAGATCCCACATGCCGCAGAGCGGCTAGGCCCATGAGCCATGGCCACTGAGCCTGCACATCCGGAGCCTGTGCTCTGCAGTGGGAGAGGCCACAACATTGACAGGCCTGTGTACAGCAAAAAAAAAAAAAAGAGAGAGAGAAATATGGACAACATGGCTATACAAAGAATCAACCACATGGCTTCTGAGACAGTAGAAAAGAGGAAGGCCATGTAGACACCTTCCCAATCCACTCCGCAGGGAATGTCTTCAATCCAGGAAACTCCAATTTGTTATGATTAGTAATACAAAGGAACTAAAAACTATTGACACAAAGCCATTTTAATATAGAAGATAAAAAGGAGAATAAAAACATACTAACATAGTGAAGACTAACAGAAAATACAGAAATATGAATGCAGAGAAAATATAATCATAATAAAATATTTTGCAGTGGTTTAAACAAAATGAATGGAGCTGTTATCTTAATTAAAAATGTACAGAGAGAAAGAGAGAGAATGAGAATAAGGGGATGAAATATGTAAGCCACCAATCCTAAGGAAAGAAGAGAAAATAAAACAATGACACATAAAGATAAAATTGAATGAATTACTTGGAGGGAAAAATAAAAGATGCTGGGGAAGAAAAAACAGAAAAAAATAAAGAGAATAGATACTGTAAAATTAAATGAAATGGAAACGAAGAGGCTAAAAAATGCAATATGTAAATTATACCTCTAATAAATTTATTAGAAAGACAGGAAGAGAGGAAGGGAGAGAAGGAAGGAAGAATTCAGAGATCCTGAATTTTAGTCCTGCTATTCACTGCATCTGAAGCTGTACCACTGATCAGTGATCAAAGGCCCAGAAGAAAATAATATTGTATTTTGGCAAAGATACTTACGAGTATTTAATGGAAGCAAGACAGAAGGTACTCCAGTTAGAATGAAATTCAGTTGTGACTTTATGGAGAAAAATCCAGGAACTGCCACAGTTATTAGGATAAACAAGACTAAGCAATTGGAAGTAACTATTCTGGAGATGCGTAAAGATCAACATGAAGGTCCCAATATTCTACTTCAATATATTCATAAGGAAGTCAGTGTGAAAGAGAAAATTTCACTTACAAGATCAAGTATACAAATTATCATCACAAAGTGTTATAAGTATTACAAAATATAAGAAGGTAAAATCTACAAAGAGAACTATAGATGTGGAAATGCAAACTAAAATTTTTTAAAAAATAATTTATCTTTAGAAAAATTCTAGTGTATATGTCTTTCTCCATTTAAAGGGATTATTTGATTCTGTTATTAATAAATTTGAAAAAATAGAAACCCTCATTACCCAAGCAGATAACTTTGGGTAACACTGTAGAAGTAGGTTTCTGTAGAAATTAAAATATACATTCTTAAAATTTCCATTTATTTAGAGTGAATATTGTTTCATTGAAAGTAAAATGAATACTTGTAGAATACAATGATCAAAGTTCCTTTGTTACTCAACCCGTTCTTTATGCTTTAGATTTCAGAGGGATTACATCTATATACGTTAAAACATCCATAAAATATTGATATAGGTTTTGTTTTAAATGATGATATAGTTTTTTTAAATGAACGTAGAGGAATAGTAGTCTTTTATATTTACCTGGATATTTGTGATTTCTGATGCTCTTCTTTCCCCCTTAAAGATTGGAGTCTATATATTATTTTCATTTCTCTTCAGCCCAAATAATTGTCCTTATCTTTTTTTTTTTTTTTTTTTTTTTGTTTTTTTGAAATACAGTCCTGTGGACAGCAAATTCTCTTAGTATTCTTTTATCTAAAGACACCATTATTTTTACCTTCACTCTTAAGAAATATTTTCCTTGAATATAGAGCTCTAGGTTTAAAGTTACTTTCTTTTAACACTTTAGAGATATTGTTCCATGGTCTTCTGGCCTCTATAGATTTAAATTCAGATTTTTTTAATTTAACAATCTATGTTTTTCAGTCATTTGACTATGAAGATCAGAGAAGTGATTTCCTTCGTATTTATCCTCCTTGGAGGTTACTGGGTTGATCGAAAAAAATAAAAATGGTTTCTCATTTTTTCTTTCTTCTTTACGTCTTGAAATCCAAGTTAGTATTATTTTTTTGGATGTGTGGCGTGGCATGCAGGATCTTAGTTCCCTGATAAGGATCTAACATGTGCCCCTGCAGTGGAAGTGCAGAGCCCTAACCACTGGACTGCCAGGGAAGTCCCCAGAACTTGTTAATCTGTTTGATACGATTGCAGAGTTTGCTGAATCTGTGCTTTTTTTTTTTTTTCCAGATTTTTCACTGTTTTTCAGATGAGATGATTTTATTGGATTATCTCCTTGTTTAATGCCTCCTTCCCCTGTCATCCATATTCTGCTGTTAAGCCCATATGTAGATTATTTATTTCAGACATCATTTGTTTAGATTCTATATTTCCATTTGGTTCTTTTAAAATATTGTTTATTTCCCCAGTAGCTCATCTTTTTATTCAGTGTGAGTATATTTTTCTTTAGAATGGGCATAGTGACATTAGCTGCCTTGAAATCTGTGTTTGCTAATTATAACAACCTACCAAAACCTTGGTTGATTGTGTTTCCTGATTTTTATTACTCATATTTTAATGAATTCTGTATTTTAACTTGAATATAGAGGCCTTGTATTCTGCCATATTCCTCTGAAGAATCTTCTGTTTCTTTGTTTTAGCAGGCACTTAGCTTGATTGGGCTCAAACCGCAAACTCAGTTTCTTTAGCAGAAACTTAAATCTCTATTCAGTTTTTTTTTTTTTTTTTTTTTTAAATTTCAGCTGAGTGAGTTAAGTCTGCACCACACATGCCTGGTTCAGTGACAGATATTTAGACAGAGTTTAAATGGAGATTTGGAGACTTCTGAACTCAGAATGTCTTCTTTCCATGAATCCCCTTCTCATTTTCCAGCTGTTGTGCTTGCTTTAGCTTTTGTCCTTCAGCTCTTACCTCTGGAAAGAGTACATGTTTTCTATCAGAGTTTTAGCCTCTATGCACAGAATTGACTGTTATTTTCTCTCAGGTTAATGGTTATAAAAACAAGAAACCTTTCTATTGTTAGCCCTTCCTCCAGGTATTAACTGTTTTCCAGATTCTGTCTACATATGTTCCTGATCCAGGGTCTTCAGATCTTGCAAAAAATTATCTGTAGTTTCTGGTTGTTATCTGAAGGAAGGTCAATGCTTAGTAGGAGATTACTCAGATCTACAGTGAACAAAATGCCAAGATATACAGGTATGAACATGGGCAAACTTAAGTTTGAACATGGGCAAACTTATATAGGTATGAACATGGGCAAACTTAGGAAATCTTATTTCATGATTCTTTTTTGGGGAGACTACAATAGGACAAACTATGACTGGGAAAACTGTGACAAAATGATTCTTCTCAGTATTGAGAATATTCATCTGTGAAATATATCTATCTGTACATCAAGTTTAATGTAAATGTCATATGCCTTGACTTTGTAGAAATGATACATTTTAAAAAGTTGGGTGAGGTAAGAGAAAGTGAGTAGGAGATAGATACGCTTGTCAAATGTCCAATTCCTAAGAGCAGATTCAAACCGTAACTTTTAAAACCAGCAAGTAGAGTAGTCGAAATATAAGCATATTTAAAGGTACAAAGTAAACACTAAAAGCCTATTATTCGTAACTAAGGTTGTCAATAAGAGAGGAAGAGGAGGGATGTGTAAGAGAAAACATGTTACTTTTTCATTGTTTATAATGACTGATTCATGTAATATAAATAAATGGTGAACTAAGAAGATACACTAACAATGATACATATGTAAACAACATAACTAATTAGGTATCTATCAATAGGGAGCTGTGTGGTATGTTCTTATGTATTAGGCCATAAAGAAATCATTAATAATTTACACAAAAGGTATGAGTAGCACAAAAATATTTTGTCATCACAGTGCATACAATTAGAAATTTATAACAAAATACAAATCTGACAAGTGAGTACTCAGATGTGAAATGACATTTTCATTAGTATATGTTACAGATATTTCCAAATATCTATAGATATTTCCAGTCCTAAAAATTGCACCAATCTGCATATCCACCAGCACTATACTAAATGTAAATATATTAAGAGAGGTGAGGTTTTGAAACACCTCTGGCCTATGAAAATTTCAAAATGCTATCTAAGCAATTTTGTGGTTGGAGGAAAAAAAAATGACATTCCAGACTAGCACACATCAAAAATGAGCACATTATCTAGAGAATGCAGCTTAAACTGTGCTCAGAGGAAATTTATAAAATGTAATTCTTCTACTGATAATCAAGAGTGAAACATAATAAAAATATTATCAAAATAATCTGAAAATAAGCAGAAGAGAAAACAATCAAACACACAAAGGCCTAGAAAAAAACCAAAAACAATTAGGTTCAAAAATGAAGAAAAACTGAGAAAGGATTGCAACTTCTGTCACAAAGAGTTGATCTCTATTATACATGGAAATTGATTAGAAAAATACCAACTACCTAATAAATATGAGTGAAGTGTTCAACTGAAGTTCACAGAAAGGAAACAAACAGCTTTTAAATCTATGGAAAAATATCAAGTTCGCTCATAGTAAAATGATTAAAAATTAAAGCTCTGGGAAGATACCATTTTCGTCTATCATATCAGCTTTAATTACCAATGGAAAATTTTAAAAGTCTGGGGGAATATTTGTAGTTGGCAAAATGATTTAAGGGACACAGATATTCAGAGATAGGAGACATTGTTGCAAAATTCCCTGTAATTAATTGTTAGACACATAAAACGTTAAAAAACTGGTATTTCACACAGTTTTCAAATGTCTTGCCACATATTCATACACGGAAGAGTTATTTATAATTATCTGAACCTAGAACCTCTATCAAATTTATATATTTTCACTAAATATTGGGATCAGAGGATTCATATTTCTTTGAATATTGCAGTAATAGAACTACTCTATGAATCAATAGAAGTGTCTAATTTGTGTTTGTAGCTTTATCAAGAGCTGTTCAATTTTCCACTATCACATCAACCATGTCAACTCCACAGGAGGTATCTGAGTTACTAACCCAACACATCTCTATCTGTTCCTTAATTCAACTTAGTACACACACCTGACTACTTAATTATGACTTCTTATGTGGCCACATCTGTGTATTTACATATTTACACATTTTCTTAAAAGTTATTTTCTATTTCCCCTTATATTAAAGTTAGAGCATTGTATTGAGTTAGTTATGAAATTATGTAGATACAAAGATACAGAATGAGTTTCACTGCAGCACAGTACAGGAGAGCATTACAATTTTTCTTTAATAAAAAAGAAGCATTGGGTCTAACAGGATTGACAGTGACTGGCGTATCAAATTGACAAAAAAGTGCTTAATAATACACTTATAAAGGCTCTAGGGAAATAAGAACTTTAATATATTGCTGGTGGCTGTGCAGATTGGTGCAATTCTTAGGACTGAAAATATCTACAGATATTTGGAAATGTCTGTGACATTTACTAATGGAAATACCATGTCATATCTGAGGATCCACTTGAAAGATATAATAGCATGCTTGAAATTATATTTGTACAAGATTATTCATTGGAGCATTGCTTGTATTAACAAAAGATGAGAAACAATTATGTAATCAATGCTTGGGTACTGGTTATATAAGTTAATTCACATTCATATAATAAAATGCTATGCACTTGTCAAATACAATGGGGAATATTTTTCCATTATGATATAGAGAGGTCTCCAAAATACTTATTGAATGAAATAAGCTGAATAGTGTGTAGAGTGTGAGTTCTATTGTGTGAAAAAAGAGGAAAACTAAAATATAGGCTTGTGTTTTATTGCATATTCCATAAATAAATCTCTGGAAGAAAACACAAATGCTAAAAACCAGTGCTCACCTGTGTGTGTTACAGTGGGAGAGTTGGCGTTAGAAAAATGTTCTGTTGTACGCAGGAACTGGAGGTTGACTATTCACTGTTTTAATTTTAAAGATCTAACCAGTTGGATGAATCAATGGTAAAATTAATTTAAAAATAAAATATAATTAAGATCTCCGTCTATATTTATGTTGAAACTTTTCAACACAAAGTGTTTTCTGGAATTTCTCACAGAAACATTAACAGCTAGCTATCAATAATGGGACAATCCATGAGCATATGGACAGCAGACTGTGAGCAAAAAGCTGAATATTTACTGATCTCCATTGCTAAATTCATCCTGGGCAGCGCTGCGTGCATAATCCCTTTCATGTTATCAAAGTGACAAAAACAGCCACACAAAAACACTGAAATCATATAGTAAGACACTTCCTGGCTGGAAAGAGAAATCATTTGAAGGTTATCTATTTGTGTTTTTTAAGGAAACATCATCAACACAGAAAAAAATAAATCCAAGCTTTCTCAGTAAAATGAAGTTTGAGGGAGTTGCCTTAGGAAATCAATCTATTCCTGCTATCATCTGGACACCGACCAAAATATCCATCTGCCCCTCAGTGAAATTTTTCTTGCCTGATTTCAGCAAGCATGGAGAAAGTTTTAATACAGGGCCTTTATCCTAGTTTTAGCTTATTGTTTATAATGACTTTCTTATATATTGTATCTTACCTTAAATAACCAGTATTCCAGCAGAAATATTACTTGGACTTACAGTTAGAAAAATTGGGACTCACATTTACTTTTGACCAATATTTTTCATAAAGTCAGCACTGAAATTCCCACATAAGAGGGATTTGAAGAATCAATTAGGTTGGGAAAGGAATGGGTGTGTAGAAGATAGTTTTAAAGCAGTAGTTACTTAAAAAACACTCTTTTTCATTTAGGATGGCTAAGAAGAGGCAGATACAATTCATGTTCACAAAGCAGGCTAGTTAATGCATTAATGGAGGAATGCATTAATAATGATGGAAATGTTATTGCAAATAAAAGTAATATATGATTTGATAACTACTAAACATCCATTTAAGGTAGTCACTTTTATGTATACATCTGTATAATCTTAATTTCCTTCACCCCATATAACTGGAAATAGCAACCAGTGTGAAATGTAACTTTTGTTTTTCTATTTTTTATTTTGTTATTTTATTTTTTGTTGAATAAGAGTATATGTGAGTTCCATCAATAAAAATGCAATGAATAACTTAAGATAAAAAATGAAATAAATTACATTTGACTTGTCAGTCGTTTGGACAGATTTAAGTTTCTCATGTATTCCTTCTTTAAAAAAAGCTTTATTAGTTTAGTATGTTTAATTTATGCAGAAAAACATGAACACCCCCTTAAACTAGAAGATTGTCACTTTTTCTTTAATTAGTTTTTCTATTAATTTTAACTCTAAAGAAACCTAATACTAATGTTTTGGAGAACCAAAAAGGAATTGATGATTTGTTTTGAAATTAATGTATTATTGTTTATAATTATTATCAAGGTATTCTATTTACTATTATGAACATGATTCTTACTAAACATCAACTGTGTAGTTACAATGTATGTTATATTTAATCTTAAAAGATAAGTATAATTTTCCACATTAGATAAATAAGGGCAATTGCAAAGTGATTATATGATTTGCCCATGCTCTCTGCATCCAAAAGTCAATCTTAAACTTAGTGTCTCTGGGACACGTTGACCTATTGTGTAAATGATGTTACCCTCTTTCTTTTATTATTTTATCACATTATGTCTTATTTTCTTTTAAGAGATTTTAGCACTATTGGAAGAACCACTCAAATATTTTTTTCAGTAATTGCATTTAAAATAACTTTAATAGAGCTGTCATATTTTTAATCGCTTGTCAAATTAATCAGTTACAATCTGTCTAAAAGCATTCTACTTGTCCTAGCCCAATTATTACCAATATGCCCACTAAATAGGTGAAATGTACAATCTCATAAATTTAATGAGTAAGACAGAATTCTATTTTAGTCTCAAATACTCTAATTCAAAGTACTCTTAGGTAAGTTTACTAACTATTCAATGTGGGCACACAGTTATATTTATTTTACTGGCAATGAGATGATAGCAACATGACTCATCCCAAATAGGATATCTGAAGAATTTACTGATAAATTGAAGCATTAGTTCATAAATGTATTTGGAGGGTCAACTTATTGCCAAAAGTACAGTCAAAAGGTAACCAATTCACTGTTGCTATTAGTTTTCAAATGTTTCTCCAAAGCATTAAAGTTATATTTATTTAGGGTTCAATCTAATGGAAAAGCAATCAAGAAAGTTATAATTGTCTCAAGTTCTTTGAGTTATTCTTCTAATCAGCATTCAGAACTAATAAACCATTATTTAACATTTAACAATTTTAATCACATCATTGATTATTCTACTAGATAACTATATTTTTGAGACGTCTATTATATATGAAAAATGCATAAAACTACAATTAATATAATTAATAATAAACCATCACTATATAACACCACTATATGGCTTAAGAAGTAGTATATTCTTACTACTTCAGAAACTCCTATAGGACATTTTCCAATTGTATCTATTTCCTTCACTCCAAGAATTAAGTCCTATTCTAAATTCTGTATTTTTGTATAAATAATGTATTTCTTTTTGACAGATTTTGAACTTGATATTTAAATGCAATAATATTGTGTGCACTCTTGTGATTTGGTTCTTTGCTTGGGATCAATTTTTTGATATTCCTCTAGAGTAATGTCTGTAGCTGTTGTTTATTCATTTCTTTCTGCCTTTCCTATCCCATCTACTCTTGACACACATTTAAGGGATTTTGGTTTGTTTTTTATCCTTTTTCTTTTCTTAGTTCTTTCTGAGCAAAGCTCCTATCTATATAGCTCCTAGATTGCATATGCAGATGTTTATCTAGGAGTGGAGTTGCTGGGATGCAAATGTGTAACTTTATTAGGTGAACTGGACCAAAATATACACCTCCTCAGATGTACTGATACCAGAATTGGAGAGCCTCCACCATCATCTCACCATCAAAAACCTCTGTTGTGAGCAAGTTGGTAGCAATGGCATCATCTAACCCAACCAAATCACAAAAGCTCTGAGAGGCCTCATAACACTCTGAAGAGTCTCAAATTTAGTGTGGAATGTGATGAATTTTGACTGAAGAAAGACAGGAGACTAGAGTTAAATAACATGTTTCTCATCTTTTGCTCTCCTAATAGACTGTTCTTTAGCACAGTGGTTCCACAGACCTCTCCAGAAAAATTCACATGACTAAGCAAGCAGTTGTGTTTCCTGGAAGCTGGCAGCACCACTCTACACTTAAGCTACAATGTCAAACTCTCCTAAAGTAAGGGTCCCACTTTCAGACGAACCAGCAGTTGTTGACAGACTCCCTCCATCATCACGTTAATGTCTTCCGTTACCTGACTTCCAGTTCTGCCAATATCAAGGGAGTAAAATGGCATTTCATATTAATTTTAGATTGTACTTTTATGAATATTAATAGTGCTAAAGGTCTATAGACCATCCCTGTCTCTTCTATTGGATACTAGCTCATGATGCTTGTCTCTTTCTTTCTTTGATTATTTGTCTTTTATCCTATTCTTAATTTTTTGTATGAATTCTTCATATCTATATAAAGTAGATATTAATCCATCAGTTATGTGATTAATATAGCTTATTCTGATCTATGATTTGCATTTTTACTCTTTATAGTTGGTATTTAAACAAAAAGTTACAGTTTTAATACTAATGGATTTATCCATATGTTTATTTATGTCTTGTATACTTTTTATCTCTTTTGAGAAATCACTATTCTAAGTCATGAAGATATTGTCCTCTAAAAGTTTTATAGTTTTCCCTTCTTATTTAAGTATTTAATACACTTGGAGTTTATTTTTGCCTGTGGTTGTAGGTAGGGATACAGCACAAGCATGCTTGATTTTAAAGTCTGTATTATACCTATTGATCATCACTATCTGCTTTGACATAAATCTAGTGTAGATTATGGTTTTTGATTCCCTGTTCTGCTACAATAGTCTAATGTTTTAGTCTTGTTCCCAAACTTTATTGTCTTACTTAAATATGCTGTGTAATGGAGTGTGATATTTGGCCGGGCCACTAGTTTTCTTTCTTCACTTTACTAGAGATTTCAGAAGCCATCTTGAAACCATAAACATAGTCAAAGAGAATCTGACTCTAACATCACTGAGCTGCTGAAAGAATGCCATCTGCCTATCTCAAAGTTGCATGTGCATGAGAAAAATAATCCTCCTTTTTAAAAGTCAGCGTTATTCTAGATTTCTGTAATGCACTGTTGAATATATCCCTAATTGATAAAATCTTTCTGGGAAACTAATTACTATAAGTTATTTTTTACTCAAGGGTGATGCTTAGTCATTACATTCAGCCTAACTAGTTGCTTACACCTAGTGTTCATTAAAATTTTCAGAGCATTTGCCCTGCGGTTTGTTGAATTATTTCATTGTCACTCATGTTTTCACTATTGCAATTTTCTACAGGATCATTGCAGAACTTCTCGTTGTTCCAGGCTTTTCCTAAATATCATTTCCATGACAAACCACTTCTGAGAGAATTCCAGGAAAGAAATCTACGGAGGGCAAGTCTGTCATGTTCATTTTGAGAAATATCTCGAAAGAGTTAGTGATATTTTAAGTACAAAAAGTCACAGATATAAGATTTTAAAAATATATAAACAAGTGATATCCCTTCTAAGTATAGTCAAATAGACCTCACACAACAAAAGTTGCATATTGATACTGATATTTACTACACAGCATGTCAGGAACAATGATGAGTAGCTATAAATCTCATTTAAATAATCCAAAATATCTTCTGGGACATGAGGATACAATTTTTATAAATGAGAAATTTTTATCTCTGGATGTACATATTCAGGTCTCAGTCATTGTTATTCCTTTAGTAGTGCAGTTGATACTGTTCCATTCTATGAAAATAACTCTCACAGATTTTTTTATTGCTGTTCACTACAAATGCTGAACTGCTTTTTTTTTGTATCCTATCACTTTGTGGAAAACTTCTGGCACTATTATTGTACTCTATAGAAAGATGACCAGTGTAGGCAGCGCTCTTGAGGAGAAACACATGTGCCAAATTCTTCTGTTAATATCATGGATGAAACCACTGAACTATCTAACTCAGTGGTTCTGAATCTCAATTGGACATTAGAACCATCTGGGAAATTTTAAACATAATGATGATTGGACACCATTCCTAGAAATTCCTATTTAACTTGTCTCAGATTGTTTCCATGAATTACTTCCTTTATTTCTGTTTTATTTCTTCTGTTATGTTTTCCTTTTAAGCTTCCTCTGGAGTCTAATGTGTCATTGGTGCTCAGAAATTCCAGTCTGATTCTCTAACCCTGGGAGAAAGAGAGAGTTAGTGGCTAACTAACTCCGTTAGAGGCAGCCTTAGTTTGTGAAGTATACAAGTGTCCACCTCTCTGTTAATGTTCCCAAGCCTTCCATGAGGCAATTTCAGTCTTAGAGACTTTGCACACCTTGCTCATTAAAGTAGTGCATGCCCTCTATATAGGAGCTAACTTGAAATGTTGAGTTCAAAAGTAGGTTACAAAACACATAGAGATACTGGCTATCCCTTCCTTAAAATACAAGGTAGGACACAGGCCAGCACAAAGTGCCTTGACTTTTAAGTAGGCCATTAGGAGAAAGAGAACACCCATGTTCTTCAAAATAGTTAATCTTCAAATAATTAACATCAGCAAACACCTTTAATGTTCACAGTAGCTTTCTCTTATGCATGATTCAGATTGTAATTTTTCCTCTAAGCTGATTTCTCTTTTATTCCAATTTCGTCTTCTATATTTCCTATGAAGTTCTTCAAAATGACTGATTTGTTAATGACCACTTTTCTGTATGGCGTATCTATTCCTTTTAATTCCTATTATCATTCTAAATGCAAGATTATGGGACAAGAGTGACATTTCAGAAATAGAAACACTAAAGCAAGGAAACAAATTTAATGTGAGAATTAAAACATTGGAATAGTAAATAATAACTCTAAATTGTCTGGCTTTGTAAAATACAAATGAAAAATACTACAGATGTAAACATAATAGTGGGAAAGTGAAATGTATTTAGAAAGGAAGAAGATAAATTCAGCTTCTTATTGAAATAGAAAAATTTGTGTATTTATTTGAAGTGTTCTCTTTTTCTCTCAATTTCATATAATAGGTAAGAATGAAAGAAATAAAAAAGGTTACTTATACACTGAGGAAAATATTATAAGAGTTAATGAGCTATTTAACGACAGATTATCTCAATCTTTTCTCAATAAACTAGGAAATGACCTCGGTTGAATGAGGGTTATTCATTCAGTCAGAAGATTATGGCATGAGAAGAAATGAGGGTTTAAGAGGTACAACAAGAGACTAATAAAAATATTGATGATCCAAAACAAAATCAAATTTAGAGATCATGAATATGGAATAAATTAAGTTTTGATGTCACTTCCTATTTTTCCAACAATGTTTTGTTCTTCTGGAGAGAAAAGGGGGTGCATAGGAGGAGAAGGAATGTGGATAGTAAGACATAAATTAGTATATTAATTTATACAACATTTTATTTCATTCAACAGTTATTTAGTACTTATGATGTGCTGGGCATGGTGTAAATCAAGGTAAATAAGAAGCATTCTCTGCCATCAATTAATTTATAAGATATCAGGCAACAGAAGTTTAAAGAGAGTGATTGTATATTTTGTCAAATATTTTAAAATATTTTTTTTTATCTAGGGTCATACTACCAGTTGATTTGCAAAGATAATTCATTTTTTTCCAAAATATGAATCAGGCTTTAATGAAGTAATTTGGACATTTTCAATAGTTAATGGTAGTTTTATATCATTGTCATTTCAAAAATCAACAGGAAAAAATCTGCACAAGAAACATGCATTAATAACCATATTTGTAATTTCCACCCAACTTAGGCCAATCTGTATGCATATCTCTGACAATTATGCTTTTCTATACAGACATATTCTAATGAAAATATATCTAGTACAATGGATTAAAAATCTCCAAAATATCAATTCCTAGATTAAAGCAAGTTGACATATATAAATTATTTTACTATAATGTTCGCATTACACTTTCATCTGATGAGGAGATAATTATTTTTCAAAAGGAGAATGTTTTCATGAGAAGAAAAGGTAATTAGATATAGATTTTCAAGATCTTGCCTGATTTTACTTTCTTAACAAATCTCTCTTTGTGTATGTATGTGTGTGTGTGTGTGTGTGTGTGTGTGTGTGTGTGTGTGTACCAATGGCAGTTTCTTGTTTGAGCATGGAAGCATGAATACTTTTATATTTTGTGTTTTCCCTAGTCACTGCTTGTCAATCTAATCTAATAATGATGAAAATACAGGTGAAAGAATAATTTAAAACATAAAACAACTTAATGAAATACCATTAAAAAAGAAATGATTTCCTATAATTTGCAGCAATGCTCCATAAAGAAGTGTGGTTTGGGAAAATATACTCATTGAAAAATTTATTCCATATGACATATTAATGAAATTAGTGAGCAAATATGAGGCCCTTTGTTAAGATACTGAAGAGCCTTCCTCTAACATGCTTGTTTTATCTTTGTGCATGTGGGTAGGGGAGATATTTCCATTCAACATAGCGGTAATACAGTTTCTTTTTTCAGATGTCTCCAAGCAGAGACCAGGTATTTGAGTAACTAGAAGCCACTGAGGAGAATGAGATGTCCTGAAATATTTAATCATGCAAGCTGCCCCAGTGACTAAGAACCCAATTAGGAAACTGAAATTAATATGAAAACCTTTTGACCCCAGAAAACACAGAATAGTAGGAAGGAGGCAGTACTAAACACTGTCTCATCTATTTCATGATTTGCTTAGAACCTCCCCTCAATGAAACAAACTAAAGGCATTTTTCTAAATGTGTTTTGCATATTAAAGCATTCTAAAAAATAAATGTTGGCATTGGGATGCTATTTGCAAGAGAAAATTAGAATTTCAAATTTATATCTTTCTTTCACTTCAAACATGCATAATGAAAGTTGTGCCCAGTTCTCATTTAGAGCTCTGTTCTTCCTCTTCTCTTCATTTTTGTCTTTTACTTTTTATTCCTCTATTTTTTCCCTCTATGACCTGAGAACAATTTTTATTTTCCTCAACACACATTTCATATTCTCTACTAATGTGTTATAATGTTTAATTATGTTGTCTTTGTGGTTTCCTGACAATCTGTCCTAATCACATCCACCTCTATTTTTGTATCTGTCTGTAAAATGATCTTGTTATTTTTCTCAGAGGGTCAATGTTTTTTTTACTTAAACTAAGATAAAAAATTGATAATTTCTTAAAGCTTTTCTTTGACATTCATACTATCATCTTCTGTTATGGCTGATTTTTTTCTAGATTTTATATTTGTCTATTTTTTTATTGTGTTCCATAGGAAAGGTCTAGTTTTCTAGCCTGAAAATTGGATTTGTAGACTGTCCTTGGATCCTCAACCTCACTCATGTGTCTCCTGATTGTTAGGTTTCCTGACTCTTTGTTATAAATTGAAATGGTCAGTTCAGAGATTCTTCTCCTCATGAGAAATGAGGCAGAATTAAATATGGGGAGTCTTAGAAAGGAGGTAGGGAAGTTTGCCTACATGCTAGGATCTTCTGTGTGCCTCTGTCTCTTTTTCTCTCTCTCTCTGTATATATTATATATATGTACTTGAGTATTTATATATATATATATCAGTATATATATATATTTATATATAAATATATATATTATATATATTCAAAGAAGAAACAGATGTTCAATGCTTAGTCCAATCTAGTGTTCTTGACTGAAAAATAATTGTAATTAAAAAATAGTTATCTTAGCTTTATAAATTGTTATAATTAATTTTATAGCAGGATAACAATTAGAGAGATTTGATTCTGGCCCGTACATGCTCTCTGCTCTCCCTTTGGACAAAGACAACCTCAGACATACCTTCCTAAGTGCAGCCTGGGATATGCGCATGACTTAGCATAGAGTTTGGAGTGTCCCATTTGAACTAGGAAGGTTTTAATGTAGGTCAAGGTTTTTGTTCTTCCTCATCTTATTTTCACCCTAACTTTAGGCTGTTTCTGGGTGAATTAATTGTTCTTCAGAGCCTCAGTTCTTAGCCACAGTATATTTAGTGATGGTCAGGAAGTTTTCTTCACCCAATTTCTATGCACAAATTAACTAAGACAGGTATTGTGTTTATTGTGTTGCATATTTTCCTACACAGCTTTACAAGCAGTCCAATTACTCCATTCAACTGCTGTTGCCCATATCAGCTGAGCTAGAAACCAGTCCTCTCTCACATCTATGTAATTCTCTATTGTGGGCAAAATATTATTTCTTTAATCTTTCAAGGGCATGGATCTACTAAACATTACATATAATAAGGAGAATACATAGCATTTTAGTCTGCAACATCTGTATTTAGATGAACGACACCACCGTTTGTTATTTTTCCCAGGAATATTATAAGGTTATTTTATATTTCTCTTAAAGAATATTACAATTTGAAAATATTTCCAAAATAAGGGAATCTGTTGTAAAGGTAAATTGTTGTACAATTTTGAAAATCCAAACTGATAACAACTTTTAAAGAATAGTTCTGACTACCACATTTACTGACTACCACTCTTACTGAAATACTGAAAATCAGGTTTCTGTTTTGTTTACTGCCATCTATTACCCTAATATCTGAAACAATATTATTGCTTTGGGGATGTGAATCAAAATTTTAATGACACAAGCTACACAAAACTTTATTCTCCAAATGAGATCATGCTAAAAATTACACTGATCAGAATGATAAAATTTGATAAATAATTCCAAACAATCATACTGCTTCTGTGTGGATTCCCACCACAAGGCAGACACTGAAGCAAGACTTGATTTCAGGCAGTTTATTTCCTAGGAAGAGCAAGTGAGGCAGTGGTGATTATAAGATGTGAAAGGGAGAAAAATTAATAAAGAATCCATTAACTAACAGCAGTGTTAACAACTCGGGCTCAATCCCACTATGAACTTTTGGAGAAACCATGTAACACACATCAGACTTTCCCTTAAGAAGCTGAGGTTGGGGACGTGGGGAAGATCTGGGTATTTTCTACTGACTCCTGTGTCTTGTCATTGGATGGCTAGCCTAAGGAGAATGAAAAGAAGCACAATTTCAGATTGACTTGCGTATGGCAGACTGTGGTCTTGTGGTGGCCGATACAGCCCTCATGCAAAGAAACAGAGGAATATACAGGAGCTTGAGATAGGAACCTGTCAGCACACAGCATGTGGGAAACTGTCCACAGAAGCTAGAGATAAATTCTGAAGTGGTGTGAGCAGATATTGGGTGGGAAACATTACAACTTACTGTTTGTTAGTTTCAATCTTCACGCATATCATATTTAGTGCCCTCTGTTACTTTAGGGGGTGTATGGACAGATTGTGTCCCTTCAACTTCACATGTTGAATCCCTAGTCTCCAATAAATCCTTAGTCTCCTCCCTTTGGAGGAAGGCCCTTTGAGAGGTACTTAAGTTATGAGGGTGGAACCTTCATGAACAGAATTAGTGTCATTATAAGTGGAGATACAAGAAAGATCTCCCTCTGCCACGGGAGGATGTAGCAAGATGGCTGCCATCTGCAAACCAGGAAGAAAGCCCTCACCAAGAACCCAACTACACATGCACCCTGATCTCAGGTTTCTAGCCTACAGAAATAGAATAAATAAATACTTAAGCCACTTAGTCTATGGTATTTTTGTTATAGCAGCCTGAATTGAATAAGAGAGGATGGTTGCTACAATCTCTAAAAAGCCATAAAGTGAAAGGTTAGTGAAACCATCTGTGTTCTGAGACCATAATGAACATTAATCATTTTCCTTCTCTACTACCCATTCTATATTTCCTGTATCTTTAGTCAGCAATCTTGCCTGTCTAGGCGGGTTGCCTGTGCCTTAGCCCTGTTTACCCTGCCTTGTGACTGCAATTGCTGTTTACTGCTGTCACCAGACAGGGATGCCCCATGGAACATGGCAATTAATGGCTCAAGTTCAGACATATTGCTTCCTGCCCCCATTATGTTGCAGGAACTTTAGCTCTACATGATAATCACTGTTGAGAACCATGGCCTAGTAACTCCTTTGGGCTTGATGTTTGATCAACCTGAGGCGCAAAAGTACTAGATGGCAGTTATAGTACTAGGATAAGGGAAATTCTGATTGCATCCATAGGTATAAACCTCTCCCACACACACTTCATCCCACCTGGGGACCATGACCTGCAACACTTCAAGGTATAAAGTTGCAGGATTAGGAAGCATAAACTTCTCAAATGGACCACAGAGAGTGATAATGAGTGGAGTCAATTCTACTTCCATCCCTTCTTTTCCTTTGCATTCTAGCTCTTGGAGATACAACATCATATAATCTCAACTGGTTCAACATTTGCATTGCATTCCAGAGGACAGATGGACAACCCTGCAAAATGTGCTCAGGTTGAAATTCGAGTTGAAAGGTCATCCCACATACTATCAGGCCGATAACTTCTGGGTGATAGATAGCATGTGACCAATGAATTCCTTTTTCGTTTATCCATTGTCAGAATCCTTAACCATAACTGGCTCCTTTGGTCCAAGGTGTAATTTTGCAGAATCTCAGCCATGTGGAAAGCCCTGGCAGAAGCATACAGAGGAGGCAAAACAAGATCCAATCTATGTATGAATCTCGAAAATATGAATTACTTCATTCTCCAGGATAGGAGAAAATTAATTCTCCATTACTATTAACAGTAACCCCCATTAGATGCAAGGTTTATGAGTCCATGTTATTAAAAAGACTTCAGAGGGAGATGCAAGAGGGAAGAGATATGGGAACATATGTATATGTATAACTGATTCACTTTGTTATAAAACAGAAACTAACACACCATTGTAAACCAATTATACTCCAATAAAGATGTTAAAAAAAAGAAAAAAACAAGACTTCAAGTGGATGCTTTTCTCATGCAACAGTAATGCTGAATGTTCAGTGTTAATTTCTGATACTCACAGGTCAGACATTTAATAGTGTTAGTATTTACATTATTCTGATGAGAGGAAGCACATGCTAATAAGCCCATTCATAGTTTCCAACCCAATCACTATCACCCCATTATAAGAGCATAGGATGACTGAGGACAAGTACTGCCTGATCTTCAAATGAATCATCTTTTTCATTTAGTTTCCCAGTGTCTCCACTGTAGTAGACACTTTCTGGTAGGTGATGATATGGTATACAATGATCCACTTGCTTTGGGCCCACTACCCTGGTGCATTCTCATTCTCATTCTACTATTTCATACATTATTGTTTTCAGTCTTCCAAACTTGTCCCTTCCAGATGCCTGGCTGTACAGTCACGTCCTTGCTAGAACCTGTACTTACCTCAGAGGAGCACTGGCAAAACAGGTTAAGTCTAGATAGTGATGATATTCTTATATGTTTTCATTCTTTAATCAGTAGTGAACAATGAGTAATTTTCCTTTTTAATTCAGATAATAACTTAGAAACATTTCTCTTTTCCCATTGGCTCTCAAAGAGATATTACTAGGGTGATTTAATCCCAAAACCTCATGATGAAAAACTACTAAAGTATAATTAATTGATATAATATGTATTATACAAAGAATATTAGCTGTAATACTATAATCATTTTAAAGAAAGTGGAAAAAATATCATATATGCCAAATATAAGCAACTCCCAAGGTGGCAATCAAATATTAGTAATCTAAGCCAGAAGTTTCAATTCCCTTAAAATTAAGACAGTTGCTTAAACAACTTGTGTAATTCTCTTTAGATGGACTATCCTGTGTAGGCAAAACTGCAGAGGCAAAAAGTAGATTAGTGGTTGCTTAGAATTGGGTCAGGGGCCAGGGTTGAGAGGGAACAAGGAGTGTAATGAGGAGTGACTGGTCATGGATGCAAGGCTAATTTGGGGAGATGATGAAAAGATTCAAACATTAGATTATGGTGATGGCTGCACAACTTTGTAAATATACTAAAAACCATTGAATTTTGCAATTTAAATGAATAAATTCCCGGTCATAAATTATATCCCAATAAGTTTGCTTAAAAATATAAAGTAATCAATAGCATGTCCCATAATATGAATTGTTTAAATATAAGGTGCCACCCTCCTTTACTGGGGGGGCTAAGGGCATGACATATTAGGATACAGATGGTTTTCTTTTCTCCTACTTAAATATTTGACTTAAAAGTTAAGCATGTTCTATCAGTATGTTATGGTAGACTGATTATTTTTAGATTATGCACCACACTTGCTGCTTTTGTTAGAGAACTTGAGTCACCACAAGTTTTACAAATACGATTTGTCCTCATTTTCATAATTAATTCCCTGTAAGCTTCAGTTTTCTTGTTCCTTTAACTGAAAAGAAGAAAATAATTCAAGTCAAACTATCTTGAATAGGAAAAACAAACCAATCACAGTAACAAGCAAAAGAAAAATGATAATTTTTCTGCTTAATTTTCAAGTTTGGAATCTTCAGAAGTATTGTATTAATTTCTAGAGGGTCTAACAATGCTATTTGTGTTAAATAGATAGATCATCAGCTGTATACAGTCCATACTGGCTCTCCACAAAACATGAACATCACCTATATTTCCTGCAGGAGGTGTTCTTGTGTCTCTGTTCTTCATTGAAATCCAAATAAATTCACTCTCTTTATCTTTTACATCAAATATCTGATTCTATGCAAAATATATCAGAATTCATTATTAAATGGTAAATCCTTTTCATGAAATGTCTTCCTTTTTTTTCATAACTTGTAGTTTCTTGTTTTATTTTGTTTTGCTTATATTTATATGTCTAGCCCATAGTAGATTCTCTCTGGAGCTTTTCTAGTTCAGGGTCATTGTCCTGATTGGCAAAGATTCAGAGTCAATGAAGTGATTGACAGCTTCTAGCTTAATACACTTTGGTCAGGTTTCAGTTCTTACCTCTTTATTGAGACTAACTCAGGAAAGAGTAGTACTGAGACTACTCTTAGGAAAGTCACAGAACACCTCAACATCACCAAGTCCCTTAGTTACTCTAATTTTTTTTTTCCACTGAGATAACCTCATGGAAAATAGGGTCAAAAAATCAACTCTCATAAATGACAGTTCCTATAATCTGTGTGTTGTCACTTACTACGACATAATTACTGCAGTACAAGTTTCAGGGAGAACAACAAACTTTTAGAGATATTTTAATTAATTAATTTATTTATTTATTTTATTTATTTTATTTTTGGCTGTGTTGGGTCTTCGTCGCTGCACGCGGGCTTTCTCTAGTTGCAGTGAGCAGGGGCTACTCTTCATTGCGGTGCATGGGGTTCTCATTGCGGTGGTTTCTCTTGTTGCGGAGCACAGGCTCTAGGCACGCAGGCTTCAGTAGTTGTGGCATGCGGGCCCAGTAGCTGTGGCTCACGGGCTCTAGCATGCAGGCTTAGTAGTTGTGGCGCACGAGCTTAGTTGCTCCACAGAATGTGGGATCTTCCAGGACCAGGGCTCGAACCAGTGTCCCCTGCATTGGCAGGTGGATTTTTAACCATTGCGCCACCAGGGAAGCCCTAGAGATATTTTTAAATAATAGATTTTTTAGGTCATTATGGACTTGATCAATATTTCTTAGTTCATAATTTTTCATTGAAAAATTGATATTTTCTAGTTTATGCCAAGTAACTTAATATACAGAACATGTATATGCTAATTTTTCAGTCTTTGAAATACTTTCAAGAAATAAGACCAAACTTCTAGTAAAAAAGATGTGCATGTGTAAATATGCAGTTTAAAGGGCATAAGAAAAATATTACTTGGATGCAGAGAAAGATGCATTAAGTTCTGATAATCTAGAAAAATCCAGAAACACTTCACAAAAGTTTTAGAAATTTCTGATTTCCTCAACTGAAGGTACGCTGTGTTTGTAAGAATATCATGAGCAAAACTATAAAGGGAAAAATGCTCAGAGAATGATGAATACAATTTAAAATGAAACCATAAATTTCTTTTGCAGAGGTTTTAGGATTTGAGATAGAAAATATACATTGAGCTCAGTTTGTAGGGTACTTTAAATCCGTTCATGGGGAACAAGTATTGAAAGATTTCTCTGCTTCTCATATTTGTCACTCTTTGTCAAATATGAGTAAAGACCACAATGCTTATACTTTAAAAAAAAATCAAGAGTTTGTATAAAGTTTCTTTCATTTAAAAAACCAACAGGGCTACATATTAAATTAATAGTATAGAATAGCTAAATATTATACTCACTTCAGCGCAATATTTTAATATGTAATTTTGAAATCTTCTGTGCAGCTCAGTGTTTATGGATAACTCCCAGCCCTGTGGGGTAGGGTTGAGGATCCTGCTGAAATCTTTCAAGAAGAGCTGCTGTGATGAGTGTAGTCTGCTCAAAGCCACCCACTGTTTCCGCCGTGGTTCAGCATAAACTTTCATCCTAAATTCATGCTTCTCCTGGTCTGCCTGCAACACAGTGACGAGCATCAAATCCAGACCATTGCTGTTTGACGCAGGGCTCCTCAAATAGGTAATCTTTCTCTCGAGACACTTCCCCAGTCTGGCTGAGTCTTTTTCAGGGTTTGCTGCAATCTGAGGCTCTTTCTACCCAATCCTTCTCCTTTCCTTCTCTCTTTCACAGATGGCTGATGGCTCACGTCACCTATTTCTGTTTCCTAACTCTTTATCCTCAAATAAATCTCATCATTTTCTAATGCCATCTTGGTGACAGCTTCACAGAGCAACCAAACTGACATATCATGCCATGAGTACTCCTCCCCAACTGCCCTCAACTACTCACATTTTTCAGTCATCCCATGTAAATTAATGCCTCTGTATTTTGTTAAATGTTTTTTTCTGAGATTCCATGTCAC
The DNA here is from genome assembly GCF_949774975.1 of Lagenorhynchus albirostris. NCBI lineage: Eukaryota > Metazoa > Chordata > Mammalia > Artiodactyla > Delphinidae > Lagenorhynchus > Lagenorhynchus albirostris. The sequence goes on from NC_083099.1 coordinate 120,682,424, forward strand.
AGGTTTTTTGTTTTAGTCAATCACAGAATATTTATATTCATTATGACTTATGTTGTAATTCAACAAAATACCCCTTTCACCTTTGTATCAAAATATCCGAACCTCTAAAATTTAAGGATAAAAATCTGTCTTCCTTAATGGTACACACTAAGAAATAAATAGATAAATAAATAAATATATATATATATATTCAACTGATGTATAGTTGATGTACAATATTATATAAGTTATGAGTGTGCAATATAGTGATTCAGAATTTTTAAGGGTTGTACTCCATTTATAGTTATTATAATTGTAATAACTATAGAAAAGTTAGCAAATTTGGGAAAGTTGACTATATTCCCTGTGTTGTGCAATATTTCCTTGTAACTTATTTTATACCTAATGGTGTGTGCACCTCTTAATCTGGCCTTGAAAATTTTTATCTGAATGATTATACATGACATATTGGAAGGAGGGTTGTCGCTGGTAATAACTAGCATATTCAAGGGCATGGACTAAAAACATATGTATGTAAGTATGTGTCTCTTTCACTTTTTTTTTAAACAGTGGGTGGAGGTGGGAGAGAGCTGAGAACAGGGAGACTAGGAAGAAGAAGGAATAAGGCTCAAGTGAGAGACTGGCCAGAGTGGGCTATTATTAGAGAGGTCTGGGAGGCAACAAGGTACACCAAGAAGATTCATATGAGCACAGGATTAATGAGGGAATCAAAAAGACAGAAGGAAAAATAATTATAAGAGAATTCCTCAGTTTCTCTGTTTTCTAGAGATCTGGCATTAATTTTAGAAACTTGATTTGGTCAAGGCTGTCCATTCAACAACAAGGATATTGTCTCTACCAAGCCCTAATATTCCCAAGCACATTGCCTCAAAAGGCCCTGAAGCATTTCTGCAGGCCTTCCAGAAAAAAACAGTATATGTAACCCTGTGAGTGTGTGTGTGTGTGTGCATGTGTGTGTGTATGTGTGTAGTTTCTTCTCTACCAGGAACTCACTATACTGGGCACATGGAATATAGGTCAGGGTATTTTAGTAAATTTTCCAAGAGAAGCTCAGAATATTAGAAATCAACGAGTAGAAGAAAAGTCTTATTAAAACTGCCATGAGTATACAACCTGCTGCAATATTATTTTGCAGAAGAATATTTGGCCTCATATTGATTTTGAAATAAACTCATATCATTAGAATATTTACATACATATAGATTATATGTATATATATATATATTTATACATACTTATAAGAAATATACCTGCAGACTTACATTTATAACATATTTTAGACCATCTCAAGTTGGCAACTGCCATAGAATTCTCGGAAAATCAGTTTAATACTCAACACCATTGATATGACCTTGTGTTCCTGATAAATGAAAGCATTTAAGACTCTACCCAACAGGGTTGCATTTCCCACCTGCATTTTGACCAGTTTCCTTAATGACCTTGCCAGCCGATATAAATTGCTTTTTGGTGGGAGCCCAGAGGAGTGTTAGAAAGCTTAAAGATTTTGCTTCATGTTACAGTAGATGGCTTTTAATAGTGAAGAAAAAAAATGTGGCAGCTTCTAATGTATAAAAATGCCTCTTTTGATTTTGACGGTAGATAACAAGCACTTCGCTTTTATAGTAGCAGGGCAGAGGGGTTATTTAAACAGACACATACTAAATAAAATACGTTTATTCAAATGATATGCCATTCTTTCTCATACTCATATTGTTACCTTTGTTTGTGCTGTCCCCATTGTAATCACTTAGACTAGTCCAATATATTGTCTATTATTTTCAATATGGTCTCACGTCAGTATATATTTCCAAGTCAAGAAATGTCTCAGTCTCACAGTTAAGCATGTAAAATGTCATTTTTTAAAAATCACATGAATGAGGTCTATGGGAAAAGTAAAGATCACTGCTTCCTTCTTAGATTTGTAAAAAACACTTAATTTTGTAGTATTCCAAAGAAATTCTGTAATTTTGTTGAATAATCTCTCACCTTGAATTGAAAATATATGATCAATTAAGAATAAAATATGCAAACATCCCTAACATGAACAAAATGAATTTATTTGGAATTAATAACTATATTTTATATTAATAACTGATTTTATTTTATATCTATTTAATATAGAAAAGACTGAAATAATAAATAAGCACACTGTAGGCACCAAATAAATCATGAGATGATTTGATTTGAATGTAGACACAGGCACACACACATATACGTACACATACACACACACTATTAATGTGTTTATCTGACATGGCTTTGAAAATTATTCAGGCTTTTCAAATGCTATTCTATCTGTTCAACATACTTTCATTTACTCATCCACATTCCACATATACCATACACTTTCTGTAATGTTTTTTATATTTTCTGTATTTAAAAAAAAATTTCTGTATTTTTCTGTAACCTCAGAAAATAACTACTACTTCTACATGTAAATATATTTATAATTCCATTCCCACCCACCAACACATACTTCAAAGATAACAAAAGAAAATGTGAAAATGAAAGTAACAGAGTGTATTAGGTTCTTTTGAGAACCTGAAATTTTTATTTAAAACAAACTTGACAGCAAACAAAAAGGTGCAGAAGCAATGCTAATGCTTCAAAGTACAAAAATCACAGGAGTGAAGATTCATTTGGGAAGCATCAAATGTAATTTAAATGAAGTTTAACAAAATGGTTGAGACAACAAATTGCTTTCTGTCTTAGTTCAGGGAAATTTACCTTTTACTTGTGTAGCATAATGTCATCTGGAAAATGTATCCCCTGGGTATTTCCTGGTACGCTTCTTTTTCCTGTAGAATCTACCAGGACAGTCTACATTTAAACAAGCATAGAGAATAGAATTATGCAGAAAAAAATTCCCCTTTGCCTCTAGACTATCACTACATAGTGTCAGGATGAGTCATGGATATAGAGCTATGGTTACTCAAACTCCAATTGGTCAATGCATTCCTTTCACTCGCTTGACCTAAATGGATTGAGACTTTCATAGTAAAAATCCAATTTTACCTATCAATCACTGTGGCATAGGTCACAGTGACCAAAATTATGGCTCTAGTAGCCACTTTCAATGTAGCTCAAACATTTTGTTGCTGTGACTAAGATATAATATAGCTAGAAAATTATAAATTGCTTTTTGTTGGTCTGATGCATGAGCAGGTAGGCAATATCATAAAACTGTCTATTTCATGGGTTAATATTTTTGGTTTCTATAAACATTAATTCACACTTTGTAAGTTCTGCTAAAAGAAAAAATAACTAATGAAAGTACTGATTGTGTCATAACTTTTTCCATCACCTTTTGTTAGAATATAAATACAGGTTGACATTTCTTTCCTTTCCACATAACCTGTGAAGGATATCAAATAACTGGCAGGTGATAGGTTTAAAATTACCACGAGGATGGGTTAATTAGTTGGAGCATCATCTTGATAGGAAATTCAAACCCAATTATTTGGAATTCATGAACAATCTTTGTTCTGAAATGAGGTAATAAGTCAAAGTGTGCCTTAGATGCCTGAAAAATAGCAGAGTCCTCCTCTACAACTCTGACCTTTTTCAAGTTTATATTTCCATGGTGTGTGATGATTATAACAAGAATTGCTATGTTTCTGGTTTCTTGGTATTCAGGATTTCCAGATGAACATTTAGATAGACATTATTATACATCAGAAACAACTCAAATTTTAAGTCAGATACAAATTTATAAGGAATATTGCTTCTAAGGCTGTTGGACATCATTCATCCTATTTTTATAAATATTACAATTCAGAGAAGTAGGAGCCCAGGAATGGGGCATCAAACCTCCTAAAGAGATGGTATAAATTAATATCTCAGATTCAGAAGTGGCCTCTATGCTTTAACATTAAACGCTCTCACTTTTCTCTCCTTCACATCAGGATTCAATATTCTTTTCTAAGGCAAATTTGTTTTCAGCTATCCCTATCTCAATAGGAGTTGCAAATTGAAAGAGAGGAGCTAGGTTTTAAAGCACAGCTGCTTTTTTAATCATGAAAAATGGAGAAGAGAATTGTTAATGAGAAAATTTAAAGGGGAAACAATACGGTTCACAATAAAGGGTATATAGAAAAAAAGTGGCCATTGTCATTTATATTTTATACTATTTTTCATTTTGGTATAAAGAAGCAAAACTGCTCAGTTTTTCTTTTTGTTTTATGAAAATAATTCTATCTATATATCTTAATGCATATAAGACATGCACAGCCAATTCTAACTCAAATATACATATATGACTGTACATATATCCTTAAAGTATATTCATCAGAAGCAAATTATCGAGTTTCTAATATTTCCAAACAATGTGTTAGGTGTGATGATATTAGGTGACTAAAACCATACCTGGACCTAGATTTCAAGTAGAGGAGACACATCATAATTTAAATACTTATAAAGAGGTAACATCAAGTCATAACTATTAGTGTAACAGAAAGCAACACAGTACTATGAACATATGCTATGAGAGGAAATCATATAGTTGCTTTCATGAAGAAATGTTATTTGAGATGGGATCTGGAGGATGAGTAGTAATTAAACAACTAAAAATAAAGGACAAAATTGAACAATTAATAAGAACATTATTAGCAAGAGTAGCACAGGTAGCAACCTTGTAGAAGAATGGAGTAAGACACTGTAGAATGTGAACAAAGTTGTGTGTACAGAGCAGGGAGAAGGAGGTTGTAGAAAAGACTGCTAACTTCTCACCAGAATATACTTATTCTTTTCCCTAAAGCCAGAGTGTGACTATATTTCCCATTCTGCCTTACAATTGTGTGTGGCCATGTGACTGAGTTTTATACAGTGAAAATGAATGGGAGTTATGTGTGCCAACGCCAGGTCTGGTCTAGAACATATCCCTCTCATGCTTATCCAGGCTGGTTGCCTTCCCACCAACTGGTTGATCACTGTGCTGACCTTGGGAGTCACATGTTAATATGGGCAAAGCTTCCATCATTTTCTCAAATATAGTGTGCATCAGAATCACCCGAAGACCTTGTTCAATCACACATCACTAGGGTTTCTTGTTCATTAGGTCTCGGCTGGGTCTGAGAACGTGCATTCATGACAAGTTCCCAGGTGACAATGATGCTACTGGTCAAGAGACTATTTGCATACAACAGGACACTCCCTCTTTTGTGAAAAACTGAGGATTATTATATGTGAAGTGGATGATTTCTATTGTTTCTTTTTTTTTTCCATTGTATATTTTTGGCTTATTTGTTAAAATAGGCAATGTAGCCTGAATCAATATGGAAGTCAATGTACTAGAAGATGGATATTACTCCTCTTGGAAAGATGCCTATTTTCTGATTACTACCATTGGTTTACACAGGCAGCATGTGATTCAGTGCTGGTTAATGTAAACGAAGACGAAGTCTTTTACGGAATGATTAGAACTTTATATTTTACCCCCACATCTATGTTGCAGGTTCTGTGGATATGGTCAGTTTCTGTCCTGCCGGAAGTTGATGGCTGGAACTGCTGCAGCCACACTGTGAAAATGATATGAGATGGAATAAGGAAAAAGCCACCCTAATAAGTGTGACAAAGTTTCTCCGAAGAACGGGAGTTTCCCTAGAGTATTGGAGTGGAAACAAGAGGCAATGACATTCATTAGAAACCAGCCCAATTCAAGGACAGTGGACTGTGCTGAATGACATTACTTTGGTGGTTCTTATCCTAGGGCAGTTAGTTAAAAACTTTGTGCAGAAAATGTATATAATATGCTGAAAGTATTTTGTGTAAATAAATTAAATAGAACAAAGAAGTTATAGTCTGAAATGATGCACCATTTAAATAGTACACTTGGATAGGTACTGAAGTTTTTCTTCCATGAATAGTTAACTACAATTTTTTCAGAGCTGCTGGAACTAGAAAGTTAAGCTCTCCATCTCCAGCTAGCTAAGAATAACTCATATTGCTAGTATTTTTTATCATTTAATTTATTTAGCAATATTTGTCCAAATGTATGAAACTTTGATGTTGCTGCCATTTAATGCATGAAACGTTATTACTACTGGCTCAAATCACTCATTATATAAAAAGTTTCAGACAAAAATAAAAACAAAGTTATTCTTAAAAAATTAGATAATTTTAAGATTTGCATTTAAAAATAAATTTAAATGAAAAATATTGCCTAGAATTTTAAAAGATTAGTCATCAGTAAAATCAGTTTTCCCAGGGAAAGATAAGATAATTTTATTTTACTTATTTATTTATTTTACATCTTTATTGGAGTATAATTGCTTAACAATGGTGTGTGAGTTTCTCCTTTATAACAAAGTGAATCAGTTATGCATATACATATGTTCCCAAATCTCTTCCCTCTTGCGTCTCCCTCCCTCCCACCCTCCCTATCCCACCCCTCTAGGTGGTCACAAACTACCTAGCTGATCTCCCTGTGCCATGCTGCTGCTTCCCACTAGCTATCTATTTTACATTTGGTAGTGTATATATGTCCATGCCACTCTCTCACTTTGTCAAAGGTTACCCTTCCCCCTCCCCGTATCCTCAAGTCCATTTTCTAGTAGGTCTGTGTCTTTATTCCTGTATTACCCCTAGGTTCCTCAGGACATTTTTTTTTCCTTAGATTCCATATATATGTGTTAGCATATGGTATTTGTCTTTTTCTTTCTGACTTACTTCACTTTGTATAACAGACGCTAGGTACATCCACCTCACTACAAATAACTCAATTTTGTTTCTTTTTATGGCTGAGTAATATTCCATTGTATATATGTGCCACATCTTCTTTATCCATTCATCCGATGATGGACACTTAGGTTGTTTCCATCTCCGGGCTATTGTAAATAGAGCTGCAATGAACATTTTAGTACATGACTCTTTTTGAGTTATGGTTTTCTCAGGTTATATGCCCAGTCATGGGATTGCTGGATCATATAGTAGTTCTATTTGTAGTTTTGTTTTATTTGTTGTTTTGTTTTGTTTTTTTTTTTTTGGGTGGTACGTGGGCCTCTCACTGTTGTGGCCTCTCCCGTCGTGGAGCACAGGCTACGGACGTGCAGGCTCAGTGGCCATGGCTCACGGGCCCAGCTGCTCTGCAGCATGTGGGATCCTCCCGAACTGGGGCACGAACCCACGTCTCCTGCATCGGCAGGTGGACTCTCAACCACTGTACCACCAGGGAAGCCCCTATTTGTAGTTTTTTAAGGAACCTCCGTACTGTTCTCCATAGTGGCTGTACCAATTCATACTCCCACCAGCAGTGCAAGAGTGTTCCCTTTTCTCTGCACCCTCTCCAGCATTTATTGTTTCTAGACTTTTTGATGATGGCCATTCTGACTGGTGTGAGATGATATCTCATTATAGTTTTGATTTGCATTTCTCTAATGATTAATGATGTTGAGCATTCTTTCATATGTTTGTTTGCACTCTGTATATCTACTTTGGAGAAATGTGTATTTAGGTCTTTTTCCCATATTTGGATTGGGTTGTTTGTTTTTTTGTTACTGAGCTGCATGAGCTGCTTGTAAATTTTGGAGACTAATCCTTTGTCAGTTGCTTCATTTGCAAATATTTTCTCCCATTCTGAGGGTTGTATTTTGGTCTTGCTTATGGTTTCCTTTGCTGTGCAAAAGCTTTGAAGTTTCATTAGGTCCCATTTGTTTATTTTTGTTTTTATTTCCATTACTCTAGGAGGTGGGTCAGAAAGGATCTTGCTGTGATTTATGTCATAGAGTGTTCTGCCTATATTTTCCTCTAAGAGTTTGATAGTTTCTGGCCTTACATTTAGATTTTTAATCCATTTTGAGCTTACTTTTGTGTAAGATGTTAGGGAGTGATCTAATCTCATACTTTTACATATATCTGTCCAGTTTTCCCAGCACCACTTATTGAAGAAGCTGTCCTTTCTGCACTGTACATTCTTGTCTCCTTTATCAAAGATAAGGTGACCATATGTGTGTGGGTTTATCTCTGGGCTTTCCATCCTGTTTCATTGATCTATATTTCTGTTTTTGTGCCAGTACCATACTCTCTTGATGACTGTAGCTTTGTAGTATAGTCTGAAGTCAGGGAGCCTGATTCCTCCAGCTCCATTTCTCATTCTCAAGATTGCTTTGGCTATACAGGGTCATTTATGTTTCCATACAAGTTGTGAAATTTTTTGTTCTAGTTCTGTGAAAAATGCCAGTGATAGTTTGATAGAGATTGTATTGAATATGTAGATTGCTTTGGATAGCAGAGTCATTTTCACAATCTTGATTCTTCCTATCCAAGAACATGGTATATCTCTCCATCTATTTGTATCATCTTTAATTTCTTTCATCAGTGTCTTATAATTTTCTGCATACAAGTCTTTTGTCTCCTTAGGTAGGTTTATTCCTAGATATTTTCTTTTTGTTGCAATGGTAAATGGGAGTGTTTTCTTGATTTCACTTTCAGATTTTTCATCATTAGTGTATAGGAATGCCAGAGATTTCTGTGCATTAATTTTGTATCCTGCTACTTTACCAAATTCATTGATTAGCTCTAGTAGTTTTCTGGTAGCATCTTTAGGATTCTCTATGTATATTATCATGTCATCTGCAAACAGTGACAGCTTTACTTCTTCCTTTCTGATTTGGATTCCTTTTATTTCCTTTTCTTCTCTGATTGCTGTGGCTAAAATTTCCAAAACTATGTTGAATAAGAGTGGTGAGAGTGGGCAACCTTGTCTTTTTCCTGATCTTAGTGGAAATGTTTTCAGTTTTTCACCATTGAGGACGATATTGGCTGTGGGTTTGTCATATATGGCCTTTATTATGTTGAGGAAGGTTCCCTTTATGTCTACTTTCTGCAGGGTTTTTATCATAAACGGTGTGGAGTTTTGTCAAAAGCTTTCTCTGCATCGATTGAGATGACCATATGGTTTTTCTCCTTCAGTTTTTTAATATGGTGTATCACATTGATTGATTTGCATATATTGAAGAATGCTTGCATTCCTGGAATAAACCCCATCTGATCATGGTGTATGATCCTCTTAATGTGCTGTTGGATTCTGTTTGCTAGTGTTTTGTTGGGGATTTTTGCATCTATGTTCATCAGTGATATTGCATACCTGATCCAATGTACATGGATAGAGTTTGAAGGCATTCTGAGAGAAAAAGTAATAAAAGAGTGAAAGAAGATAAATTCAAGATAATTATACTTGACCAAAGGTAACAAAAGTAATATTATAGATTATTCAATATATTGAGTAATTACTAAAATCATAGGATCCCGTTTCCCTTTTTATAATAGATGAAGTTTCCTTCCTTCTACAAAGCACCATCTCATCCATTTATTCCTTAGATCCCAATCCCTCCATCTTTCTACAAAAATTGTATAATTTTCCTCTTTTTATTATGTCTTCAACCTCACTCTCTCACCTGTTTTTCTCCCATAATGATTTCAACAGAGTCTAGTGTTTCTCACCTGAAAAGGAAAAAGTAAAGCAGCAACAACAATTCCCCTCACCCAGTCATTTTCTTCCTCATATCACCACATCTCTCTCATATACAGGCAGACTTTCCTAAATGTGAATATCAGGATTAAAACTTCAAATGATACAGACAAGTAGTTTATTAAGTCAACTGTAATGGTCTCAAAATATCTGTTTTAGTTGTACTCTTTATGTACAAATTAGTTTTGAATATTAATCACATACCAACATTCTTCACTCACCTTTCTCAAAATATATGTGCATTTTAGTATATCTTTACTTTCTCATTTTCTGTTACAGGCAGAGGATAAAGCAATATTTTACTTCTTAATTCTCCAATTAGAAAACAATACCAGAGGCATAATGAGAAATAGTAACTAACATCTAACTCAGTGTCAAGAAGATAGGAAAGAGGGCTTCCCTGGCGGCGCAGTGGTTGAGAGTCCGCCTGCCGATGCAGGGGACACGGGTTCGTGCCCGGGTCTGGGAAGATCCCACATGCCGCGGAGCGGCTGGGCCCGTGAGCCATGGCCGCTGAGCCTGCGTGTCCGGAGCCTGTGCTCCGCAACGGGAGAGGCCACAACAGTGAGAGGCCCGTGTACCACAAAAAAAAAAAAAAAAAAAAAAAAAGAAGATAGGAAAGAATAGTGAGAAAGGAGGTAAATTCTAGAGCACTGTGATTAAAAAATCACATCTATGGACTTTGTTCACATGAACACAGTTTACCAATGAGAAATTCAGTGAACGCATTGTCCCCTTTTAATTTACTATACACACTGGACCTAGAGTGGTTCTATTAAAAGCAGTAATTTGTTCATGTGGATTCACTGTTTAACGTAATTGAATGTTTTCCCTTTGCCCTTAAGGAAAATGCTAAACACTAAATGTCATTTCCTGATTGATTTTTTATCTTTCTTAAGACTCAGTTTGTGCTTCTTCCTCCCTTGTCATTTAAGATCCATCCAATGCTTGGCCTCTTTTATTTCCTCAAGTGGATTTTTCTATCTCCTTCCTCAGTTACTTTACTTTGCCATTTTTTGTTCTTCCAGTGTTCTTCCCACTTTTTCTGGTTAACACCTGCCAATCTTTTTTCTAGTAATCTTTTTCTCATTTTCAAGACTAGTTAAAGTACAGTCCAGTAGCAACTGCACTTCTTGATAACACTTGATTCATTTATTCGACATCTATTTTCCTTATTAGACTGTTATCTCCATGAGAGCAGGCATTGTGCTTATTTTATCTTCAGCATCTTACAGGGTCTCTCACAATGAGTGTTATGTTTTTATTTCTAAAATGAATGAATAAATGCCTCCAAATTGGAATAGAAATGAAGTTACTCTTGTATTTTTTTAAATTTTATTTATTTATTGTTTTTATAAATTTTATTTATTTATTTTTGGCTGTGTTGGGTCCTCGCCACTACACGCAGGCTCTCTCTACTTGCAGCAAGCAGGGGATATTCTTTGTTGTGGTGCAAGGTCTTCTCACTACGGGGGCTTCTCTTGTTGTGGAGCACAGGCTCTAGGTGTGCGGGTTTCAGTAGCTGTGCACACAGGCTCAGTAGTTGTGGCGCATGGACTTAGCTGCTCCATGGCATGTGGGATCTTCCTGGACCAGGTCTTGAACCCATGTCCCTTGCATTGGCAGGCAGATTCTTAACCACTGCATCACCAGGGAAGTCTACTCTTGTGTTTTTTATTCTCTTTTACATTCTTCTTTCTTGTGTTTTAAGTCCATATAATAAAAAAATACTGATTACACATTTGTAACTACGTACATGACTCTAAGCTAGTTAATGCATTAAATATCCAACTGAACAAATCCTTGTTCACAAACCATATAAATGTATCTTTTGTTAGGTTTATTTATGTATGTTATATATGCATAGCTTTTTTAACATCTTTATTGGACTATAATTGTTTTACAATGGAGTGTTAGTTTCTGCTTTATAACAAAGTGAATCAGCTATACATATACATATACACATATCTCCATATCTCCTTCCTCTTGCATCTCCTTCCCACCCTCCCTATCCCACCCCTCTAGGTGGTCACAAAGCACCGAGCTGATCTCCCTGTGCTATGCGGCTGCTTCCCACTAGCTATCTACTTTACATTTGGTAGTATATATAAGTCCATGCCACTCTCTCACTTCATCTCAGCTTTTTAAACGATCCTGAAACAATTTTATTTAAGTATATGTATCTTCATTTTTACTCTAACTGGCACACTTACTCCATAAAATTTGTCAAAAGTAAATTATATCCACCACAGATATATATATATATATATATATATGCATACAGATAAAGAGAGTGAGAGAGAAGGAGAGAGTTTGTGTGTGTGTGCGTGTGTGTTTAAGGAAATAGATGTGATGTGATGTAATTTTCAGAAAGCCTGAATTCTAGCATTGTCTCCAGTTAAACATCATTGGTAATTCACTCAACTTTTCTGCCATTTGATTTCTATTCCTATAAAACGCAATAGTTACAGGATGAGTCTAACATAGTTCTAATGAACTGATAAAATGTTTGTGAAATTCTTTGCAAATTTTAAAATGTTATTCAAATTATTTTTCAGTGAAACTTGCAAAATTGTTTCACATCTTTATCTTATAGTAAATTGAGATGTGGCTTTTAAAAAGAAGAAAGAAAAAATACATATCATTTGCTGTACTTAATAAAATGAGTATAGTATTCTTATCATGGAGTGAGACATATTTGGTTTTGAGTATTTTGTTTTCTTTTTGTATCTTCAGACATTTATCTCCACTCACTAAACCCTTACACAATCTCATATATTTCCCCTTTAGACCAAGCATCTAATTGCCATTTTTATTCTCTGCTTTATAATAGCTGTCATTGAATAATGGAAGAATCAATCATTTTTTTTCCTTCCTGTCCTTGCTGCAACAGAACTTTATTATTTTTACTCCAGTGACACTGAGAAGCTTGAATCAATATTGACAAAACATCAGGTCTTTTTGAAAAACCTTACTATGATAACACTCAAAGCTTAACCATTTCACATCTTTCATAACCACGGAAATTCAAAATTTATTTTCCTCACAAACACATACATCTTTATCCCTTGGAAAATCATTGGGTTGCATTGGAAATGCTTTCACCATAATTGACTTCCAAGGCACAGGACTAGGATTCATCTCCATATCAGAATAGAATCAAGCCCTAAACAAAAGGAACTTTATAATCAGGTTTGGAAGATTAATGTTTCTTTAGAAGTGGAAGCAGATCTTGGGAGCAATTTGATTTTATTCTTACTATTGATAGAAAATTTGAGTTTCTAGCTGAACCAGTAGAAAAACTTACTTGTAGATAAATGAATACTTTAACCCTGGAAATAATTCACACTTAAACCTTGTTCATCATGGATATTGATTACTAGAAAACTCTCCAAACCACATGCATACCAAAATCTCTTCCTGTTGAAATATTTCTAATATTATTCTTGACGCTTTAATTTTTAAGTGGTGAGATAGATAACAGCCTTTATTTATTTATTTTTGCATAGCTCACAGTTTATCATACAGTTTCATGCTTAATCTTCTAATAACTTTTTTTCCAGATCTGTCATCTGATCCCTGAACTTACCTTTTTTTTTTTTTGGTTTGTTTCTGTGGCCCTCATTTTTTCTTTATCCCTGTGAAAATTTATATGAATATTGAGCTTTGCCATTAAGCAGTGCTTCTCAGACAAGATATATAATTCAACAGTTGATCTCATTCTTAGTTATTAAAACATGATGAAAATTGATTGAGAAAAAAATTATCATGCAGTGAAATAGAAAAACAGACTATGGAAAGTGGCTATATAAAAATATTTGTTTTAAAATGCCTATTTACATGATTATCATTTGGTCCTCAAAGCAACATAAACCTGTGCTCTATACACAACTTGTGATGAAGTTGGCATCTTCCACTTTTTGCAATTTTGGATATTAAGTCAAATTTATTTATTCAGTCTTGTGTTGATAGATGTGTAACTATAACTCAGGTCTCCCAACCATTGTTCCAGATTTCTTTATATTGAAGCATACTGCCTATTCTTCTTTAAATACAAACATGTATGCTCTCATCCTTTTTTTCTTGAGTGCTGACATTCTCTGCCAGTAAATTTTTCTAAACCTTTCTCTTTACTTTTTTCTTTGAAATCAATGGCTTTAATATCAGAGGCAGCAGGCTTACATATACGAAAGAGTTAGCATTTTGAAAATTCAAATAGTATTTGGTGATTTCCAAAACTTTAAATATTTAAGTTGATGCCATTACCATCAGAATCAAAAACAATTACTTTAAAAGATCGTAGTAAACAATTATAGAGCATTTTTCTATGTCTTTTAAATATGCAGAAGTTTACAGATATTGGAATTGTGTTCTCAGTAAAACCAATTTCAATGATTTTTGAGTTCAAGGTTAAATTGTTACTTGATTTCATGTATAACTCATGATGGTAGCCTGATCAATCATAGAGACAACCTGAAAAATTAGTAATAGCTGTTAAAGGAAAAATAGGTGTATACATATATACATATATGTATGTATGCATGCATTTCCTATCTATGTCATTCTATCCATTTATCATATTATTATATATAAATGTACATATGCATGTTTGTATAGGTACAGATATATAGGGGTATGTGAATATTATTGCTATACCTACTCATATAGAGAGAAATAAATTGTATATCCTTCCCTCAAATTGAATTCATTGTAATATGTTTGCATTTATTATTATTTTATTTATTTATTATTATTAATAGTTTAAATTTTCTTTCTAAATAACTGCACACTGAAAACAAACACAAATTTGATTTTCTCACATGGCATGGGTAAACCCAGAAATTTTAGTTTATTTTGGTCTAAGTATGGAGTATTTATGCAGGAGGAAGTTTGTGCAAATAAAATAGAAGTGAATTTACATTTCTTGCTCCAAAAGAAAGAGTCAAGCGTGACACAAAATACAAAATTTGTGTAACCTCCATGATCCATCAAGCAGAATTGAACTTTCCAAAGGGGACAAATATAGACTGATGTTTTAGAAATTACTACAGGACGTAAACCATGCTTTCAGTGTACAACAAGCCTGACCTATTAGCAGAAAATGTCCATGAAAATTGGCATTTTAAAACAAATTTACATTGCTTTATCACTGCTATGCATCTTGTTGCAGACAGAGTTGATGATTTGAAATCATGACCGATTTACGAGCACTGTAGAAATGAGGCTGAAAGTTGCCAGGGGGTCCATTTAGGACAACCAATAATTACACTGAGAATTAAGTTGTATGAAATTGGAAAAGTGTGAAAGAGTTCATGGCATCAGTAATTACACTGAAAATAAAATTAATAACTTTAAAAATTTTGCTTTCATATAAAATTCCTCTTCTGGATATTGTGTTTTTTCATATTAATTTTCAGAGCTAGCTAATATTATTGTATAGACATCTGTTTTAAAGTGAGGTAAGAAAAAAAAAAACTTAACTAAACTTTCTTCAGACTGTGAGTTTGAAGAGAGTGAAAGTCAGATGGGAAGTGATTCTTGTTAACGTCAATAAAATACCATATAATATAATTTCTATCACTTATCCATCTTTCTGTATAATAATTGGACAGATGAGAGTTGGCAATTTCATTCATTTTATCATGCTATAGTGGCTTAAAAAGTCTTTGCTGAATAAGTTATTTTGTTTCATTGGTTGAACATAGACACGTAAACAAAAAAAAATACACATTTAAGTGATTCAATTAATTCTACAATCTGGATAGTTTTATCAGTAAACTATTTAAAACACTCTCAGTAGCAACTATAGAACTAAATAATTTATTCATTAGAGAGATCATTTATTATAGAGTGTGTAAGGATATTGAAATTGGCTTTCAAATCTTACTACATACCATTCAAATCATAATATTTTATTTGTTTATTATAATTCTGAGGAAATATATTTTAAGTATAATTTTTAAAAATTATACATTTTAGGGCTTTCCTGATGGTGCAGTGGTTGAGAGTCCGCATGCTTATGCAGGGGACACGGGTTCGTGCCCCGGTCCAGGAAGATCCCACATGCCGCAGAATGGCTGGGCCCGTGAGCCATGGTCGCTAAGCCTGCACATCCGGAGCCTGTGCTCTGCAACAGGGGAGGCCACAACAGTGAGAGGCTCGCGTAGCAAAAAAAAAAAAAAGAAAAAAAATTATACATTTTATAATTTAAGTGCATTAATAATTTAAAATATATGTAAAAATTTGATTATATACTCTTTCCACTTCAAATACTTTTCCAGCCATATCTCAATTTTTCACCTAATGTCTTCCAAAACATTTATTTAGTGATGGAAATTTAAGATATTTTGAATCACACTCAAATTGTTCTCCTTTTTTTTTAAATTTATTTTTGGCTGCATTGGGTCTTCATTGCTGTGCGTGGGTTTTCTCTAGTTGCTGCGAGAGGGGGCTACTCTTTGTTGCAGTGCATGGGTTTCTCATTGCAGTGGCCTCTCTTTGTTGTGGAGCACGGGCTCTAGGCATGCGGGCTTCAGTAGTTGTGGCGCAGGGGCTTAGTTGCCCCATGGCATTTGGGATCTTCCCGGCCCAGGGCTTGAACCTGTGTCTCCTGCATTGGCAGGTGGATTCTTAACCAATGTGCCACCAGGGAAGTCCAAATTCTTCTACTTTTGACCAATGGATTAATCTTTCTAAAGTAATGCTTTCAAAGTGCCATTTCCAATTTCAGTAATCTTCAATGACTCTGCTTCCTATAAGATAAAGTTCAAAATAAAATTACCTTAAAACCGATTTAAATTTGTGGATATGCTTTGAACATTTATACCCTGAATTTTTTTAAGATAGAAAAGAATAAACTGGAAGGTATTAATAAATTATTTTACCAGTATATTGGAAAGTCCAATATTAAGGAAGTATGAGCAGAGACACCATAAAAAGGAAATAAGTAGCCATCTATTCCAAAGTATGGGTATAAGAACAGTATGCTTTGATATCTTTGGAAATGTATTTTAATATCAGTAAATTTGCAGATCCAAATTATTAAATAAATGTCATGCATCCCTTCAAGAGCAAGATGAAAACTGCCAACAAGAAAAGAGTCATCGTAACTTTAGTCTTGAAATTGATTTTATTTTTCAAACCATAGTGAAACAGTATTTAGGAGATAGGTATTTCCCAGAAAGAAAAGAGCGATCCAAGTTCATGAAGTGACTTTTTCTTATCAGAAGCGTAGTTTGAAAAACTTTACACAGGAAAAGAAGAATCAGGGTGTCATGTAGAAAGAATTTCATCTGGACAAAGAGGCAGCTGTAAAACGTACGTATTGCTGTACAGTACACAGAGGAAAAAGGAAGAGAGAATGATAAAACATTTGCTCAAAGAGGTCAGAGTCCATATTCTATTTCTGTTTGCTCCTCCTCCTCCTCCTTCTTCTTCTTTCTCCTCCTCCTCCTCCTTCTTCTCCTTCTTCTCCTCCTCCTTCTTCTCCTCCTCCTTCTTCTTCTTCTTCTTCTTCTCCTTCTTCTTCTTCTTCTTCTTCTTCTTCTTCTTCTTCTTCTTCTTCTTCTTCTTCTTCTTCTTCTTCTTCTTCTTCTTCTTCTTCTTCTTCTTCTTCTTCTTCTTCTTCTTCATTGCAGTGTGAAAAAAACAAACCAGATATATTTTAAGGAAGCCAAGGACATCAGAGTTAATAGTTAACTTTCCTGAGAATAGTCTGGAGGTATGTAACCTTCTTAATGAAACTCACATCCTCATTCTCATCTTGGGGCAATTACCTGGTATGTAGTAATAGAGAAATACTGCCCAAGGAAGGTGTCTAATTGAATGAGTCTGTGGAAGAACTCATGGCTCCTGAGAGACTGTGAGTGATGTGCAGGTGACTCAGAAGTTCATGCATGCTTAAGTTTGGAGCATGGTCATATATGAGCTGAGAGGGTCCACGGACAACAAATTTAAAGGCAACAAATAGAGTCCACACTATGTGTGATCAGATTCAAATAGATTTCCAACATTATGACTGAAGGGCTGAGCCAGGCCCAGCTCATAGGTTCCAGTTCAGTGAACAAATTAGACAAACTATGAGCCAATAGTAGATCTGTGGCTCCTTTACCCCACTGCCCTTAGGCCCCCAAATATATCGCTATAACACCTTGGAGGTAATTAGGAGGTCAAAGGGGGACGGATGATATGAAACTCTGAACAATAATTAGAAAGAGACCATTTACATGGAAGAAACTGAAATGTAATTAATTGGAAAGTTCAGTTCTCCTCTTTACCCTAAGAGAATAGTCATCCAAAGAAAAATTATATATGTTTCAGGAAATATACTAAATTTTATTTGCCCATTTAAGTTGTGTGTTTCCAACTGCTGAGGTAAATAATTATCACAAACTTAGTGACTTAACACAAAACAAATTTGTACTTTGAGTTATGTATGTCAGAGGTTTCTATGAGCTGAAATCAAGGTGATAGCAGGGATTCATTCCTTCTGGAGTTCTAGGGAACAATCTGTGTCCTTGCCTTTTCTAACTTCTGAGTCTGCCTGCATTCTTTTTCTCATGACTCCTTCCTCTATCTTCAAAGCCATCCGTGTAGTATCTCAAATTTCTTTTTCTCTTACTCTGATACTCCTGCATCCTTCTTGTAATGATTCTTCTGATTACATTGTCCCCAATGTGATAATACAGAATAATCTTCCCATCTCAAGGTCATTAATTTAATCAGCTCTGCAAAATCCTTTTTGTCATATAAATTAGCATTTTGACAGGTTTGGGGGATTAGGATGTGGACAACTTTGAGGATCCTTATTCTACCTAATCCACACATGATATATAGATAAAAAGAAAAATCAACTATTCATTCCAGACAACAGAGGATCACTATTTCAGTATAAAGAAAACATTGAGCTGTGTTGGTGATACTTAAGGAATGAACATATCACACATGTATGGGGTTAGAGAATTTTTAGTTTATTCATTTCAAGACCACTTAAAAAATGTCAAATTGTTAAGTTCTCTACTTAAGTACATGATTGTGACTATTTGGAGTTTTTGTTCATGCCCCCAAAATATAAATTTAGGACTCTTCTTACTCTGATATGTGTCTCAGATAAATAGTAAGGAGATCTTTGTCAGAGACAATTCATTTTCTCTTAACAGCCATACTTCTCATCTTCATTAGTGGCAAAACAGATTTTGATTCAGTAACATTTGTATAAAGCTTACATTTCCCATCTTCAATTTTAGGTACGTATGGCCAAACTATTAAGTTTGGAATGCAATAGATGTAAAGTAGTCTATAGAATGTTTTTGGAGTACTTTGTCAAAAAAAAATGCACCTCTTCATTATTGCTAGAATTGTGCACTATGATGGCAGGATTTCAGAGGTATCATCTTAGATCTCAAGACATTATCTAAGACTGTAAAGCAATGAAACACAAGATCCTGAGCTAGTTTACCTTCAAAATGTCTACCTTTGTATTACCATGTTATAAGAAAGAAGTCAATTTTTATCCTTTCAAAAACTGTTAGTTTGAATATATCTGGTGTATTCAATTGATCCTAAGTAAATGATACAGCCCTCATTACAAATCAAACATCTAATACCAATCAGTGAAAAACTTAGCCTACCAAAGTAATGTGTCTGCATCAGATGAACAGTCAAACTTGGAGACTCTATTTCATGGGTGATTGCTAAGATTATGGAGAAGTAGGTACAGTTGAGAGGACAAAGCTGAAGAAGTGGATTTCTTCATGTAACAAGATAATATTCTGATGAATGAATTTGTGTTGCAAGAGCTGTATATTTTTCTCACACTCCTAAAGACTGTTAGCTAGTCTATTAGAACTATAATCTTAACATTATTGTTTTTCTTTTCACATATTACATACCTAATTTATTGGAATTTTTCCCATGTCCTTGAATAGAATGGAGCAAGAGAAGAGACTTTGAGTGCCAGCAAATAGAGAATAAAGAAGTTGGTACAGGAAATAAAAGACAAGAATAGCAACAATGATGAGTAAGTTCTTTGTTCAATGAAGACTGAACACAGCTTCCATATTAGTGTCCAACACAGAATAAAAGACCTCAAAAGAATGAGAGTATGGTACACCTAATTCACTGGAGATCCTAGCCTTATCAGAGATGTCTACCTTCCAATTCAGTATGGAAGTAGTAGAACTGCTGTAGTCAAAGGAGTTCTGTGGTCTAGAATGAAGGGATATCTCATTGTTAACAGACGCTGTCCAATGAATGCTAAGAGTAGAGCTCAGTTGTCCATACCCTTGAATGCATAGATTAATATGCATTTTTATTTTGATAGTAGCAGCCTATACTTATATTTCTACTGTGATGATCTGAAGTTTAAATTTTTTGGCCCCTTAAAATTAAAGAAGGAAATTAAGTATTCTACTTGAGTTCTGAGTGTTATAATCTTTATCATCTATTCAGGCATAGTAACAGGAAATTTATTACAAGAATTACTCAGGCTATTCATATGTAAGGCTTACTTTACCTATTCACAATTTTCTCCTTATATAATCTGTAGGACTTTCTAGAGGATCAATCTCATCATGATCCTCAACATGTCATGGCTTTGCTCATACACCATTGCTCATGCAGTTAATCTTCAGAATGCCCTTCTCATCCTTCTTCATATGATCTAAATTAAGTCCACAAATGAAGGAGTTTGGCAAATATTTTATGAATAATTTTGATCGATAGTATTCTAAAGTCTCAGGGATCATATTAAAATACTTTGCAGAGTGTATTGAGAAGCTTTTCATTTTTATCCCCTTCCTCACCAACACACAGTGCTCTAAAGTCTGAATAAAAGGAGAAATATCGAAAATTCCATTACATTTTTAAGTGGACAACAATTACATGATCTCCTAGCCACATTACATATTACCAAATTTCACTCCAGAAATGTTACTTATTCACATACCAATAAGTAGTGACTGAGCCCAACCCAATAGATAGATAGATAGATAGATAGATAGATAGATAGATAGATGATAGATATGCATATTTTTAAATTTACTTTTGGCAACTTGATAGGCAAATCTACCTATATTTAGATCTTGTATAAATTTGTGTTTATTTTATATATCTCACTACTTTGCATGTTTATTTTAAATGAAAACTCCTTGTACAATTCATTTTAATTTATCAAATTTACTTATTTCTCTTTCAGGGGCATTTCATCATGTTGACAAAATTCTTTCTTACTGTATTGGCTTCATCTGCTTAGGCTACCATAGCAAAAAACTGTAGACTGGTGGCTTAACAGAAGCTTATTTTCTCACAGTTCTAGTGATATGCTTATTTTCTCACAGTTCTGAGCGTCTGAGAACAGGTTACCAACACAGTCTCCTTCTCCTGAGAGCTCTCTTCCCAGCTTGCATATACTCACCTTCTGGCTATGTACCCACATGGTGGAGGGAGAATGAGCTCTCTATTGTCTATTATTATTAGGACACAAATCCTATCATTGGTCCCCACGCTTGTGACCTCTTCTAAACTTAACTATATCCCAAAGGCACCACCTCCAAATTCCATCATCACACTGGGTGTTAGGGCTTCAACATATGAATTTTGGGGGAAACAGTTCAGATCCTAGCACCTATGTTGATATAATCAATATAATACATTTACCTCTATTTAATTTTTTTTTAAATTTTTATATGTTATTCTTCTAAAATATTTTTGGTACAAATGGAGGGTTACTTTTTTCCAATAAGACATATGAAAAAATTAATTTTTGAACAAGTCCCATAATATCTATCACCAGTTTCTACTGCACTTTCAAAATGATTCCAATTTTATAAGAAATAGCAAGTACTTTGGGACAAAATAAAGGGTAAATTTTCAGTTGGTAAATTCATAGAGGAGGTTTTTGTGTATCCTCCAAATTTTTACTGAGGTCATATTTACTCCTTAATTCTATTTTTTCAGTACATGTATCATCCAATCCTGAAAAGGACATTTTCTCAAAAATTGCAATTCCAATCCCTACATTCTCACTTCAGTGCCCATCTAGCTTGCAGGTGTTATTCTCAAACCCATCAGGTTGAGTCATGGTGACACTTCTACTTTACCACTAAATTCCCATAGACTATCAGCTCTGCTAAAAGTGTACTGTCAGTTGAGGTCTAGACAGAAGCAAAATATGATTTCAACAGGAAGTACTTGTGAGTACAAAGACCTGGATAATCTCACAAAATGTGGTAAGAATAAATTTCTAACTCCATATTGCCCCATCCCAGCCTTCAAAAAGGAAGCAGTACTCAGATGAACTGTCTATGTGCCCTTCTGCTTTTCTTCCTTTCGATATTTCTTTTCACTTTTTTTCTTAACTACAAGTACATCTGTGCCTACAAATCCCCATTTCTACCTCTATTCCACCATGCTCTGGTTAATTTGATTTGCATAGTAAACTGTAACAACTGGTGTGTGTGTGTGTGTGTATGTTCAAGTACCAAGTACTTATTGTCAAAATTACTCTTAGTGAGCAAAGAGTGGTAAATGCATGAATACTAATAAAAACTTTTTGTTTATATTTTATTATCTTTTGTCTATCTAGATATGCTATTATAGCTCATTGTCTTCCATTCCCAATTCATCATTAAAAAAAAATTGATCATGCTTTTGTATAATGCCAAGTTAAAAACGAAAAATAAAAAATTATACAAACAAAAAAAATTGAGATTTCAATGTATTTTTTTACTTCATCTGGACATATCAAACCACAGAAGTTATTCCCCAAGCATACTGAGTACTTAAATTCTCCAAATAAATTTGAGAACTTGTCACATTTTCCCCACTAGAAGTCTGTGATTTCAGTATAATGTACCATATAACATAACCTTGTCAACAATAATTGTTAGACTATTAAAAATTCTCACTGAGAAATGCTATTCCCACAGTAAAAATTTTTATCCTTTTTTTCCAATGAAACTAATAAAGATAACTTGTTATCTTGACTCACATGCACTTTATTTTCTCTTGGACATATTTGTATTTTAACATTTCCATAATACAGTATTAAATGAAACATTCATTATAATATTTAGTTTTCTAATCTTATTTTCCTTAATTTTTTTCAAAAATAACATTCCCATATAAATGTATCTATTTTATATAAAATCTTATTTCATTTTTAAGTTTTTGTTTATAGATTTTGAAACCTAAAAGATTTATTTTGTCTTTTTTTTCAGTTCAAATGACTATTTTAACATTTGTTTCCATGAATTTTTCTAATAGCAATAGTTATAAGAACTAAAATATGTAATCCATTCTTTTTTTTGTGTGTGTGTGTGTGGTACGTGGGCCTCTCACTGTTGTGTCCTCTCCCGTTGCAGAGAACAGGCTCCAGATGTGCAGGCTCAGTGGCCATGGCTCACAGGCCCAGCTGTTCCACGGCATGTGAGATCTTCCCAGACCGGGTCACGAACCCGTGTCCCCTGCATCGGCAGGCAGACTCTCAACCACTGTGCCACCGGGGAAACCCCATTCACTTATTTTTAATATTTGATTCAATTTGATTTAGGTTTATTTGTTATAAAATGCAAAGAGTAACATTTCCTTTATAAATAAAAACTTAAGTTGAGACTTGGACCTTTATTAGGAAGATTAAAATGCTGATATTTACAATTTTAACGCTTTTCTCTTCCTTTATTATCTTTGTTGGTTTGTGTTTTTCCACTTTTTCTATTGTTTCTTGTTTGTTTTGTAGTTAAATTACAGATTTTTGCTTCTTTAATTATTTTGGAAGCAATATGTCCTGTTTTTTATAGAGTAAATATGATTAGTGACATTTAAGTCTTTAAGCAATATAATTTTAATTGTTAAAATGCTGAATAAATTATGTATTTTGGGTTTCCATATTTACTTTAAATAGTTTAACATGTATATATATATATATATATATATATATGCCAACTCTTTTGAAGTGTTCAAACTGTTTGTAACTTTCAATAAGATTACAGTGTTTCATCACCATTAAATTTTTTACACTATAAATTTGTTCCTTAACATCTGGCTCTTAATGTTGCTGAGAGTATTAGTGAATATAGACCAATTTTCATTATTTTGGGCCTAAACGTTTTACTTAATGTTTGGATAAGTCAAGAAAATTTTGATAGTTCAATCTCTTTTAAACTGTGTAAAAAGGCAAGAATATTTTTACATGTATTTTTCTGGATAATAATATTTACTTTCTTTCAAATTCTTACCTATATGCCATATACTATGCTAAATGATGTATAATTAGTAACTTACCTAATTCTCCCCCCAAACTCTGTGAGGTTACAATTGTTATCATCATTTCTTTTCTCCTTTTACATTAATATTTATTCTGGGAGAGTTAGAATTCTTAAGCAACACACTGCCTTTTCCCAACACTTAATTTGGGGAAAATTCACAAGGTATTAGCCCAGATGTGTATCATCAGAGACCCACAGGCTAACCAAACTGACCAGGCAGTTTTTCTTTTCCCACATGCTGTAGTCTCTGAAGTGTACGGCCACAGGAAGGATTAAATCGAAAACTGGCACGGGCCTCCCTCCAAGGCTGCACACTCAGCTTCCAGAAGCCCATCAGCCAAGCCCAGGGCGGTTCTTTGTGATCTGCTGTGGAAAGTGGGAGGGAAAGCAAGCACTGTGGTTTCTCCTTTACATGGTAGAGTCGTTGAAGCCCTGAAACTACAGCGGCAAAGCCAGAAAAACAGGGCTGTACCTCAAATTGCCATGGGTGTTTCACTGATTGTCAACAGAGCTTCAGGAGCTGAAAGAAAAGAATCTAAACAATTCCTTTACCCTCTGCTGTGGCTATTATCTTGAAGATCCAAAGAGCTGCTCCTAAAATGACCTTTCCTGGCCTTGGAAAATCCAACAGTGCTTTCAGAAATAGAGGATATTGTTCTTCTACTCTATTAAGAAAAACAAACATTCTTTTCCATTTAGAAGTAGTAAGATTTTAATCTTTCCACCCAAGATTTCCCTTCAAACCTGTTAACTAGCTGCCTACTCCATCTAGCTAATGCTCACTCCATTCTTCTGGATGCTCAGACCAGAATTCTTGGGTTCTTTTTTTCACATATCACAGAATAACAAACCACCCTAAACCTTAGCAGCTTTGACAACAACTGTTTTATTTGCTCACAACTCTGTCAGTGAGAGTTGGCTTCTCTGAGTGGTTTTCCTGTTTCTCTCACTGGTAGTCACTGGTGTGCTGACCTTAGTTGGAGGGAGAGCTGCAGACTTGGCCAACTGAGCTTCCATCCTCTGGTCAGTTCAGGGCCTCTCCTTCTGCATGAGGCCTCTCAACATGTTCCTTCCCAGACATGGTACATCCAGGTTCCCAGCCACACAAAAGCAGAAGCTGCCATGCCCTTTTAAGGTTTAGGTCCAGAGCTGGCCCAGCATCACTTTTGCAACATTTACTGCTTAAGTCAAGTCCCCTGGCTCAGCCCAGGTTCAAGAGGAAGGCACTGCATAAGGGCATGAATCCATAAGCAAGGCTGGTGGAGGGCCACTCACCCAGTACCCTGGAGTCTACTTTCTCTCCTATTTTACAACTAATCCATCAACAAATGCTATTGGGCCTCCTTTAGAGCGTATCTGGAAACCAACCACTTCTCACCAGAAGTGCACTACAACTGTCCAGATCGTCTCGAACCTGAGTCATAACAACAGAGGCTTCACTGGTCTCCCTGTGTCTGCACTTGCCCCTGAGTCCTTGTCTGACTGACAGCCAGAAGGAGCGTGATCATGGTGTTCTTCTGCTCAAAACTTTCCAGTACTTCTTGTCCCGGAGTCCTTATAAGACCTGGGGCTCTGCTCCCCGTCATTCTCTGGCCTGCTGCCTGCACTTGCTCACTCTGCTCCATCCTGGCCTCCTTACTATTCTTCTAGCAGCTCAGACCTCCTCCCATCTCAGAACCACTGCACCTGCTTTTACCTCTCCTTGGGAAGCACTTTCAACATGGGTCCACATGGCTCGCTTCTTCCTCATCTCCTTCAACTCTTTGCTTATATATTACCTTCTCAATGCATGCTACTCACTACACTCCCCCGGCACGCTGTATCCCCTTTTTGCATTATTTATCTTCCTCTGTCACTTATCTCTTTCTTTATTACTGTGCTCCTGAGCTGGGATGATTCTTTCTCTTTTGGACAAATGTTTGCTTTTATTTTATATTTTTAATTTAATTTTATTTATTTTTTTAATACAGCAGGTTCCTATTAGTTATCCATTTTATATATATTAGTGTATACATGTCAATCCCAGTTTCCCAATTCATCCCACCATCACCACGACCACCCCCACCACTTTCCCCCTATGGTGTCGATACATTTGTTCTCTACATCTGTGTCTCAATTTCTGCCCTGCAAACTGGTTTCTCTATATCATTTTTCTAGGTTCCCCATATATGTGTTAATATACAATATTTGTTTTTCTCTTTCTGACTTACTTCACTCTGTATGACAGTCTCTACATTCATCCATATCTCTACAAATGACCCAATTTCATCACTTTTTATGGCTGAGTAATATTCTATTGTACATATATACCACACCTTCTTTATCCATTTGTCTGTTGATGGGCATTTAGGTTGCCTCCATGGCCTGGCTATTGTAAATAATGCTGCAATGGATATTGGGTGCATGTGTCTTTTTGAATTTTGGT
The DNA here is from genome assembly GCF_949774975.1 of Lagenorhynchus albirostris. Taxonomy (NCBI): domain Eukaryota; kingdom Metazoa; phylum Chordata; class Mammalia; order Artiodactyla; family Delphinidae; genus Lagenorhynchus; species Lagenorhynchus albirostris. The sequence goes on from NC_083099.1 coordinate 120,708,579, forward strand.
TTTCTCTGGATATATGCCCAGTAGTGGGATTGCTGGGTCATATGGTAATTCTATTTTTAGTTTTTTAAGGAACCTCCATACTGTTCTCCATAGTGGCTGTTTCAATTTACATTCCCACTAACAGTGCAAGAGGGTTCCATTTTATCCACACCCTCTCCAGCATTTTTTGTTTGTAGATTTTCTGATGATGCCAATTCTAACTGGCGTGAGGTGATACCTCATTGTAATTTGGACTTACATTTCTCTAATAATTAGTGATGTTGAGCAGCTATTCATGTGCTTCTTGGCCATCTGTATGTCTTCTTTGGAGAAATGTCTATTTAGGTCTTCTGCCCATTTTTGGATGGGGTTGTTTGGTTTTTATTAATATTGATCTGTATGAGCTGATTATATATTTCATAGATTAATCTTTTGTCCATTGATTCATTTGCAAATATTTTCTCCCATTCTGAGGGTTGTCTTTTTGTTTTGTTTGTAGTTTTCTTGGCTTTGCAAAAGTTTAAGTTTCATTAGGTCCCATTTGTTTATTTTTATTTCCATTACTCTAGGAGGTGGATCAAAAAAGATCTTGCTGTGATTTATGTCAAAGAGTGTTCTTCCTATGTTTTCCTCTAAAAATTTTACAGTGTCCGGCCTTACTTTTAGGTCTCTATTCCATTTTGAGTTTATTTTTGTGTATGGTTTTAGGGAGTGTTCTAATTTCATTCTTTTACATGTAGCTGTCCAGTTTTCCCAGCAACACTTATTGAAGAGACTGTCTTTGCTCCATTGTGTATCCTTGCCTCCTTTGTCATAGATTAGTTGACCATAGGTGCGTGGGTTTACCTCTGGACTTTCTATCTTGTTCCATTGATCTCTGTTTTTGTGCCAGTACCATCTTGTCTTCATTACTGTAGCTTTGTAGTACAGTTTGAAGTCAGGGAGTCTGTTCCTCCAGCTCCGTGTTTTTCCCTCAAGACTGTTTGGCTATTCTGGGTCTTTTGTGTCTCCATACAAATTTTAACATGTTTTGTTCCAATTCTGTAAAAAGTATCATTGGTAATTTGATAGGGATTGCATTAAATCTGTAGATTGCTTTGGGTAATATAGTCATATTCACAATGTTAATTCTTCCAATCCAAGAACATAGAATATCTCTCCATCTGTTTGTATCATTTAATTTCTTTCATCAGTGTCTTATAGTTTTCTGCATACAGGTGTTTTGTCTCCCTAGGTAGGTTTATTCCTAGGTATTTTATTACTTTCATTGCAGTGGTAAATGTGAGTGTTTCCTTAATTTCTCTTTCAAATTTTTCATCAATAGTGTACAGGAATGCAAGAGATTTCTGTGCATTAATTTTGTATCCTGCGACTTTACCAAAGTCATTGATTAGTTCTAGTAGTTTTCTGGTGGCATGTTTAGGATACTCTCTGTATAGTATCATGTGATCTGCAAACAGTGACAGCTTTACTTCTTCTTTTCCAATTTGTATTCCTTTTATTTCTTTTTCTTCTCTGATTGCCATGGCTAGGACTTCCAAAACTATGTTGAATAATAGTGGTGAGAGTAGACAACGTTTCCTGATCTTAGAGGAAATGGTTTCAGTTTTTCACCATTGAGAATAATGTTTGTTGTGGGTTTGTCATATATGGCCGTTATTATGTTGACGTAGGTTCCCTCTATGCCCACTTTCTGGAGAGTTTTTATCATAAATCGGTGTTGAATTTTGTCAAAAGCTTTCTCTGCATCTATTGAGATGATCATATGTTTTTTCTTCTTCTACTTGTTAATATGGTGTATCACATTGATTGATTTACGTATATTGAAGAATCCTTGCATCCCTGGGATAAATCCCACTTGATCATGGTGTATGATCCTTTTAATGTGCTGTTGGATTCTGTTTGCTAGTATTTTGTTGAGGATTTTGGTATCTATATTCATCAGTGATATTGGTTTGTAATTTTTATTTTGTAGTATCTTTGTCTGGTTTTGGTATCAGGGTGATGGTGGTCTCATAGGAGTTTGGGAGTGTTCCTTCCTCTGCAATTTTTTGGAAGAGTTTGAGAAGGATGGGTGTGAGCTCTTCTCTAAATGTTTGATAGAATTCAGCTGTGAAGCCTTGTCGTCCTGGACTTTTGTTTGTTGGAAGATTTTTAATCACAGTTTCAATTTCATTACTTGTGATTGGTCTGTTCATATTTTCTATTTCTTCCTGCTTCAGTCCCGGAAGGTTGTGCATTTCTAAGAATTTGTCCATTTCTTCCAAGTTGTTCATTTTATTGGTGTAGAGTTGCTTGTAGTAATTTCTTAGGATGCTTTATATTTCTGCAGTGTCTGTTTTAACTTCTCCTTTTTCATTTCTAATTTTAGTGATTTGAGTCCTCTCCCTCTTTTTCTTGATGAATCTGGCTAATGGTTTATCAACTTTGTTTATCTTCTCAAAGAACAAGCTTTTAGTTCTATTGATATTTGCTATTTTTTTCTTTGTTTCTATTTCATTTATTTCTGCTCTGATCTTTATGATTTCCTCTGCTAACTTTGGGTTTTTGTTTGTTCTTCTTTCTCTGGTTCATTTAGGTGTAAGGTTATATTGTTTATTTGAGATTTTTCTTGTTTTTTGAGTTAGACTTGTATTGCTATAAACTTCCCTCTTAGAACTGCTTTTGCTGTATCCCATAGGTTTTGGATCGTTTGGTTTTCATTGTCATTTGTCTCTAGGTATTTTTTGATTTCCTCTTTGATTTCTTCAGTGATCTCTTGGTTGTTTAGTAATGTATTGTTTAGCCTCCACATGTTTTTGTTTTTTATGTTTTTTTTCCCTGTAACTGATATCTAATTTCATAGCATTGTGGTCAGTAAAGAATGCTTGATATGATTTCAGTTTTCTTAAACTTATTGAGTCTTGATTTGTGGCCCAAGATGTGATCTATACTGTAGAATGTTCCATGAGCACCTGAGAAGAAAGGGTATTTTCTTGTTTTGGGTTGGAATGGCCTATAAATATCAGTGAAGTCCATCTTGTTTAATGTATATTTAAAGCTTGTGTTTCCTTATTTTTTTTTCATTTTGGATGATCTGTCCATTGGTGAAAGTGGTGTGTTAAAGTCCCCTACTATGATTGTGTTACTGTCAATTTCCCCTTTTATGGCTGTTAGCATTTGCCTTATGTATTGAAGTGCTCCTATGTTGGGTGCATAAATATTTACAATTGTTACATCTTCTTCTTGGATTGATCCCTTAATCATTATGTAGTGTCCTTCTTTGTCTCTTGTAATAATCTTTATTTTAAAGTCTATTTTTTCTGATATGAGAATTGCTACTCCAGCTTTCTTTTGATTTCCATTTTCATGGAATATCTTTTTCCATTCCCTCACTTTCAGTCTGTATGTGTTCCTAGGCCTGAAGTGGGTCTCTTGTAGACAGCATATATATGGGTCTTGTTTTTGTATCCATTTAGCGAGTCTGTGTCTTTTTGTTGGAGCATTTAATCCATTCACATTTAAGGTAATTTCCAAGATGTATGTTCCTATGACCATGTTTTTAATGGTAATGGGTTTGTTTTTGTAGGTCTTTTCTTCTCTTGTGTTGTCCACTTAAAGAAGTTCCTTTAGGGCTTCCCTGGTGGTGCAGTGGTTGAGAGTCCGCCTGCCGATGCAAGGGACACGGGTTCATGCCCCGGTCCGGGAAGATCCCACATGCCATGGAGCGGCTAGGCCTGTGAGCCATGGCTGCTGAGCCTGCGCATCCGGAGCCTGTGATCCACAATGGGAGAGGCCACAACAGTGAGAGGCCTGCATAACACAAAAGAAAAAACAAACAAAAAAAGAAGTTCCTTTCACGTTTGTTGTAGAGCTGGTTTGGTGGTGAATTCTCTTAGCTTTTGCTTGTCTGTAAAGCTTTTCTTTTCTCTAATCAAATCTGAATGAGATCCTTGCTAGGTAGAGTAAACTTGGTTGTAGGTTCTTCTCTTTCATCACTTTAAATATGTCATGCCACTCCCTTCTGGCTTGTAGAGTTTCTGCTGATAAATCACCTGTTAACCTTATGGGAGTTCCCTTGTATGTTATTTGTCATTTTTCCTTTGCTGCTTTCAATAATATTTCTTTGTCTTTAATTTTTCCCAATTTGATTACTATGTGTCTTGGCATGTTTCTCCTTGGGTTTATCCTGTATGGGACTCTGCACTTCCTGGACTTGGGTGGTTATTTTCTATCCCATGTTACGTAAGTTTTCAACTATAATCTCTTCAAATATTTTCTCGGGTCCTTTCTCTTTCTCTTCTCCTTCTGGGACCCCTATAATGCAAATGTTGTTGCACTTAATGTTGTCCCAGATGTCTCTTAGGCTGTCTTCATTTCTTTTCATTCTTTCTTTCTTTATTCTGTTCTGCAGCAGTGGATTCCACCATTCTGTCATCCAGATCACTTATCTGTTCTTCTGCTTTAGTTATTCTGCTATTGAATCCTTCTAGTGTATTTTTCATTTCACTTATTGTCTTGTTCTTCTCTGTTTGTTTGTTCTTTAATTCTTCTAGATTGTTATTAAACTTTCTTACATCTTCTCAATCTTTGCCTCCATTCTTTTTCCGAGATCCTGAATCATCTTCACTACCATTATTCTGAATTCTTTTTCTGGAATGTTGCCTAGCTCCCCTTCATTTAGTTGTTTTTCTGGCGTTTTATCTTATTCCTTCATCTGGTACATAGCCCCCTGCCTTTTCATGTTGTCTATCTCTCTGTGAATGTGGTTTATATACCCTAGGCTGCTGGATTGTAATTCTTCTTTCTTCTGCTGTCTGCCCTCTGTTTGATAAGGCTGTCTAAGAGGGTCGTGCAAGTCTCCTGATGGGAGGGGTTGGTGGTGGGTAGAGCTGGCTGTTGCTCTCGTGGGCAGAGCCCAGTAAAACTTTAATCTACTTGTCTCTGTTGTCATCATTTTACAGATGAGTGAACTGAAGCTTGTAGTGACTAAGATTTGCACATCGTTGCAATGTTAGAAATTGGCAGATCTGCAGTTCATTCCTGGCATTTTTATCCCAAAGCCCATCTAAGCTAACATACTGATGTTTCTTCCACCATGGGAAAATTCTTTCTGTTATTTATATTATTCCTTATCTTCTTTAAAATAATACTTCTTTTTTGTTTATTGGTTCTATCATCAGTGATGATTTTCCTATCATCATTTTCATAATTTTTCTTGTTTTTGTTTATGAGAAGCAAAATTTAACTAGGAACAAGTAGTCTTCATCTTCTAAGTTTCAGAGAATAATGGCTTAAACACTTATTCTTTATTCTTTGGAAGGAAATCCAAAGCTATGCCAATGATAATTTGTATTTGAAAGAGCACTTATTTCTTCTAATTACCTCTGATCCTGATTTCCTGTTTGCATGGAAGTATTTTATTTACTCTGTATTTTCCAAAGTTTCCATTATTTTCACTCTAATTCATCCCAGACATGGACCATTCCCAGATGCCTCCACCCCCAAGATACATTTTTCAGCATTGAGAGCTCTGGAGAAGTTACAGTTTATTTTCCTTTTTTTCTCCTGCAGTTAAGCTATGTTTTATGAGGCAAATTTTGTATAACATTTTATTTCAATTCAAACCCCTATGCCTTAAGAAAAATCTATGTTTCTTTGAATTTTTGGCAATGTGTTTCTCAGTCTCATTTTTGATTGTTTATTAGTTTTGTACCTTGAGTTTTCATTTACTTCTGTATTTTCATAAATAGTTTAGTGGGTGTTAAGAAACTAACTCGAGAGCTGCTGCATTGAGTACATTTTAATTTGGCAATTATCCTGATGGAAAGAAATAATTTAATTTACCAAAACAGAAAAACAAAGCACTTTATTTCTCACTTAAAATATTTAGAGCAGCATTCACTTCCTTCATAAAATGATTAATAATCATAACTGCTATAGTTTTTTTTGGTAACAGCTTTATTAAGATATAATTCATATACCATGAACTCACCCATTTATTTAAAATGTACAATTTCATGTTTTGTAGTATTTTCACAGCTTTGTGTAATCAACACCCTAATCTAATTTTAGAATATTTTCATACCTTTAAAAGAAATCTGACATCCATTACCAATAATCTAATTTCTTTCTCTATAGATTTACCTATTTTGTCATTTCATATTAATAGAAGCATACCACATGTCATCTTTTCTGAATGGCTTCTCTCACTTAGCATTGTGTTTTCAAGGTTTATCCACATTGTAACACCTATTTCATTCCTTTTTTATTTTTGAATAATATTCCATTAATGGATATCCACATTTAATTGCCCACTGATCAGTCAATTGGAATTTGGTGGTTCTACTTTCAAGCTATTAAGAATAATGTTGTTATAAACATTCATGTACAAGTTTTTGTGTGGTCATAGGATTTTGTTTCTCTTGGATATATACCTAGAAAAAAGGTGAACTTTCTTCCAGAGTGGCTGCACACTTTTACATTCCCACTAGCAATGGATGAGAGCTCCAATTTCTCCACATCCTCAACCACACTTGTCATTCACTGTCATTTTTATTACAGCATGAAGTAGTATCTCATTGTGATTTTGATTTGCCTCTCTTTAATGACTAGTGATGTTTTGAACTTTTATGTGTGCTTATTGGCCATTTTTATATCTTCTTTGGAATAATGTTTAATGAAATCATGTGTCCATTTTCAACTGAGTTATTTCTCTTTGTATTATTGAGTTATAAAAAGTGTTTATATATTTTGAATACAAATCCCTTATCAGATATATGATTTCCAAATATCCGCCCCCCCCCCATTCTAGGGACTGTCTTTTCACTTTCTTCATGGCTTTGTTTGTAGCACAAAAGTTTTAAGTTCTGATGTAGTTCTATTTCTTTGTCATCTGTGGTTTTTGGTGTTGTATCTAAGGAACTACTCCTATGTTTCCCCTAAGAGTTTCATCATTTTACTTCTTACATTTAGGACTATGATAAATTTTGCATTAATATTTCCTTGTTTTTATCTTTAGCCTGGCTAACCAGGGTTCATCCTTTGTCAGTCACTATTGCCACTTATTATTTGAAGGTTGCACTTGAGAAAGAGGGCGAGTCCTTAGTTAGCTAGATTTGAACGTTTTATTGTTGGAATATTCATGTGGCTTGGAAGTTGTTATCATTGTTTAGGGAGGTGATATTTTTCACCTTGTTCATCCAAGGCTTGGCAATGCCCTCTCTGATTGCTCCTGGGAGGGTGCATGCAGCCTGGGGCAGGCACACCTTTCCAGGCTGTCACACTTGTGGATGACTTTCCTTTTTAAGCTCTTGGAGTCATCTCTGGTTCTGAGAAGCTTATTGTTCAGTCAGTGTTTCGTCAGAAGTCTTGTTTAAACCCCTTAAGCCAGTGAGTCATGTGCCCTGTGTTGATGGGTCAACGTGCAGCCTGAGGAACACTCTAACTTCTGCCACATGTTCCCACTCTTATCACCCCTGAGTATGTGTATAGACGTCCTAGTCCCCAAGGTTGACTATGATCCCAGGACAGCTCCTCTTAGGTTATGCTTCTTTCTTTTTTTTTTTTTTTAAGCTTGCTCTATTAAAATTCTGGCTACTCAGCTCTTTTGCTCCTATCACTGAACTACCAGCTCCCTCTAAATTGCTTTCCACCAAAATCTCCAGTAGTTTTGATGATGATCTTAGTTATGAAGTTTCACCATTCTTCCAAATGAAGTCAGTCCTCTCAAGCAGACCTGAGGAACTTGGTGTCCTTAAGTCCAGGCTCTCCTTCTAGTCAGAACTGCCACTGCAGTGGAGCTGGAGATGGACACCAACATTTCCCAACTGAGACTGCCATTGTATTAGAAGGCAGTCTTTGGTGGTGGTGGGGGCGGGTAGGTGGCAGCCCTTGGTCTTCTTAGTTTGCCCTTCCTGATGTGGAATCTGTATCCTTTGAATAAGATAGTGTTTGGTGACCAGGGACCCTGTTTCCTCTGCCTGCTGCACCTGGGGTAGAGCTTCATATCTAAGGAGTAGGGGCTGGGTGGGGAAAGGGATGACATGCCTTCTCTACCACACATGCCTGGAATACAGCTTCTGCAACATGAGCTTGAGGGGATGAGAAAAGTAGCCCCCCATCTTTTGCCTAGGGTAGAGTCCTAGGGTAGAGCTCCCAAAACACAAAGTAATGCAAGGGGTCATGATTCAAATGTCACAGACTGGCTACTATTCTTACTGAGACTAGTAGATTTTCTTAATTGAATGATTCTCCATTTGCTATATGACTTTGACAATTTACAGAGACTTTAAATGATTTTTTTTAAATAATTAGCTATTTTGCTGGGGAAAGCATTCATTATGCCCCTTAGTCCACCATACTGGAAGTCCTGCCTATACTAAATTTTAATATCTTTAAAAGTCCCAATAGTTACAAACTATAATAAAACTTTGTCTTTAATTTTGTGCATACTAATTCAGAACTTCAGCATTTTGGGACACCAATAAATAAGCCTGAAAATATGAATGAAATTATATATCTTAATATTAAAGGATCTTGTATTTTCTTATATTCATGGACATTTAGGTTGTTTCCACGTCCTGGCTATTGTAAAAAGTGCTGCAATGAACACTGGGGTCTATGAATCTTTTTGAATTATGGTTTTCAATGGGTATATGCACAGGAGTGGGATTACTAGGTCATTTGATAGCTCTATTTTTAGTTTCTTTTTAAGGAACCTCCATACTGTTCTCCTTAGTGGCTGTACCAATTTTCATTCCCACCAACAGAGTAGGAGGATTCCCTTTTCTCCACACTCTCTCAAGCATTTATTGTTTGTAGATTTCTTTTGATGATGACCATACTGACCGGTATGAGGTGATACCTCACTTTAGTTTTGATTTGCTGTTCTCTAAAAATTAGTGATGTTGAGCATCTTTTCATGTGTTTGTTGGTCATTTATATGTCTTCTTTGGAGAAATGTCTATTTAGGTCTTCTACCCATTTTTGACTTGGACATGGAAGCAACCTAAATGTCCATCAACAGAGGAATGGATAAAGAAGATGTGGTACATATATACCATGGAATATTATTCAGCCATAAAAAGGAATGAAATTGTGCCATTTGCAGGGATGTGGATGGAACTAGAGACTATTGTACAGAGTGAAGTAAGTCAGAAAAAGAAGAAAAAATAATAGTATATCACTTATATGTGGAATCTAGAAAAATGGTACAGATGAACTTCCTTACAAAGCAGAAATAGAGACACAGATGTGGAGAACAAACTTATGGATACCAAGGGGAAAGGGGAGGATGGGATGAATTGGGAGATAGGGATTGATGTATATACACCACTATGTATAAAATAGATAACTAATGAGAACTTACTGTATAGCACAGGGAACTCTACTCAGTGCTCTGTGATGACCTAAATGGGAAGGAAATCTAAAAAAGAGGGGATATATGTATATGTATAACTGATTCACTTTGCAGTACAGCAGAAACTAATGCAACATTCTGAAGTCACTATACTCCAATAAAAATTAATAAAAAAATAAAGTTCTGTTATGCATTAGTTTATAATTAAATGTTAAGTTGTTCATTTACATAGCTTAGTTTTACTCACTAATGCACTTAGTTAGTGGTAATTACCTAGGACCCCAGAAACAAATTTATGTGTGTATGAAGGATAATAATTTGATCCCAAGACAAGAAATTGCTTTATAATTGATAGATTGCCAATATGAATTTAAATGGAATGCTACATAATTAATTTCATTGACAATAGACCTTACTTAGCTGTACTATGATCACAGCAATATTCAGTAAGGCAAAATCATCTGTTACCATTGCTATCTATTTGAACACACTATCTTTTATAGAATAGCTGTTTCTTAAATTTGTATACATTTCTTATGCTTAGATGAGTTTATCTGATAAGCATCACTTTTATTTATATGAGCTTTGTTAATGGTAAAGTAGCCTAGGCAAAACAAAACAAAACAAAACAAAATAAAACCCTTCAAACTGTACTATCATATTCCTCTTTTTTGTATATGATATTTATAAACCTAAGAAATTTAATTTTGTTTCAAAATTTTTAGAGAATGGACTCCAATCTTTCTCTAAATAAAATCATCCTCTGAGGAGGTCAGGTGAGATAAATATATGTGAGATGAATATAGGCAAGCCTAGAGAGAGATATAAAGAATAAGAGTTTTAGAAAATGTTGAGAACACATTTCCTAGATTGTTATTCCTAAATTTTATTATCTCTCATCTTCTTATCAGAATCATAGATACTGATGAGTTTGTATCACATGAAATTTTGCAGATATAGACATAGAGATAAATATGTACACATGTATATACATATATGTACATATAAGCTACACACTGGAAGGGTTTCTCTGAGTAATGTAAAGTGACGCATAATTAACGTTTAACTTTATTGGAAATCATTGAGTCACACTTATTTTCCATATTTTACGTGCATCTTTCATCCATTTCACTCAGAAAATAGACTGTTGCAAAAGCAAATCAAAGCTAGGTTTGGAAATTCAGATCAAGGGAGCATAAATTTGTTAATATATATTACTCCTTGGGTATATATAGCTTGTATGAAAGTTCTTGTGAGAACTCACTACAAGGTATCATCCTAGTAGCTTTCAGTGTTTTGTGTGCATGTGTGTGTGTGTGCATCTAAATCTGTATCTGCAAAATTTGCCTGTATATGCTCTAGGATTGGCTTCAGCTTGTACAAAATGTCTTGTGAGGATCCATGATAATGTATTATACTGGTAGCTTGAATGCGATTCACCTTGAACAATTATATACCTTCAGGCTTTCTGACATTTATTATACATTTGCTAAATATAATTTTCCAAATTTAATGGTTCCTAACAACAAACATTAGTTCAGCTCATGATTCTGCAGACTGGCGATTTGGGTTGGGCTTAATTAAGTCATTCTTTTGGCACCTGTGCCTGTGATAAGCTGTCGGATTGTTGGTTGAAGCCATTGGTTTATGAAAGCCTTGGCTGGGAGTTCTGTTGACTGGGACCCCTCTCCATGTAATTGTTTATTGCCCACCAGGCTAGCCTGAATTTATTCACTTGACTACAGGGATACAGGTGCATTAAGAGAACAAGACCTAAGCTGCAAGGACTTCTCAAGTCTCTGCTTGTGCTACATTTGCTACTTTCCCATTGTTAATGGTAAATCACATGGCTATGGTGAAAGTCAGTGGCAAATAAATGTCACCTCTTTAAAGCAGAAGCTGAAAATAATTGTGTAGGGGAGGTGAGAAGGAAGGGAGATGCTGTGGCCATGTTTGCAATCTGCCATCTTCTTTACTTGATTATGTTTCATCTGAATGATATAGCACTGGAGTTCTTAGCTGGTTGTTCAAAATAACAAGAACCACATCCTAATTTTGTTGTTCCAAGTGGTATTTTAAAAGTAAATCCATCCTTGTAAAGTTTAGTTTTTACATATAGCCCTGGTTGCTGTTTTCTCCATTCTTCTGAAGTTAACACCTTGAAAATTGATGAATTGAACCTCAAAATAGTACAAACTTCACTTTGGATAAGTTCCTTGGTTATTCCTATTCCTTTAAATCTCTTTCTGTTGAGTCACATTGCTTTTTTTTTTTCCTTTGTGATTGATAGAATTTAACTCAAATAGAAATACAATTAAATTAGGGTATATTATAAGTTATTACGTATTGATATTCTATAGAATATTTCACAAGTTAACTTTCTGTTTCAGATGTTTCAATTCATAGACTACTTGTATTAAAACAACCAAATAGATATATAGATAGAAATAAATATGTGTGTATGTGTGTGTATATATATGTGCATGTGTTTTATAGATGTATATATAAACATATACAATATAAGTAAGATATATATGTATAACATGCATTTATAATATATACATACATATTTATAGAACAAAGTGGAATATGAATTTTTATAAATTATCTTAAAGGTAATCATAAAAGTTTAAGGTGATTCCCCCCAAAAAATTGATAGTGTAGAAGTGCTGTTCTTCCAAACATATAACATCATTCACTGGCTTTTATTTTTTTCAGATCAGAAAATGTCTAGATATCTTTACATTTTTTTTGGCACAGCTTTCATAGAACGAGGAAAATATGTGAGTTAAGTCATCTAAAATGTTTATGGTTACTAATGGCAGTATTTTTTTTACCTTTATTGAATCTCAGCTCTCAAAACATAAGATTTATAAATTGTTAATTCCTTAAGTCAGAGAATTGGGGAAATGTGCCACATTTAGTTGTGAGTTATGTAGCAAATAATTTGCATTGGCATTTGTGATATCCAATAAGTATATATATATATATGTATACATATATATCTATATACACATATAGATATATACTTAGACCAAAGTCAATATTAGCCCAATAATAATATCACTTTAACTTACTTGTTGACAGTGCTTTTTGGAATAGACTAGAACAAGGCAGCACCTGATCACAGGGAAACCCATGGGAGGGCTGCATATGAGATGGTCACTCATTCTGTCTTTTAAGATTATGAGAAAATCAGAATACAAAAAAGCTTTTTTGATCTCTATGTTATGTGAACTTAAGTATTAGTGAAATATAGCATTAAATCATGTACCATGATGCTATTCATAATGAAAAACAACACTGCAGCTGAGTTTGTCAACAAATTTCTTCCCAAATACTCTCCATAGACATTTGATACCTGGATTTATTGTTGCAAGGAGCAGGTGTCTACAATTATAGCATTATTTGAAGCAACAACGGAAGGTTAAGGAGAGAGCACTCTGTGATATTTCAAAAAGAAATCTTATAAGCAGCCAACAGATGATGCTTGCAATTCCTTCTGCTCTTCCAATTTCCACTATGATTGGAGTAGATTAGACAGGCCATCAAGCAGTGGCACCATCAAAGACCAACAGGAGATCTTTTAAAAAGTCTCACCTGTGAGAGAGGCTTTCTTCTAGAAATGTGTCCACAGATTCTTATCCCCAGTGCTTCCAGGCTTCCATTGTTTTACTCCTATAAGTGCTATGAAGAAGAAGAATACAAATAGCAAAATTTACTGTGGACTTTCTATTTACCTACAGATCTATGCATTCTAAATCCCTACTCCTTATTTAAGATCAATATTCCTGTTTTCAAAATATATATTAGGAAAAGTTATAATACATGCTTTCAAAAGATAATGTATTTAATATCTACCTCTTTTTCAAAATAAAATTTCAACTCAATTTCTCACACACAACAATTTCAATCAGAATTATATAGTTTATATTTTTGTTGTTGTTGAGGGATTTTCTTCTTTCTTTCTCCGCTTCTTTTTTTTAATCAATGAATACAACCACCCTTCTATTTTAATTTCTAACATACATAAAATAAATCCCCCCAAAATATATTTTATAACTAATATTTATGTCTGCATAAAATGTGATAAAATAAATGTTAGCCTGTATTCCTAAATGATTAGATTTGGGGACAAACTCTTCACTAATAAAGAGATTATAAGGGATAGTATGAATGGTGGGTAAGAACATTATTTCAGGAGTTAGACTGAATAGGTTTAATTTCTGTTTTTGAAACATTAATTTATAAATGTCATTCTGTTCTTCAGAGTTTTTAGATGCAAAATGAATAAAAATGTACAAATAGGACCTTTTTGAAAATTAAATGAGTTAATAAGTGAAAAGAATTTATGACAGCATCTTGGTCCATGGTAACTATTCAATAAAATTGAGTATATATGTGTGTGTGTGTGTGTGTGTGTGTGTGTACGTGTGCATGTGTGTATGTATACACACACATGTTTGATGGCATACTATAAACTTTTAATTGAGCCAGAAAATTTGATAATGTGAAATATCAATAATACATTTTATATTAATATACACTATAGAAAATCTGTATATATTTCTCATGTAAAGAGTCCTTTTAAAGCTTCATATATGTTTATGTAAATCCAACATTTTGACCTCAAACTGCTTCAATACATATTTTCCATTATTCTATTCTAACTGAAAAATATAATAAATCTCAATCAGTTCTTGCTCTCAATAAGTTGTGGGAAACACACTCAGAATTATGATATAAAAGTTATATTATTTCAGAAAAACAGAAACAGTTCTAGTTATTTAAAAGAGAATTAATTTATTACTTAATCACATACGACCAACAAAAGGGCTGTCAAAGTGCTGGTAAAAAAGGCCTTTACCAGCTTTCAGAAAACCTGGAAGGAAACTACTGTGATGACCCCTGATGACCAGCTGCCTGTAGAAAGAGTAGACCATTCTCAGAACAACAGGCAGATGCCCCTGGCAAACACGCATGACTCTGTGACGATGCTGGAGCCTGCTCAAAGCTTAGGCTCATCAGCTTCACCCTATAGCTAATTAGCTTCAGAACAAATGTCTCTAAATTTTCATCATTATATTAAAGAACTTGAACAAGATTTTCTCTAAATACCTGTCCTGTAGCTCTAAGAATCTATGACTGCAAAATTTCGAAACTTATTGCCATGACAGATCCCCATTTACAGAAAAAGCGTGAGTCACAAAATGCCTCAGTGTGCCTTTATACTGTAGTGTCATTTTTCAGAAATCTTCTCTTTAAACTCAAGAGAGCAGCCACTGTTTTCCCCTAACATCTGCCAGCATCTGCACCTAGCTCACTGATGTAACTGTGTTTGTATTCTGACACCTGATAGCAGCTCACATTTAGTCAGACATGTCACAGCTGGAAGCCCAAAATAAAAAGTAAATGTGACTTCCCAAGTCTCACCATGCCAAAGAGCCACAAATAATGGCAATCAAGAGATATCTTTCCAATTATCAAAAAAAAAAATTCAAGTTTTACTACTTCATTTGGATTTTTTGTGATTTTCTTCTGAATTTAAGGTCACTAGTCAACAAAATTGTTTTATAATTATAGCAGTGATAAATATATAAGATTACTTGCTCAATTACAGAAAAGACTGATAGAGTTTTGAAGTATTTTACTGAAAAACCTACACTAAATTGAAAACACTTGGTTTAGCTAATTCTGAGGGAAGAGGAGACAGCAAATGAAAAGGAGGCTATAAAATGTTTAAGAAGCCAAGTAATTCAAAAGTGATTAATGATAATGGTGATATAGATAAGACCTTTGGTGATAAATACACAACTGGGTTTAGAAAATACAACAAAGAGTAATTAGATTAAACTGAGTTATAAACAATGCGTATATAAAAAAGATACCTAAAATAACAGATTTTAACATTATGCTTGTAACGCTGAAAGCACAAATTGTTGCATAAATGGAGGAACTGGTATGATTTAAGTACTCTTGAAGCATAAAACTCAGTTAGTTATTTTATGAGATAAAGACACTCATTGTAAATCATTCCTACATTTGTATGAGGGAAAAATAAATTGCCTTGATAAAATCAAACTGATTTAAAGTACACTTCTTTAATGGCACTGGATGAATTTAAAGTGCCCTATATCTTGGATCAAGGCTAAACCAAATTTCTTTCTCACAGGGAAACACATACACACACAAACACACACACCCCACACACACCCATGCACATACATATACTCACAAAATTTCAATGTGAGCTCAAAATATCTGTAGGTTCCTTGCAAAAACGACTTTATAGATGGTAATATTTATAATCTATTAGATAAAATAGGTTTTGTGTTATAATAAGAAAAACAAATATAATTTTATAAAATATTTACTTGTTATGAAACAATTCAAGGGCATGATTTTTAAACCACTTCAACCTAAACATGAGTCCTCCTTAAAGACAAGTTTACACCCCAGTTCCATAAAGATATTTTTTTTTACTTTAGCAGTTCTAATTGGACTCCAATTTTTCATTTCACATTATAACAAAATTTCTTTTGAAAGTGAAATTTCAATTGAAAAGAATAGGTCTGTTAAAATTTTTATAAAGATCTAAAAGAAGTCCAAATTTTATATACATATTTTGATAAAGATTAAAGTATTAAACATTGTGTCTTATAATTTAAAAACCTTTGTAGTTTCTAAAGTGGGTACCATTTCTTTTTTGAATTCAATACTTCTGTAAGATGTACTGAGCAGTAATTATTACAGTAGGGAAATAAAGCTCAGAAAAGTAACTAATTTACCAAAAGCCACAGAGCTAGCAAATGGCATAACCAGCAAACAAATCTTGTTCTGAAAACTCTAGTCTAGAACAAATAGTCTTTCTCCTGTTTCAGGATCCTTAAAGAATTCAAATTAAAATGAGAAAAAATAGACTAACTAAATATTCTGTATATATAAAATAAGGATAAGTGATATTTTATTTTTAACAAAGCACAATTTTTCTATTAAACAAATACTTCAAAGAATATGTACCATCCCAAGAGTTGACGTTATTTCATGTTACTATAACATGCATTTTTTCTAGTCATTCTTTTGGAGTTCTACTTCTTAACTAAGGGTAGGGCTTTGAATTGATGGTCAAAAATTTGGATAATTTTATTTGTACACTGTTTAATTAATGTAAATAGCATATTTCTCAGAATTCAAATGAGTAGATTTCTCTGTAATTTCAGTTAATCTGAGGGCTTGTTTGCCCTCTTATTCCTTCCTTGCCCTTCTTCTTCACCTGTCTGTGTCTTGGGAGCCTGAATTTCAGAGAATTCAGAATCTGTAATCTAGATGTTTTCTAAAATACCACTGGATGTTAAATATCTGTGAAACTATAACTCATTGGAGAAAACTATACTTTCCCAGAGCCTTTCTCAGGAAGTGTGCAATGCATAGATGGAAGAAATAATTTTATGAGCTCTTGGATTGGAGATGGAAAGTGAGATCTTAAGCAATATAATCAAGTAGCAATAGATGTGCATTAACCTATAGTAATAGAAAGGAAAGTACTGTTAACTTCAGATCTTTTTTGAGGTAGGTGGGGTATATATTCTTAAACTCAGCACTGACTAGTTCTTGCTAATTGTGAAAGCTAAATGATACTAGCAGTGATCTTTCTTTTCCTGTCTTCCTTCTATACAGGCTTCATCCTACTCTCTAAATAAATAATGAGGAAATACTGAATGAACATTAATTTTCAAGGGTATCAAATTATTAGACAGCAAAAAAAGACCCACAGATGTTAGTGTGCCCTTGTAGTTATTATATTAAGTTCTTTAAAACACATTTTTACATAACATTCATAAAAGCTTAGGAATTCAGTGTTAATATGCCAATTTTGTGTAGGGACATATGTAAGCTTTAAAAATGATCAAGAAATATTTCCATGACCACTAAGTTTAGATTTGCAAGAGAAACCAAAGTTTGTCTCATCCTTATATTTTATGCTTTGCTGATTACATATTCAACACTTATTGGCTAAGTGCAACACCTAGGTACAATATAATATTGCTAATCTCTTTACAAGTCTGATTTTTAACGTGTTTGTTATTTCTGGGTTTGGTCATGATTCCTCCTTAACTATTCCTCTGCCTTTTCCCTTTGGCACAATTTCATATAATAATCAGATAATTTTCATTATCAATGCAATAAGGTACATTTTACTTTAAAGATCAATAGAAAAATATGTTGATACTTGATAAAATAATAGATGTTTATTCTATTTTTTTAGTAATTGGAGATGGGTAAGAAAATTGCCTAGGACTACCATGTCATAAGCTTATATGTACACTGAGATAACTCAGGTAAGTTCTGGACATCATCTTTTAAAAAAATCACTAAAAAGTTTGTAAACTTAATAGAATCATTATCATTTTTCAAATTAAAAAAATAACTGGCAATTTATGCCAAGTACTCAAGTTTCTCCTTTGAAGGAAATTATCTGTTTACAGAGCCACTTCTAATTGACGGGACCACTCTGGGTTATAGGCCAGATGCAGTAAAGAAATAAATGTCCCCTTGGTGAAATGGAGAAGTTATTGCATTTCTTCATTACAAGACATGAGTAACCTAGGCATAGGCAGTAAGAGAATGAAATTGATTATGGACCAGTTTCCCCATGTGAAATTAGGGATTCAATAACTGTGTGCTTTTTTTGCCACTATTATTAAAACCACTCATATTATCACTTATGTTTCAGACTTAAGGTTTTGGTTATTTTGTTTGTTTTTGTTTTCTCCTTTCAACATGTAGGCCTTTCTAGATACATCTGTAGAAAGAATCCTACTACCTTGAAACTAAATTGTTATCACCCTGGGATTTATACATTAGTGGAAAAATAGTGAGGTGGAGACTTTTGTATAAATAGAGTAGTCTTCAGGGAATTTTTGGAAAAATGTAGTTAGTCAAGTTTGTCTTGGTTGGTTAAAATACTTGACTTTCAGAAGTCGTGTCAGTGAATTTGTTTTTTTATTGGAGTATAGTTGACTTATAATGTTGTGTTAGTTTCAGGAGTACAGAAAAGAGAATCAGTTATACAAATACATATATCCACTCTATTTTTAGATTTCTTTCCCATATAGGTCATTACAGAGTATTGAGTAGAGTTCCCTGTGCTATACAGTAGGTCCTTATCCATACACCTATGGTCAACTAATCTATGACAAAACAGGCAGGAATATATTGTACAATGGAGAAAAGACAGCCTCTTCAATAAGTGGTACTGGAAAAACTGGACAGCTACCTGTAGAAGAATGAAATTAAAACACTCTCTAATACCATACACAAAAAATAAACTCAAAATAGATTAAATACCTAAATGCTATAAAACACTTAAAGGAAAGCTTCGGTAGAACACTCTCTGACATAAATTGCAGCCAGATCTTTTCTGACCAACCTCTGAGAGTAATGAAAATGTAAACAAAAATAACTAAATGGGACCTAAGTGTCAGTGGATTTTGCCTGATAAATCTTTTACTAAGGAGTGAATACTTTGAGCAAAACTGATTTCAGACATTACCAGGGTTAGGCAGTACCATAGGGAATAGATGGGGGCTTTGTGTCACACAATATGGAGGAAAGGGGAAAATTTTCCTTTATGTCAGTAGAAGCACTAGACACTAGCTTACAGATGTATTACAGTGGGGTCATTTAGTCATTTATTTCTGCCCCATGGCTACCATGTGAATATGGCGAACAGTAGTGCGGGATGGAGGCTAAGGCTGCAACAGGGAAGAGGAAAATGGGAAACAAAGGAAACAGGAATAGGAGGATTCTAGAGAGACTCAGATGTTTATAAAAAATCATGAAAATAATTAACACTATCCCCAACCAAGTTTTCCAAAAATAGCTTTAAGAAGTCTAGCACAATCTTTGCTTATATGGCTGTACACTTCTTTCAGGTTAATATCATGTTAAAGCTCTTGTATAATTTAAAACTCTGTTCATTATTAATATTTATATATTTTTAAAATTTTGGAAATGATTTTGAGCAGCATCGTGATTAAAGTAGGAAATATTCTTTTAAATAATTCAAAAATTATAACAGTATTTTTTGCATATATCCAAAGATAGTACAAATTAATAAAACATATATTAAACTTGACCTTAAACTGTTGTCAGACACAACATAAAATTATAAGATTGATAACTAATCTTGTTAAGCCAATTAAATTTATTATATATAGCATATAAGATGTACTAAAAAGTTTAGTGATGCAATGGAAAATCCTTAAGTTCAGAGCAAATCATGTTCTTTGGAGGAAAAAGAAAACAGTTTTTTGAATTTAAGATGTCAATAATTATTTAGTGTATATTGGTTACCATTAATAATATTACAATAGCATACAAAATATATGTTTATCTACTTCTGTGTTTAACAAAAATATTGTGTGAAAATCTTGACTAAAACAATGTAATTAATCATCACTGTAGGTATGAAAGCAATAAAAATAAATATTATGGAATAAATGTATGATAATTTATGAATTATTTAAATGTACAGTTTTTATTTACCCAGGTCTACCTGTGCCATTTTTCCAACAGCATTTGCTCACTTCACATCTGTGTCATATTTTGGTAATTCTTGCAATATTTCAAACTTTTTCATTACTGTTAAATTTGTTACAGTAATCTGTGATAAGTGATCTTTGATGTTACTATTGTAATTGGTTTGAGGCACCATGAACCATGCCATATAAGAGGGCAAATTTAATAAATGTTGCATGTGTTCTGATTGCTCCACAGACTGGCCTTTCTTCTTCTCTTTCACTCTCCTTGGGTCTCCCTCTTCCCTGAGACACAATAATATTGAAATTAGGCCAGTTAATGACCCTACAATGCCCTCTAATTGTTCAAGTGAAAGGAAAAGTCACACGTTTCTCACATTAAATCAAAAGATAAAAATGATTAAGCTTAGTGAGGAAGGTATTTTGAAAGTCTAGATATGTCAAAAGCTAGGCCCCATGTGTTAAACAGTTAACCAAGTTGTGAATGCAAAGGAAAAGCTCTTGAAGGAAATTGAAAGTACTACTCTAGTCAACACTCTAATGGTAAGAAAGAGAAACAGGCTTATTACCCTTATGGAGAAAGTTTTAGTGGTCTGGATAGAAGATCAAACCAGCCAAACATTCCCTTAAACCAAAGTCTTATCCAGAGCAAGGTCCTAACTGTCTCTAATTCTGTGAAGGCTGAGAGAGGTGAGGAAGCTGCAGAAGAAAATTTGAAGCTAGCTGAAGTTGGTTCGTGAGATTTAAGGAAATAAATTATCTCTATAACATGAAAGTACAAGGTGAAGAAGAAAATGCTGATGTGGAAGCTGCAGCAAGTTATCTAGAAGGTCTAGCTCAGATAATTAGTGAAGGTGGCTACACTGAACAATAGATTTTCAATGTAGACAAACAACCTTATATTGAAAGAAGATGTTATCTTGGACTTTCAGAGCTAAAGAGGAAAAGTCAATGTCTGGCTTCATACCTTCAAAGTATAGTTTGCCTCTCTTGCTAGGGGCTAATACAGCTGATGACTTTAAGTTGAAGTCAACGCTCATTTACCACTCTGGAAATCCTAGGGCCCTTAAGGATTGTGCTAAATCTACTCTGCCTGTGCTCCATAAATGGAAAAACCAGGCCTGGATGACAGCGCATTTGTTTACATCGTGGTTTACTGAATATTTTAAGCCCACTGTTGAGACCCACTGCTCAGAAAACGAGTCCTTTCAAAATATTACTGCTCATTGACAATGTACCTGGTCACCCAAGAGCTCTGATGGAGATGTACACCAAGATTAATGTTGTTTTCAAGTCTGCTAACACAACATCCATTCTGCAGCCTATGGATCAATGAGTAATTTCAACTTTCAAATCTTATTATCCAAAATGTACACTTTGTAAAACTGTAGTTACTGTAGATACTGATTCCTCTGATGGATCTGGGCAAAATCAATGGAAAACCTTCTGGTAAGGAGTCACTATTCTAGATGCCATTAAAAACATTTCTGGTTCATGGAAAGAGGTCAAAGTATCAACATTAATAAGAGTTTGGAAGTAGTTGGTCCAACCCTTATGGATGACATTGAAGGATTCAAGACCTCAGTGAGGAAGTAACTGCAGATGTGGTAGAAATAGCAAGAGAAGTAGAATTAGAAGTGGAGTCAGAAGATGTGACTGAATTGCTGCAATCTCATGATAAAATTTTAACAGATATGGAGTTGCATCTTATGGATGAGCAAAGAAATTGGTTTCATAAGATGGAAACTACTTCCAGTGATGATTCTATGAAGATTGTTGAAATGAGAACAATGAATTTAGAATATTACATAAACTTAGTTGATAAAGCAGCAGGAGGGTTTGAGAGGATTGACTCCAATTTTGAAAGAAGTTCTACAGTAGGCACAAGACTATCAAACAGCATTGCATGCTATGGAGAAATTGTTCATGAAAGGAAGAGTCAATTGATGCGGCAAACTTTATTATCGTCTCGTTTTAAGAAATCGCCACAGCCACCCCAATCTTAGCAACTACCACCCTGATCAGTCAGCAGCCCTCAACACAGAGACAAGATCCTCCACCAGCAAACAGATTATGACTCACTAAAGGCTCAGATGACAGCATTTTTTTAGCAATAAAGTATTTTTTAATTAAGGTATGTACATTATTTTATTAGACTTAATTGTATTATACACTTAATAGACTGGAGTTTAGTGTAAACATAACTTTTATATGCACTGGGAAACCAAAATATCAGTGCAACACACCTTATCATGATTTTCTCTTTATTGTGGTGGTCTGGAACCGAACGCACAATATCTGTGAGGTATGCCTGTATTAGGCTCAGTAGTAGTGTACAGATTAGCACCTAGAAATCACCAATCAGTTCTACCATAGGCCATGTTGTAGAAAACTATCAAAAACTCATCTAAACACTATTTTCTGAGTCAGTATTCATGTTAATATCCTTCTCTAAAAACCTTTATAATGATTTATTCCAAGTTTGACATATTTTTAGGAAAGGTAAATGCATAATTATATTTCTTTCTCAAATTCAGCTTTTATATGGATATCATATAACATGATAAACTATATGCCATTAATCTTAAACTATCTATAGTTGTAGTGAAATCTATTAATTGCCTCTAAAATGATGAGTAATCAGGCAAAAAAAAGAGAAAACTTTTAATAATTCTTCCAACAGAAAGACAGTTCCCCTAATGGAAACCATTTTAATGCCATGAGGCAAGCATTATATGATTAAATCAGTTTTTAAGTGACATAAGGAGCCCAAATGATAACTTTCTCAGCCATATTCTTCATTCTCTAGTTTACATTGACTCCTATTTCTTGTCTATAGAGGTCCAGTCCCTCTGGAACATGGTGATTTTTATTAAGGCAAACATGCTCCTGGGGGCCGTCTGACATTTATTTATATATGTCAGTGGTTTCAGGAGTTAAAGGGTAGTAATGGGTTGAGGTTTAATATACAGCACAGTCAGTAAAAATAAAGCAAAGCAAAATTGCATAAGACAGACATTTTAGGGAATGCATTGATAGCTTACATGGTTTTGCCCCCTCTAGAAATATAATCTTAATTATCAGAATTAGATGAAGTTTACCCAATCCAAACATCTATCTATCCATCATCTATCGTCTATCATTTATCTATCTATCCTCTATCTATTATCTAACATCTAATGATAATTTTCAAAATTATCTTATGATATTTATCTAATGATAATTTTCCAAACTTTTGCCAGGTAACTTGTCAACATTGAGTACAATTTAGTTTTCTCATTGTCATTTTTCTCTCACTCCTCGTCTGAGTGTCTCTGTTTGGGGGTGTTTGTGGGAGAGTGGAGGTAGGAGTGCTATATTGGCTCATGGAGAAGTCAGCTTTTTTATATCTTGTATTTGCCTCCTCTAATCTTTCTCAAATTAATTTTTCATAGTGAATTATGATCTCTAGGTTTCTACAGAAGTTTCTTCCTTCTAATTGCTTAGAAATGTTTGTTTGCTTTGGTTAACTTTGGTATGCTTCGTTTTTTACTTTAACCTGAATATCCTTTGTTATACACTTAAGGATCAGTGTTACGGCTGGTCCTTTATTTATTATGGCAATGGAGTTGAGGAAAATGCCATAACTAATGTTCAGCTACTTTGGGCACTAAGTCACTTAACTCAAAAACATACAATCTCTTGTTCAGAATCCTTATACACAGTATAAATAAACAAACTCCCACCTAAAATTCTTAATTTAAAATTCTTATTTAGTAATTTTACCACTATTGCTGTATAGAGTAAAGAGTACCATCGTGTGATTTTCTGTTAGGCCATCGTAATCAGCAGACATCAGTCCCCCAAAGGAATCTAAAATCCATTTGGCACCTTCTAAAGTAGAGCTAAAAATTTTATCATACAAAAAGATTTTTTAAACAATAATGCATTGAACTTGATTTGGTGGTGAAATGAATCAATTCTGCTAGGGCCAGAGATTCTGAGATTGTGCCATTACATTAACAAGCAACTAAAAATGTATTGTAGAGCTTCAAGGAATATAGTCTTATCATATCTTTTCTCATTTTTCTCTCTCATTTAGGTGAGTAGGAATGTATTTTAATTATCCTTTCCAAACCCTAGGAACTCCATACAAGATTCACAGCAGTCTCCTGGTTTCCTTCTGCACCATTAGGAGAGTTGAGATGAAGCTTCAGAAGTATGAGTGAAATCTTTCCTACTTATAAGAAAGTTACCCACAAGAGTTCCCTTTGTGATGTGAAAGGCTTATGTTACCTGTGGTTTTAATTAGGTGAAAATATGGCCAGATTAAGGAGAGAATGCTGAAGATCAGTTATACCAAAATAGAATTATTAATTTTCCTTAAGAGCCACATAAGAAATTGATTATCCTAGAGGCAGCTTTTTTTTTAAACACCTTTATTGGAGTATAATTGCTTTACACTGTTGTGTTAGTTGCTGATGTATACAAAAGTGAATCAGCTTTATGTATACATACATCCCCATATCCCCTCCCTCTTGCGTCTCCCTCTCACCCTACCTATTCCACCCCTCTAGGTGGTCACAAAGCACTAAACTGAGCTCCCTATGCCATGTTTGCATTAAAAAAAACTAACAATAATTTCAATCCAAATGAACACTTGAATACCCTGAAAAAGATGGTCACACCTTGCCTATGGTTTCAAGGTAATAAATCAAAGGTGCTATCGCTAATTCGAAGATGTTACTAAAGGTCCAAACTTTTATTGCACTCTTTAGGATCTTGCCTTCAGAATATGTTCATAAGTTTTACAAAAAATACCTTATTAATCATTATGCTTTTCCCCCCTATTTTCAGCATTTTTCAATAAGAAATGAGATTCTATATCATGATTATCAACATTAATTCCACGGCTGATCATTATGAATTTAAACTATTTCCAAGAGTCAAACTCTTTTCTTTTTTTAGGTTTTTTCTAATTTCTTTTTATTTTTTTTATACAGCAGGTTCTTAAGAGTCATCAATTTTATACACATTAGTGTATACATGTCAATCCCAAATGCCCAATTCATCACACCACCACCCCCACGCCCCTGCGGCTTTTCTCCCTTGGTGTCCATATGTTTATTCTCTACATCTGTGTCTCAATTTTTGCCCTGCAAACCAGTTCATCTGTAGCATTTTTCTAGGTTCCACATATATGCATTAATATACGATATTTGTTTTTCTCTTTCTGACTTACTTCAATCTGTATGACAGTCTCTAGATCCATCCACGTCTCAACAAATGACCCAATTTCATTCCTTTTTATGACTGAGTAATATTCCATTGTATATATGTACCACATCTTCTTTATCCATTCATCTGTTGGTGGGTATTTAGGTTGTTTTTATGACCTGGCTATTGTAAATACTGCTGCAATGAACAGTGGGGTGCATGTGTCTTTTTGAATTATGGTTTTCTCTGGGTATATGCCCAGTAGTGGGATTGCTGGATCATATGTTAATTCTATTTTTACATTTTTAAGGAACATCCATGCTGTTTTCCATAGTGGCTATATCAGTTTACATTTCCACCAACAGTGTAAGAGGGTTCCCTTTTCTCCACACCCTCTCCAGCATTTGTTGTTTGTAGATTTTTTGATGAAGCCCATTCTAACTGGTGTGAGGTGAAAACTCATTGTAGTTTTGATCTGCATTTCTCTTATAATTAGTGATGTTGAGCAGCTTTTCATGTGCTTCTTGGCCATCTGTATGTCTTCTTTGGAGAAATGTCTATTTCGGTCTTCTGTCTATTTTTGGATTGGGTTGTTTGTTTCTTTAATATTGAGCTGCATGAGCTGCTTATATATTTTGGAGATTAATCCTTTGTCCATTGATTCATTTGCAAATATTTTCTCCCGTTCTGAGGATTGTCTTTTCAACTTGTTTGTAGTTTCCTTTGCTGTGCAAAAGCTTTTAAGTTTCATTAAGTCCCATTTGTTTATTTTTGTTTTTATTTCCATTACTCTAGGAGGTGGATCAGAAAAGATCTTGCTGTGATTTATGTCAAAGAGTGTTCTTCCTATGTTTTCCTCTAAGAATTTTATAGTGTCTGGCCTTACATTTAGGTCTCTACTTCATTTTGAGTTTATCTTTGTGTATGGTGCTAATTTCATTAGTGTTCTAATTTCATTCTTTTACATGTAGCTGTCCAGTTTTCCCAGCACCACTTATTGAAGAGACTGTCTTTTCTCCATTGAATATCTTTGCCTCCTTTGTCATAGATTAGTTAACCATAGGTGCGTGGGTTTATCTCTGGGCTTTCTATCTTCTTCCATTGATCTATGTTTCTCTTTTTGCACCAGTACCATCTTGTCTTGATTACTGTAGCTTTGTAGTATAGTCTGAAGTCAGAGAGTCTGATTCCTCCAGCTCTGTTTTTTTCCTCAAGACTGCTTTAGCTATTCGGGGTCTTTTGTGTTTCCATACAAATTTTAAGATTTTTTCATTCTTGTTCTGTGAAAAATGCCAGTGGTAGTTTGATAGGGATTGCATTGAATCTATAGATTGCTTTCAGTAGTAGAGTCATTTTCACAATGTTGATTCTTCCAATCCAAGAACATGGTATATCTCTCCATCTATTTGTATCGTCTTTAATTTCTTTCATCAGTGTCTTATAATTTTCTGCATACAGATCTTTTGTCTCCTTAGGTAGGTTTATTCCTAGATATTTTATTCTTTTTGTTGCAATGGTAAATGGGAGTGTTTTCTTAACTTCTCTTTCAGATTTTTCATTAGCGTATAGGAATGCAAGAGATTTCTGTGCATTAATTTTGTATCCTGCAACTCTACCAAATTCACTGATTAGCTCTAGTAGTTTTCTGGTGGCATCTTTAGGATTCTCTATGTATACCATATCATCTGCAAACAGTGACAGTTTTACTTCTTCTTTTCCAATTTGTATTCCTTTTATTTCTTTTTCTTCTCTGATTGCCGAGGCTAGGACTTGCAAAACTATGTTGAATAATAGCAGTGAGAGTGGACATCCTTGTCTCGTTCCTGATCTTAGAGGAAATGCTTTCACTTTTTCACCATTGAGAATGATGTTTGCTGTGGGTCTTATATGGTCTTTATTATGTTGAGATAGGTTTCCTCTCTGCCCACTTTCTGGAGAGTTTTTACCATAAATTGGTGATGAATTTTGTCAAGAGATTTTTCTGCATCTATTGAGATGATCATATGGTTTTTCTTCTTTAATTTGTTAATATGGTATATCACATTGATTGATTTGCATATATTGAAGAATCCTTGTATCCCTGGGATAAATCCCACTTGATCATGGTGTATGATCCTTTTAATGTGTTGTTGGGTTCTGTTTGCTAGTGTTTTGTTGAGGATTTTTGCATCTATATTCACCAGTGATATTGACCTGTAATTTTCTTATTTTGTAGTATCTTTGTCTGGTTTTGGTATCAGGGTAATGGTGACCTCATAGAAGGAGTTTGGGAGTGTTCCTTCCTCTGTAATTTTTTGGAAGAGTTTGAGAAGGATGGGTGTTAGCTCTTCTCTAAATGTTTGATAGAATTCACCTGTGAAGCCATCTGGTCCTAGTCTTTTGTTTGTTGGAAGATTTTTTTTTTTTTTTTGCAGTACACAGGCCTCTCACTGTTGTGGCCTCTCCCATTGCGGAGCACAGGCTCCGGACACGCAGGCCCAGCAGCCATGGCTCATGGGCCCAGCCGCTCTGCAGCATGTGGGATCCTCCTGGACTGGGGCACAAACCCATGCCCCCTGCATCGGCAGGCAAAATATCAACCACTACGCCACCAGAGAAGCCCCAAGTTGTTCATTTTATTGGCATAGTGCTGCTTATAGTAATCTCTTAGGATGCATTGTATTTCTGTGATGTCTGTTGTAACTTCGCCTTTTTCATTTCTAATTTTACTGATGTGAGTCTTCTCCTTCTTTTTCTTGATGAGTCTGGCTAATGGTTTATCAATTTTGTTTATCTTCTCCAAGAACCAGCTTTTAGTTTTATTGATCTTTGCTATTGTTTTCTTTGTTTCTCTATCACTCATTTCTGCTCTGATCTTTATGATTTCTTTCCTTCTGCTAACTTTGGGTTTTGTTTGTTCTTTCTCTAGTTCCTTTAGGTGTAAGGTTAGATTATTTATTTGAGATTTATCGTGTTTCTTGAGGTAAGCTTGTAAAGCTATAAACTTCCCTCTTAGAACTGCTTTTCTGCATCCCATAGGTTTTGGATTGTCATGTTTTCATTGTTATTTGTCTCTAGGAATTTTTTTTGATTTCCTCTTTGATTTCTTCAGTGATCTCTTGGTTGATTAGTAACACAGTGTTTAACCTCCATGTGTATCTGTTTTTTTACATTTTTTCCTCTGTAATTCATTTCTAATCTCATAGTGTTGTGGTCAGAAAATATGCCGATATGATTTCAATTTTCTTAAATTTACTGAGGCTTGATTTGTGACCCAAAATGTGATTTATCCTGGAGAATGTTCTGTGCACACTTGAGGAAAAAGTGTAATCTGTTGTTTTTGGATGGAATGTCCTATAAATATCAGTTAAATCTATCTGGTCTATTGTGTCATTTAAAGCTTTTGTTTCCTTATTTATTTTCATTTTGGATGATCTGTCCATTCGTGTAAGTGTGGTGTTATAGTGCCCCACTCTTACTGTGTTACTGTCAATTTCCTCTTTTACAGCTGTTAGCAGTTGTCTTATGTATTGAGGTGCTACTATTTTGGGTACATATATATTTATAATTGTTATATCTTCTTCTTGGATTGATCCCTTGATCATTATGTAGTGTCCTTCCATGTATCTTGTAACATTCTTTATTTTAAAGTCTATTTTATCTGATATGAGTATTGCTACTCCAGCTTCTTTTGATTTCCATTTGCATGGAATATCTTTTTCCATCCCTTCACTTTCAGGCTATATGTATCCCTAGGTCTGAAGTGGGTCTCTTGTAGACAGCATATATTTGGGTCTTGTTTTTGTATCCATTCAGCAAGCCTGTGTCTTTTTGTTGGAGCATTTAATCCATTCACATTTAAGGTAATTGTTGATATGTATGTTCCTATTACCATTTTCTTAATTGTTATGTGTTTGTTTTTGTATGTCCTTTTCTTCTCTGTGTTTCCCACTTAGAGAAGTTCCTTTAGCATTTGTTGTAGAGCTGGTTTGGTGGTGCTGAATTCTCTTAGCTTTTGCTTGTCTGTGAAGCTTTTGATTTCTCCATGGAATCTGAATGAAATCCTTGCTGGGTACAGTAATCTTGCTTGTACCTTCTTCTCTTTCACCACTTTAAGTATATCATGCCACTCCCTTCTGGCTTGTAGAGGTTCTGCTGAGAAATCAGTTGTTAACATTATGGGAGTTCTGTTGAATGTTATTTGCCATTTTTCCCTTGCTGCTTTCAAGAATTTTTCTTTGTCTTTAATTTTTGCCAATTTGATTACTACGTGTCTCGGTGTGTTCCTCCTTGGGTTTATCCTGTATTGGACTACTGTGATTCCTGGACTTGGGTGGCTATTTCCTTTCCCATGTCAGGGAAATTTTTGACTATAATCTCTTCAAATATTTTCTCTGGTCCTCTTTCTCTCTTCTCCTTTAGGGACCCCTATATGGCAAATATTGTTGCACTTAATATTGTCCCAGGTCTCTTAGGCTGTCTTCATTTCCTTTCATTCTTTTTCTTTATTCTGTTCTGCAGCAGTGAATTTCACAATTCTGTCTTCCAGGTCACTTATCCATTCTTCTGCCTCAGTTATTCTGCTATTGATTCCTTCTTGTGTAGTTTTCATGTCAGTTATTGTATTGTTCATCTCTGTTTGTTTGTTCTTTAATTCTTCTAGGTCTTTTTAAACATTTCTTTCACCTTCTCAATCTTTGCATCCATTGTTTTCCTGTGGTCCTGGATCATCTTCACTATCATTATTCTGAATTCCTTTTCTGGGTGTTTGCCTATCTCCACTTCATTTAGTTGTTTTTCTGGTGCTTTATCTTGTTCCTTCATCTGTTACATAGCCCTCTGCCTTTTCATCTTGTCTATCTTTCTGTGAATATGGTTATTGTTCCACAGGCTGCTGAATTGTAGTTCTTCTTGCTACTGCTGTCTGCCCTCTGGTGGATGAGGCTACCTTGAGTCAAACTCTTTTATTAAAGAAAAAGACGGGCTTCCCTGGTGGCGCAGTGGTTGAGAGTCTACTTGCTGAGGCAGGGGACATGGGTTCATGCCCCGGTCCGGGAGGATCCCATACGCCACAGAGCGGCTGGGCCCGTGAGCCATGGCCGCTGAGCCTGCGCTTCCGGAGCCTGTGCTCCGCAACGGGAGAGGCCACAATGGTGAGAGGCCCATGTATTGCAAAAAGAAAAAAAAAGAAAGAAAGAAAAAGGCATACAACCATTAATACATAAATTAAATAATTTATATATTTCATATATAAATAATATGAAATGGCAGGGGTACAGGAAATTATATTGAGTTCCTGTTATGTGACACAAATTATAGAGAATCTTATGCATTTTTAAATGGATAAAAGACCTAAATATAAGACTGGATATGAGGAATTCCTAGAGGAAAAAAGGCAGAACCCTCATTGACCTAAGTCACAGCAATTTTTTTTTGGATCCATCTCCTAATGTAAAGGAAATAAAAACAAAAGTAAACAGATGGGACCTAATTAAATTTAAAAGCTTTTGCACAGCAAAGTAAACCATTGACAAAATGAAAAGACAACCTGTTGAATAGGAGAAAATGTTTGCAAATGATATGGCTGATAAGAGATTAATATTCAACATAAAACTCAACATCAAAAAAACACAAAGAATGCAATTTTAAAATGGGCAGAAGAACTGAGTAGACATTTTTCCCAATGCAGATGGCCAAGCGGCACATGAAAAGATGCTCAACATCACTAATCATCAGGTAAATGCAAATCAAAACCACAATAAAATACAACCTCACTCTTGCTGTCATCATAAAGAACACAAATAACAAATGTTGATGAAGATATGGAGAAAAAGGACTCCTTGTACACTGTTGGTGGGAGTGTAAATTGGTCCAGCCACTGCGGAAAACAGTAGGGAGGTTTCTCCAAAAACTAAAAATAGAACTACCATATGGACCAGCAATTCCACTCCTGTGTGTATATCTGGAAAAAAAACCCCAAAAACACTAACTTGAAAAGATACATGCACCTCAATGTGCATAGCAACATCATTTACAATTGCCAAGATATGAAAGCAATCTAAATGTCCATCAACAGATGAATGGATAAAGAAGATGTGATATATGATATATATATATATAATATATATATGTGGATATATATATATACACACACATACACAATGGAATACTACTCAGCCATTAGAAAGAATGAAATTGTGCCATTTTCACCCAAATGGATGTGTTAGGAGAGCATTATGCTCGGTGAAATAAGTCAGAAATATAAAGTCAAATATTGTATGATATCACTTAGATGTGGAATCTAAAAAATACAACAGACTAATGAATATAACAAAAAAGAAGCAGACTCACAGATATAGAGAACAAACTAATGGTTACCAGTGGGGAGAGGGAAGAGGAGAAGGTCAATGTAGGGGTAGGAGAGTAAGAGGTACAAACTATTAGGTGTAAAATAAGGTACAAGGATACATTGTACAAAATTTATAATAACTATAAATGGAGTATGAACTTTAACAATTGTGAATCACTATTGTACACCTTTAACTTATATAATATTGTACAGCAACTATACTTCAATAAAAAAATTGTATCACTACCTGAAAGATAGGCAATATTGCCCTCACTTTCGGAAGTTAAGAGAAGCTAAGTAATTTATCTAAGTTCAAAGTCACAAAGAAAGAAAAAAGAGTGGATAAATTTTAGTTAGCAGCTCAGGAATACAGAAATCCCAATTTATTTTATACATTTAACACCATAATACATTAAACCCAATTTTGAAAACTTTGAAATAATCTTACATATAAACTTTGAGGAAAAAATATAAGTTACTAAAAAATAGAACCCAGTGGTCTTTCAAATGAGTAATACACAAATACCAGTAACATTTATCTCAATTGCTCAGGTATAGTCCAAAAACATAAAATATTTTAGTATAATTGATAACATCATCAGATTATAGGAAGAAAATTTTATGATGTTGACAAAAGAGAGTGAAGTCACTTTATACAATACAGCAGTCATTCCTAGTAAACACACTAAATAAAATAGAAATAAATTAAATCTACTTAAATATAATAAAAAATTTTCTACAATCTGCAATTAATATTATCTTAAATTACAAATATGTTTAAGGAGCAAGAACTGAATGGCCAGTGTTAAGATTATTATACAATATTCACATGAGTTTCTAATAAGTAGAACAACAAAAAAATAATGGACATAATTAATATAGACCATGTTTTATCTGTAAAGGTACAATTGTATATTTAGAAAAATCTAAGAAGATATAAAATTACAGAGATAAGATAAAATAATAAAAACCAGTAAAAAGTGGCTGATTTATAACTATTGTAAAGTGCAAAGTTCTATAGCTGTGTTCTAATTTAACAACAGCAACATTAAAAAGTGGTAAAAAATAAATAAATAAACCCTTGACAATAGAAAGGAAAAATCTGCAATCTGTACAAAATAAATTTAATTTTTAAAATCACATATTTTTATGAACAGAATCATACTATCTTATTGATAGAAACAATAACTGAACAAATAGAAATGAATAAGGTTGACTTTAATCTTACTTGAAGAAGCAAATACTGTGCTATTATCTTTGAATTTTTACATCTCTGTCCATGAGTGAGATTGGCCTGTAGTTTTCTAAAGTATCGTGTAATTTCCTTTACTATCCTGAATCAGTTTACGTTGCATCTTTATAAGAATTAATCAATATCACCTAACTTTTTACTGTCATATACTTGAGCATAATACTTTCTTATTTACTTTATAAACTCTGCTTTCCTGTAATCATGTTTCTATTGTTGTTCCTAGTATTATTGCTGACTCCTTTCTTTTTACAGGTCTCTGTGTTTTTGTTTTGTTTTGTGGAGAGAGGGTGGTAGAAAACCCATATTTGATTGGTTTCCTGTTTTAAATGTTCATTTTGCATTTCAATTATTTCTGCCCTTAGCTATATTAGTTGATTCCTTCTATTTTCCTTCTGCATATTTTGGTGTTCTAATATTAAGCTATAGGTTTAGTTTATTAATATTAGACTAATATTAGACTTTACTTCATTTAAACATTTGTGAAAAACACCTCACAAATTTTATATGTAGCAGTATGTATATTTATATTTAACAACTAACACCTACCCAGAAACATATTGGTAGTTAAACGGATATCTGTGAATTTATGAAGAGACCTGGATTTGTAATAAAAATGGATTCAATTGTAATAATTTTGTAAGTTTGATAAGGGAAATTGAAGGAATACCATTTATGAATAAGGTAATATAAGTATGGATTCTACTGCATTATACTGAAACTGTTGACATTAAATCACTATATAAAAGCTAATGCTGATTGACAGTTATATAGAAAAAAAAGTTTTAATTATTTTGCTATACAACCAAACATCCAGATGAATATCCTGAAAGAACTCAAAATAAGCATTTTGAGTTGTCAAAAAGTAATCAAAACATATTCAAATAAATTAATTCCTTAGTTTCAGAATGGAAATTAACACAAAAACGACCTTGTAGATGAGATAAAATCAGTTTTTCTGACAACATATCCCAGCACATATTCAATGTGTTACCAGCTTAGGCTAAAAATTTCAGTAGTTAATGAAAATGAATCCAAACATGTCTATCAAATAGAAAGTTTCACATCAGGATTGGATCTTCAAGCATTTGTTCCTTTAAGTAGCAAGATGCAGTAACTCGTAATTCAGATCTGAGTCCCTTATTAAATAACTGTAACTCAAACACTTTGTCATTCCACAATCCATTATTTTTCAATATTAATTTTTTTAGGAAACAATAAGTTTTGCTGGATGCATTGTTTATATTTTAGAAATATCTATTTTTTTAAAATTGTGCATAAAATCTGGCAAATTTTTAACTCAATTTTTTTCTGACATTTATCTTCTTTTACTACCACTGCTCAGGCGAAATAATTTAATTTGTGCAACAGGGCATTTTGAAACATTTGACCTTCATGTATACCTTTGTTGACAGTATTCTCATTAATATCAGGAAACATGTTTCAAAGTTTAAAGACATCTACATGGTGTTTACCTGATGTTTAGTTTGATGTACAAAATAAATTTTCCTTAGAATATTATAAAAGGGGGTAGGGCAGATTACGGGGAGTTGTTCAGAGGCAGCGACTCTATGACAGGCACTATGGAAAAAATTGAGGTGAATAAATAAATTTCAAAATTGTCAATTCAGGGCTTCCCTGGTGGCGCAGTGGTTGAGAGACCGCCTGCCGATGCAGGGGACATGGGTTCGTGCCCTGGTCTGGGAGGATCCCACATGCTGCAGAGCAGCTGGGCCTGTGTGCCATGGCCGCTGAGCCTGCACGTCCGGAGCCTGTGCTCCGCAATGGGAGAGGCCACAACAGTGAGAGGCCCGCGTTCCGCAAAAAAAAAAAAAAAAAAAAAAAGTCAATTCAAAGAGATGTCATGGCATTATTTATTTTATTGATGATGCATTTTAATAGACAAAAACAGCTATGTGCATTAGTTATCTATTGCTGTGTAAGAAATTGCCACACACTAGCAGTTTATAAGAATATATATTTATTATCTCACAGTTTTTGTGTGAAAGGAGTCCAGCATGGTTTATCTGAGTATTCTCCTTCAGGATCTCCAAAAGGCTGCAATCAAGGTGCCAGTTGAGCCTTTTGTCTTATCTCAGATCTCTAATGGGGAAGGATCCACTTCCAAGCTGATCTGGTTGTTGGAATAACATGGTTCTTTGTTTCTTGTTGGACTGAGGACCTCTGCTTTTGTTGGTTGTTGGCTGGAGGCTGCCCTCAGTTCCTAGGCAGATGGGCTTATTTATATGGCAACTCACAATGAAGCAGTGTGTTTTACCAAAGACAACGAGGGAGAGAGACCACAGTGAGTCTGCGGGTAAGACAGAAGTCAAAATCCTGTGTAATCCAATCATGGAAGTGATGCTCCATAACTTTTGCTGAAGTAAGTCTCAAGCCCCATGAACATTCAAGGGAAGAGGGTTACACAAGAGTGTGACTACCTGAAGGTAGAGATCGCTGGAGGTCATTTGAAAGCCTGTTTATTTCATCCTAAAACTAGTTAAAAACAGAAACGGATATAAGTCAATTAGATGTTGTGATACACACAGTTGTTATAAGGCCAGAAGAAGCAGTTTCCAAATTAAGCTTTCCAAATTCCCCAAACAAAGAAACAAAACAATGTATGCAGTCTACCATGTGATCTCCTGTACCTGCCAGGACCAAGAAGCTGAGCACCCAGAAAGCTGCAGCCACAATGGTGGGTTCCCAGATCCTTGTTAGAATCCACATCAGCAAAATAGATGACTGCACTGTAGCACTCAACATCTTTGAAGATAAGATCTGGCCAATGTGACCTCCATTAAAGCTCCACACCTACAGACACAAATGTCACCAGCACCATTAATTCCAGCAGAAAAGCAAATGAAACACAGCTTTTATCACCTGATGTTCAGTTTCACCTTTCAAATCTCAGGCATAAATACATGCTTGGCAGAAGTTATGTTACAGACAACAAAGTTTTGAGAGATTCTGGAAAATATTATATTTAACCTTCCAAATAAATTTACATTAAAACATACTTACAGGAGTTTTGGAGAGACTTGGGTAACAAAATCTTCATCATTGTTGTAGTCCTCACAATGACTGGCAACTCAGAGCCCCCAAACATACAATCCCTTTCTTAGTTAAACTTCCAACTTGTAATAAAATACTAGAGGTAGTCTCCCTTCTAAGATAATGTAACTATACTTTCTACAATAAATGTAACTATACTTCCTTTAATAAAGGAGTACTTATCACCTTCCTTAAATAGAAGAATGATTAGTCATTGAAACCATTTTGAATGATGTTTGTTTCCCCTCTCTTAGTCTAAACAAATATCCTGAAACTAAAGAATGGAATATTAAGTCATATGTTATACTACCAAAATGCTTCATATAAAATTTCAGAGGAAAATTATTATTATTATAGATTTTATGGCTAGCTAGCTAGCTAGATAACACTAGATGTAATGAAAAGGGTGTGGGTAAATTCTATCTATAGCAATTTGATAGCTCTCATTTATTCAGCTTGTCATGAAACCAAATATATTTGCTGTTTGTAAATTTTTTATTGTTCATTTCATGTTTCTTTCCTGCCCCTCTGCCAACCTCTTAGCTTCTCAGTATCATTTTACTGATAGTAAAACCCAAAATATATTTGAAAGAGTAGAACATTTTCGGATCCTGCTTGCGTGAGGTTCATACAATATTCTATTACATTTTTCCCTGATTGTGCTGGTATTATGAAACTCTTCAGAAAATACCTTGGGTTTCAGAGATATGTTTCCATGCCAAGGTTGTGTGATATCAATCCTATATACCATTGACAATCAAAGGGTCCTACAAACATGTCTCCATCAGTAAATTTCCTTTGCCATGACCCAGGGATTGCTACGTGTTTTCCAAAACTTTTGACTATAGGCACAGTCATAACAGCTGAACAATAAACCATGCTTGGTGTCAAAATTCTCACTACCCATGAAGCTAGGAACTGATATTGGATCCTTGCCACAGTGTCACAGGTAAACCAACCCTCAGAAAGAAGCAGCAGAAACCAAATCATAGACTCCACCTAAGCTAATTTAATTCTGCTTTACAAATGCCACACATGGGTGTTTACATGATATAATTTTAAAAACACCAAGTAGTAAAGGAGACTGGAAATGTAATCCTTAGCTCTTCATCCACTAAGCATGGAGTAGACACACTACAGAGGGTTGGCATCAAGGTGAGTAAATCATGAGGGTGAAGAGAAGGAACAGTCTTATTTTGTGAGTGAACAGATAAAAACAAGATGCCCAAGGAATTCAAATGATGGAATTCTAAGTAAAAAGATGGAAAATGTAATGTACCAGAGACTGTTAACTTCTTCCCAGTATCCATTGACCCTTGTTCATCTTATTACTTTATTATTAAACTGTGAATTTTAGATGGCTCCTTGGCCACCTTCGTAGACACTACATTTTCCAGCCTCCCTTTAAGGAAAATGTGGCTGTAGGACTACATTTTGTTCAATGGTGGAGAAATAAGAATTTTACTGAAAGGTGGATTTTGCCCTCCACTCACTTCATCTTCCCGTAAGCTGGAGCATGAACATACGGATGGTGATCCTGCTTTGGCAATCTGGATAAAGGCAACATTTAGGAAATGGTGGGACAATAAAGAAGATGAAATGTAGGTCTATGGACCACCTAATGGAGCAAAGCTATCTGTTCATCATGGAATTTTCCTGACTGCCTTTGGACTTACATGAGGGAGAGAAATAAAAAGCCACTCTTTCTTTTCTTTTCTCTTTTTACTTTGTTTTTTTTTTTTTTGATTTCTATATTACAGAAGCTTAACCTCTATCTTAAATAAAGCAAGAGGTATCATGTAAATCAATTGGGAGAAGAAAGTTTCCAGAAGGAAAGGTAATTTACAGTGTCACATTCTAAAAAATATCTATTAAGATAATATGATAATATATCCATTAAATTGGGCAATCAGCAAGTAATAACTGATAATGTGATAAAATAAAGTTGGACATGAGTGTTGTGAGAAAAATTTAGATGTGTAACAGATTAGAGTGAATCAGGAGTGTGAATTCCATATTCCTCAGGTTACCACTCTCCTTTATCAGGTCATTTCCAAAGATAAAAAAAAAAAAACACTGGATTGTGACAAATATGTTTTTTTAATAGCGCAAATAGATTTTAGTTTTAATTTTGTTGTCTGTTATAGCAACATATTTGCTATGCATATACAACCTGTCCTTTTGGTTTTACATGGTTTCTTTTTGAAAATATGGGAATAAGAGGGTATCTGAGCTTTCACCATTTTGACTTAATCCATTCAAGCAAATCATCATATTCTCATAAACACTAGATTTAGATTCCAGTAGTTGCAAATTTTTATCCTAACTTTGTGCCACCATGAGGCTTTGGCAAAAATACTTCTGTTTCTTCATGTATAAAGTGTAAATGGCAATGGTGAAATCATACCACTGTGAGTATTAAATTAAATAATTATATACATAACAATTAGCACTCTCTCCATATATAATTATATTATATATTTTGTATATATTAGCAAGGTACTTGGTCTTTAATAAGCTCTTAAATTGTCACAATTATAATTCTGATGTTAGTTATAACCTTCATAATCATCTTAATAATTAATGATGTAAATGCCTAAAATTGTTCAAATTTAGAATTTAGATGAGACTGCAAACACATTACTAGGCTTCCCTTTATGGAATATTCCACAATTTGTACAATAATAGATACTAAAAAACAGTCAATACTGTACTTTGAGTTCTCCCATTATTATTCAAACTTAGATAACTTCATACAAGAAATATACAAAATATTCATGATATAATTTTGTCTAAATCTATTTCTTATTTTTTGTTTATTATTAGTACGGTATAGTTCTAAGAACTGTTCAACTGCACCAGTGTGAATTTACAGTTTTATAATTAAAGCTATGCTTCTAGACTCATAGAATTCTAAAGCGTTCCCAGATCGTTGCATATAAATGAATTGTGAAGGTCTTTTTCTCAGGTAGAGGATCCTGATTTTGTCATGTTTGTTTATTGTAGTTACCATTTATTAACTGTCAATTGGCAGTTCTAAGCTCTGTCTATGTATTATTTCATTTTCATGATAACCCTATAAAAATAGACATTTATTTAGATTATAAAGCTTATAATATTACAGTGATTCTAGAATTTTAGTTGGAACTTTGAGCTTATACTCTTGTCTGTTATGTTTTATTGTCTCCCTGTATAAAGTGTCTTGATTAAATGTGGAAATGAAAAAGCCATATATTCTAGAACTATTTACACTAATCTCATGACTCTCAACAGTGGGCGGAATGATGAAAGAATAGAAAATTCAACTCTCATCACTTCTTTTACAGATATTTGTCAAGTGTTGTACTTATTTAAACCCCTGTGATTGAACATTACTATTAGTAACTTAATAATTTTCTTCCTTCTCCCTAAAATTTATCTTCCAAATAATTACCCTCACCTGATTAATTTCTATTCCCAAAATAAAATGGCATTGGTGTGTTCTTGTCAACAAAATGGTTAAGAGTGGTTTATAGAACAAAGTGATATCAAAATAGAGCTAAAGATAATTTATTGAAATGCAAACTTTTTTTTTTTACTGCCAGTAATAGTTTTACCTTCCCACTCTCATTCCCCAACCCCTTCTGCAGAAACTTCTGTTTATTTGGTAGAAGAAATATATACATTTGAATCTATATGTTTATATAGTATAAAATTTGTACAGTGAAAATTATGTATATGGGTATGTTTGGTTATATGTATTTTATTAAACATAATATTACAATTTTTGCAAAAAACTCTCAAACTGGTTAGAGTTTGATAGATATGGGATAAAGTAATGAAAATATTATTGAAATAATTAAAAACAAATAACATCCATAGAAAAAAAATGTGTATGGGGGCCAGTTTCAGATTATATCCTGGAACTCCTGAGGCTGTGAAGCCACAGAGCTGTGTCATAAAAATATTTCTTATTTGATTCTTAATATTCTTTTCTTTTTTACAAGGTTAATGCATTTTAAAATGATGAATTTACAAGTTGAACGGTAAAGATGGTGAAGACACAAGATGGTCCCTGAATCACTACTTAGAGGAGACTTGCCTACCAATCAGGAACATCCATATCAAGTTCTATGTCTAATTCAGCCCATAACTGCTGAGATTCTGGGGTCTGTCTCATATGGCAGCTAGTGTATTTTCCACCTTAACTAAGTTAAAAATAGGTTCTTTGCACCTAAATGAAAAGAAAATAAGGATCTTATTCAACTAGTGATTGAATGCAAACTGATATTAGATGCTAAACAGATGGAGACCCATGTTATGTGGCAGCACCAAGTCTCATGCCTACCAAGGCTGTGGTTCAGGGCAAGTGGATAAAAGGAATTGACGTGTGTGTTGTCACTTATTTGTTGCAATGGGGAAGATATTACAAGAAAAAGATTTCCAGGGTATAACTGACTAATTTGAGAAGGGAAGAAAGAGGAATAGAGAATTTGGAAGTTAACAGTCGTTATAGGTAGAAAGAGTCAACTATTTCCAGACCTGAAACCTTTTTCAGGAAAAAAAGTCTCAAAATTTTTCAGGAAAAATATGTCAGACATGCTGTAAATGTAAAATTTAGAAGATATCCTTCCCACCTGATCCTATAGTTTCAGATGACTACAAGCAATCCTCTCTTATGGTAATAGAGAAGACTGTGCAGACAAGGGATAACAATTTATCTTGTGTGGGAAGATTTCCATTTCTATCAATATCAAAATTAAAATTCACTCATATTTTATTATTTCTGTATCAGAACACATTTAATAATTGCTAAGAGCCATATGGCAATGGTGATAAGGCTATCGATGTCTGTACATGAACATACAAATATGGACAGTGGTTTCAGGAGACACTATTTGAGTACTGTTAAGATACACCTTGTCACCAACACTTCTGTTGGCACAGAGTCCAATATTGTATGAAAAAACAGAGAGATGGAAAACTGTGAGATGAAATTCAGAAGTCACACTCTAAAACTGAGTGACTTGCAGTCATATCTTATCCAATTTATTCATGTTGTATATGTTCTTTTTTATTATGTACAACAACACTATCATAAAAATTTATATCTAAAGTCAAATGTAGCTTTTTCAAGAAATATAAAATTTTATAAAAATATAAAATTGTAAGTGAGAAGATAGCATTAAGTCAGGCATTTTCTTCCTGAGTGATACATAAAATAATAGTGTCTTTAAACAGATGGTATTTCAGATTTTAAAAAATGCAGTAAATGTTTAAAGAACTTTAGGTACATTTATTGGCACATGACATGGAATAGAAGAAAATAGATCAGAGCCATGCTAAATTTATAGGGAATAATATTTCCTAGATAATTAACCCTGGATAAACAATTAACCCTAGATAATGAATATTTTACTCTTTAAGGCTAAAAACATCTCTTGTTCTTTCCAAATTTGCCAAGCATAAAACAGCATGAGAAAGGGACATTAGCCTGAAAGATGTAAACGTGATATTACTGACCAAAAAGGGAACTGTGCTGGGGTATGTTCTGGTGACCCCCTGAGAACAAGGTACAAGGGATTATTTTCCAGACAACACTAACAGGGTTAATCACAGGACTTTCCGCATTTGTGGAAATCTTTCCATGTTGGCTTGCCAGGATTTCACAACTTCTGAAAATCAGCAATTACTATAAGGCTCTCTCTCTTCCCTCTCTTGAATGTAGTTATGTTGTCCTTGAATTAACCTTGTATATTTGTTGAGAGAAGAGAAAACTTGATTTTTGACTTCATAGAACAATAATCCATGGGCATCAAGTCAATGTAGAGGACTGTGCAACACCTAAGATGATGGACTTCCAGTTTGATAGGATTTGAAGTTATCTGTGAAAGATGCTGAATTGCTCCATGTATGAGAAGAAAGTTGACATGGATAATTGGTATAGTGGGAGATGGGGCAGAGATTTCTTTGTGATTAGGAAATATCTTCTTGGGCACACTCTGCCTTTCACTCCTTTGAAGTTGGTTGTGACCACATGGCTCAGTTTTCAATAGTAGGATATGTGCAGCTGGGTGTATGCCAACTCCAGGCCTAGATCATTAAAAGGGCCATGGATCATTCCTCACCTTCTTTCCCCTTCTATAAGATTAATAGAGAAAAGCATGGCAACTTTGGAAGCACTCTATAAAAACTGGTAAAATAATAAGATCATTGGAGCCTAGTTCCTTAAATCATAGCTTCGAAGAAAGTTACACGTCAATCAGAGACACTCATTTTATACAAATGAGAAATGAATTGTAACATGTGAAGCCAGTAAGATTTGAGATTTATCTCTTGCAGCAATATTTTGCCTAAACTAATAAAATGTTCATTATAATGCCCCAGAATATCTTTATCTTTGAAGTAGAGACAATATTCCTGATGGTCAATAATCTTTAGTCTGTGATCAGACAACAAACAATCAAATTTTAAAA
This sequence comes from Lagenorhynchus albirostris, assembly GCF_949774975.1. NCBI lineage: Eukaryota > Metazoa > Chordata > Mammalia > Artiodactyla > Delphinidae > Lagenorhynchus > Lagenorhynchus albirostris. The sequence goes on from NC_083099.1 coordinate 120,750,721, forward strand.
TGTACAAATAAGTTCAACAGACACTTCATCAAAAAAGACATATGGATGGCAAATAAACACGAAAGGATACTCAATGTTACTAACCATTAGGAAATTCAAATTAAAACTGTTATTCACATCACTATATACCTGTTAGAATGACTAAAATAAAAAACGTTGATAGCATCAAATGCTGGGGAGGATGTGGAGAAACTGGATGTCTCCTACATTGTTGGTCAAAATGTAGAATGTTACAACCATTCTGAAAATAAATCTCACACCTTCTTAAAATATTAAACATATACTTACCCAACAATCATAGTCCTGAACATTAATCCTAGAGACATGAAAACTTAGGGTCACACAAAAACTTGTACACAAATGCTCACAACAGCTTTATTTGTAATAACTCAAACTGGAAAGAACCCAAATATTCTTCAATAGGTTAATTAAACGTTCTGTGGTACATCTATATGACTGAATACTACCCATCAGTAAAAAGGAGCAAACCCTAATACACACAACTTAGATAGATCTCAAGGGCATTATGCTGAGAGAAAAAAATAAACTACCATAATTACGTACTGTATCATTCCATTTGTATTCTCAACATTCTCAAAATGAAAAAAAATATAGAGATAGAGATCAGATTAGCAGTGCCAGAGTTTAGGAGATAGTGAGGAGAGTGTAGCTAGAATAGAATAGCATTAAGAAACTCTGTTGTGCTGAAGGAATAATTCTGTGTCTTCAATATGGTAGTGATTATAAAATTTATACATGTGATTAAAAGTCATAAAATTATACATAAATATGAAACACACAAAAATAAATGAATGCAAAACCTGGTGAAATTTGACTAAGTCCTATATAGTCTAGTAAATTTTACTGTGCCCATTAAAATTTCCTGGTTTCCATAATGTACTATAGTTTTGTAACATACCACCATTGGAAGAATCCAGGTGATCGATAGGATCCTTCCACAGAGAACAAGAGCTCTTGGTTCTGTTTTTGTAATTTACTGTGTATCTTTAATTAGTCCAAAATCCAAATTAAAATTAGATCGTCCTATTTTTATTACAAGATTTCTTGATTATTATGGCCTATATTCTTTTGCTTAAATTTTGAGGTTCTTAACCCCACTTTCTTTAAAATCAACTTGACATTGTTCTGTCCTTTGTATTTGATGTCCTGAATTAATTTGCCTCACCATCACCTATTTTAATTTTCTTATTTTTCAGCGTTGTTTTTCTTAATGTTTTTGTTCTAATGAAGTAGATTTGGTTTATCATGTATCCATTTTCTCTCCCTATGCTCCCTCCCTTTACCATTCTATTGTGTTGTTGCATTCACTCACACTTTGGCACCCAGGAAGAGAGCTAACTTATTTGCACTTAAATCTCATGTCAGGTTGTGATATTGCAGCATGGTCAGTGTGCCTTCTTCATGACATTTTCTGCTTCTCTTCCACCAAAGAAGATATTTAAGATATAAAGTCATGATCTTGGACAGTGATCAGGGAAATCTATGGCTTCCTATGGGAAGAGAATGCAATCCCAAATCCAGTTTCAATGAAATGCACCTGGACCGATACCCTAACAAACTCAGGGTATTTCTAGACCCCAATATTCTATAGGAGTCCCACTCGATATTTTATGCCTGTTTCCCAAGTCAGAGCAGGCTCATGGCTTCAGTTTCTTACTGCTGTAATTATATTCCATTTCATGGCCCAAGAGATCTTTATTTTGTTCCTAAGGACAACTATGATTTTTTTATAGTTATCTTTCAGAGAGAAGAGATACTTAAAATGCGAATTTACATTACCGTCTTGACTGGAGTGGGTTTTGCTTTTTCTGACTGTATGCTTGAAGAATCCTTTCTGTATCTTTGAAATTCTACATATTAAACAGTCAGTAATGATCAGTCTCAGCCTTGCTGTTTCATTTTTCATGGGATGTGGTTCGTTTTCATTTTGCAGATTTGCTTCTTCTTTCATTTCAGGGAGATGGCCTGTGCTGCATCTTTGAATAGCTTTCTATTCCATTTGTTATATTCTGTACTTGACAAACACTGGTAATCTTATGTTTGTCTGTGTTTCCAATTCTAGAATAATAATCTCTGTAATTGTTTATTTCTTAATTGCTTCATTGCGTCAATGTCTTTTTTTCTTTCTGTATTCACTGATGATCTCAAACCATTTCTCTATTTCAGCAATGCAATTTTAGTTGAATGTAAACCCTGAATCCCAGGTGTGAAAACACCATTTTTTTCTTTTTTCATGCAAGATTGGTTTGGGCTCTTCTTGGTGACTTAGGAATGGAAGATACATCCTTCTTGTATAATACTACCTTATCTATACTACTTTATCTGCCTATGTTTTTTATCAATGGAATCATCACTGCATGGGCATCCACAACACTTTCACTTACAATATATTGGCAAAAACTATCACATGGCTTCCACCCAACTTCAAGGGTGGTTGGGAATGAAAGGGAAGAATGCAGAATAATTGGGGAGCATGTCACGCATTTGGAACAAAGAAAACTAAGATAGTCTAAAACACTTTTGTTTTTGATGAAAGTAAGTGTTATCTAAAAGATGTATGATATGCTAACTAAAAGGAACTCCCACTAGCTAAGGTTAAGGCATTAAAATAAGTTAGGTTTTTAATGAGTCAATTATAAACAACTGAATCTGTTAGAAGAGCAAAGAGTCCATTATGAGAATAAAAATGGAAAGGTAATAAAATGTGTTAAAAACTTATTATGCATGCATGAATATCTACTATCTATAAAAATGCTGTATCTTTATAAAAATTATTAATGGGATACCAACATTGGAGTTTTTAAAATAACTATTGGAAAAACAAGTTTTATGAAAATAAGGAGAGAGCATGATTAACATAAAGTCCATCTGTTTAAGAATAAACAATATAGAGTGCTACTGATCATGAGAGGATGCAAGGTGAAAAATACAAAGGTGGTTTTCTTTTTATTGGTAAATAAAAACATTTAGGAAACTTTATGTGAAAGTCAGGAAAGTCTCCACTAGCACTGACAAAAAGGGTGACTAATTAATCTGGAGGAGGGAAGTGTAACTAGTTTAGTTATGTTTTAAATTTCTTGCATCTATAAAAGTAATAGAAGATGAGCAAATTAAAAAAATTATTTAGGAAAAGCAGTCAGTGTAACAAGGAAGAGACTGCATAGGGTTAAGTATAATGGTTAGTTGAATAAAAAAAATTCTTTTGTCTACAATGCTAACAGTTTAGCATATATAGATAACACATATATTACTCTGATTTCAAAATAAAGTGAGACCACTACACACTTATTAAAATGGCCAAAATACAGAACACTGATAGCACCAAATGCTGGTGAGGATGTAGAGCAACAAGAACTCTCATTCATTTCTGATGGGGATGCAAAATGGTACAGCCACTTTGGAAGACAGTTGGCAGTTATCATACTCTTACCATAAATTTTAGCAGTCATGATCCTTGGTACTCATCCAAAGGAACTGAAATCTTATGTCCACACAGAAACCTGCACACAGATGTTTTTTAGCAGTTTTATTCATAATTGCCAAAACTTGGAAGCAACAAAGATATCCTTCAGTAGAAGAATGGATAAACTGTGGCAAATCTAGACAATGAATTATTATTCAACACTAAAGAAATGAGCTGTCAAGCCATGAAAAGAGATGGAGAAGTCTTAAATGCATATTACTAAGTGAAAGAAACCAATCTGAAAATGCTGTATGATACCAACTATATGACATTCTGGAAGAGACAAAACTATGGAGACAGTGAAAAGATCAGTGGTTGTCAGGGGTGGGAGGGGCATCGGGTTGGGGTCAGAGATAAATAGGCAGAACACAGAGGATTTTTAGAGCAGTACAACTACTCTGTGTGACACTATAATGGTGGATACATATTACAAATTTGTTAAAATTCATAGAATGTGCAACACCAAGAGTAAAACTTAATGTAAACTAGGTACTTTGGAAGATAATGATGTGTCAATGTAGGTTCACCAATTGTAATAAATGTACCACTCTGGGGGGGGATGCTGATAATGGAATAGGTAATGTATATGTGTGGGTATTGGGCACATGGAAAATCTTTGTATCTTCCATTCAATTTTGCTGTGAGCCTAATTAAAATTGCTGTAAAAAAAAATCTATTGAAAGAAAGAGAGAGGGAGAGAGAAAAGGAGAGAGGGAGGGAGAAAAGAAGGAAGGAAGGAAGGAAGAGAGGGAGGAAGAAAGGGAAAGAAAGACTATGTGACACAGTAGTTGAGATCATGTGAATCGTGTCACATGGTCAACAGTCAACCACGATATGTGTTTCCTGGGAGCTGATATGGAAATCTTAGAAAACACAGTCATTTGGACTTGAACTTCACAGCATTTCTCTGATACTGATCTTCTGGCTCCAAGCTACTCTTCCTCTTGCTTCATCCACATTGACCACATCAGTTTGCATACAGATTGACTTTCTATATTCACTTTTTACTTTGTCTAGGTTCCAGCTCTGTGAACCTCAGTGAATCTTGTTTTATCTCACTGGCTTTTTTTCTTCAGATATTGGCTAAAAAAACCCTGTTTTTCTTGATAAGACTTGTGTCTGTCCATTCTCTCTCAGTTATTACTACTTTGTGTCTCAGTCTCCTCTTTGGCCTACCTACAGCTGGAATTGACACTGTAGAGAATGGGAAAAATTAAAATAAAAATTGTCCCCCCCAAATCTCTACAAATGGAAAATATGTCTTGGACACATTTTAATTACAAATTAAGTATATTTAAAGTTAATTATTTTAATAAAAATTAATGAAAATTATTAAAATTAAATTAAGTTGTTTTTTTGTTTTTTTGTTTGCGGTACGCGGGCCTCTCACTGCTGTGTCCTCTCCCATTGTGGAGCAACAGGCTCCGGACGCACAGGCTCAGCATCCATGGCTCACGGGCCCAGCCACTCCGCAGCATGTGGGATCCTCCCGGACCGGGACACAAACCCGTGTCCCCTGCATCGGCAGGTGGACTCCCAACAACTGCACCACCAGGGAAGCCCTAAATTAAGTTTTAAATATTAACTTCTATTTATTAATTTTAGTTAAATACATGATATTTTTGTAAATATACCCATCTGGGACTAGAATCCATGATCCTAATCATTTTGCTATACCTTCTTTCTAAATAAACATATATATGTTACACTTCATACATGCTATATTCATTATACTATGTATTCATTGTGACCAAATATGATAGAAAAATGGTTAGGCTAACACCAAAACTAAAACTAATTATTTTGAAGTACATTGATAAAAAATATAGTAACAGGAAGAAAAACGGGAAGAGCATGCTGATTAAATTCTTCCTGAAATTCTGTCTTTATTTCTAGCCCTCATATATTGATAAGGAATGTGTTAAAAAGTGAGTAACCAGGATTGAGAAGATTTGCTTGTATTTACTGTTTCTCTGACTGGAATATTTTACTCATGGCTAACCCCATGTTTGGCTTTCTCTCACCTTTCATTTTTCATTTTAGATATTCTCTCCTGACATAAAGCACTTCCTGATATAAAGTGGCTCTCTGCCTGTGCTGGGCCCATTAGTCTCTATTACAGAATCCTGGTTACATGCTTCAAAGAACTTATTGACATTTTCAGTCACTGTATTTTTTTGTTTTCTTATTCATTATGTAGCACGATCAGAAGGAAGTATATTCATTAGGAGAGGAGCCATGTCTCTCTGGTTTACATTTGTGACCCCAGAACAGAGCATAAGGAATAGAACATAATAAGGTAATATTAAGTGTTTTTGAATAAAGGCATGAGAGAATGATATATTAGAAACCATGAAGTTAAGAGAAAGTTTGGAGTAAATAGGAGATGACTAACTAAGGGAAATAAAGTATTTTTCCTTTTTTCTTTTTTTATTGATAAGGATAATAAGTGGAACAATATGCACAAAAGGGATACAATGTATTTTAAATAATGATATACTAATCAATAATCATATTGTTTTCCAAATCAATTAAATTAATTGTGACCAATAGTTAACAGTACAAGAGAGAAATTTGGTCTTTATTAAACAATGATTTTGTACTGAAATTCAACTTCACATCTGTAAAATGGTAATAACACCACTCACATCTTCCAAGTTTGAGGGTGCTGTAAGGACAGCGTTTTTGAAATGCATTATTAATATGCCAATATTACTATCCAACATTATTAAGTTTTAAATCATAAAAAAGTGTTTACACAAAACCTACACAATCAATTAGTGGGATAATAAGGGAGATTAGAGAACTGGCCTAGATCTTTATTCAGTTCTGATACTTAGAGCTTTAGAAATTCTTTAATTTAGGCACAAGTTATAGACTAATATGCTATGTTTCTAAGTAGATAGATGAAGTTCTGTCAGGTAATACAATTAAAAATGACTAGTTCATGCCATTGCATCAGGAATGCATTACTTATTCCAAATTCAGGATGCCTTGGTAGTAGTTCACTTTCAATCTAGCTTTGTTCCATGAAGGAAGAAAGACACGTATCCATGCCTCTAACACAGGAAATAAATTCTGCCAGGTCTGAGCTAAAGAAATTTCCTCTCTAATACTTAATCTACTATATTTTGAATCTCCGTATGTGCTTCTCCTGGGAATAATAACTCTAATTAGTATATTTTCCTAAACAAATATAAGGAAAACACAGTTCTTATTTTCCAAAATATCTGTAGAGAAACATACATAGATAAAAATGTCGTTCTGCATTTCTTACTTCAAAGTTAAGGAATAACACTGTATTAAGTTCCAATAATTAAAAAGATGCCCAATGGATATATTCGCTAGCAACTTTTCATGAAAATAACTATTGAACATAACTTATTTTTATACCAAGAAATTTTATCCATTGTTCTTTTTCTTCTAACTTAACATTCACCTGTGCATCATTTCTTCTTCCCAGGACTATTCATATTTTGGGGTGACAAAAATTATTTCTTTAGAATGCAAATACAAAAGCTTAATTGTGGATAACATTTTTACATATAAACTAGAACATAGTAGTTATGTATGTGGGTGTACTAATAGGTAAGATAAAGGCACATGTAGTACAGTATCTTTGCCTGTGTATTATCAGACTGCTCAATAAACACCAAGTACCTAGAAAAGGATACATGTTTGAATTAAAGTTTTCAGTGAAATATTTTGTTAAGAATTGAAATGGATTTTAAACCTATTAAAGAAGCTAAGTATCATAAAAAGCCCTTTTGTAATGTCCTGCTAGTTTACATATTTTAAAAAAAATTGAGTTCTGTATTTTTAGCAGATCACATTTCTGTATAATACAAGAAATCTAAGCTAATTGAATATATAATATACATATACACATATACACACATATACATCTTTGTGTTTGTGTAACAGTGTAATGAATCTAATGAATAAAGAGTATGGTATGCTCCTGGCTAATAAATATATTTATGCTGTGCCTTAAAAAGAGGGTTTTAGCATAAATTCTTGCCCTTTGAACATCTCATAACAAGCATAAATCATAAATAGGCAGAAATTAGCAATATGTGAAAAATGCAGCTTTTGCCCAAAGATCTCATACTCTGAGAAATTTTACGTTCTCAACATATTTTTTTATCACCTTTCCTGCACAGCTGAAGACTAAGCTCCAGAATCATTCTAAAAGCTTGTTTCATGTTATTTATTTAATCACTACTCTGGAGAATTCAACTTTGGACAGTAAAATTTTCACTTATAATGTTATTTATTGAATGTTAAATGTTCCAGAAATTATTCCAAAGGCAAACTGATTTTTCTACAAAACTACTCTGCAAGCAATCTTAACCTTTCAAAATTAAATCCCTGTTATAACATATATATATATATATATATACATACACACACATACTTTAAAGATTTTTTAACCTGCACAAAGGATTTGCTGTAAGAACATTATATATATATATATATATATATATATATATATATATATATATATATATATATTTGTGTGTGTGTGTGTGTGTGTGTGTGTGTGTGTGTGTGTGGTACGCGGGCCGCTCACTGTTGTGGCCTCTCCCGTTGCGGAGCACAGGCTCTGGACGTGCAGGCTCCGGACGCGCAGGCTCAGCAGCCATGGCTCATGGGCCCAGCTGCTCCACGGCACGTGGGATCTTCCCGGACAGGGGCACGAATCCATGTCCCCTGCATCGGCAGGCAGGCTCTCAACCTCTGTGCCACCAGGGAAGCCCAACATATATATTTTTAACTAAGTAAAATTTCATCTTTTCACTCTTAATTGTAGCTGATTCTTCTTCCACCAGTTCCTTTAAAAGAGAACCCATGGTTTCAAAACAGTTTCTTAAACATTTCGTTTTAATAGTGACACTAACCATGTCCAATTACTTTTAGACACCTAAAATATTGATGTTATAACTGCTTCGACTTATATGACTTATAAGTCTTCATGAACCTTATTTAATTTATAGAAGAAACTTCAACTTCCATTAAATTTTCCTTTTAATGATCTTGAGTCCCAACTCTTTTGTAAAAGCATCAAATTTTCTAAATAAAACTAAACAGAAAATTCTGAGGGGACCATTATTTCATCAGTTACAGGAAGAGAATTCTTTTTTTCTGTGATTAAATGCACTGCATTGTGGAGCAATGATTCATTTGCTATTTGGGGTTCTTTGGCCAGAATGTTAATGTCTAGAATAGTTTTAGTCATCATAAAGTCTTGAGTTTTTATTTATGTTTAAAACACATAAAGTAATAAAGTATAGACCTTTAAAAACTTAACTTTCTTAAGTTCTTTCTTTTCTTTCTTTTCTAATTCTTTCTTTTCTCCTATTCCCCCCCAACACTTCCCTTAGCTAGTTTTCCTTTCAAGCTCCATCAGCCAGAATACCACTGTTGGATTTACTCAAAAGCATGTATTTGATCATGTGCCAAGTAGAGGATCCTAGATAAATTAAAACTTAAAACTTTTACATTTGGTGATATATTCTACAGGAGACTAATATTCATAAAAGAATTCTCATGGGAAAATACATTTCTTACACTAAAAATTTATTTCGTTCAAAGTTAGTTCCTTAAGATCAAACATGTTTGTCAAAAAATGAGTTTATTTTACATATGTCCATTTTAGTAAGTTAGGAACTAGGTAACAGTCAGCAAATAGCTATTTTATTTGTCTACTGCATGTGTGATGGAAAAAGGTTTTTAGTCTGTTTCCTTCTGTTTACTTACTTGATCTCTGAATATGACAAACAGATTTTTTTTGAATTCCTCAATAGAAAGCATTATGACCAAGACTGGAATAAATTAAATGACAATTTAAAAATATCTGTTCTCAGAGAACTGATATTTCGATAGAAAAAATATATCATTTTAGTTATGTTTTTAAAATGAAATTTAAAGGGCAAATGCCCAGCTGTGAGTGCCCATGGTCTAATTTACTCTGCTCTGATTTTTCCAAAACACATATTTTCTAAAATACTATGAAATTTGTTTGTGTATAAGGGCTCTACTTATTGTGTTTACCTCCCTGGAATATAAGCTTCATAAAAAGAACTTTTAAAATTAATAAATACATAAATGAATGAACACATTGTTTTTTTACACTGTCCCTGGATTGCTTTGCAATGTCAAATACTATGGTTTCTTTTACAATTTCACTTCATTTAATATGAGTAAGTCAAAATAACCTTGTAGTATGTGAACTTTTTCATGGAAATTTAGAGTGAACAGAAATATTCTAAATTAAATTTGAGAAAAGATTTATAATGAAGGAAATGTATTGGAATGTATCTGGTCAAAAGTTGAAAAGTTATGATAGAATATTTATTAAAGAATAAAAAGGTATTCAGTAATTTGATTATAAATTAAAATAAAGGGACTAACTTCATCTTTTAAGAATCTTTTAGAATCAATGTTTACAGGTCATAATAATTCTAAATAATATTATTTATATGAACATTCAATGCATATTGAGGGCCTACTCTGAGCTCATCCTTTTACATACAATAATTTTCCAAATTTGGTTTAGTGGCATTTTAGCCATTGACTAAGCATGAAATATATACCAAGTTTTTACATATTTGTTTACATGAAAGCTACATTTCATAGTTTTGAAATATTATAGAAGGCAACATCTCTTCCAGGTGGGTTTCTATAATCTCTAATTAAAGTCCTACCCCAACACTTACAAGGTCATAGATATGTTTGTCCCCACTTGAATTCTGTTCCTTACTATGACCAGATCAAAACGAAAATCAAATCTAAAATTCAAAGCCTCTCATGGTATCAGTTATTCTGTTCTACTCTCTTCCCAGCTAAATCTCACTAACAGGAAGTGTGTCTGTGTGTGTGTGTGAGATAGTAGAGCTAAAAGAGAAATTATCTTATTAAATTTCCCCTCATTTTATGTTCTAGGAAAACAATATTTAAATAGTTAAGTGAATTACTGAGACTAGAGCTAATCAGTAAAAAATCAACATCAGAAACCATATTTGCTGACTCACACCTCAGTGGTCCTTCTTCATTATAAAATCTTAGATTATACAGTTACTCATAAACTTTTCAAAAAATGAAGTTCTACATTGCTATATGCATTCAGTTTAAACTGCAATTTATTCCTTTCTCTACCCAAAGTAATTTTATGTGTTTCATTATCAGAATCTCTTATGATATTTGAAATTTATTGTGAACTTAATAAAACCTAGCAAATAGTATTGAACATTCAGAAGAGTGGTTTCCCCACAAACTTATGGTTGAATGAATGCTTCTAATACTTCATTAGTCAATAAAATTATTTATAGATTAAAAACTTTACTTCCTAATGAAAATATGTGAAACAGCCACATATATCTTAAAGAACATTGCATTGAATTTCTCAAATGATTTTGTCATGTAATTCCTTTTTTTTTTAACATCTTTATTGGAGTATAACTGCTTTACAATGGTGTGTTAGTTTCTGCTTTATAACAAAGTGAATCAGTTATACATATACATATGTTCCCATATCTCTTCCTTCTTGCATCTCCCTCCCTCCCACTCTACCTATCCCACCCCTCTAGGTGGTCACAAAGCACTGAGTTGATCTCCCTGTGCCATGCTGCTGCTTCCCACTAGCTATCTATTTTATGTTTGGTAGTGTATATATGTCCATGACACTCTCTCATTTTGTCACAGCTTACCCATCCCCCTCCCCATACTCTCAAGTCCATTCTTTAGTAGGTCTGTGTCTTTATTCCCATCTTGCCCCTAGGTTCTTCATGACATTTTTTTTTCTTAAATTCCATATATATGTGTTAGCATATGGTATTTGTTTTTCTCTTTCTAACTTACTTCACTCTGTATGACAGACACTAGGTCCATCCACCTCACTACAAATAACTCAGTTTAATTTATTTTTATGGCTGAGTAATATTCCATTGTATATATGTGCCACATCTTCTTTATCCATTCATCTGCTGATGGACACTTAGGTTGCTTCAATGTCCTGCCTATTGTAAATAGAGTTGCAATGAACATTTTGATACATGACTCTTTTTGAATTATTGTTTTCTCAGGGTATATGCTCAGTAGCGAGATTGCTGGGTTGTATGGTAGTTCTACTTTTAGTTTTCTAACAAACTTCCATACTGTTCTCCAGAGAGGTTGTATCAATGTACATTCCCACCAACAGTGTAAGAGGGTTCCCTTTTCTCCACACCCTCTCCAGCATTTATTGTTTGTAGATTTTTTGATGATGGCCCTTCTGACCAGTGTGAAATGATATCTCATTGCAATTTTGATTTACATTTCTCTAATGATTAATGATGTTGAGCATTCTTTCATGTGTGTGTTTCCAATCTGTATATCTTCTTTGGAGAAATGTCTATTTAGGTCTTCTGCCCATTTTTACATTGGGTTGGTTTTTTTTTTTTTTTTTTTTTTTGATATTGAGCTGCATGAGCTGCTTGTAAATTTTGTAGATTAATCCTTTGTCAGTTGCTTCATTTTCAAATATTTTCTCCCATTCTGAGGGTTGTCTTTTGGTCTTGTTTATGGTGTCCTTTGCTGTGCAAAAGCTTTTAATTTTCATTAGGTACCATTTGTTTATTTTTGTTTTTATTTCCATTTCTCTAGGAGGTGGGTTAAAAAGGATCTTACTGTGATTTATGTCATAGAGTATTCTGCCTATGTTTTCCTCTAAGAGTTTGATAGTGTCTGGCCTTACATTTAGGTCTTTAATCCATTTTGAACTTATTTTTATGTATGGTGTTAGGGAGTGTTCTAATTTCATACTTTTACATGTACCTGTCCAGTTTTCGCAGCATCACTTATTGAAGAGGCTGCCTTTACTCCACTGTATATTCTTGTCTCCTTTATCAAAGATAAGGTGACCATATGTGCGTGGGTTTATCTCTGGGCTTTCTATCCTGTTCCATTGATCCATATTTCTGTTTTTGTGCCAGTAGCATACTGTCTTGATTACTGTAGCTTTGTAGTATAGTCTGAAGTGTGGGAGCCTGATTCCTCCAGCTCAGTTTTTCTTTCTCAAGATTGCTTTGACTATTCGGGGTCTTTTGTGTTTCCATTCAAATTCTGAAATTTTTGGTTCTAGTTCTGTGAAAAATGCCAGTGGTAGTTTGATAGAGATTGCATTGAATCTGTACATTGTTTTGGGTAGTAGAGTCATTTTCACAATGTTGATTCTTCCAATCCAAGAACATGGTATATCTCTCCATCTATTTGTATCATCTTTAATTTATTTCATTAGTGTCTTATAATTTTCTGCATACCGGTCTTTTGTCCTGTTAGGTAGGTTTTTTCCTAGATATTTTATTCTTTTTGTTGCAATGGTAAATGGGAGTGTTTTCATAATTTCACTTTCAGATTTTTCATCATTAATGTATAGGAATGTTAGAGATTTTTGTGCATTAATTTTGTATCCTGCTACTTTACCAAATTCATTGATTAGCTCTAGTAGTTTTCTGGTAGCATCTTTAGGATTCTCTATGTATAGTATCATGTCATCTGCAAACAGCGACAGCTTTACTTCTTTTCTGATTTGGATTCCTTTTATTTCTTTTTCTTCTCTGATTGCTGTGGCTAAAATTTCCAAAACTATGTTGAATAATAGTGGTGAGAGTCGGCAACCTGATCTTAATCCTGATCTTAGTGGAAATGTTTTCAGTTTTTCACCATTGAGGACGATGTTGGCTGTGGGTTTGTCATATATGGTCTTCATTATGTTGAAGAAAGTTCCCTCTATGTCTACTTTCTGCAGGGTTTTTATCATGAATGGGTGTTGAATTTTGTCAAAAGATTTCTCTGCATCGATTGAGATGAGCATATGGTTTTACTCCTTCAATTTGTTAATAAGGTGTATCACATTGATTGATTTGCATATATTGAAGAATCCTTGCATCCCTGGGATAAATCCCACTTGATCATGGTGTATGATCCTTTTAATGTGCTGTTGGATTCTGTTTGCTAGTAATTTGTTGAGGATTTTTGTATCTATGTTCATCAGTGATATTGGCCTGTAGTTTTCTTTCTTTGTGACATCTTTGTCTGCTTTTGGTATCAGGGTGATGGTGGCCTCATAGACTGAGTTTGGGAGTGTTCCTCCCTCTACTATATTTTGGAAGAGTTTGAGAATGATAGGTATTAGCTCTTCTCTAACTGTTTGATAGAATTCACCTGTGAAGCCATTTGGTCCTGGGTTTTTGTTTGTTGGAAGATTTTTAAATCACAGTTTCAATTTCAGTGCTTGTGACTTGTCTGTTCATATTTTCTATTTCTTCCTGATTCAGTCTCAGAAGGTAGTGCATTTCTAAAAATTTGTCCATTTCTTCCAGACTGTCCATTTTTTGGCATAGAGTTGCTTGCAGTAATCTTTCTTGATCCTTTGTATTTCTGCAGTGTCAGTTGTATTTCTCCTTTTTCATTTCTAATTCTATTGATTTAAGTCTTCTCCCTTTTTTGCCTTGATGAGTCTGGCTAAAGGTGTATAAATTTTGTTTATCTTCTCAAAGAACCACCTTTTAGTTTTATTGATTTTTGCTATCATTTCCTTCATTTCGTTTTCATTTATTTCTGATCTGATCTTTATGATTTCTTTCCTTCTGCTAACTTTGGGGTTTTCTTTTTCTTCTTTCTCTAATTGCTTTAGGTGTAAGGTTAGGTTGTTTATTTGAGATGTTTCTTGTTTCTTAAGGTAGGATTGTGTTGCTATAAACTTCCTTCTTAGAACTGTTTTGCTGCATTCCATAGGTTTGGGTCTTCATGTTTTCTTTGTCATTTGTTTCCAGGAATTTTTTGATTTCCTCTTTAATTTCTTCAGTGATCTCTTGGTTATTAAATAGTGTATTGTTTAGCCTCTGTGTGTTTGTATTTTTACAGATGTTTTCCTGTATTTGATATCTAGTCTCATAGCGTTGTGGTCAGAAAAGATACTTGATACGATTTCAATTTTCTTAAATTTACCAAGGCTTGATTTGTGACCCAAGATATGATCTATCCTGGAGAATGTTCCATGAGAACTTGGGAAGAATGTGTATTCTGTTGTTTTGGGATGAAATGTCCTGTAAGTATCAATTTAGTCCATCTTGTTTAATGTATCATTGAAAGTTGTGTTTCCTTATTTATTTTCATTTTGGATGATCTCTCCATTGGTGAAAGTGGAGTGTTAAAGTCCCCTACTATGATTGTGTTACTGTCAATTTCCCCTTTTATGGTTGTTAGTATTTGCTTTATGTTTTGAGGTTGACTGCATAAATATTTACAATTGTTATATCTTGTTCTTGGATCGATCCCTTGATCATTATGTAGTGTCCTTCTCTGTGTCTTGTATTAGTCTTTATTTTAAATTCTATTTTGTCTGATATGAGAATTGCTACTCCAGCTTCCTTTGATTTCCATTTGTATGGAATATCTTTTCCCATCCCCTCACTTTCATTCTGTATGTGTCCTTAAGTCTGAAGTGGGTCTCTTATAGACAGCATATATACAGGTGTTGTTTTTGTATCCATTCAGCCAGTCTATGTCTTTTGGTTGGAGCATTTAATCGATTTATATTTAAGGTAATTATCGATATGTATGTTCCTATTCCCATTTTCTTAATTTTTTTTTTATTGTAGGTTTTTTTCCTTCTCTTGTGTTTCCTGCCTAGAGAAGTTCCTTTAGCATTTGTTTTTTGGTTTTGTGGTGCTGAATTCTCTTAGCTTTTGTTTGTCTGTAAAGGTTTTAATTTCTCCATCAAATCTGAATGAGATCTTGCTGGATAGAGTAATCTTGGTTGTAGGTTTTTCTCCTTCATCATTTTAAATATGTCCTGCCACTCTCTTCTGGCTTGCAGAGTTTCTACTGAAAGGTCAGCTGTTTACCTAATGGAGATTCCCTTGTGTGTTATTTGTTGTTTTTCCCTTGCTGCTTTTAGTATTTTTGCTTTGTATTTAATTTTTGATAGTTTGATTCATATGTGTCTTGGCATCATGTAATTCCTTAATTAACAATTTGAAATAATGGAGATGAATGTTAACAATTGTTACCAACAGAAAGATGTTCTTGAACAATGTTCACCTAAGATTCACCATTTTAAATGACACTTGAAATGGTGATAATTCAAAATATTTAATGGCCTTTAGGGCAAAGGGACTAACCAACCTGAACTGACTTCCAGCCCCAAAGTGGTACTGGTGGACTAAAGAACAGTGCAGAAGCTGTCTTTTAGAAATTTTAATAAAAACAGCATATGAACTATTCTAAAGTGGAGAAGTTTATAGTGTGAAATTGACTTGAATCTGCTACAGTGTACCTCAGATGTTGTCCTTGGGTTGGAGGAGAGAACAGGGAAAATACAATAGAAAGGAGGATCTTTGGGAGGCATTATATTGGTAGAACTGCTCTATTCACTATCATAATCATGATGGAGAAGAAGACATTGAAGAGTTGCTGTAGGGTGGGAGGTGACCTGTGCACTTGCAGGAGGCAAGCAAAATCAGAAGGGAGACTGAAATGGGGGAAAGAATATGAGATTGTGTTCTGAGTACAACAATTCAGAGTGTTGGATCTAAGTCATAACAGGGATTGGCTAAGACTGGAAATGTGAGTCTGATTTATCACACATATTTCAGATTCAAAATTGTTAATTAACAAAACAAAACAAACAAAAGACCCTTAAAAATAACAAGATAAAAGATACATGCATCACAATGTTCACTGCAGCACTATGTACAATAGCCAGGAAATGGAAGCAGCCTAAATGTCCATCAACAGAGGAATGGATATAGAAGATATGGTACATATATACAATGGAATATTACTCAGCCATAAAAAGGAATGAAATTGGGTCATTTGTTGAGACGTGGATGGATCTAGAGACTGTCATACAGAGTTAAGTAAGTCAGAAAGAGAAAAACAAATATCGTATATTAATGCATATATGTGAAACCTAGAAAAGTTGTACAGATGAACTGGTTTGCAGGACAGAAATTGAGACACAGATGTAGAGAACAAACGTATGGACACCAAGCGGGGAAAGCAGCGGGGTGGTGGGCGTGGTGGTGTGATGAATTGGGCAATTGGGATTGACATGCATATACTGATGTGTATAAAATGGATGACTAATAAGAAACTGCTGTATAAAAAATAAATAAAATAAAATTCAAAAATTAAAAAAAGAAGATGTGGTAAATATATATGTAATGGAATATTACACAGCCATAAAAAAGAACAAAATAATGCCATTTGCAGAAACATGGATGGACCCAGAGATTGTCATACTGAGTGAAGTAAGTCAGACACAGAAAGACAAATATCTTATGTTATTGCTTATATGTGAAATCTAAAACAAAAGGGTATAAATGAACTTATTTACAAAACAGAAGTAGAGTCACAGATGTAGAAAGTAAGCTTATGCTTACCAGGAGATAAGGTGGGGAGGGATAATTTGGGAGATTGGGATTGACATATACACACTACTATGTATAAAATGATAACTAATAAGATCCTGCTGTATAGCACAGAGAACTCTACTCAGTAATCTGTAATGGCTTATATGGGAATAGAATCAGAAAAAAAGAAAGAGTGGATATATGTATGTATATAACTGACTCACTTTGTTGTACACCTGCTACTAACACAACATTGTAAATTAACTATACTCCAATAAAAACTTTTTAAAAAATAACAAGGTAGTAATAGCATTCATAAATTAATATAATACAGTACAATAAAATATTTGCTCGCAAATAAAATAATATTTGGAAAAATGAAATATTTAGCTTTAAATTAAATCGTAATGTTTAATTTACAAGAGCAGAATTTCAAAATTTTGATATTTGTTTTTTAAAAGATAATTTGAGAAGCTCTTCCTTAAACATGTGAATTAAATATTTGAAACATTGTGTGGGAACACTGATATTATATTTATCAATTTCATTCAGTTACTTTAGTTTTTAGAATAATCATAAGGTTTACCAACACTGTGGAGACAGCTAAGGCAAAAATTTTCTTTACAGGTCTAAATTTAAAACAGATTTTAAGATATGTTTGTTAAGATTTTTGCTAGGCATGTCAGATATCCTGCAAAATAATACCAAATTGAACAAAATGAGATTTCATCACTAAATGAATACATGAGGTTTGAATACTAAGCATGTATTTACATTAGATAATAAATTAGATAATGCTTTATATTTTGTACATTTATATTTTTATGAAACAAATAATGCATTGTTTTTCATCTATAACTATTTGAAAGCTTTCTGTAAACACATATTATAGTTACATTTCCACTTAGATGGCATGGCTAAGACCGATTATAATCAACATAAAGATATAATCAAAAATATATGTTATATATTATAGCCACTATTTTCTGGGAACTAAAACTATAATCCCATATTTAGCAAAATTTGATATAACCCTAGTCTATATGTAAACATAGTCTTCATAGTCACATAAAATACTTTCATGTCAAAAATTAAAATTCAGTGCTAATAACAAATACTCAAAAATGCTATGTTTTTCTCTCCGGTTGCCTTTATTTGAATTATGCATTGGCTCTTTCCTTATTTTTCCCTTTCTTCTTTGTCTCAGGAACAACATTATTTTGAAATAGAGACCCTGCATTTAAAATAGAAGTTAATTAAAAATGAAAACAAGAAATACACATTTTAATAAACCCCCTGCTATATCACACTCCTGTTAATGTATGTGGGTGTTATAATTTCCATTTCTTCTGTTTAGCTTCTCATCAACTAGGTATAACTAGGTGATTAAGAAGCAATTTCAGGTAAAGAAAACAGTTGTCTTTCTGTAATTGTCTTTCTGTCTTTATACTTGAAAAAGCAAGAACCACTAATTATCTTGCTAAGGGAAAAAAAGTGGATTATCTCTTTACTTATAGAATATTGAGTCTCTCATCACTTATAAAATAATTAAGTTCCATATTTGCGCTCTGCTAAAAATTTCTTCTTTGTATACAATTATTATAAGCATCCTTTTATATTCACGCCATGTTCTTCTTACGCTTTTAGTAAAACAATTCTCCGTCAAAACCGTTTAAATAATTTTATTTAAATAATTTTATTTTTAAAATGACAGTTAAGACTTGTTTGCATTTCTAGCTCATTCCTAAAAGAGTTTTTTTTTCTTTTGTAATGGGAGGGAATTTAGAAAATAATGAGAATGAATAGAAAAAAGTAAAAATCTGTAAATGATAATGAAAGTATTGTGGCATATGAATAGAGAAATACATCTTTTAATTCTGCATAATAGAAGAGAATATGAGTACACATGATTTATTATAATGTATAAAGAAAAGTTACTTATATTTGGCTTCAGATTGCAGTATGTTTTCTACCCAATTCTGCCTTTCCAGTTGTTTTCCTTTAGTTAAGGGGAAGATGAGTTTCAATTCCATGAACATATGTAATCTGACTGTTGAGTAGAGGAGGCCACTAGAAGCAGAGTGGGTGGCAGAGTAAAGTCAGTTTTGGGTTTAATAATAATCAGAATGAATGGCATATGTAATAGAGAGGTAAAAATATAGGAATGTTTTCATTTGAACCAAATCAAATATGAAAATATAGATTTACCAGAAAGGCTATTTGAAAAATAATATTTTCTTTTTTATTATACATGGTTTTATCACAATGGTTTTGTGATATCAACCTGTCCACTTTAATTATATCCAAAATGAATTTATGTTTAAAAAAAAGTAGTCTGCATTTATATATTAAATTCCCCAAATGGGTTCTCTTCTACTAGCTGAATTAGAATTATTTTATTTTTCTTACATAAAGGTTATCAGTCAAAATTTGCCATAGCACTTACATAATAAATCTGAAAATGTCCACAATAATGTTGGAAGAGGGTTTTAATAAAATAATAATTATTTAATTAATGTTAAAGTATAAAAATCACTGTAATGGAAAAGGAAAACAGAAAAAGAAATCTTGTCACATGCAGATGAAAACTTTGAATCTTTTGATGTCATTATTTTCAGTGATGTGTATGTGTTCATGATATGATTTTTAGTTTAATATCATAAGCATTTTTTGTTTTATTTGCTCTTAGTCAGTGTGACTGACAGAATTCTAAGTTTGCTCCAATGATTCCCACCCTGTGGTGTATACTTCCTGAACAATGCTTGAAATTTACAAATATGTTGGGCTGATAACACCAGTGATTACATTATGTTATATGGCACAGTGACTTTAAGACAGGGAAATTATCCTGGGTGTGCCTTACCAAGCAGGTGCACCTTTAAAAGTGACTCTTGTGTCCTTGGATTGGAAGAATTAATATTGTTAAAATGACTATACTACCAAGGAAATCTACAGATTCAAAGCAATCTCTATCAAAATACCAATGGCATTTCTCACAGAAATGATATTGATATTTGTATAGAAACACAAAAGACCTAGAATAGACAAAACAATCTTGAAAACAAAGAACAGACCTGGAGGAATCACACTCCCTGACTTCAGACTATACTACAAAGCTACAGTAATCAAGACAGTATGATAATGGCATGAAAAACAGACACATAGACCAATGGAATAGAATAGACAGCCCAGAAATAAACCCACACACTTACAGTCAATTAATGACAAAGGACGTAAGAATATAAAATGGATAAAAGCTAGTCTCTTCAATAAGTGGTTCTGGGAAAATTGGACAGCGACTTGTAAAAGAATGAAATTAGGACATTCTCTTACACCATATAAAAAATAAACTAAAAATGGATTAAAGACATAAATGTAAGACCATATACTATAAAACTGCTAGAGGAAAACATAGCCAGAATATTCTTTAACATAATTTACAGCAATAATTTTTGATCCATCTCCTAAAGCAAAGGAAACAAAAGCAAAAATAAAGATATGGGACCTAAATAAAATTAAAAACTTTCGCACAGAAAAGGAAACCATCAACAGAATGAAAAGATAATCTATTGACAGGGAGAAGATATTTGCAAATCATATAATTGATAAGGGGTTAGTTAGCATCCAACATATATACAGCTCATACAACTTAACGTCAAAAAAAACCAACAACACAATTTAAAAATGGGCAGAAGAACCAAGTAGACATTTTTCCAAAGGGGAAATGCAGATAGCCAACAGGCATATGAAAAGATGCTGAACATCACTAATCATCAGGGAAATGCAAATCAAAACCAAATAAAATATACCTCACACCTGTCAGAATGGCTATCATCAAAAAGAACACAAATAACAAATGCTGATGAGGATATGGAGAAAAGGGAACACTTGTACTTTGTTGGTGGGAATATAAATTGGTTCAGACACTGTGGAAAACAGTATGGAGTTTTCTCAAACTAAAAACAGAACTACCACATGACCCAGCATTTCCACTCCTGAGTATATATCTAAAAGAAACAAAAACACTAATTTGAAAAAATAAATGCACCCCAATGTTCATAGCAGCATTATTTACAATTGGCAAGGTATGGAAGCAACCTAACCATCCATCAACACATGACAGGATAAAGAAGATGTGGTATAATATATATACACAATGGAATACTACTCAGCCATAAAAAATAATGAAATGTTGCCATTTGCTGCAACATGGATGAACTTGGAGGGCATTATGCTAAGTGAAATAAGTCAAACAGAGAAAGACAAATACTGTGTGATATCACTTATATGTGGAATCTAAAAAGTACAACCAACTAGTGAATAAAACAAAAAAGAAGCAGACTCACCAATACAGAGAATAAACTAGTGGTTACCAGTGGGGATAGGGAAGGGGGAGGGGCAATACAAGGATGGGGAAAAAAATGGTTATTATAGGATTATATGAAATCATGTGTGTGAAAATATTGAAAATTGTAAAGCACTACAGAATTTAAGGAATACTTTATTCAATTAAAAAAATGTTTAAAGAACAAAAATCTAAAAAAAGTGACTCTTCCTAAAGAAGAGATTTAAATCGTGAGAGAAATTCTACATAAAGAAGATGCTCTGTTGCTGACTTTGAAGATGGAGGGACCATGTGACAGGGAATATGGACAGTCTCCAGGAGCAGATAAGGGCCCCCAGCTGCCAGCCAGGAAGTGAATGGATGTCTCAATCCTAGAACCAAAAGGAACTAAATTTGGCCAACAATTTGAATGAGCTTGGAGGAGAATGAGTATCTTAAAGGAAATGAAGCTCAGCCAACAACTTGATTTCAGCCTTATAAGACACTCAGCAGACAACCCACCTGTGCTCTGCCTGACTTCTGACTTACAGAACTGTGACCTAGTGAATGGATGCTGTTTTAAGCCACAAAATTTGTGGTAATTTGTTACACAGCAGTAGAGAAAAAATACAAGTAGGAATTTCATGCTCACCTAAGATTTCATTATTTTATTGAATTTAAGAAAAGAAGGAAATAATAAAGACAATAGCACGATGAAATAGAAAAATATAGACTAGAGATAACCATCAAAGACAAAAATTGGATCTCTGAAAAATTCTCAAAATTGATAAATCCCTCAGGAGAACTACAATTACATAATGGTGCACCTTGAAACCTGGGGCTTTTCAAACTGCTGACCAATTTGCTTCTGCCTTCTCTCTAACAAAATATTGATATCTTATTGCCCATTTGTGGACTCATATATTTTGTTGTTTTAATTTTCAATTTTATTTTTTAAATTTTATTATTATTGTTATTACTTTCTTTTTGGCCAGCCCATGCAGCTTGTGGGATTTTAGTCCCCCAACCATGGATTGAACCTGGGCCCACAGCAGTGACAGTGCACTATAGAATCCTACCACTAGACCACAAGGGAATTCCCTAATTTTCAATTTTAGATTACTAAGATGTTTAAAGCTTATCCCAAATTTGTAAATCTCCTTTGTTGAAACATAGCATATTTGTAATAGTGGATAATTTTGCATAAAGATACATTGTTATTTTTGCTAGAGATATTTAAATATTAAGAGAATCAACCCTCTGATATATTAAATTATCTTCTGACATTTCAATTTTCTTCTTAGGATTATATATGACTTTTTTTACTTACAGATATTATTTTTTAATCTAAAATATTTACTTATCGAAGATTTATTTATTTTTAAATTTAGGATAAGCTTAACAGAAAATATTATCCAATAAAGTGAAATTTACAATCCAGAATGTGGATTTGAGATGTTGGGTTACATAATAAGCCTGAGAAGTCCAGATGCAATATTAAGTTATGATCAATCTCCTAAGGGATTCAGCAATTTTAGAATTTTTAATAATATTTTCATAGAAAGTGCTCCTGGCTTTGATGATCTTCTCTACTTTGTGTTTGTTTCTATTTTATCCACTTATGTTATCACTATTATTTCTTTCCTTCTATTCCTTTTGAGGTTTCTTTCCTGATACTTTTCTAATTTTCTAAAAAGATACTTCATGCCTATATTTTTATCTTTCTTCATTTCTAATATATGTAAGTACAGCTATTAATTTACCTATAATTTCTGATTTAGCTGGATTTCAAGTCTTGAATTATGATATTAGTATTATTATTCCATTAAAATATATTCTAATTATATTGTAATTTACTTGTTGGCCCATGGGTTTTCTAGAAGTATGTTTCTAAATTTCCTATATACAGAAATTTTCTAGTTATGTTTATGTGTTTAATATCAACACATATGCAATATTAATAGCATCCTGATAAGAAAATTTATTCTGTATAATTTTATTTTTGAGATTTATTTTGACTTGTTTTATAGTTTAATGTATTATCTATTTGTATAAATGTGTCATGCACACTTTAAAATGATTCATGTTTTTCAGTTGCTGGTTGGAGTGTTCTAAAGAGTTGTTCCATTTTTGCATATGCTAAATATCAGGTAGCTCTAGGGCTCCAGGTGAGTATGTTCAAAATGCTGTTGGATATAAGTATCTGTGGCTCAAGAAGGGGTTATTATCCTCTAGAAGGTAATTTATGCAAGAGAATAATATGCTTGGGGATAAAATAGGATGTCTTATGCAATAACTGCTCTACCTCAAATTGAAGGAATAAGCATAGAAAATGGAGTCCATAAAGGAGACTTACAAAAACTGATGAGCTTCTTCATTTACTCATTTATTTTTATTAAATTTCCCCATGAAAATTTTATAGCATTTTTCCTTGTATTCAAGACTATATTATTTATTAAACTAATTCTGAAAGGCTTTACATATTTTATTGTTATTATAAGTAGAGTCTTTTAAATTTTATTTTTAAGCTGATTATTTCTGATACCCAGGCAACTCCTTCTCCATATTACTGAATTTTTCTATTTGTTGTATTAAATTTTTGTGTTAAATTCCAGTAAGTAGGACTTCCCTGGTCACTCAGTGGTTGAGAGTCTACCTGCTGATGCAGGGGACACGGGTTCGTGCCCCAGTCAGGGAAGATCCCACATGCTGCGGAGCAGCTGGGCCCATGAGCCATGGCCGCTGAGCCTGCGTGTCCGGAGCCTGTGCTCCGCAACAGGAGAGGCCACAGCAGGGAGAGGCCCGCGTACCGCAAAAAAAAAGAAAAAGAATTCCAGTAAGTATTTCTTTTTTTCTCTTTAAGTATAGTACTATGTGTGAAAAAACATTATTTCATGGCTTAAAATTGTTTGTATATTAGAATAGTAAAAATTATAGCAAAAATTTTTATCCTGTGGCTAGATGTAGTATGAAGACTCCTTGTCTTTATTTTTTCTAAGTACAACTCTGACTTTGTTTGAAGCTGCATGGTCTTCATCTGGAATTAATTTTAAATTTTAACTTGCTTACCTAACATGTTAAAAAAATGACTGTGTTGTTAAATATTTTGGTAAATATTACTCATCCCTGTTTTCCAGGGCCAACTTTTTCAGTTATTATAATCAAATTAATGAGAATTTTGTGTAGAGATTTAGACACACCTACACACATAGCTGAATTAGCTGGAAATGATGAACTGTTATTTTGATTTTATGCCTATAGATTAATGTCTTACATCAGAAATGGTTACCTTATGCCTTAAAGCTCCATAGAAAATTCAGGTCATAATTTTTAGGTGACTTAAATATGGTTGAGGATTTTTCACAAAAAAGGTTTATAAAGTAAGAATAAGGACTATGAAAACTATTACATACCTATTTATAAACTACATCAAAGAAGCCTTTTGTAATGGATACTTTGCTAAGATTATAGAATCATGGACATCTTTAGAATTTTACTTTATGAAAATATATTTACATGTATTTTAATCTAGTATTATTAAATAATTAGAGCAGAACGTATTTGTTGAATAAATGAATGAGTAATTTTATAAGCATTAACCATTTTATATTCGAGCAATTTTAGATGACACTCTAAGTGCCTTTGTGAAAATAAAAGGAAAAGATTTGTATAGTTAGTCATTTTAAGCTATTATTATATTTTAGTGTTGGCCTGTCATGAAGTTTTAAATGAGCTGTAATTAATGTTTTCTCTTATTCTTTTAAATTTCTATTGTAGTTTAAACAGTTACGTGGCACAAGTTCCTCAGCTTGGTAGGCACTTGTTCAAATAAGCAATCATCTTAAACTGTGGCTTTTCAATAGTTTTTTTGGGGAATTACTTTTTGAAACTTTGGAAACATAGAATACTAATAATGTGGATACGGTTATGAGACTCGGCGTATTGGAAAATCTGTTAGAAAGTCTTTGGAAAGTCCTCAGCTGCACAAATAAAATAATTTATTGGCTGACAGGCATTTATGTGAAAAATGTTTCTTTTCTCTTTTAATTTGTGAATAAGAAAGGCAACACAAAATTTTGTTAATAGCGTGTATAATTTTCCCAGCATAGACAAAAGTCTATACATTGCATTGCTTGTGAATATCTACAAATTAATTCTAAATCCTAAAATCATGTATATAATTGTAAAAGAAAAGAGAAAAGCAAATAAGCATTTAGTCAAATCCTAACTACAATTTTTTTCTTTAAAGTATTTAGACCGTTCAGTCATTTTAATTAAGTGATGAATATCATTTAGAAATAATTTTTATAAGCATCCATATTTATTGGTATTATATTTCTGGTTGCACTAAAATTCAATAATACTATTGGAGTTCAACTCCAGAAAATATTGTAACATTCTATAAATATCTTTTCAAATAATATCATAAATAAGTCCCATGTTGAACAATGCACTTAATCCCATAGTATATTATTTTTCTAAAACAAACCAAAAAAACTTCTCTAATAATATATATTTACTTCATAGTATGAGTAGAAAATTAAGTAATGTTTGTAAAATATAGTAATTTAAAAATTTTAGAGTGTCAGTAAATAAAGCTTAATTCCCTCTACCACAGGGGAAGAAGTGGCTTTCCATGAAATACTGAAATAAAGATTCCCTGTCTATGAGTAGATAAAATGAAAGAAACATAATTACTCCAATTAATGTTTCATATAGCTTACTTTGTGAGAAAGAAGGAAGGATACATTTGTATTATAAAACATACCTAAATGAACATTAAAAAAGAAATAATTGTTATCTTAACTGCTAGTTTGCATCAGGCATGTAAGAGCTAGGAACTTCTTACCAGAGCCTAAACTATTAGGTATTTTTTAGAATCTAAATGATCTGGGAGAAGGGAAAGATCCAACTCTAGCCCACTCTTGCCATCCTGTCCGTCTAAGATAGACAAAAAACAAAACCAAAAAACCCTGTGAATCACTTGTGAAGCTCATACTCTAGAGTCAAACGCTTATTAAGATTGAGACCTGGGGCTTCCCTGGTGGTGCAGTAGTTGAGAGTCCGCCTGCTGATGCAGGGGACAGGGGTTCGTACCCTGGTCCAGGAGGATCCCACATGCCACGGAGCGGCTGGGCCCGTGGGCCATGGCCGCTGAGCCTGCGCGTCCGGAGCCTGTGCTCCGCAACGGGAGAGGCCGCAACAGTGAGAGGCCCACGTACCGCAAAAAAAAAAAAAAAAAAAATGACTGAGACCTAATCATAGATCTATAAAATATTTCCCCTAGGTGTGGAGCTTCAAGATGACGAAGAGTAAGAGGCGGAGATCACCTTCCTCTCCACAAATACATCAGAAATACATCTACATGTGGAACAACTCCGACAGAACACCTACTGAATGCTGGCAGAAGACCTCAGATCTCCCAAAAGGCAAGAAATTCCCCACGTACCTGGGTAGGGTAAAAGAAAAAAGAAAAAACAGAGACAAAAGAATAGGGACGGGACCTGCACCTGTGTTCAAAGTAAATTACCTGGCCAGACCTCACTTTAAAGCAAGTGCTGTTTGTCATTGCCAGACAATGTCTTAAATAGAGTCTGTTTGATTTTCTATGTTCCCTATTTTTGGCTCATTGCATTTCCATAAAATATTAGAAGAAATATGTCACTCTTCCACGTCACCACCCCCTGCCAAATACACTGGAGTTTGATTGATATTGCATTGAATCAAAAGACTTATTTGAGGAGAAATGACAATTGTACAAAGTTTAGACTTCCAATCAAGATACATGGCATATACTGCCATTTCTCTAGGTATTTTACAATGATTCATACATTTCTGTGTAGAGGTCTTACACATCTTTTAGTTGATTTATTTCTAAGTACTTATTTCTGTAATTATTGAACAGTCATCTTTAAAAATAGCATTTTCTAAATATCTGTTGCTAATATATAGAAATAAAATTGATTTTTTGTTGATTGAAGTTGTGTTGAACAATCTTGCTAAATTCGCTTATTAATTCAAACTTTATGACTGCACATTATAGATTTGCTTTACATATAATCATATAATCATTAGATCTTCAAATACTCCTCTTTTTTTTTTTTTTTTTTTTTTGCGGTACACGGGCCTCTCACTGTCATGGCCTCTCCAGTTGCGGAGCACACGCTCCGGACGCGCAGGCTCAGCGGCCATGGCTCACGGGCCCAGCCGCTCCGCAACACGTGGGATCTTCCCCGACCGGGGCACGAACCTGTGTCCCCTGCATAGGCAGGCAGACTCTCAACCACTGCACCACCAGGGAAGCCCCCTCTTTAATCTTTTTACCTAAGTTTTTTCTCAATTTATCTTGCCCTGAAAAGAATGGGAAATGGTATTTCTCCTATGAATTAGGACTCCAGCTTAAACAAGAGATGGCACAAGCAATGAGAAGAGATTTGATCTGCAACTTATAGTTCTGCTAAGCTCAGGGCAACTGGATGGTACTGGGGAAGTCATTTTAGCTTTATGCTTACTTTCTTCATCCATAAAATAATTTTACATAAAGAGATTTCTCAATTATGACATTCTACACTTTTGACCTATGACTTGTCAAAAGATTTTAAATTTTACTTCTATAAAATATCTTAATGTCTTAATAGTAAAATAAAGTCTAACTTTGAAAGAGCTGTATTTCCTGAAGTCATTAAGATAAAAAAAAAAACTAAAAAGAACATGTTAATTTACATTTTCCTGAAAGATTGTTTTTCAGGATTGTCAAACCTATCCACATAGGTCATGCAAAATATTTTCATATTGAAAATATTTCAATGGATAATATATATTTTTCCTATTCTTGGTAACGTTAATCTCTCATGAGCAAACTTTACACACACACACACACACACACACACACACAAACACACACACAAATATATATATATATATATATATATTTTAAAGTTGTGAATCCATGGAGACAGGCTTTAGAGTTAAGTGCTGTTTCTTTAAAATATTGAAGCCTAAGTGGACAGCACTTACTGAGAATAAGACTGACATCACCACCCCATTCCACACACCATATGTCACTGAATAGCCTCCACTCTCTGCCAAAATGTAATTCAAATCAGTGACCTAGAAATAAAAGACTACATATCCCATTACCAATCAATCCCCTGAGCCAGTCGGTCTCTACTCAGTAATATTTTAATAAATCATTTTCATTTATATTGATGAGCTGTTAATGCAAATTGTAAATAAAAGGACAGTTGACTTTTATTAGCAAAGACATGGATATATAATATGTGACACCAAAAGTGCCATGCTCTATGCCCAGTATGATGCAATATAACTCATTCACCAGAGGAAAAGATGAAATACTAGTAATTTTACAGAACTTCATGAATTCATATTTTTATATCACACTTAATGTTTCTTTTTATGGTTTCTAAACTATTGGCTAGGGCAGATAAAATTTATAGAATTGGGGTTTCGTTCTATGTAATTTTTAAAAATTTATCTTAATTAATAAGAGATAGTTCTAATGATGGAGAGAATTTAACAATTCCTAGTCACTCTTTTAAAAGGCAGCAGATTCAACCTTGTTTGGTTTAAGTTCACATCTCTAATTGTGAATCTATACACATGGGATGATTCTATCTGACCCTGTTCTTTATTGCTTTTCTTATGCTGATGGTATCATTCATATTATTGTGACACCAATTAACAACCAATATTTTAGAGTTTTTGAGGTTCTAAATTGCTATCATTAATTATCTCTTTAAGTTTCCTCCATACACTGTAATTCATATGCACAGTGATGAAATCATTCACCGTACACCATTTTAGTTACTTTAGGCATTGTAAAAAGTGCTGAGAGTATGAAAATAAAGACAAAAATGCCCAGTGCCTAATGAATAAGTTAACAAGGGTTATTTCTTTTTTAAAGTATTATTATTATTCTCAGTTCCTTAATTCTATTAAGACTCAAAAACTAATCCTCTTTAAATGTGGAGAAAATAAAATACGAATTTCAGAAATCTGTTCTACTTGAGTCAAACTCTGATGATTGAAGGGAGGCAAAACACTAGAGTAAGATTTCTCAAAATAGGTCCCCTCTAGAGTTTGGTACAATATTAATACGGGTTTTAATCAAAATATTTCCTTGATGAGAAAAGTTTTATAATGTTCCAGACTATACTTATAAACTTATAAAAGTTTCACAGTAAGCATTAAACTTCTCAGAAAAACTGCAATAAGTAATTTGACTTCATTATTTCTAAATTTTCTCAAATGCAAAATATTTTTTTTATGGAAAACTGATAGTAATATAACATGGGTACAGTTCTTCTATAGAATAATAGGAGCATTGAGCTAGACATAATGGAAATGGTTTCTGGACCTCTTCTGATCATTGACTTTTAGAGAGATCATTTTATCTACCTCAATGTCTATATTAAAAATAAAATACTAATGTCCACACAAGCTATATTATCCTATGGCACTTGCTGAAATGTGACTTATCAGGTAACAGCCGGACTTACGAATTAAAAATTTGCATGTTAACAAGAGTCCCGAGTGATTTGTAAACATATTAAACTTTGAAGCACTAAGGTAGATTGGTAGTTCTCAAAGTATGGTCCCTAGACTAGTAGCACCAGTATTACCTGGAAACTTGTTAGAAATGCAAATTGTTAGGCCCTTGCCCAGGCCTACAGAGTCCAAAACTGTAGAGGCTGAACCTAGTGACCTGTGCTTTAAGAAATCTTTCTAGAAAATTCTGATGCAAGTTAAAGTTTGAGTATTCCTGTTCAATAATTGGCCTATGTCAAGATATCTGGAGGTTCTTTTTTAAAAAATATTATTATCTAGGTCTTGTGCTCAAACCAAGTAAATAAGAATTTGAATAAGAGGATGAAAAAAGTGTTGAGCATAAGAACGCTTCATAACCTTCCAAAGTGAGAGTCATTTGCTGCCAATATTGAGAATCACTGATTTTCACAATAACTCCTTCTGTGCTGTGAAGTTATTTTCCACAATAACTCCATAAAACTAAAGACTCAGATATCTAAGGATGAGGGCAGTGAGGTCACAACAGACACATCTAACATGTTAGCAGAGTAACTCACAATGCCCCCAATAAAGAAATGGAATTAACTGTGCTCTTTTGCCATAGCAAAACAGTCTCTTGGAATTAAGTCCCACTGGTGTATTGGAAGGGCTGGGAGGGGGAACCCTCACACCAATAGGCTGAGAGCACCTTTTAAATAAGCAGCCCTTTCTTCTCAACACACCCCCACCACTCCCTTTGCTATTCTCAAGCCTCACAGCTAGCACTGGTGTACTTCTACTATTATAAAACTTAAATATCAAGAGCTGCTTCTTAAGCTATTTAAAACTCATACTTTCTATGGTCTCCTCTGTCTCAAGTTCTTTGTGAAAATACAGGTGATATTGCTCTGTGTATTATACAAACTCAAGACTATTTTAGTTCCAAAAAGGAAAAGCATACATAATATGGGAGGAAATATCCTCATAAAATTTTCTTGAAAATAGGAAAATTACCAGTTTTGTTTGTGTGGGGGCACAGCTAACACTGAATTTATATGGTGTGGCAACATACAAATCTTAGAAATATCTTTGAGAAACTTTGTTTTCTATTACTGATTTATGGCCATCAAGATACCGTGCATCTGACTGCCTCACCTCCTTTCAGATAGGCCTCACCGTGCTGGTCCCTCTCTTCTCTTTTCCCTCTTTATCTTCTCTTTACCCTGACTGTCTCAAGATATCTAATTTTACATGTTTGTGTTGAGCATACAACACCTCTTCCTGAAAGTTAGAAACCAAACCCACCAAGGTGATCAGAAGATTAAAGTGACTTCACTCTAGCATGAGCTACACTGCTTAGAAAGTCACTGTATTTATATAAGGTGACCAGATGTAGAGATTTGTATGAGACAGTTCCAGTACACACTTGTGCAGCCATTCTTCCCAGATGGATGTTTTCTGTTTCTTTTAAAAAATTCTAACAGATTATTATTAATAATGTATTAAAACATGCAAGTTTTGCTTTACTGGGACTTTACTTAGAGCTTCTAGGTTCTGCCTTGCTATCACCTAGTCATATGTAAGACACATGTGTGGTGAATGGACTTCTCAATTTAGCTCTCAGCTAAATCTCAACGACAATCACTCCTTTGACAACTCTTTCAATACACTAAGTAATTGCACCTCCTTTTCAAGGATGGCATTCAGGTGCCTACTGATAAAAAGAACTGCACTCAGAATGTAACTGTCAAGGGACTTCCAACTACTTACTGTTTTCAGTGGTGGCAGGTAAAAATATTCCGTGATGCTGCCTCTGCCAGCCACTTGATATGCGAGCCGTGGTATCACAGTCCATGTTGTAACTAGCAGACAACCATCAGGCCACCAGTTTGGGGGTCAGTGGAAAAGTGGAAAGTTATAGATGGGGTATATTAGAAAAACATATCCAGAGGACAGAGACTGAGTAGATCTGTGGTAGAGTGTGAGAGCTCTCTGAATGCACTTGCTATAGTAGAGTTGTCATTGCTTGGTATAAATCTGTATTTGATGTATTTCACCCTTCAGTAGCAGTTTTTTATGTTAAATACCATCTCTTGATTTTCAGCACATAAGATCAACATATAGACAAAATACAGGAGAAAATTTCAATTACAGAAACGAAAGTAAACATTTTCAAGTTTGACGTTTTCAAATGCACATTGTCAAGTGAAAGTACTCTAGACAGAAGCTGGTTGCTTCCAGTTTTGTGGCAGTTATGAATAAAGCTGTGATGACTATTTCTGTGCAGACGTGTGTGTGTGTGGATATCAGCATTTAAATCAGTTGGGCAAATACTTAAGAGTATAATTGCTGGATAGTATAGGAAGACTATATTTAACTTTGTTAACAAACTGCCAAATTGCCTTCTAAAGTGTACCATTGTCTCAAAAGATTCTTACTGTATTATAAACATATGAGATAATCTCATCAAAGAGCATGAGGGAAAAGGCACTGGCTTAGGCAACTTTGAAAATGAGTGAAGTCTGTAAAACTAAAGGCAAAGAGAACTGCATATAAGCCCTGAACTCAATAAGTAATCTTTTCCACAGGGGCACAGGTTAACAATTATGAAAGCATATCCTTGTTAACTCAATGTATTCAAGAAAAAAATGAACTTGAGTTTGTTATGGTTGCACATAATTCATTGTTGCATCGAAAAAAGCTGCGACATTCTATCAATTGAAATAGAGACCATGGTTGACACATTTAAAAGATTATGTGTATGTGTGTGTGTGTGTTTCCTTTTTGTGTATAAACATGAGAAATTACCTTTCTTATAATTATGCTGATAGTAAATATTAAAAATCTCTTATTATGGCACTCCTGATTAGGATGATAAATAATAAGATAACTCATTAAAATAGCAGAATGTTGTTACAAATGTTGGTTTACTATGTTTTATTTTTGTGTTCCTTTTTTAATTATTGATTGTCAGGCTCAGAGCTTGTTTGTATTCAACTCTTTCTCCCTGTGGGTTAAAATCCAAATATTTAAACATGTCAGACTTTAACCTAAACTGTACTAGTGATTTGTCTGGTCATACCTCCTGCCATTTCAACTAAAATAAATTAACAGCTGTCTATAAAATTGATATTTGACTGACTGATGATGCCACTCCCTTAAATTTTTCATAAGGCTTCCATCAACTCCTTCATACTCAACACAATCCTCACGTCAAATCTCTCTCACAGAAACTATGACCCAATTAGAGGAATAGTTTACTCAAGAAGATTAAGCATCATATAGACATGGTAAGATGAATAAAGATTAAGAAAGAGCATGTGGTAACACAGTGATGTACAAATAGCATGTGGTCAGTAAATGCTCATAGGGTGAATGAAGCGCTGAATTTGAAGCACTAAACAGAAATTGAGGAAGTATTAGCCTAAATAATAGGGATGCCAGTGTGTTTCAAGACATATAATAGCATTCAACAGCAAATGTGTTCCATGAAGACACATTTTGATTTTGATCTACATAAAATCACTCTACAGCACTATATATGGCATTTTAAAATAATATTTATTATCTTTTCTTATGATTATTTACTGGCTTTACTTTCTTGTCACTTTTCTGGTTAACAGAAGCATAAAATATAGCATTTCTACTGATCCTTGGAGGTTCACTTCTTTTTTACACTGCATTATTAACCAGGCTCTTAAGGTACACTATGAAAATACTCATATTTCAAGTATTCCTAATGGAGTTATCATAAGCAGAGTAGTTTCCCTCTTGAGGACTATAACACTATTTGATTTAATTAAATGGATCAAATTAAAGCAAATGGTGGTAGAACTCCCAGAGTAATGTATATTCCAGTTATGGAAACTGCCATCAGAGTGCAATAATGTTTGCACACTACATTTGAAATATTTTCAGATCTCAGTTTGTAATAGAGTATTCAGTTCTGCCAAATAAAATAAATGCTGACAATTTGAGAAGTTTTAGCTAACTTAAAATGTATTTCCTTAAGGCTAAACAAATTAATTTATAATTATTTACTTCCCTGAGTTATGATTATATTATATAGATGAACACTTAAATGCACAGATGCATTTAAAAGTTGAGAAAAGTTTCAAAATGTTGAAGATGATGTGTTTTCTTCTATTTCAAATATACTGTGAAGGTACATCTCTGCTTGAGAGCTAAGAACTAATTAAATATGATGGGAGGGAATATGTAGATCTTGCTGTATAATGTATCAAGTGATGATAAAATAATTGATAGGCTTCAGAAATACTAAACATGTCAAGACTTTGAAGCTCTTCTTTTAATCTCTCCCCAAGTTTTAAAAATCTAAACTCATGCAGATGTTGTTATCCTGCTTAATGTTTATTTTCATTTTTACTTTGAATAGGCTTGAATATTTAAGAAAACTCACATGACCTATCCAGCTGTGAAGTAACTCTTTCTTCTATAATAGATATCTAAATAAGCTGCAGTATTAAGTTGTCCATAAATGTCAACCATTTATATTATACTGGATCTCTCTGTTATATAGTCTTATACTCATATTGTAAAGAGTATTGAGTATATAAATTATAAGCAGCATACATATAATATCTAATATTCTCATGAATTGTGGGAAAATTGTACTAGACCTCAGATACAAAGACTTTTTTTTTTTTTTAAGATTAGCTTCAACCACTAACTGACTGTATGGTTTAGAAAAAGTCATTAAATTTTCCATCCCCAACTGTCTTCATATATTGAATGATGGGGAAAGAGCAGGGAGGATGCATGGAAAAACTGACAAAAGTGAGGACGGTGACCACCAGGCATCCTAGAAAATGCCAGGGAGAAATAAAAATAACTACTAGACTAAATATCTACATTTTGACATAGTAATATAATGAATATCTATATTGATGGAGCTGTAGTTGTAAAGTTTTTAGATTATTTATAAAACATTTATATTTATTTTCTACTGTTCTCATGTCTGTGATATAACCAAAGTAGAAATGTTCTCTTCATTTTATAAAGGAGACCAGATGTCAGTTTAGGAAACATAACTATATGTATTTTGTTTTGTTTTGTTTTTAACCTGCTTGGATTGTAGAGCAAATGCATCTTTAACACAATCTGGAAGATTTTCTTTTATACTCTTAACACGTTTGACAATATTGTTTTCTTATCCTTCCTTTAATTAAACATGCATATCCTCTGAGATTTTTCTATGTAACTTTTCTTCTCCTACAGTGATGGTTTCTTTGATTTTCCATCCAAGTACAAACCTCCTTCCCTTTAGAGTTTCACACTATCTGAATATTCCAGCATCTACCACTCTTTCTAGAAACTATCTACATTTTTTTTTTAATTTTCAGCATTCAAGGACATTTACAAACAGCATAGTATATATCACAAACTGCCTTAATTTTAACCCCCAGTTTTATTCTTTTTGTTTCCTTAATTTCTCTTTCAGATTGTTCATCATTAGTGTATAGGAATGCAAGAGATTTCTGTGCATTAATTTTGTATCATGCAACTTTACAAAATTCATTGATTAGCTCTAATAGTGTTCTGGTGGCATCCTTAGGATTTTCTATGTATAATATCATGTCATCTGCAAACAGTGACAGTTTTACTTCTTCTTTTCCAATTTGGATTCCTTTTATTTCTTTTTCTTCTCTGATTGCCATTGCTAGGACTTCCAAAACTATGTTGAATAACAGTGGCGAGAGTTGACATCCTTATCTTGTTCCTGATCTTAGAGGAAATGCTTTCAGTTTTTCACCATTGAGCACAATGTTGGCTGTGGGTTTGTCTTATATGGCCTTTATTATGTTGAGGTAGGTTCCCTCTACACCCACTTTATGGAGATTTTTTATCATAAATGGGTGCTGAATTTTGTCAAAAGCTTTTTCTGCATCTATTGAGAAGATCATATGGTTTTTATTCTTCATTTTGTTAATATTGTGTATCACATTGATTGATTTGCCTATATTGAAGAATCCTTGCATCCCTTGTATAAATCTCACTTGATCATGGTGTATGATCTTTTTAGTGTGTTACTGGATTGTGTTTGCTAGTATTTTGTTGAGGACTTTTGCCTCTATATTCACCAGTGATATTGGTCTGTAATTTTCTTTTTTTGTAATATATTTTTCTAGTTTTGGTGTCAGGGTGATTGTGGCCTTATAGAATGAGTTTAGGAGAGTTCCTTGCTCTGTAATTTTTTGGAAGAGTTTGAGAAGGATGTTTGTTAGTTCTTCTCTAAATGTTTGATAGATTTCACCTATGTAGCAATCTGGTCCTGGACTTTTGTTTGTTGGAAGATTTTTAATCACAGTTTCAATTCCATTACTTGCGATTGGTCTGTTCATATTTTCTATTTCTTCCTGGTTCAGTCTTGGAAGATTATACCTTTGTAAGAATTTGTCCATTTCTTCCTGGTTGTCCATTTTATTGACAATGAGTTTCTTGTAGTAGTCTCTTAGGATACTTTGTATTTCTGCGGTGTCTGTTGTAACTTGTTTTTCATTTCTAATTTTGATTTGAGTTCTCTCCCTCTTTTTCTTGATGAGGCTGGCTAAAGGTTTATCAGTTTTGTTTACCTTCTCAAAGAATTAGCTTTTAGTTTTATTGATCTTTGCTATTGTTTTCTTTGTTTCTATTTCATTCATTTCTGCTCTGATATTTATGATTTCTTTCCTTCTACTAACTTTGATTTTTTGTTTGTTCTTCTTTCTCTAGTTCCTTTAGGTGTAAGGTTAGATTGTTTATTTGAGATTTTTCTTGCTTCTTGAGGTAGGTTTGTATTGCTATAAACTTCCCTCTGAGAACTGCTTTTGCTGCATCGCATAGGTTTTGGATCATAGTGTTTTTGTTGTAATTTGTCTATAGGTATTTTTTGATTTCCTCTTTGATTTCGTCAGTGATCTCTTGGTTATTTAGTAATGTATTGTTTAGCCTCCATTTGTTTGTGTTTTTTAAAGTTTTTTTTCCCTGTAATTGATTTCTAATCTCATAGTGTTGTGGTCAGAAAAGGTGCTTGATATGATTTCAATTTTCTTAATTTTACTGAGGCTTGATTTGTTACCCAAGATGTGACCTATGTTAGAGAATGTTCTGTTCACGCTTGAGAAGAAAGTGTAATCTGCTGTTTTTGCATTGAATGTCCTATAAATATCAGTTAAATTCATCTGGTCTTTATGTCATTTAAAGCTTGTGTTTCCTTATTAATTTTCTATTTGGATGATCTGTCCATTGGTGTAAGTGAGGTGATAAATCCTCCAGTATTGTGTTACTGTCAATTTCCTCTTTTATAGCTATTTGCAGTTGCCTTATGTATTGATGTGCTCCTATATTGGGTGAATATATATTTATAACTGTTATATCTTCTTCTTGGATTGATCCCTTGATCATTATTTTTTCTGATATAAGTATTGTTACTCCAACTTTCTTTTGATTTCCATTTGCATGGAATATCTTTTTCCATCCCCTCACATTCAGTCTGTATGTGTCCCTAGGTCTGAAGTGGGTCTCTTGTAGACAGCATATATATGGGTCTTTTTTTTTGTATCCATTCAAGGAGCCTGTGTCTTTTGGTTGGAACATCTAATCCATTCACATTTAAGGTAATTATCAATGTGTATATTCCTATTACCATTTTCTTAATTGTTATGGGTTTGTTTTTGTAGGTCCTTTTCTTCTCTTGTGTTTCCCACTTAGAGAAGTTCCTTTAGCATTTGTTGTAGAGCTGGTTTTGTGGTGCTGAATTCTCTTAGCTTTGCTTTTCTGTAAA
Source organism: Lagenorhynchus albirostris (assembly GCF_949774975.1). NCBI lineage: Eukaryota > Metazoa > Chordata > Mammalia > Artiodactyla > Delphinidae > Lagenorhynchus > Lagenorhynchus albirostris. The sequence continues at coordinate 120,788,235 of NC_083099.1, forward strand.
GCTTTTATATCTCTGTCAAATCTGAATGATATCCTTTCTGGATAGAGTAATCTTGCTTGTAGGTTCTTCCCTTTAATCACTTTAAATATATCATGCCATTCCCTTTAGGCTTGTAGAGTTTCTGCTTAAAAATCAGCTGTTTACCTCATGGGAGTTCCCTTGTATGTTATTTGTCATTTTTCTCTTGCTCCTTTCAATAATTTTTCTTTGTCTTCAATTTTTGTCAGTTTGATTACTACATGTCTCAGCATGTTTTTCCTTGGGTTTATCCTGCCTGGGACTCTCAGTGTTTCCTGGACTTGGGTGAGTATTTCCTTTTCCATTTTAGGGAAGTTTTCAACTATAATCCTCCTTCTGGGACCTCTATAATAAGAATGTTGTTACATTTAATGTTGTTCCAGAGGTCTCTTAGACTGTCTTCATTTCTTTTCATTCTTTTTTCTTTATTCTGTTCCATGACAGTGAATTCCACCATTATGTCTTCCAGGTCACTTATTCGTTCTTCCACCTCAGTTATTCTCTCTAGTGTATTTTTCATTTCAGTTATTGTATTGTTCATCTCTGTTTGTTTGTTCTTTAATTCTTCTAGGTTTTTTCTTCTTTAATTCTCTAGGCCTTTGTTAAACATTTCTTGCATCTTCTCGGTCTTTGCCTCCATTTTTTTTCCAAGATCTTGGATCATCTTCACTATCATTATTCTGAATTCTTTTTCTGGAAGGTTGCCTATCTCCACTTTATTTAGTTGTTTTTCTGGGGTTTCATCTTGTTCCTTCATCTTATACATAGCCCTCTGCCTTTTCATCTTGTCTATCTTTCTGTGAATGTGCTTTTTGTTCCACAGTCTATAGGATTGTAGTTTTTCTTGCTTCTGCTGTCTGCCCTCTGGTCGGTGAGGCTATCTAAGAGGATGGTGCCTACATGATTGTTTTTGATTTTTTTTTTCCTCAGGGTATATGCCCAGTAGTGGGATTGCTGGGTCATATGGTATTTCTATATTTAGTTTTTTAAGCAGCCTCCATATTGTTCTCCATAGTAACTGTGCCAATTTACATTCCCACCAACAGTGCAAGAGGGTTCCCATTTACTTATTACTAATGCAGTAAGTGAGTCAAAAAAAAAAATGAGAGAACAAATTTGACATAACACCTCATTATTTTAAAATATTTCTTATTTATTATAAGAGTGTAAATATTTACTTATTTACACTCATCCTCAGGGATTTTCAAAGCTGTCTGTACCCAGCTTGTTTCATCATCTTATTCCCAACTATTTTCCTTCTCACCTTCTCTACTGGACTGTAAATCTAAATTCTTAAATATACCATACTCTCACTTACCTCCTGATTTTTTCACATGTTTCCTGTGTATGAATTTTTTTATGATATGCTTTCTGTCAATCTTACAGTATCTAATAATCTTCATAGAAATCTTCCCTGGATGCTGGACTAACTTGGTTTAACCAGTATAGTTTCCCAGAGGATACTGTATATTACTTTCAGAACCCCTATCAGGCTATTTGGTGATGAAGTAGTATTTAATATCAGACTTCTTCCTGAAGTACTCTAATCTTTGTGAGGGTTGTGCATACAGTGTGTTTGAACAGTAATAATAAATTTTAATTGGAGATATTTCAGAGAGTGTGTTGATGAGATCATCCATATGGATATTAGAGTAAATCAGAAATGCAATTGTAAGACTGTAAGTCATAATAATAATATCATAATGATAATAATGTGTCAGTTAATCATCATAGCAATACTGTGAAATAGATGCAATAAATATCTATACACTACAGATAAGGCAACTGAAGGAAAAATAACTTCAGTAACTTGCTTATTATTACATAACTAGTCTTTAGCAGAACTGGGGGTTAAAATTAAGGCAGTTTGTGATATATACTATGCTGTTTGTAAATGTCCTTGAATGCTGAAAATTAAAAAAAAAATGTAGATAGTTTCTAGAAAGAGTGGTAGATGCTGGAATATTCAGATAGTGTGAAACTCTAAAGGGAAGGAGGTTTGTACTTGGATGGAAAATCAAAGAAACCGTCACTGTAGGAGAAGAAAAGTTACATAGAAAAATCTCAGAGGATATGCATGTTTAATTAAAGGAAGGATAAGAAAACAATATTGTCAAACGTGTTAAGAGTATAAAAGAAAATCTTCCAGATTGTGTTAAAGATGCATTTGCTCTACAATCCAAGCAGGTTAAAAACAAAACAAAACAAAATAACTCTGTGGAATGCCAAGTCAGGGGTCAGTATGCAAGACAGCTAGTGAGCCACTGAAAGAATACATCATAAGAGAAGAATAAGTGAGGAAAAACAATTCATCAAGCGATAATATCAAAGTGATGGCTTCATTTAAATACTTTTGGTACTGTTTAAAACAAGTATCTTTATTCATCAGGCAAGTTTAGTCATTACGGAGATTCAAGGACCTTAAATTCCTCTTTAAGGGCTATAGATAATATTCTGAGCCATATCCTTTGAGCTGTCTTATAGATACTAAAACTCCAACCAGATGGGAGAAGTTAACTACATGATGACCAGGCTGTAGCCATGACATAAGCTGCCACAATTCCAAGAGCTGGCCTCAAAGAAATGGAAGCAAACCGACCCTGAAACTGAAGATTAACTGTACTAAAACAATCAAGATGATGATGATCAGACCACTGCATGACCAATTTCAAGACGACTGTAAGAGCTGACTGTGCTGTTTCTACATGTATCCCCCTCCCTTCACCTATACACCCCTGAAACTCCCCTTTAAAAGCTTTTGCCCACTGATTGTCAGTGAGGGGGAGTCAGCCTTCAGATGGTAGTCCACCCTCCCCTTCCCCCCCCAGGTTGCCAGCCTCCAAAATAAAGCAAACTTTCCTTTATCAACCTTGCTTCTTTATTGGCTTTAAAATGGCAAACAACTGGACCCCCACTTTCAGTAAAAATAACACGTGTTTTGTTTTTCATCATAGCTTTATAATATATTTGAGACATGGTATGGCTAATCTCTGCCTACATATTATGTTTTAATAAATGTTCTTATTTTTGTGTTTTAAATATTTTAGAAGGGTTTTGAATGATTTTTTTACATTACAATAAAACTTGTATTAAATTATTGTTAATTATATGAAAGCTAAATGTACTTACCGATAGGTAAATGTGCCATCTTGGGAAAATCCTTGTAACATCACGTTTTTCACATTCCAAATCATAATATATTTCTTCATTTACTCATTTTCTTTTATATTAGTATGCAACCATTTTCCTTATTATGGCCATGGGTTTGGTCATTTTTAATTAAAGGGAATAAAAGTTAATAAAATAAAAGAAATAAAACTATTGAAGCAATTTATAAATTTGTTTTCATGAAATATGTATATATACATTTATCTTGGTTAGTGAAAGATATAGTGAATACTGTTTACATACATTTCTGTACTGCCATTCTACAAAATGCATTAATTCTAGTAAGTACCAATTTTCTCATTAGGAAACATGTATATGAACAAAACTATAATTGTTTCTTTTTCAGTTTAATACATTATTTTAAAATTATTTAAGTATAATGCTGATAGAATTAATCTTTGATTTAATTATGATTTTCATTGGCATGTTTTGTGTTAAAGAATAATATTGAAAGGAAATGTTTTTTATTTGTTTAGAATAGATATTTGGTCTCTTGATTAAATAATATATCTAATATATGCCTTTTGTCATCTATTGAAGTAATCATGTGTGTATAATTATTTTTCTTATGTAACGAGGTAAAATATATTAATAGATTTGATATCTTTTGCATCACCTTGATGAATTATTCTTTTACTGTACAGCTTTTTTCAAATACATTGTTATATTTTTATATTTAAACAATAAACTCTTTTTTGTTTTCTTTGTCAACTTTTCATATCAGAATGTCATGGATATTTTCCCTTAAACTATTAACAACTGAAATAAAAAATTTTCTGGGCTCAAGGAAACTAATATTTACCAATAATTTACTGTATGTAAGAACAATAGGTCTTTTAACATATTTATTTCATTTACTGACACCTTTTATACAAGAAGAAACTGAGCTTAAGAGAGTCTGCATAATCCCCACAGGTTTCATACACTAGTAAACCACAGGGTTCAGATTTATGCTAGTGTTTATGTGTTTTCATGAGCAATGTTCTTTAAATCATAGCATGTTCTTTCCAAACCCAAAGTATTTTTTACAAAATAGAAAAAAAAATAGAATTACCTTCTCAACACAGAAGTCCTAAGGGGAAACAAAGTCCAGGTCTTATAAAAATTCCTTCTTTACTTCCAAAGTCCTTGTGATGAATATTTCACACTCAGTAACAAAGCATGCAATCATTTGTCTTCTCTTCTAGGTTTTCCTATATTTCTGTGCTCATTTTTTTTTCTTTTTGGATGTTTTAAGATGTTTAAATAAAAGAGAAAGTTATCCAAAATGTCTTGAAGGACAATATAATTAATGACATCTTTAATGAGTTAAGTTTTTAGAACTGTGCATTCCAGCGACACCCTATTGAAACACCCAATTAAAAGATAATTAGGATAAATCATGGAGAGAAAGGAGATAACCTCACAGCTCCAAGTACAGACCATCGTGCTTCATGTAAAACTTTCAAGGTGACACTTCCAGCATCTCCAGAATAAAGGGAATTAAGTGCAAAGATGAGAATCATTTTAATATTAACACATTTATTTTAAAATGTAAAATTTTAAAATTGATGTGATGAGAAATGTATTTTATAAAATTATTTGTTAATAACATTTTCTCAAAATAAAGTAGAAGATATCTGTCAGTTGTTTTCACTGCCACTTTAAAATATTCATAGTTTATTCATTCATTCATTATCACACTCAGTTATTCCTTCATAGAATATTGATTGGTTGTCAACTGTGAATCATGGCAGGATCAAGGTTTCTGTTGACAATATAGATTTGGATTTGGTTCTGAAAATTTTTTTAAATATGTATTAAATTTTTCTCACATTTTCAAAACTTCAGTAGTAAGTGTTTACTGCAGAAACAAAATACCTAAATATAACTGCCTTGACAGACATAAATTATTTGGAATAGCATTAGATATAATTTTAAAAATCCTTAATTGCCTGAACTTCTAAATAAAACTCCAACATGTATCCCACTTGCTGAAATTATTACAAGAACATTTCTAAATCACTGAAAACAAGGAAATACATTTATCTTCATGTGGCAGGTGTTATTAGTACCTACAAATTTAAGATATATCTTATACTTGTTTATAAATAAATTATCAGGCAAATCAAGGGAAAAAGCATGCACATGAGTTTATCTACATGTGCATAAGCATATATGTGTATTTATATGGATGTATGTGTGAATAAGTTTGTTTTTGTGAGTGTTTGTATTCAATATATAATAATAGAGCTAAATTGAATTCTGAGATTCAAATCCTGACTCTTCCTTTTACTATCTTTGTGATTTTTACACAAGTTGCTTTCACTCTTTGGCCTCATTTCTCTTATATTAAAAAATAAAATAATACTGATTCCTTCTTGGAAGGGTTATTTTAAGGATTAAATGAATAAATATATGACAATAATTAGGAAAATGTCTAGTTTACAATGAGCACTTAATAAATATTGGCTATTATATCTTGTGTATTTCACTATAGTTGGACACACAATCTTGCCAAAGGGTGGCAGGGAAATGGAGAAGGAATACTTTCTTTAGATCTGAAATTCTGAAGCCTTTATTTAAGGTATTGAGAGAAAAATATGCCAAGACACCATGAGATGTTCTGCCTTAAATTATTGAATAAAACTCTCTTGTCCTAAATAGTATCTGTGTCTGAAGTTGATCATAATCAAAAGTTTAAAAATTGAGGATGTGACTGTGTATTACAAAACAGATTATATATACAATTACTGATTCTATATATGTAATATTATAAATACAAATTATTGGTAACTTGAATATCAGTGGCATTTGTATTTTTTAAACAGCATAAGCTCTCAGAATCTCCCAGAGACCTCTGCACATAGAAAACGGACATAGTTAACCATCTCAGCACCGGACTTACAAAAAATGATTGGGGTGCATGGGTATCAGAGTAAGTAATGCATTGGTCCTGATGGTTTACTTTTTGTAAATAAAAGATAGAAAATCAAACAGGGATGGCATTAGTGGGCTGATTTCCCCTCTTGTATTCCATGTCAGATGGATTTGTGGGACTCTATCTAGGTTGCTACTTGGGTGGTTCAACATTAAGTAAACTTTGTTATTAGTGTGAACTTTTGCCAAATAATTGAAAGCAGATTTCCATCTTCTCTTTTTCTCCAAAAACATGATCCAGTTCTTTATAACCCACCTATAATCCTCATCTTTCAAATAATGGACTTTCTCTTGCTTTCCATAAGGGCAAGCAATCATTGAGTTCAATCAGCTCATGATCAGGAACTAATGACCTTATTAAACACATGTACTGCCTGTTTGAGTTTTCAGAATAAGTTTTGCTACTACTTGTTTCTCCTCCTCACTTTTTGTGCTCTTTTCTATAGTTGAGCAATCTTTTCTTGTTACTGAACTTTTAAAATCACCTGTAGGTTGTTATAATCCTCAATCAACCAATTCTTCAATGAAATTCTACAGACAGAAACTTCTTTGTCTTTTATTAGCTATACTCACCTTCTTCCATTGTTATAGAATTTTTAGCTAGGCATACGGCATACATAATAATTATTTTCCCAACCTTCCTTGCATCCAAGAATAACCATATAACTATTCTCCAGCTGACAATATGTAAATGGTCTTCTGGTCATTGGGCAGCAAGATGAGATACATTCTTCCCACTCCTTTTCATCTCCTCCTCTTCTTGCTTACAGAAGAACAGGTATGAGAGCTCTCAACAAGGATGTTGAGGTTGAGTCATATCGCATTTAAATGTGTGACGTGTTTACTAGATGAAATGGGAAAAAAATAGCAAAGTTATTTTGCCTCTTCTAGGAGCTCATTGATCTTAGTCAAATAAGTTTTTTGAGCCAAGAAGAGAAGAACAAATATTAGTTTTATATCACGTCCTCTGCTTGTTATCTCTGCTAAAATGCTTTTTCTTTTCCAGGTATTTTCATAGTTATCTCCTTTACCTATTTTAAATTTTATTCCAAAACTATTTTATCTAGTATTCCTGATTCCCTTAATTTGCCCTATTCCCTCTGTCTCATTGTACTTATTATTCTCTAACATATTATATAATGCATTAATGTATCATGGTTAGTGTACCTACTCCACTAAGATGTGAGTTCCAAGAAGTAAGAGATCTTTATTTATTTTTTCACTGATATGTTCCACATCTCTAACACAGGGTATGAGACATATATTTCAATTAATATTTCCGAAGGAAAAATGGTCAATGCAGATAAAGAAAACTGCAGGTAAAGACTATGAGTTGGAAATATTCCACAAGGATATATATTTTAAATTGCAGAATAGCTGCAACTTAGAGTAAAATGAAAAGGTATCAAGATTTGAAGCTTGAGGTATTGGGAAAGACCAAGTTATGCAGAAACTTGTAGATCTTCTCAAGACCTGGGACTTTTAAATATCATTAGAAGCCAATGAAACAAAGATAAAGTTCAGAATATTAGCAAGAGAGTAACTAAAATGATAAGCCATGAGCTTTACTTCATAAAGAGGGAACAAAGACAAAGGATATGTATCCTTTGTTCATCTATCTACCGTATCTATCTATCTGGAATGTAAAGTTCAATTAAACAATGAAATCTTTGACCTTAGAAAGTTAAATGATTGGTGTCAAGGATATAAGTGTATAAATAGGGCAGAAGTAGAGGTTATTATCAGAGAATGAAATGTCTGAACAAATGACTTCAGTAACCGATAATTTCAAGTGATGATAATATCCAGGATATGGCTCTGTAATGGTAACATGGCTGAAGTGGAGTTGAAGAATCAGAATGAGGAAAATATCAATGGAATGAGAAAGTCAAGCAAGTAGGAGATGACTGTGTATGCTGAACAAACACTTTTTAAAAGGAATAGCTGACATAAAAAATAAAGACCCATTAGATTAAATAAATAGAAAAAGGGGAACATTATGCAAAGTCTTTGAGACTAATATGGAAGACAATACACAAAAGAGGCTTGAAAAGAGTAGCTTTGAAAGGAATACTGAAAATATAATGAAAGCTTGATAACAATTTCACTTTCTAAAGGAAATTACAGATCACGGAGGTCTATGAAACCAGACATCAACAAGCTATTAGAACAATATAATGAGATTCAAGGGGAACTTGTGAATCTTGCAGAAACACATTTAGGAAAAAATATCATGCAGACAAGAACAAGTAGAATTATCAAGAGAGGAAAGTAGTCAGTTGCAAGCAGAAGATAAATAGTTTTTATAAAAGCATCATGACATAGTCATCATTTCTACTTAGCGGAAGAAACCAAGGTCCCAATAGGAAAGGCAACATACCCTGGATTGAACAGCAAATAGTCACAGAGCCCTACTTCTCACTGAAGCACCCTTCTCAGGCTAAGTATCCTTTTTCAAACCTACTTAAGTGGCCATAAGCTTTAGTGTTAAAGAACACATCTTGATGTTCAGACTCCAGCCTTCATCAGCGACTTTCTCTGGGGATTATAGTGAGAATGCAATGATTTAAACTCCATAAAGCTATTAAACAGAGCTTCACCTAGCACTCAGTGATAAATTATAGCTGACACTATAATAATCATTCCCATTATTTTTACTGCTCTTATTCATGAGTTTCGGTACAAATTATTTCACTGTTTTGAAATCCAGTTTCATTGTCAATAAAATGAGAAAATAATGAGGGAATAAGGCTCACCTCAAAAAATCATAATAAAGATTAGATTGATAATGGATGGAAAAGTTCTGAAAAAGCACTTGACTTGGGCTGTTACAACTGTTCAGTAAAATCTTTTGAATCTCATGCAGCTGAACGTATGTTCCAGAAGAGCGTTACTGGATCCTTCATCAGCATAGTTTATACCTTTCCATTATCATTGTAAAATACATTTACAACACTTTAATACAGTCTTTTAGAGGCTGCCTGGCATTGCCATGACTTGTACTGATCTTAACTGTATCTATTTCCTAGTACAGTTTTCATGCCACATTTAGCAGCGACATTACATTGCAGCTTTATACTGAACCAGAGCTCAATTAAAACTACCAAGTCCTTTTTTATTTCCTCATGGACTTCTCAAATCTCTACTCTACCTGTTGCTTGCTTAGATAATTACAAAGAAAATCTTGCAGAAGCATGTATGGTAACAGACTAGACAAACTACTTTTACCACTGAAGTTAATTGATGTTATGTGAGGTCTGTACTTGTGTTTAACCACAGTTAACACCTGGTTATGATGCAGACTATGTTCATATTTGACCATTCTTATCTTCACTGATCATTATTAATAATTCCATCAACAAAGCCTAATTCATCTCTCACTATTATCTGTTAAGGTAATGTGGCTACCATCTGATCTTTTCTTATGGAGACAACGTACAAGTGGAAGTACCATCTTATACTAAATAGTATACTTGAAGATAACTTAAAAGAAATGAACATCTAAAAGCAACTCACAAATGGAAAGAAAGTATTTTTCTTAAAATGGCTCAAAATGAACTTTTACGTTATGATTACCTTAATTCTTAATATTATTATAAAATGGAACTACATATTATGGAAGCATTATGATTAGTGCTATCTTTAGACCTCTGGGTTTTAATGTGATATTAGGATAATAAAAGTACCTCCCACTTGGTGTTCTTGTCATGAATAAATGATTCAAGGCAAAGTGTTTATAATAGTGCTTAGTAAGCACTAAATGAATGTTAGTTATCATTACTCTAATATGTATAATTGTTAATTAATATTATACATGCTTTGTATGGCTTTCAAATATTTATTTATATTATTTTCTTCTTACTAACCCTGCAGCTTAATATTGAAGGAGAAGTTTCAGTAAAATTTTCACTAGTAATTTTTAAAACTAAGTTCTTTTGAATACTCTGTAAAGTTACTGAAACTAGCATTGTATACTGTAAGGGATGTTTGTAATTTCTAGGTGAGAGAGAAATTAAGGGAGGGCTTAGTGTCCACAGTTATTCTTATATAACCTCCCCATCTTCTTAATAACTTTGATCAGTCATGCATTAATTTGTCTTTGAAGGAAGAGGAAAGGGTTCTGCATTTTATAAGGAGAACATATCAAAACTTTAATTTACAAAGTGAAGCTTTAAATATTTTTTTTAAATGGAACCAGGATGTACTCTAATTGAAAAAGCATCTTCCAACATTTCACTTTCTGCAAATGCACATTCATTGAGGTGAGGAATGGCCTGCTTAAAATGAAAACTAATTTGGATTTCAATTGGAGAAAATATGTGCTAACTCCACTGAAAGTATCACTTGTATGTACTCTAGTCCTCTTCTCTCACTCTTTTATACATTATCAAATACATGAAATTTTCTGAGCAGAGCTTAGCATTGCCTATATGAAAAGTTTCTATCAACTATGAAAATAAGGTGGTTGTGGTGTGGGATTGGCCTCCATAGTCTTCCTGACCATGTTACTAGAGTTTACACTGGACAGATGATAAGTGAGTTTAGACCTCAGTCATGTAGTGAGAAATTTTCAAAGCTGCCTTGTTGTTTCCAGCTTTTCAATCCTTTTCTCACAACTGAAGTTCCAGGAATAAGAGGAATATTTTCCCCATTGAATAGACATTGCTGTCTCCAGTATGGGATCAATAAATATGATTAGAAGAAAATATACTTGAACAGAATATATCAATACTTGAATTTGTAGTCATGCTAATTGTCTTGTTTCTTTAGTGACAATCTTAGAGGTCTTTCTTTTCCTTCCCTTCCCTTCTCCTTCCTTCCTTCCTTCTTTCCTTCCTCTTCCCTTCCTTCCTTCCTTCCTTCCTTCCTTCCTCTCTCTTCCTTTCCTTCCTTCCTTACTACCTTTTCTTTCCTTTTTCTTTCTTTTCTTTTCTTTCTTTCTTTCTTTCTTTCTTTCTTTCTTTCTTTCTTTCTTTCTTTCTTTCTTTCTTTCTTTCTTTTTCTTTCATTATTTTGAAATAAAGTGGCCTATCGTCTTTTTCTTACTAGTGCTTTAGTTTTGTTAGAAATTTGCAAGGAAAATAAGTGTAATTCTACAGTTTCTAGAATGTATATGAGAAGTAATATTTATATGGCCAACTTTTGGGATCTATTACTCACAGTTACTCTAGCACAGACTCATGGAATTATGCTAAAACCCAGATGGTGCAGCACATATTATACATGGCAAGTGTAAAGGATGCTGTTGGTATTCTGTTCTACTCTCCATCTCCCAGGGGCTATGAGAGTTGGCTGAGACCAAATCACAACTTCTCCCTTCTCAGGAGAATAGCCCTTGGCCAAATGAGACATGTTTGCCCAGGAAACTACTGCCCACCCCACCCTTACCCCAACCTACCTGTAGACCTGGTTTGCATGAAGATACAGAAGACTGGCCACTTATCCTAGGTAGTACTATCTCTAAGGTGCTATTGGCTCCTGGGACTACATTGTTGCTTTGTGCTCTTTCCTTATCCAAACCTGGTGTCCTTCTCAGCCTTTCTGCTGAGAGCACTCCATCAGTAAGGTGCTTGATCAAAAATCCTTGTCTCAGGTTCTGCTTTAGTAAATCCAATCTGAGTCAGCAAGGGTGAACACTTTTACTCCTTTATGATCATGGAAATATATCCAGCTCAGGGTCAACATCATTGTGCTCATTTTCACATCTTACATTTTATTTACAAAAGCCCAATCACATATCCACATTGAATGTTTTAAAATCACCTAATATTCTAAAAAGATCACTTATAAACTTCTTTACTTACACAGTCAGTTTTCTTCATCTCTGGCCACCACTCTTACTGTATAAAACAGATAGCACATCGTGAAATATTACATAAAATTAACACTTGAAACATGACTATAAGTAGAAAGAAAAATTTTCTAAAAATATGGGATTTGTTTCTTAATGATAGAAAAGGGAGACTAAAATAATCAGGAAAATAGAGCTCTATCCTGGTAGATACTCATCCATCATGAAGGCAGTAGGTTTACAATATACTCTTCACTAGTGGCATTGCCCCTCTCCAAGATTCACTCTGGAACTCTGAATCCTGAAATTAAACTTGCTTACAGAAAATTCACTATTGCCATGATTTCCAGAATGGGCCTGGAGTAGATTTGGGTCAGGGTTGATAGAGAGATAGGGAACCTTAAGCATGAAGAAGAAACCGAGTAGTGTCAGTTTGACTTTATGTTTCTGCAGTTACATATGGGTCATGAATTGCATATATTACAAATCCAGGAAGTATCATTTAGATAGAATTCAACATGAAACTTAGTGGACCTTTTATAGATATATAGTGATCTTAGACAGAGTTTTTCAGATCCTTGGAGTTTTCAAGAAAAGGAGACCAAGAAGTTTTGGCCCCATCTCTTGTGTAGTGTAATTGAATGAATTTATACAGTTCTAATAAACATCATTTTTTACATTTGAAAGAGCACAGGATAAAAAATATATATATATTTGGACTGAATCTTAGCCCACATTTTAAAGATCTTAGGCAGATCATTTTTTATTTCTGATTCTTAATTTTTCATTACAAAGTAAAAGACTTATAAAAATTCAGGTAGAACACATGAATTTATCTTCAATTCATTCTCAATTTCTACTAAAACATCAATAAAAAGTTAACCCCACCACATTTTCCAACAAAGATAAGATTCCACAATGACAGAAAGAATAGGAAAAGAGATAAAATTCTGTAAGAAATGTCAGTAAAACTTGGTAAGTGGAACACGAATGAACAAGCAACAAATAAGCAGCCTTAAGGAAGCTGGAAATTAAATTTGAGTAGTAATGGTGTTGAAGGATTCAAAAAGAAAGCAAGTTGGGGAAGATCAGGAAATGAGGACTTTAGGTATCCTGCTGTTTACAAAAACAGCTAAATCTCCTGGTTTCTTTCTCAAGTGTGAGAATTTCCCATCTTAAGTCTATAGGATTGAAACTAACATTTTCTAGCCTCGAAGTCGAAAAGTATCTCTGGGGACAGAGAATAGGTACCACAACTAAAACCTAACAGAGTACATAATAGTAAATGTAATAAGTGTTAAGACCTTATAATCTCTTACAAATTTTATAGAATGCCTGTAGAACATATTTCTAATCCTTGCCCAGAAGACTGAATGCTTCCAGTGTGTGAAATTGACCAATAGAAGAGACAAGACATAGAGACACTGACATATCCTTCCTAACCCATTTACTGCATTGGGACCACTGGGTTCCTACCTGATCCACTTAAAGTGGAGCTCAGCAGTAGATAAGCCTGAGATATGAACACAAAGTTTTCAATCAGATTTTTAGTTCTTTACAGTTAAAAACATCTGAAAATATTGATATCATCAAATAGAGAAGAATCACTGAATCTATGAAAAGAGAGAGACTGTATCCTTGAAAGAGAACAGTGGACAAAAAATAAAGGATATTTGATGAGGGGAGGCATCATAGAAAAATTATTTGGAGAAATAAAGTGCTGGCAGTGTAATATTCAAGAGTACTTTTTGAAGAAATACAGAAGAGGATATCTATAGGAAACTATTCTTAGAAGTAGGAATTCTTACAAAAGATAAAAAGTAAGGGAAATACCTATATTATCTATCTTGGAATTTCAACATCCAAATACTCGGGGTTAAAATAAAAATGAAAGAGATGACTTAAAAGGAAGAAACATATTAAAGAATTAATACTAGAAAATTCCTTATAGCCAAGGGACATGAATATCCTCCAAAGTGAGGTACTGAGGTGCAGAAAAGAATCACATGGAATTAGGAAAGAAAGGGGTGAAATGGATGGAAATTCCCAGGAATTATATTAGGAAATACCCAGGATGACCATCTGCAGCTGATTTAGAGGACAACCAGCCCAGATGGAAGCAGGATGACAAAAGACTTCAAGAAATTTGTTTCCAAACAAAAATGCAAATGAAGCTGATAGAATCACTGATGTGTTTGTCTTTCTCCCTAGCAGAAAATGATGATGAATAAATTATGAAGAATATGATGACCACTATGAATGAAATTAAGCATTAAGTACATAAAACAGACAACTATTAATTCCAGGGAAAACAAAATAATCATGACAGCAAATGTAGTCATACTACAGTACATAGTTCAGCTATATTTACTTTGAGTTTATAACAATATAATCACAATATTGACTTAACAAATCAACCAAAAAATTATACTCAATGATAACATGAAAAGTGTTACATCTTACAGTGTGTAAGATAAGAGAGGGAGATGAGGGTACACTGTAAGAGAACAGAATGTTCATCTTCCAGTGAGATAAGTTAATAAGAAATGCCTAAAACTGAAAATTAGGATATATGTATGTTACTTAGAAATGTGTAGATAAACCCCAGAAGAAAGGCTTAAAATCTTGAAAGTCATTTTCTCTTAGGAGTAGAATTGGAAGAGAAAATTTGGTCCAGGGGCTGGAGATGTCATTCCAACTTAATTGGGCAACTTTAATTTTTAATAATGTGCAGATATATCTTTGATAAATATGATATTAAATATTAATGACCCTGACAATCTAAAAACTTAACTTTTCAAACATCACTTTATACCATAACGAAGACCCATGATAAGTTTAGTGATCTCTGCCTATATCTTTGCCACATGTCACGAGCAGCCCCAAATTGCATTCTCACTTAGCCTTAAGAAGGAGCAGTTTACCTGCATTTGTACATGTGCAATCCAATGAAATTCAAATTTTTTGTCTTATAACCAAGGGCATGAGTTCAAATGCAGGAATGTTAAATCTAGAACCACAGATCTGGACATGAGTGTTTTGAGAAAATAAGCAGAGTAGAAGCATATCAACCTCCAATAAAACTGTGTAAAAAGGATAGAGACAGTTCTCAAGTGTCAGTGACTAGAAAATGTACATGGGGACAAATATTTTCTAAAAAAAGTCTTTCTTCTGGGAAAATGATATTTCTAAAGCAGATCTAAGCACAGACCAAATTTTCCTATAGATAGATTACCTTGAAAGTAGACTAGATAAAAGATAAAATTGAGGCAGATGAGTCTGCTTAAAAATAGGTGAATATTGCCATAACCTAGGAGAGAAAAAAATAATTTTCAATCTCTGACATTGGTAGTAGGAATGGAGAAAAAAGAATGGATATGAGTAAGGTATAACTTACTCATGGATCACATGCAAGGAGTGAGATAGAGTAAGATTTTGAATGACTCTTAAGTTTTCAAATTGTGTGATTAGTCTTGTCACTGAGATAAAGAAACGGAACACCCTTGATTCTCCTTTGTACACTACACAGATGTTTGTATTAATTCTCTGACTTCAATGACATTTGAAATGAGTTTTAGATTCTGCTCAACCAGAACTGGCATTCAGACTGAAAGTAGAGACTAACAAGAGTTTATCTCTTGGGAGTAGGATTATGCACAGTGTTGGTAAGATGAGAAAGCATTTTTAAAAATCATATCAGTCTCCTTCACATGAGAGTGTTCATATGAAAAATTTAATATAAAATACATAGAAAGGACAAAAGGACTTTTTTTTAAATTTTATTCCAATGTTAATGCATTTAACATTATTATAGTCCAAATACATATGTATTTGTAGGCAGTAAATAATGAATACATTAGTTAGAAGAATATTTATGCCTGGAAATTACTTTCAACATGTCCAGTTGACTATAATGGCTATATAAAAATTATAACCATTTTTTTTGCCATATAGCAATTTTTGTAGCACACACTTTAGGATAAGCTTGAATATAGGTGACCATGTCAGGAAGAATATTAAATGAGATAAAGTGAATTTGCTATTTTCTGTGCAATAAGATGTGCTGAACCTGGAGAGAAATATTTATGGAGGAAAAAAGAAAAGCCTCTCAAATTTGTTGACAAAAGTTGTAGTTTCCAAAAGCTTGCACCATTGACCTTCCACATTTCAAAGATTAAACACTAAATGTTTCTTAATTTATGAAAACTTTAACTGATATATATTATTTTACATTAATATCTATGCAAAAGCACAGTATAGGTTACCTTATGTGTAGTGAGGTCTCCTCTATGTTTTCAGGTAACAGTGTCTTAATAGCAGAGTTTTTGTTTTTTATTATATTGATGTTCAGAGATCTTGAAATTACTGAAATGTTGTTTAATTCTTTGTAAAAGTGCATATTTCCAGAAATGCATCTTGTCACATATACTATAAATGTACATGTGTAAGTCCACACATAGACACACACTGATTAGATACAATAAACAGAAACCACTTCCTCGAAGGCAAGGATTTTCGTCATCTCTTTTCCACAACAGCTGTTTCAGAGCAAATTCTGGGTTAAATGACAACCCAGAATTCTTATTTTTCATACAACTGACTAACAATAGGGTTTCAAGTTTATTGAATGTGTAACTGTTAGTAATTGAGAGACTCCTGGGATAAAGCCCATAGAGCTTAGTGCAAAAGGAAAACACTGTAGATTAGTTTAGAAGTTACAAAAAAAATTAAGATGAATTCCTTTGCACTAAAAGAAAAAAAAATCACTTATTTCAATGTCTAATCATGAGGAAAAGATATTGCTAGTTTCCATAGCAACCAAGTTCTGAGTATACTTCATTCACTTATTTTCCGCCAGAATCTGCCTCATTATGGTGAAAAGAAATTCAGTGTCACATCAATGAAAACTCTAATATTTATAGATCCAAATATATTTTTCTGTCTAGGGTGACTAAGTAAAGATGCTGAAATCTAGCATAAGCTTGAACAAGGAAACTTAATTTAAATGTGAGAAGAACTGAAGTTTCTCTTGAATTTTACTTATGTATGCAGCATCCATTATTTGAGCATCCGAGAGAGATGTTTTTTTCATCTACTTTGACAGGCTCAGCTCTTTGGAGAGTTTATTTTATCTCCTCTAGTCAGAAGTTGAATTCAGTGGCACAAACTTAAAAGTCAAAATACAAAAGAACTAGCACATTTATTCTAGTCTGACAAAGATAAGATTTATTCTGTGTGGCGTAAAAAAACCTGACAAACTATCTACTTGATGTTGAACTTTCAAAATACTTTCACAGTATATTTTCTTATGGGAAAAATATGTTAACATAATTGACTCTCAGTTGTGCTTCTTGTGATTACTTATAAAAATATAAATTTCTGTTACAGCTATTTTACATAATTTCACAACACTATTGTAGTTGATCGATTGGTGGTTGATCACAAATTATGAAGAAATTATTTTACTTTAGAAGTACAATTTTAACCTCTTTAGCTTTGTCATGTACTAAGTGATACAGTTGAAGTGAGTGATTTTGACAAACTTATATTGGTCTTTATCACACTTGTTATAATATCACATATTTTTCATTCATTCTGTTTCACTGATATATTTCCATAGGACCCTCTGCATTTTTCTGCATAACCACTTTAACACTTTTTTTCTTGTATGCATTGATCTAATATCTGTTATCTTTAGAAAGCTCTAGGTTCCATGCAAGGAACACACCTCTTCACTTCTTTTGTTTTATGCTACCCAACACAGGGTCTGGCACACGGGAGGGTCCCATAAATATTTGATGAATGATAAAATGAATAATGAGCCAACAAAAATTTTACTTTTTCTATTACTTGTTCATTTTAACCAGGTTCCAATTATTATATTGATATTCTCACCTTTATATTCGGTCTGTATAAGCATTGCAGCTTGTATAAAGGCATCAGGAAATGGGTATACCTAGCTAAAAGATATTATCCATCAAGCCCATGGCTTGTTATTGTTTATGGAGATAACCCAATACAGAACATACAACACAGCATGCTGATTGGAAGAAAAAAACTTACACTTATCCTGAAATTGATGACATTTTCAGGAAAGGAAAAATAGAAAGAAGAAACAAAAGGAAGTGAGAAATAGAGGTCAAAAGTATCCAGTATGCTTTCTTCCCATTTCCCTCCATGAAGGCTAGGGATTTTAAGCAGATTTAATAATAAACTTGGGAGTCAAGCAGTTAGGTAAACAGACATTATAGATGTATAGTTCACATAGTGTGTAAAGACTTTATTCATCATTATAAACTACCAACTATGTGACTTATTTTTCTAATTACTCTGTTTATAGCAGTAAACAAATTCTCTGTTCTCAAGATTATATCCTAGTAAAATTACAGAAAATACATTTTAAAAATATGTAAAGAAAAAACAGCATCTTTAGACTAATAGAGAGTAACTGGGATAGGAGATCATTTTATAAGGGGTTATCAAACAGCATTACTGATAAAATGTCATTTGAACAAAGAACTCAAAAAGCCAAGAATTGATTCAGGCAGATATCTAAGGAAAGATTTCCAGACAGAGGGAATAACAAATAAAATTTTGTGAGGTAAAAGTATGTTAGCACTTTCAAGAAATAGTGACAGAGCCCAAGAGCCCGTGAGAGCAAAGGGGAGAATACTAGGATATAAGATCACAGACTTACAGGGAATCCAATTGCCCAAGACCTTGTAAGCCATGGCCTGAAATTCAGGTTTTATACTGAGTGAGATGGAAGTTGTTAACTGGTTTTAAACATAAGAGTGATGTGTTCTGACTGAAAATTTAATAGGATCTTTCTATCTGCTTTCTGGAGATTAGGCTTTATGAGGGCAAAGGGGGAAGAAGGAAGACCATCCAGATGGCTATTGCAATAATCCAGTTGAGAGACTGTTGTATTTGAGCTAAGGTAGTAGTGATGGAGATGGTGGAAATGAGTCGAACTCTAGACGTATTTTAAAAATAGAACAGAGAATAAGAGAATAGTTGCTGATAGATTGCATGTGAACTGTGGGAGAAAAAGGAAAAAAAAATGAGTCATCATTCTGGGTCAGAAAAATTGGAAGATGAAGTTTCCATTAACTGAGAAGGAAAAAGGAACAAATGGAAGGACAGTAGTATAGATCACAACTGTATTTGTTTTTATCCCTAAGTTTAAGATGTTTATTTTATATCCAAGTAGAAATGTCACATAAGCATTTTGCTATGTTTTATCAGATTGTGAGAGGACCAGGAGAGATGAAGTGTAGAAGTCAGAAATTGAGTTGGTTTGGGGTATTGGAGCCTGGATATCAGGAAATTTTATACATGCATATAGATATCTTCAGATTTTAATTGTATTTTTTAAACATACGGGACTATGTGTTTGCTCAAAGTGAGGGAATGTTGATAAAGAAAAATCAAAGCCACAGTGGCAAATGTAAAAGGTAGCCATGATGGTGATACACTGCTTCAAGCAGCACAAGTTGCTGAAGGGCAGCCACAGAATGGAAATGTGCAGTCATGCAATGTCTATCCATATGCATAGGCAGATTCACACATCTGCCATCTTTTTTTTATGTTAATGATTCATACATCCAACATACATTCAGGTTATAGTGTCTGATAGTTACTAACCACTCTGGACATAGAAGATTTAAAAAGACAATGTTTTATAAGACATAGGTTATAAGACATAACTTCTTATGGAGATTACAAGAAAATAATCATCATAAATTGTTGCAAACATTATGATAGAGAAAATGAGGAAGTAAGAAAGTACCCATGGTAATCATATACTTCATCTAGGGAAAAAATTCCCTAAAACAGGTAGCCTTTAAATTAAAACTGGTCACCTGATTGTAATACAATTTTTAAAAATTCTATATTCCTTTTTCCCACTCCTTTTAAGCTTCTCAAATATTTGAAAATGTAACAAATCTTATTCTCCAAATTAAGAAATTAAGGAAGTTGCAAATGCATCTTTATAAATTTCTTCACTTGCAAACAGCTGCAACTTGTTCAGTGAGCACTTTCTTGTGGAAAATGAAGCTTAAAACAAAAGCCACATAGGATGTGCTACAAGAAAAAATTTCCAAAGAAAAATCAGAGTTATTGTTTGTTGGCATAAAAGTAATTGAATGTTACTTTCATAGATTCTCTGATAACATTGATCCATATAAATTGGAGAAAATAAGTATTTGTATTAGAATTGAGTCAGATTTCATAAATTGCAACTCTTTGATGATATGACCTAATTCAAATATAAAACCCTGGGCAGCTAGAGAAGCAATGTGGATTTTGCTAAAACTGGACAAAGAAAGTTTGCAGTTACCTTCTTTGGTAAGAGCTCAGAATATCAAAGTATTATTCTTTGTCCATAAAGATATAATAATGTACTTTAAAATTATTAAAATGAAAATACAGTCAACCTTCTCTGATTAAAATCAGTAAACTTAATCTTATTTTAATGTCTTCTTTTTACTGATTTTGATTATTTTATGAAAGATAACACCCGTCTTCAAAAAGTGGTATATGTTCATTCTTGGAGATATAGTTTGTCACCTTCAGCTGAATAAGCTATGCCCTTTGAAGGAGGAAACTATATGAAAGTCTCAATAGTATGAAATATTGTTACTGAATTTTTCAGTAATTGTAGTAAATGCACTATATATATATATATATATATATATATATAAAATAAGCAATGTACACACCTACTGAAAGATTTTTAAAACCTGTAATGTCATGTTCAGTTTCCACAAATAATAGTATGGTATGTTAAAAAGACATCTTTCATGTTATATTGAACAAGCCTCTCCACTTAATATAAAGAAATCTGTTTGCAATTACAGTTCATAATTTTTTTCACTTTGTGTAAGTCTTCAAAAAGATTATTTCCCTCACTTACTAAAATGCATCTTTATTTCATTTCCCCTAACTAATCTCTCTGCTTAAAATATAATCTCTCTGATTGATTCTCCCCACTTCAGTTTATTTCAATCTTTTTCTTTTTTCTTCTTGCTTTCTAATTTCCTGTGGTATATATGTCCAAACGACTTCACTTAAAATGGTAGCAAATGTGTAAGACAAATCCACTGTAAACATTTTGTCATGTCAAATAACATGTTTTTGTTACAGCAAGTCCAGGGACACTTTTTTTATTCCTTGCAGAAACATTTTCTAAATCATCTTATGGAAGTCTAATTTTATGTACAATAATACGCACCCATTTTATACTTCATTTAGCTGAGATAAATGTGCATACTGATGTAACCAAAAATTTCAATATGTCAAAGAACTTGTATCATTAGTGCATCTGTTAAAATGATCTTACATCTGGTTTTCTTTTATCTATTCATAAAATGAATCAAAAATTGGATTGACTGTAAATGTTAAATCAATCTTGCATTCCTGGGATAAACTCCAGGTTATTTTAATTGTTACTCTTTTTAAAAGGCTAGACTTGAATGGCTAATGTTTTTTAAGTATTTCACATAAGTGTATAATGAGCTGATTCTCAATTATAAGGAAAAGACATACACAGCACCCTTTGGCACAAATCTTGATAAAAAGAGGTCCCAAGCACTTTGCACTCATCTCTCTTAAATGGACAAACAACACCATCAAACTACTGGACAACTCTAAGAGAAATCATTAAAGACTTTAGATTTGAGTGCCAAGGCTTTTTAACATGCCAAGGAGTTCATTCTAACCCAACCTAAGTCTGAGTTCCTAAACTCCAAAAAGTAGCAATTACCATGGATGAGTCCCCTAATACGGATGACACTGATTTGGGACTACAGAGAAAAAACACATAACTATGAGTAGAGTGAAGAAAAGCACCTGCTTCCCCAAAGTTTATCCAGTAATTACCAAAAACAAACAAAAAAAAAACTTGATTCAAGAGAGAAAAGACACAATGGAAATCCAACATTTACTAAAAATACACAATAGAACAATAAAAAGAGTGGCAATTGACTTTTGTGCCTCTACAATGTAGATTACCTAAATAAAGTCTAACAGATGCCAAAATGCACCAATAAGCAAAGCTTTGAGGCCTTAATCAATACTTGGGCTCAAATTATGACATCCAACTTTCAACAAGAGAATAGGTATGGTGTTACTTTGATGACATATTTTTCCAAGAACATTCATTTGACACGCTAATTTAGGAGATACAAATACAAAGAATTTCACAAAAAAGAGATAGACCATTGTCCTACTATTAAGAAACAAGGCCTTCATCAATACCGAGGCTGAAATTATCACACCCAAGAAGTACTCACATTCTCTCTTGGTGTATATGTGGTGCTCGACATCTAAATCAATTTTGGCTGGAAGCAATTGGTTCTGTCTCTGGTGCAACCACAACACACATTGTGAAGTGTCTGGATTGTTTTATTATTTGAAAGATCATCGGACTTTCTCCTTGTGGATAGTGAAGTTATTTGCTTGCCAGTTGACCTCTTTAGAGCTCATACTTCGTTTATACTTTGTTTATGGTGGTCTCAAGTAGACTTTGCTTCATGCTTTGTTTATGGTGGTCTCAAATAGACTTTACTCCGAATATATTTTTGCATTACTACTAAGGTATCTCTACTGGATACCACGGGTAATCAGTGAGGATGGAGATGAAACATTGTCATTCTCTCAGGGACATCTGGAGATTGTTCATCTTAGAATTCCTCTGTCATTTTTGCCTACCCTTGTGGAGCTTCATCATACACACAAAACTTAGTGTTCAACAAGGACATGAGGTGGCCTATATGCAGGTATCTGAAGCTCATTTTCTGTATAACTCCTTTCTAGTTCCTCTCCTCAACATTCAAACGCTTAAGCTTTCTTGAATCTCCATCATTTCAACCAAAGAGACTGCTAGGCTTTGTTTGAGGTCATTGCTCATTGCTTGAGGTCCAAAATGTATCAACAGGCAGACATCCAAAGAGGTTGTACAGCCTCTAACTCATTTTTCTTCTGTTGGGGATCAAAGATCTTTATTACTTGTTATCCAATGTCTGAAAACTATTGTTTAATATATTCTGTTCTGGTGCTTTGGTTTGCTTTTTGCTTTTCAGTAGACTGAGTTTAAGTCCAGGCCCTGTTATTCTATTGTGGTGAAAAGCAGAAATTTACCATTTATTTTTAATTTTTCCCAGAGTACTTCCTGCAGTGTCCTTCACACTGAGTTACTAACTGAAGATAGATCAAATTCTCTGGAGAAGATTGACCAAATATCAAGTGGACAAGTATTTTCTGAACAGAACTTGGGAAAGGGCTAAGTAGGATTAGCAGCCTTCAAAGAGGAATTAAAAATAGTTTTTATTCAGTATAAACAATGTTTATAAGCCTAACATTCAATCAGCAAATATTGATTATATATTTTGTTCCAGAAATACTATAACTAGAGAGGATTGGCAAATTATTACTAAAAAAACCTTCTGATTTACTGAAAAAAATTGCATACATATATAAAATATATATTTTCATATATATGTAAAATTGAGATCTATACATACATATGAATAGACAGAGCTACACTGATAGATTTTGTTTTGTATATTACAAAAAAAATTTTCAATATTATAAAAGATTTAGCTACTGTTTTGAAGCTAAATTTGCCTTGTATTTAGAAGAACTAAGAAAAGAATAGAAAAATGTTGGCGGGGGTGGGGAAAGGAATTACAGGTAGAAAAAGAAATGTTACCAGATTCTGGCCTCAAAAGTTCTTTCTTCCACCTCAGTAGATGCAATCTGAGTAGGAAATGGTCTTCATTTCCCAGTTATTTTCAACACCTCATGTTGGTATAAATTATTCAACAATACGTTGTGTGCATGCTGAGCATGGCTTATAAACCTGTATGCTGGAATCACATTTGTGAAGAGAATTCCATGCACTGCAGTTTGTCTCAAAATGATATTTCAAAAGTCCATTATACCCATTAAAAAATAAACTCTTATATTTACTGGGAAAGTGTGCAAATATTTTATGACATCATTAAAACTCATTAGTATTCTTTTTTAAGAGTAAAATGTTATATATTTTATAGTATTTATAGTTTGTTATTATAAATAATTATGGTAGTCTATACAAAGAAAAAATCATATTGAAAATTTATAAATATTACCTTTAAAATTTATACCTTTTCTTAAAACATTGAGATAATGTAAAATATTAAAGGCATTCATTCATTTTACCTTTATTTATTGAATGTTTACAAGTCTACAGACTTCTCTGTGCTAGGACACAAATATGAAGATGAGAATGGTCCTGTGGTCAGTGAACACAGTTTGAACTGGCAGAGACATATAAAATATTATGAAAAAATTAAATGAAGAGAATCAGGATATAGTACAGATGCAGGGCAAATAAATATACCTGCAGTTGGTAGACTAGGTGTCAACAACTGAGTATAAATAGGTACATAAGAATTTTTCAGGAAGAGATGGGACAAAGATGGATAAAAGGAAATATAGTCCATAGGAAACCCTCCATGGAAAGAATAGTGTATCTAGGGGTTATAAAATTTGGGTTTTTTTTTATGGTTGGAACAAAGAGAGAGTTTATAACATAGTACTAGATGAGAAGGCAGGAAAAGGCCACATCTTAAAGAGCCTTGCTAATTCCCCAAAAGTAGAAAAGGTGCTCAAAGTTTTCTGGTGGTCAAAAAACATGGCCAAGACCTTTATACTAAGGTCTTCCAATTCTAACCAAATACTTCAGTGGGGTGACAATGATACACTTTAACTCCTGGAGAACATTGATCATTAAATGTGTTTTAAAAATATTTTTACTAGCTTCAGCATGAAGGGTGAATCCAAGATGAAGAGGGTGGAGGAAATGGGAACTGATAGCCCAAGACAGAGACATCCATTAGAAGGCTGATTTAGTAATCCCAAAAAGAAATCACATGGTCCTAACTAAAGAATTGGCATTCGGAAGAGAAGGGTGATAGGATTTTTCAGGATATATGAAAAGTAGAATGCACAACAGGGTTGCTAAAATAAAATAAATAGGCATTAGGAAAGAAAGCAGGAATGATGAAAGCCATGTGATTTGACATGTTATCAAATCAACTACCAAATTTCAAAGTTGTGCCTAATGTCAGGTCCCATTTGAACGTATCCTTTCCCTGAACCATTTTGCTCGTTTCTTCATCTAACTAAATACTATTCATGATTCAAGTCTCAGTTCAATACTGTATCTAATTTGAAACGTTTCTTGAACACAATAGCCTATATTAGATGCCCATGTATGTGTTTCTCTGTTACCTTTCTCTGGGCATTTACCATAATAAGTATAATTCTTTGCCATTTTTTTCTCTTTTTCACTAGAATATGTATTCCATAAGTGATAGATCTTTTTCTATACCATTTTAATTAGATTCCCTAATTGCTAACATAGCAATTTAAGCATTAGAGCTGTGATAAATATTTGTAAAGGAAATAACTACAAAAAAATGAAATAAACAAGAAAAAAATACACATTGTAAATGTGTGAATATTATGAATTATGCTTTTTAAATTTAAGAGGCAAAATCTACATTTTCTATGACTTAACTCTCAAGAATAAATTCCTACAATACTTATTTCCAGGGCAATCCTAAAAGGACACTTTGGAGTGCTATGTCCATGATATATGTGATTTATTTAATCATGTCTCCCCTGTGAGTTATATTACTTGCTCTATAGAGTGTGTGGGCAGCCATTTTGCTTCTCAGGGCAGTGCAAGTATTAGTTTTGATATGTGGCTTCGTCCTTAGCTATCTTTAAGATCATTTTTCTTCACATATGCAGCTATAACCTTTGAGAATTTCTAGTGTTTCTAATCTAACATTTCCTGAATTAGAGAGCTGAGAGCAGAATGAAAATTATTCAAGGAGAAAGATGCTTACCATAATATGATTCCTAGCTCAAAAATTCATTCATCCATATCTTTAAAAAGACCCAAGACAACCGACCTTCTGGTTGGGGGAGCAAGTCACATATTACAGAGGACGATCAGAGCCTATAAATAATTTCCTGTAGTTTATAATTTCTTTTTAAAGAAATAATAGCTTTAAAACGTAGTAACTGTGGACCCAAAAGAAATATTTTTTGGATCGTTTTACTATAACAGTTTTTAAAAGGCCCAGAGAGTAATGGTTAGCAGATAGCCTTCCCCCGCGCCCTCCCTCCCACATTCATTGAATTGATAGTTAAGCAAACCTAGCCTAGTCCTTTCTGTAGCAAATAATTAGAAACCTGAGGAGCTTTCATTGGCACAATTGCTAAGATGTGGTGGGTTTCTTTCTCTGTAGTTTTAATACCACAAAAGAAATTTACATCTAAATCAATTTTAACTATACTGATAAGACAAAATAAGCAAATTTGCAGAACTGTAAATTTAGGGGTAGAATAAGATATCCAGATATTTAGGTATTTAGAAGCATCTGGATTTAAAACAAACAAAAAACATTATGTACAGTTTTTTCATGGAAATACATAGAATTTTCATTTGAAAGACATGGGTTCTAATATTGATTTTATTCCTACCTGGCTGTGAATCTTGGAAATAAAATCGGTCTCTGAACATCACATTTTGCCAGGTATAATGAGAAAAGTTTATTAGATGACTCCGAGTCTCTTTACTCTGTCAAGACCTTCATTACAAGGAACATGACCTGATCTAATAGAACAGAAAAATAAACCTATTGAAGGGTATTATACAGCATGACTTGTCTTCATGAACACATGAAAATCAGGCCTAAAACCTGCTCAGTCAGAAATAATATTCCGTCACAACCATGAAGACATCTTTGCTGCAGCTACTGAAAGCGTCAAATGTTACCACTTCTGCCTCTGCCACTGCTGCCCGAAAAAGGGATGTCTCTGACCCCACCCTTGCCATAAGGAACTCTACTCTTATTTCTGGCCTAAAATCACACCTACTGACCTGATAAGAGGTGTCAGGTCATATGTCTATCATCTCTTTACAAGGGAAGGCTAGAAAGTCATTTTTGCCCTCTGCTTGGAAAGGCATGGACTCAGATGGTTCATTCTGCAAATGTAGAAAGAGGGCTTGAAAAGTTTTGGTGGTTACAAAACACAAAGTTAAGCTTCAACTGTATACCTTCAGTCCTAAAATGATGTGTATCTATAGGAAGAAAATCATTCAAACGTGATTGATTCAATTTTGTACTTTGCATAGAACTGTTTTGACATCATGAAAATGCAGATTTGATCAAGCACACCTGCACCAATAAATGGGTATTGAGAGTCCTTTTTATACAAGGCCCTTGGTTAGGAATTTGAGGCACAAAATTGTCCTCAGGTTCCTTGATCAATACATTTTGCTAGCACAAGTACTGACAGTATCAACACATTCAACTGAATAGAAAAACTATATGCAAAAAGGTGTTTCTCATAATTTGAATAATAGAATAATGCAGCTGTTATCTACTGAATTATAAAATATAGAAAATTAGTTATCTTTAAGTCTAGAGTCAAAGCTTTTGGTAAACACCTAGAACCCCAGAGCTGTGTAAAGGATCAAAAGGTAAAATTTCTCTTCAGATTTTAACAAAATGTGTCTAATTTTTTTATTTTTATGTATTTTTGTATTTGTTAGGCAATATATAAATATTTTGAGGTCTTATTGATGACACTTCCTCATATTAGTACAGTAAGTAACTGTATAATTATGAAATTATTTTGAAAGTCTAGTTGGGAAAATTAGAATTTCTTTTCCTTGCTGTGGAGCAATATTGGCAATCATTCAAAAATTATAAATTGAATTTTAATCAGGATTTCTTTTATATATCACCTAGATTTTTGCCAGAGTTGTGTGTTACACAAATGGTTATCAGTTTCAGCCCTTGATGGTGATTAGCTGTTCTTATGTTCTTGTATATCCTGAAGAGCTGATCTGAGCATGGAACTACTTTGAAGCAAACATGACTCTCAAGCTAGAACCATCTGGCAGGTGTATGCATTTATTTTCCTTCTCTCTAAATCATACCACTCTTATGCTTCTTCCTTTATTAATTTGCAGAAATATTCCTACCACAAAAAAAACTTTAAAAAAAAACAGCATACATTTATTATCTTAAAATTTACATCATCAGATGTCTGTGATGCATCTTATAGGGTTAAAATCAAGATGTTAGGAGAACGGTGTTTCTTTTGGAGGCTTTAAGGGAGAATCTGTTCCTTGCCTTTGAGAACACATTTTTTAATATTATCACTTAAATTAATATTACAGATTGGATGAATCCGTTTACAAATTAATTATTTATATATTGATATTGCAAATAAATGAAGAAATAATTATATTAGTGGTCACATTAATGATGTGTCTTCAATAATTACTCCTCATTTTAGCAACTACATTGAATTCAATTGTCATTAAAGATGGGTCCAGGGTTCCAGATCTGACAATCCCACCAAGACCTTAAGAATGATGGAGAGACACTTTAATATTTGACCCAAACAACAAAATGGCAAAACCCAGACACACACACACACACACACACACACACACACACACACACACACACACCAGGTATCCATTATCTAACATCTTTAGGCATCCTTTATTTAGCTATTGACTTCTCTATTTCTTCATACTAATCAGTGAGAAATCTTCTCTTTGATTCTTCTGAGGACATGAGAGAAATTGTCTCTTACAATGTAGTAAATTTTGAAGACATAGGAACCCCAAGAAAAGGTGCAGAAAGAGACAGGCTTACAAAGGAGATGAAAGCAGGTAGAATCCCTGGGTCTACACAGGAGATGGTATAAAGAGGAAGAATACTATAAAACGTGTAACCAGGACAAAGGAATCAAACCAAATAACAGCCAACACACTGTGTTAGTCCTGTAAGAAAATTTACTTCATTTGTGAAAATGTTTCCAAATATGTAAACTTATTATTGTGATAAAAACTATTCACAAAGTACCTGTATACATCACATACACTCAAACATATGTACTACTATTTCCTGCCAGAAGATTGATTAGAAAAAAAATAACTTTTATTGTCTATTTTACTCCTACTGTTATTTTAATTTTACATTAACCAAACCTACTGAATAATTTGTTTTCTAATGATTTATGTAACAGATGAAAGGGAGAGGAGATTAAAACCTGATGATATATATGTAGAACACATTTCTGTAATCACAGAAGAAAATTAAATAAAAATTTATTTATGTTAATGAACTAAATAATTAAAATGACTCAAAATATGGATTACTGAATATTTTGGTGGAAATATCATCATCTTCTTTCAAATCCCTAATATATTCCAGTATATAATGTAAAAATTTGTAATCCTTCACTTAGAATTACAAGGTAAAATGCACTACGTCCCCTTAAAGAAGGAAAATTTCCAATAATGAGTTAATTCTAAACAAAATCAGATATGTTAAAAAGATTCTTGTAATTAAAATTATGAGCTCTTAAAAAAAGCTTAATATTTTAAAAGATTTCTTAAATAGGGTTATTATGCCTATGCAAATGAACACAAGAATTATTTGTACTGAATTTTATCATTAAAATATATTTATACTT
Organism: Lagenorhynchus albirostris; assembly: GCF_949774975.1. Lineage (NCBI taxonomy): Eukaryota > Metazoa > Chordata > Mammalia > Artiodactyla > Delphinidae > Lagenorhynchus > Lagenorhynchus albirostris. The sequence goes on from NC_083099.1 coordinate 120,817,693, forward strand.
ATAGGATTTTAAATTATCAGAAAATCTACTAGGAATATTTTTAAATTACATTATTTCCCTTTGACAGTAGGACAAATCTTTTATATTATGTGTCATTTAAATTGCATACTGTGATTAAATAATGTGGGATTGTTACCATGTTGTTCACAATCTCCACTTTTCTTCTGTGACTTCTTCCTCCATCTCACACTATCCTCTTTCTTTTAATTTTTCAAATTAAAAGATATCAATGTGTTATCTATTCTATTCATACTTTCCCCATTCCTTCCTTTGAACTTAAATTCAGGCTTCCTCTGTTGGAGTTAAGAATAGATATATTTTTGTGCTTGTTCTACACTGTTAGGATTTTCTGAAAATATTTTGTGGAAACGTGAGACCTCGGTCTGAAAGAAAGCATTATCAGTTAATTTCCTACAATTTTGTTTTTCAAAATTTTATAAAAGGATAATATGGTAAATCAACCAAACATATATTAAAGTTATTTTTTTTAATAAATATAAAGGGTGGCCCTAGGAAAAGAAGTATCATGGAGAATAATGATATAGCAGAACAAGTGTATACATTTTAAGAAGTATATAACTTGGGATTTGATGAAAAATAGATCAATTATTAATAATAGAAAAATGGATTAAAATTATCAAAAACAATAAATTATTTTTCAAAAAATAATTTAACTCCTGTTTTTGGTGAAGACATTGACTTCATTCATGGAATTCACAGATGATTTGTGTATATACCCACAAATAAAATTTGATCTATATTATGATAATATTTACAAAGATAATATGCAGAAGGCTTTCAAAATATATAGAAGGAGCATATACCATCCATGAAGGGGTGTTTAAAGAAAGACTTCCTAGGCCATTGAGAAGCAGAATAGCACAGTGATTAACACATAGACACTGGAACAAGAAGATAATTTTTGAATTCCGTTTCTACCATTTTGAGAATGAATTCCGTTTCTACCATTAGGGGGGCATTATTAAATCTCTCTATGCCTCAGTTTCTACTTCTGAAAATAGAGATAATAGTACTTAGCTATGAGGATTAAATGGTAGATTATTAATAAAACATTTAGAAATATACCTGATTCATAGCAAATATCATATAAGTTTTGATAAATTAAAGGTGATAATCGAAATGGAAATTTTCTTAGAGAAATGGGATTTCTGGGGCAAAATGGGAAAGAGGATTCGTGTCACAGAATGAGTCAGGAAAGAGTACAATGACTTAGATTATATGCAATACCTCCATTGAAGTTGTAGTTCAGACAGCAAGGATGAAAGCAACAATGTAAACAAAAATAAACACTTAAGATCTATTTGTGTATGGAAGGAGGAGTCCAAAAGAACATGAGAAATGAGCAAGAACCAGGCTCATATATGACCATGTCATAGTTATTTATCCTTTTCCTAAAAGCAATAACAAACCATTTAAGTATTATAGGCATAGGCATAATCTGGTTTTATTTTTAAATAACATGTTTTCTGCTATGTGATTGCTGTATAACTTCTAATTATTAATTAAGGAAACAGTAGTAAAAATACAGATTTAGGCTTGTGGTAGACTAGCTTCATAAGACAACCCTCTAGGAAAATTCCCAGGAGAAACAGAATACAAAAACAATATATTCCCAGTGACTGACAATTAATTTGCAAACCTTATCTCCAAAACACAAAATTTCAGATTGCTCTGTGCACAGGTGTAGGTGTTCTTTGTATTCACTCACAGATGTTTTAGATCTTTATAATTTCTCAGTGATCAAAACAGTTCCAGTACAAAACAGAAGCATGGTAGTATCAGTAGTTGGCTTTGAGGTAGCTCTGAACAATTGTTCTTCATGTAATAAACTAAAGCATCTTATCTCAAAGCTATCTGGTTATGAATTGTGTATATGAGTGCTAAAGATGTGGGATGCTAAACATGATTAAAAAAAAGCAAAGAACAAATAGAAATAAAAATAGTTAACTGTCCTTATTTATTTGACTATAAGGTATCTCTCATTGTTTCTGTTTATTCTGGGGGGAAAAGTGGAGGGAATTATTACCCTTTTAAATTTATTTTTAAACAAATTGTATTATTTACTACTTTCAAGTATGGCTGCATTGTATCTAATAATGTTATAAATATTTTTGCTCATGATTAATATTAGAAAGATGAACAGTATCCAAATCATTGCCTTATTTTTACTTCAACATGTCATTATAACAAATGCAATAAAAACAAAATAGCATAACACTCTGGTTTTTATCTTTTTACTACTACTATGAAAGGCATATGTTCCCATCCATTTAAGAAATAATAGTACTAAAAGGCTTATATTTCATTTCTTGAAAGTAACATTAAATCTATGTACTAAAGTGCCTTTTAAAAGGTCTTTTTATTATAAATTAAATGATTTTTAATACATCTTACTTTTAAGATATGGAAGATGTGGAAAGATAAATAGCAGTTAATTATACCTATATAATATATCCATTTTTATGATGTTTTATACTATATTATTTCTGAGCTGGATTTGCTGTACAACAAACCATCCAAATTTAGTGGCTTAAAAAACCCAATCACTTTATTTAGCTTATGATTCTGTGGGTTGCCTGGGTTGGTCTGGGTCTTACTGGCTTCTTTCATGTGCCTGTGATTAGCTGGCAGGTTGGTTGGTGGATGCATGATGTGAACTGTCCTCACATGTCAAATAATTTGTAGGCAGGTTGGTCTAAGGATTTCAGCTGGGATGGCTCATTTTGGAACTATGTGGTCCCTTATACAGTAGGATAGTCTTGGTTTTATCCACATCACAGCCTAAGGGTTGCAAAGAGCAGCGAGTGAGGGTAGATGCCAATGTGCAAGTTCTTTTCAACTCTGCTTACATGACATGTGCCTGCCTCATTGGCCAAAACAAGTCATATGACCATGCATCAGAGCATTGTGGGTTGGGACAATATCTGACAGTATAGATATAAGGAGGTGGATTATTGCATTCACTTCTGTAAACAATATTCTCTGTGGTTATTTACCTCTGCTCTAAAATGAAATAAATAGGAAAGTAGAAAATATCTGCATGTATATGGCTGAGCCTTATCCATACTTTTAAGATCAGAAATGATGATATAAATGAAGTGGGGTGAAAAAAGCCACTTCATGAGTTTTATAGTTATTTTCTAAAATCTCCTTTGTTATAGGAGCTATCAAGTAGGGTAAGACAACCTATAGATACTTCTGGCCTGATCACCATTATCATTAACATTGTCATTATTGGTACATTTCTCTGATATGAAATCAACACAGACACCTCACTTGATATTATAAGGTTAATCAGCAAAAATGATCTGACATATCTCTACCAGGGTAATATTAAAATGTGTCAAAATAAGCATAATGAAACTCTGAAAAAGGAGTCCCATTTTCAGCTTTAACCTCAGACAGTGTCTTTTCTAGGGACAGGCTACAAAACATTACTACCCCAAACAAAGCTCAGAGATGTAGAGAGTTTTTTGTTAGAAAAGATGCAGTATCATCTAACCATTTGTCTTAATCAGCTCCTATTTAGACCTGTCATTGATAATAAGGGCTCAGTTAAAGATTTAGATATGAAGAAATATATGACCCATTCTCCAATTAACTTGGTAGTCAGCCAATACTACAAATAGGCAGTTATCAGAATTTGGGGAATATAAAATTTGGGAAAATAGAATGCCTATCCTAATCTACAAGTCCATCATTCTAAGCCACACTAAATTCTTTGTATTTGGAATAACTGCCCTGCTAAAGGAGATTTCATGATTAAATTTAACAGCCTATACATCACAGTTTTATTCTATCTCAACACAAAGTGATTTGCTCCTATCATATATTTTCCTGTACTATCATTCTCTTGTTGATTTGTTAGCCTTCACACTTGAATCCAACTTCCTACCCCTCCACTCTTTCCCTAAACTAGAAAAATCATCAATGGGCTCAGGTCTATCTCACAAAATTTCTTCTCCTTTCTTAATTGAAATCTTATCATAATCTACTAATATAACTTTCCCCGTTGCCTTTTTACTGAAACTGCTTTTTATTTCATATCCTATGAAGATCAAGAATGGAAGGCATTTCAACTTCTATGTTTTAAAATGTCCCCATTCCTCCCATAATTTTAAGAAAAAAACTATATCCTTCAAGATTCATGAATCCAGCTGCATCTCAATTTGCCCTCACTTCACTTTATTCTACCTGCTCACTAAACCCTCTCAATAATTGATTATTTTGTCTCCTAACTTACAGTGTCTAATACTACTCATACAATAGCACCCTCGTAAGTAAATTCAATCACTCTCTCAAAGAATATTGAATATCCCTCGCTGACTTGTTCTACTTCAGAAATCAACCATTTCAACTTCTGATATTTCCTCCAAAGCCTGCCTCCTTCACAATTTCTCCTTCTCAATAAATGAAAAAAGTATTTTCCAACTACCAGTCTAGAAACTTTGAAATCATCTTAGACTTTGCTGCTATTTTGACACTGTTTATGCACTTCATCAGCAAATCCTCCTAGCTCTACCTTCAACATATATCTATAATATAATCAGTACCCATCCCTTCTCCTGCCAGTTGAAATTACCTTAATCTCACTCTTAAATTATTGCATTAGTGTTCTTACTGGTCATGTTATGCTATAATTTATTCTCCAAAGTTGTATCAGAGTAATTCTTTTATAATAAATGTCATATTATGTCATTTCTCTGGTCAAGATCTAGCAAGAACTTCCCATTTATTAAAAGGAAAATCCATATTATTTACAAAAATCTATAAAATTTTGTATAATTTACATAATCACACACATACTTCATACTCTGGCCTCAAGGCTCTCATGAACAGTGTATAAATTATATACTATACAACATAAGAGATGCCAGACACAATCTTAACCATTCATGGCAATTTTGTATCCTCTCATATTTTTTCCTTCAAAGTCAAGCCATGCATGACCCTTGACTTTTCTCAAAAGTATCTGAACTTCTTCCTCAGGTGTTTTACATTTTGTTCCCTCTACTTGGAATGCTCTTTCCCAAGATAATTACATGGCTTTCCTCTTTGCTTCCTTCATGCTTTTGCCTAAATGCTATCTTATAGCAGAGATTTTTTCCTGACCATTCAAAATAAAATGACAACACCAACTTCTTCACTCTATCCCCTGACTCAGTCCTAGAACTTTTTGCCATCAGATCAATTCATTTGATGTTATTTCATTCTGTATTTTATCTCTGGGGATCTAATCTCTTAAGACTCTGTTTTCCAAATTTCCAGTCCAGTAGGCTTCATCTGTGTTTGTTCCATGAGAGGAACCAATGGGGTTTTGAAAGCTAGAAGGAAGAGAGAAGCTACGTTATTTTTTCTCTCTCCCATCATTGGGGCTTCCTCTGTCAGACACTGCCTCTTCTATGTGGCTATTAGCTAAACCCAACCATGGCTTCAGCTTTCACTGGATATGAAGATATATAAAGACTCCAACAATAACTTGGAATCTTCAAATTTTACCTTACATGGCAAAAGAGACTCTGCAGATATGATCAAGGTAAAGATCTTGAGTGGTAGAGAGCTTGACAGAATTACATCCTAAAATTATGTAGAAAGCAGAAATTGTAAATAATGAATTTGTATATTTAGTTGATATTTCCAAACAAAATATTGAAAGTATGACCTAATTCTTTTTGCTGCTTACAGAAAAATGTCAGAGGAAAGAGATAAATTGAAGGAAGAACTGTTAGACAAAAATAAACTAGGATTTAATGATTTGATAAAGTATAATCCTATCCAAATTTTAAAAGAAGCTAAAACAAGGAGATCCACTATGAGAAGAGCATACTCCAAACAGATCCAAAGATGTGACCTAACCTTTGGCTAAACCTTTCACAAGGATTAAAAGATTAGAAGAGTCCTTCAGACAGAGGTCTTTTTGAAGATATTAAGCATGTGATTCATGGATCACCTCGACCATCTCAGAAGAAACCAGGAATAGAGATAGGATTATTCAGGAACTATCTAGGCAGATGCTCCTGTCTAATGGAGTGAATTTCCATGACATATACAGGAGACCTGTAAGTTGTTTGAGAATGTTATATCGACAGAAATGTTCAAGTTTGTACTAAAAGTTATAAGAAAAGGACAAAATTAGGAAAAGATATCAGACTTTCAAAATACTACAGACCAGAAACAGACTATAAAACTCAGCTGCAACAGACATATTCACTCTTTAAGAAAGTGGAGGGATGACTCAAGAGCAGAGCCTCAGGTCCAAAGGGTAGAGACATGGACCCAGTGACTGGAGCTGTGGACCTAGAGGATGGAATCAAGATCCACAGAGGATTATTCTCAGACCTTGAAACCAAATGGAGTCTGCTTAATTGGACTTCATAATTGCTTAGGACTGGTGACTTTTTCTTCCTTTAATTTTCTCTCTTTTAGAATGCAAATGTCAATAACTATTATGTTATGTCTGTGCCATCATTATACTTTGGGAACAGAGAATTTGTTTTCTAGTTTCACAGGTCCACAGCTGGAGAGAATTTTTGCTCTAGGATGGATCATACACAAAATTTCTCCCATCTCTTATTTAGAAGATTTTAGATGACAACGTTTAGGGCTTTTGAACTCATAATATTTAAATGAGATTTTGGATTGAATGATGCTATAGTGAGTTGATATGTTTGGGGATTTGAGATGCGGTGAATGTTTTTTGCATGTGGGATGGATGTTAGTCTTTGGGAGTCAAAGGGAAGACTGTGGTAGGAAGAAAATGCCCACCCAAAAATCTTCCCTAATTCCTGGAATCTGTAAATGTTAGCTAAATGGGGGGAAAAAGACTTTTCACATGTAATTAAGTAAATAATATTGAGATAAGGAGATAATCCCGGGGTATTTGGGTGGACCATAAATGTAATCACAATTGTTCTTACAAAAGGAAAGTAGAGGGGGGTTTTATTAAAGAAGAAAAAGACAATATAATAAGTAAAACAAGATGCTATCTGATGCTTTAAAGATGAAGAAAGGGGTTGCCAGCCATAAAATACAAGAAATGCAGCATCAGAGGCTAGAAAAGACAAGGAAATAAATTTTGTCCTAGGCCTCTGGAGAGAGTGTAGCACTGCCATAACCTTGATTTATGACTAATAAAATCAATTTCAGACTTCTTGCTCCAAAACTGTAAAAAGAATAAATTTTCATTATTTTAAGCCACTAAATTTTTAAATAATTTGTTACATCCAAAGTAGGAAATGAATACATTGAGTAAACTTAGTCTTTGTTCTGTGATAATTCTACTTGCTCTTTTTGTCCTTACACCTTTATAGCTGCAAAAACTTGATTGCCTCACTGACCACTATTTAGGTTCTCATTCCTTTCACTACTCATGTTACAAATTTCCTTCATTAAATTCCTTATATTTTTTTAATAATCTGATTTTTTCTTCTAGTTTAGATCTTGATTAATATATACTTCCTATATTTTATTCATTTTCTATGGTACTTATTATCTGATGAGTTACAGGATTGATTGACATTATATTAAAGTGACTCAGTATGATCTTTGGAATAAGAGTAAGTCAAAGACTCCAAAGTAGTCAAATCATTTGAGGTCACCAATACCAGTCCAGTATTAGATGTAAGTAGAAAGGGAACAAATTGTCTTAGAGCATGGTAGAAAATTAAGGTCCAGCCACGATACTGGAGAAAGAGAAAGTGCCTAACAAAAGCCACTGTTCCCCTCTCAAAGAACTCCCCTAACTCTCCGGGGAAATAAATGAATGGACCCCTTGTTAATGGGGATAGGAACCAGGATAGAAACAATATCATTAGACCATAAGTAAGTTTCATTTAAGGCTATTAGGTGGAGTTCTCTGAAACATTTCTGAGTGTTGGAGGTTCTGGCTTACAAAGAAAGAGAGCTTAGCAAGCACTGTGGAAAGTATAGGCAAGGAGGAAAAGAATGGGAAGATGTGTTTTGAAGAAAAAGTTTGAGGATGATGGAATACACCAATTAAAAAACAAACTATATATATATATATATATATATATAAACATTTCTGAATGTTGAAATTTAGAAGCTAATACCTAATAAGTATTTTATGCCAAGCTATATTATGAGTGTTTCATGTATATTATCTGAATTAATTATTTCAATATTATGCCCTCGGATATAAATATTATTATTCTTATAATATAGTATGGAAACTGAGTTAGGGGAGTGAGTTAACTTGCTCAAAAGGCAAAGTATTGTAAGTGGAGTGAACTTATCAGTGGAAGCAGACATTTTATGTTTTCTTTTTCCTTAGAGACTACCTAGACAGCCGCTATGATGTATTGCCCCCTCACTTAACACAAGAGATTTTTTCTATATCTGTAATAAGTGTTAATAGCATCTTAAGGACATGAGAAAGGATTTAATAAATACTTATTCTTTATGAATGTTTTAGTTCCTCTGATGAGGAGACCACAAAAATACATGGAAGTTATTAACAGCAAAATATTGATATAAGAATTATAATACCATCTGAGCCACTCACAAGGAACAAAAATAATAGACTGGTATTTATCCAGAGGTCTAGTGATTGTTTATGTTTATAATGCTACTGTAATGGCCCTGTCCAGTTATGCTGCTAGAAACTCTCCCTGCACACCCCATCTCTTTCACTTGCCAAACAGTAAGCAGTTCATGTAATGCATGGAGGCATCTGGCCTACAAAACGATTATCATTTACTTCCTGACTGGCAAATTCAGGTACAGTAATTAGAAAAGTAACAAGCTCAAAAGAAAATTCACTTACTACGTGCTCATTTGCACTTTGTAAAATGAATCAAACAATATATCCTTTGGAATATATCCATAAACTGTCATGGTAAGCTGTTTATTTTTGTGAGTTATATCTGCAAATGAACATGTATTAAGTAAAATAATGAGCTTCCCTAAATCTGTGAAATGAGAGGCTATAATTAGAGAATAACTCCCTATTACCAAATGTTTTCCTAGTCAACTAACTCATTATAAACTAAAACTTCCATAATTTTAGATAGATCCAGAAAACATTATTCTATTTTACCCACAGAGCATGTATAGAGAATAGTTAGAATATATAGAGAGAGTATGTATTATAAAACTGATCATCTGTCTTTCAACATTTGTCATGGAACTTAAGCCTATCATGAATCCATTTTGTAACCAGAATAATTGAAATACCTTATGGCTAGCTAGAATCCTAAAACAAAGGAAAGGTTATTTTAGAAAAACAAAAACTGAAACCATTAACAATATAAAAGTTAAATACAAAATGCACTTTATAAAATTCTTAGACTTTAACTTTTAAATAAATTAATTTAAATATATATATGCAAAGTTGTAGTTTAGGTTATTAAAAAACGTGGTATTATAAACAACTTTAATTTTAAACATAATAGTGAAGAAATATATCCTGTGTAGTAAGCTTTAATTTTATAACATGTTTACTTGCCTCAATATAATTGGCATGTGAAAATGCATTTTTCTCAAAAACTTATTTGAACATGGAACAATTTCACAATAAAATTTTAATCTGTATGTTAAAAAACAACAAAAGTTTTAAATTGTGTGGAATGGCTTATTTTATGTGTCAACCTTGTTAGACTATAATACTCAGTTACTGACCTAGGTATTGATGTGAAGATATTTTGAAGATGTGGTGTGAGATAACAGAAAATATATATTGGTCTCTGTCCCCTGTTCCTGGTACAGAGCTTCTGAAACTCTTGTAATTTCCTAAGTGGAAAGAGCACAAAGTGCATCTTTTATTCTAATACTTGGTCTTTGACCCCAGTTCCTGACACAGGGCTTCTGAAATCCTTGTAGTTTCCTGGGTGATAGGAGTGGCTTTGTTCTAATGAGATGACTCTGGGTGGGCTTCTGGATGAGGGCTGGTCATCGGAAAGACCAAATCATGATTGGAGCTTGGAATCTTCAACCCCTCTCCCCATTCTCTTGAGAAAGAGGGGTAAAAATGGAGTAAATGATCAATCATGCCTGCATGGTGAAGCCTACATAAAAAAACCCCAAAGTATGGGGTTTGGTAGCTTCCAGATTGGTAAACACATTCACATGTCAGGAGGGTGATGCGCTCCAATTCCATAGGGATAGAAGCTCCTGTGCTCGGAATCCTCCCAGACCTTGCCCCATGTATCTCTTCATCTAACTGTTCATCTGTATCCTTTATCATATCCTTTAAACAGCAGACAAGTAAGTGTTTCCCTGAGTTCTGTGACCTCTTTAGCAAAGTAATCTAACCTGAGGAAGAGCTCGTGGGAACCTCATATTTATAGCCAATTGGTCAGAAGCACAGGTGACAAACTAGGCCTGCAGTTGACATCTGAAGTGGGGTGGGAGCAACCTTGTGGAACTGGGCTCTTAACCCATGAGACCCGATGCTACCTCCAGGTAGATTGTGTCACAATGGAGTTAAACTGTAGGACACCAGGTTCCATCACAGAGAATGGCTTAGTGGGGGAAAACCCCACATATATGGTAACACAAGTATTGTGAGTGTGGTATAGTGTGAGAGTAAAGGAGAAACAAAGGATGAAAACTGAGGTTTTCGCAAAATGTGTGGTTAACTTCTACAATCAGTTGACTTTAAGTAAAAGGGGTTACACTCCATGATGTGAGTAGGCTTCATCCAATCTGTTGAAGGCCTTAAGAGCAAGAGATGAGGTTTCCCAGAGAAGAAGACATTCTGCTTCAAGCTTATACTGTCAATTCCTGCCTGAGTTTTCAGACTGCCAGTCTACCCAACAGATTTCAGACTTCCCAGTGTCCATAATTTTGTAAGCTAATTCCTTAAAATATATATATATATAAACATATATATATACACATATATATATATATACACACACACATATATATCTCCATATCCATATCTAAATCCAAGTGCAAATCCAAGTCTATATATTTATATATTATTACTTCTATTCTTCTGGAGGGCCCTGCTACAAAGTTGGGTGTCAGGAATTGGGGTGTTGCTATAACAGATATCTAAATTGCATAAGTAACTTTTGAATTAGATAATGGGGAAAGGGTGGAAGAGTTTTGAGGTTCATGATAAAAAAAATGTCTAGATTGCATTGAAGACACTATTGGTAGAAAATACAGATGTTAAAGGCCATCCAGGTGGGAGGTCATAAAAAAGTGAGGACAGTTGTAGAGAAAGCTTCTAGTCTTCAAGAATATGTATATCATCATAGAGAGAATTCTGGTAGAAATATAAATCTTAAAGGTGTTTCTGGTGACAGCTCCCATGGGAATGAGAAGCATATTAATAACATCGAAGCAAAGTGATCCTTGTTAATAAGTAACAAAAATGTGGCCAAATTGTGTTCTTGCATTGGGTAGAAAATAGAATTTATAAGCAATAAGGTTGAATGTCTAGCTCAGGAGAGTTCCAAGAAAAGTGTGAAAGATGTGCCTTGGTTTCTCCTTTCTACTTACAGCAAAATGGGAGAGGAAAGAGATAAATTGGGGGAGAAACTGTTAAGCAGAAAGGAACTAGAAGTCAATGACTTGAAAAATTCTTAGCCTATCTATTAATATATTGCAAAAGATGCTAAAGCATGTGTTGGAGGGAGCACCTAGTGGGTGTCTAGACAACCTGCTGGAGAGATTAGGTGTGTGACTCATGGATCCAATCAACCACCTCAGTAGAAAGGAGGAGTAGAGATGAGATCATGCAGCAGGGATCTTGGAGAATCATTGTGTCTAAAAATATGGATTCCATGACATATATGGATGACTCACAAGGGTTTTCAAAGTGTTACATCAAAACAAAACAAAACAAAACAAAAACTTCCAACTTGGATGGAAAGGAACAGAGAAGGAATAAAATGAAAAGCTGTTGGACTTCTGGGATTCTACAGGCAAGAGATGGAATGATACAACTGCTTGACTGTAAATATGTGTTATCTTCAAGGAAAGGGAAGAATGACTCCAAGGCAGATGAGATTTCAGATTTAGAGTTAATGCTGAAACAGGTTAAAAGATTTGGGGAGATGTTGGGATGAGGTGAATGAATTTTGCATGTGGGACAGACATGAATTTTGGGGAGGGAACCGAGGGAAGACTGTATTGGGTTAAATACTGCCTCTACATATTTAATAGAGTCTCACAAAATTCATGTCCCAGAACCTCAGAATGTGATCTTTTTTTGGAAACTGTGTCTTTGCAGCTGCAATTATTTAAGATGTGGTCATATTGGATTAGAGTAGACTCTAAATCCAATTGACTGGTGACCTTATGGGAGGGAGGGAGCTTTGGAAACACAGACACACAAGTAAAAATGCCATATGAAGATGAAGGCAGTGATTGGAGTGATCTACAAGCCATGGAATGCCAAGGATTGCCAGAAACTACCAGGAGATAGAAGAGAGGCATGGAACAGATTTTATCTCTGAACCTCCAGAAGAAACGATCACTAAAGACACTTTGATTTCAGATTTCTGGCTTCCTGAATCGTAAAAGATTACGTTTCTGTTGTTTTAAGAAACTTAGTTTGTGGTGTTTTCCTATAATGGCACTAGGAAACTAAAAGCTCATGTAATAAAATTTAGTTTAATTTGAGGCCATGATCAAAAAATTTATTATTTGATACCTTCTCAGGTAAAAGAAAGTAAGAATGAATTTCTTATACTTGCAAAGTCATGTACTAGGAAGAATAGAATGCATGAAAAACAGAAATTAATATTCTTAGTATTTGCACATTCAGTGAAGAAATATAATATTTTAAATAATAAAATAGTGGTAACTGACTGTCAATGTATTGCATTTTGACAAAAGATATGTTTACTTTGAATAGAAATAATTTAAAATGATGTCTTTGAATATTATTTTCTTTTAAACTGCTTTTTACATATAATCAATCTTTTAATATGTGTTTCTTTTACTGAATCTATAAAATCTAAATTATTTGTATAAATAAAGCTTTGAGCTTAGCAATTTGCTACAGGCACAGATGTCAAATGGGATATTTTTTAAATGAATGATCATGAAGAATTTTAGCTCTATTTTTTAAAAAGCATAAGTTGAATTTGGCAATAACCTAATCATTAATTATAGCAGCTATTATACAAGTAATAGAAATAATTACTGATATCAGAATGTAATACCTTCAACAGGACAAAAGGTCCCATTAATATTTGGGAAACTAAAGAGGCACTGAGGCTGTATTTTCTATTAAAATGAATGAAATACTGAAAATATGATTCATAATATTATGCATTTGTCTCTGGGTAAGAAAAAGGGACACATTTCAATGTAAAACTTTCTTTTTATCTTTTCAAATTACGCAGCTACATTAAGAAAACACATTTTCCCACTTTTAATTAAAGTTATACATGATCAGCTTTAACTATCAAACACAAATAAACCTTTATAACTTGTATGTTATTTAGTGCATCTACAAATATCCAAAGTCTTTAAAATATTTTCTTGCTGATAACTGACTGTTAAAATAAATTAGAACAACATATAAGGCAGTCTATACTAATTTCTCCTAAATACTGATGTAAATACTGAATTCAACTTGCCATAATTTCACCCAAAGTAATAATTTAATATTTTAATCTTTGTTACATTCATTTCTAAATAGAAAGGTCTTATTTTGACTTTAAACATTAATTTTATGTTGTAGAGGGGGTTGCAGAATTTACTCTGATATTCACTGTTAAAAAATACTAATTAACCACTTACTGTGTACTGAGCACTCTGTTACATTCAAATAAACTAATACAAATCCTCCCTCAAGAGATGTTATAAAAGATAAGTCACATGTATGGTACATTATAAATAAATAAAATAAATAAAACTACAGCAGAATGTATTGGAAGCTGAGAAGAGTTACAATGTAACAGGTGATTTAGAAATGTTTATATGAGAGGAGACACTTAAATTAAAATATTTGAGATCAAAAGCATGGAGCTCAAGTGGTGACTACTGCCATAATCTAAACAAGAGATGATGATGGCTTGGACCAGAGAAGGTGATGAAAACTCATTTTACTCTGAGGGTTGAACTAATGGTAAACAGTGATGAAACACATGGAGTTGAGTGAAAAAGAATCAAGGATGACCTTTTTTTGTTTTGTTTTGTTTTGTTTTTCTTTAAAATATATTGTCATTAACTGAAATTGGGAAGGATTTGGGTAGGATGTGTTTAGAGGGAATTAGGAATTTCTTTTGTACATATTAAGCTTCAAATATTTATTAGTCATCTAAGTTGAGAAAGACAGTGGGCAGTAGATTTATGAGTCAGAATCCCAGGGAGATTAAATTTGGGAGTCATTAGCCTTTAAATAGTATTTGATGCCTTGGGACTGATGAGATCACAAGAGACTGAGTCTAGATCAGGACTCTTAATCTTGACAATATTGATATGGCAGGCTGGATAATTCTTTGTTTTGGAAGTCTGTCCTGTACATTGTGGGATGTTTAGCAACATCCCTGGTCTCTACCTACAATATTCCAGTAGTAACCCCTTGTGGCAACCTAAAATATCATTAGATGTTGCCAAATATCCCATGAGAGAAAAATGTTCTCTAATTGAGAATCACTGTTCTAGGTAGAAGAAAGAAAGCTCCAGGATCCTCCAATTTCTTTGTTTGTTTTTGTTTTTCATTTGTTGGTTTAGGATCCACCAGCCAGAAACCTCTTAATGGACAAGTTTTCATTAAACTAATTCTTTGATTATTTGTCCTACCATTGCTAATCCCCTTAGTTATCTTTTCATAGATACACATTTCTTCCTTTTCTTTTCTCTACAGGATATCATTGAAAGTCATTGTCAAGTGCTTTGATAAAATCTGTTTTAGTTCAGTAACTCTGTCAGTGAAAGAAACAAGGTTAATCTGACATGACATGCTCTTGGTGAACCAGTTCTTTTTCTTTGTGATAATTTCCTCCTGTCAGTATTTCTAAACAGCCTTGTAAATATTCATTCTCCAATCTTGCTCAGGTATAACATCAAGTCAGCCTGACTATTTTCAGAATCTCCTGTCTCTGAGTTTGTAAAAATTCTTCCACTTTCTACCACTTCTTACAACAGAAGTATTTTTAGGAGTTAAGAAGAAGAACTGGACAAACCAGCAAAGTATCTGTATCTGCAGAGAGGCCAGAGATGGAAAAGAAATAAGCAAGAACGGTACTCTGAAAGTCAAGTAAAGAATATGCCACAAGAAGAAAAGAGAAATAAACTGTGTCAAAAGCCGTGGTTTGGTTAAGCAATAGCTGAGATAAGATTTGTCCATTGTTTTAGGAATATCACGATGACTAGAAATTTCATCAAGAGCACTTTGGTTGAGTAGCGTGGGAATATGGATATTTACATGACGCCAAATTACACCCACAGGTTAACTGAAGATTATAGAATCAAAAGTTCAAATTCTAGTGGAGAGATCAGACTCTTACCACTTGAAACCATCAGTTAATCTTAGCATCACTCAAAGTGGAGCAAGCAACTAGCATGTTCTCATGATTTGGTGTCATGTATATAATATGATGTGATATTCTAGCTATAAAGTTGAACCCACATTTCTTCAATGCTCTACATGTAGCTTACAGTTTATAGAAATAATGGAGTCAAAGGAATAAGTTAAATGCCAGCACAACAAAACAATTAGAAAAATTCAGACAATGGGACATTCTACAGGGCATTTGACATCAGTAATAATTCTATGACACAGGTATAAAGGGTTGAGCGATATATAAGAATAAAATACATTTAAGAGACATAAAAATGCAATTTGTAGACCTTATTGGATCCTAACTTTTAATTAAACTAAGTGTAAAAAAAATGACATAATCAGAAAGATTTGAGTATAGAGTTAATATTGGATGATATAAAGAGTTAATGCTATTTTTGTTGTTAGGCCTGACAATAGACTGTGACTTTGTTACAGAATGTGCAGTATTTAGGGTGTGTAATAAAGAGGCCGCCTCCATTTTTGGATGTTTGACTGCTGACATCTTCTAAACTTCACTGCTCCCTCTTGCCTCTGCCTCACATCTGGGCAAGCTGAGAAGAAAGTCTGAATGCTCCCTTTTTGGTGCTGGTGGGAGATTCAAAGCATGTAAGCCCTTGAACACCTATAAGAACTCTCATCTCAGCTCCATCCCCCGATCACAAGAAAAATCCCAAGATAGGCTCTCTTCTTTTCTCTCTTAAGCCATTTTTCAGACTAGCTTGAAAATTGTGCATTCTTCCCCAAATGCCTATTATGTGATTAATAAACTTTTTCACACAAATCTGCTGTGTATCTTGATATCTTTGATCAAGAAATCAGTCTTGACATATGAAACAATTTTGTGTGTGGAGGTCCATCCTTCTTCTCAGAGTATCCACAGCAGACTGCAATGTCATAATGTATAAAATTTATTGTAATATACTTTGAAAGAAAAAAGAAAGGAAGGAAGGAGGGAGGAAAGGAAGAAGAAGGCAGGAAAATGAAAAGGGATTGACAAAGTTTAAGCATTACAACGTGCTGCTAATGTGATCCAATTTTATGATTTAAATAATAGCAGAGTGATAGTGAAGAGCATATCATCAACTGCTCTTCTCCTGTTTCTTGACAGACTTCACTGCTAAGGCATTACCTACATTTTCTTTGGGGGCTAGTATCAGTCCTTACTACATCCACTGAGCATGTCCAAGCATATACTCCCCTGCCCTTGTTACCTTATGTGTTGAAGTTAAAACACATTATTCATGTAAGCAGGCCTGTAAATTAATTGCAATTTGTCTAGTAAAAAGATCCTTGCTCATCCACATATTAATTCATTTATTTAAGAAAAATTTATATAGTACTCTTTGGATATCATTTAAAATTATAAAGCTACAAAATTAGATAAAACATTTTTTCTTCAAGGAACTCACAGTCAAGAGGCAAAATAGTTTAATAAATGGATAATTATGAAGAAACAAAGAAATAGACATGACATATATATATAAGGTTTTGTGGGAAAATTGAATATTTGTAACTAATTTAGCCTAGAGGGGTTAAGTCGATCTTAACCTTGCATTGAAAGGAAGTTGGCCAGTTGGAGGGAGAATAGCCAGTCCAAGGTAAAGGGTTACTATGATTAGTGGTGAGTAAAACTGTAAGAAGATGAAAGTCAGAAAATATGTACAGAATGCTGAGGAATGGACTGAAACTTGAGGGACCCCAGCAATCAGGAGATGGGAAGAGGAATAATATAGTCTCCTAGGAGGTCAAAAGAGAGTGTCAGAGAATTTAAATGTGGAACGTGTGGCTTCCGGTGAATAAAGAAAGAAGAGCATTTCAAGTGATGCTCTCTCATTCTTCATGTCACAGATTAAATGCAAATTTCTCCAGGTGTCCTTACTGACTCCCATAGTAAACTATGTCCTTCCTTAATACTATATTTAACAATTATCACAATTACAGTTTTTCTGTAATAACCTGTAAAGTATAACAAAAACTGAGGCTTACAGGCAGATTACTTTTTGCTAAGATATTGCCTTTAAATAAATGTGCTTAACTAAAGAAAAAGGATGAAAGGAATAGTTTCAAGTGCATAAAAAGGTCTAGGATAATGAGTTGAAAATGTAGCCTAGATGTATAGTGAGTGAACATTGGTGCCTTTAACAACATTGTTAGTAAAGTGATGGAGGGTTTGGAGCATCCACGGAAAGTGAAGAATTGAGATAAAGAAATGTAGACATAGATTGTAAAAAGCTGGATGAGAATAATAAAAGAACAGTATTGAGAGGACTTTGGGGGTAAAGGCACAATTTAAGTTTTGTTTTCTTCTTTTTTTTTTGTGGTACACGAGCCTCTCACTGCTGTGGCCTCTCCTGTTGCAGAGCACAGGCTCTGGACGCGCAGGCTCAGTGGCCATGGCTCACGGGCCCAGCTGCTCCGTGGCATGTGGGATCTTCCCGGACCAGGGCACGAACCCCTGTCCCCTGCATCGGCAGGCGGACTCTCAACCACTGCGCCACCAGGGAAGCCCCTGTTTTCTTCTTAAGGATAAAAACTTTAACATACTTTAATACACAGTAAGGTCAAACGGGTGTATTGAAGATATAAATTAGCTTTAGACATGAAGTAAATTTTATCTTCTAAGGCTAAGAGACAGGAAATATGTATTTAATTGTAATTGAATTTTTTTTGTTGTGATAGATATCACTTAGGGCTTCATTTTCTCTAGGTATGAGGTCAGATAATGATCAAAGTATTGAAGAGAATGGTAAATGATTGGAAGATAGTCTTGATGGGAATCAGAGGTTGATATATTTAAAAAATAAATCAAAAGAAATCATAGTGGTTCTAAGATTCTGACTATAGTTTAAGTCCACATATTTTATTTTTCCACAAGTCTGCGTAACTGTGTAATTTCTTCCAATAGTACTTAACCTCCAGGGCTAGTATCAAAGAAAAATGCATTGTAGCATTGATTCAGAGAAGCCTAGATAAACATGATATTTTGTGGAAGGGATAAAAGATTGAAGGTGTTATGATGTTAATGAGTAAGTGCAATATGAGTGAAATCATGAAAAAACTAGAAGGATGGCAATGTACGGGATACAAGAGTTTAAATTTTCTAAATTTAAGCTCTTCCAGATGCAAGGTATGATGGGCATTGCAATTCAAGTAGTCTATAACTTTGAGAATGGTTTTGTGATAGACCTGTCAAAATGGGATATTAAACTGTCCTTAAATTATCACAGGCATTTGGAGCAATGACAGAAAGTGTTTCTGATTCCTATCTGAAAGATGTCATGGAATGAAGGGTACAACCTGGATTAAAGAAGGCAAAGGGGGCCTCCCTGGTGGCACAGTGGTTGAAAGTCCGCCTGCCAATGCAGGGGACACGGGTTCGTGCCCCGGTCTGCGAAGATCCCACATGCCACGGAACGGCTAGGTCCATGATCCATGGCCGCTGAGCCTGCACGTCCGGAGCCTGTGCTCCGCAGTGGGAGAGGCCACAACAGTGAGAGGCCCACGTACAGCAAAAAAAAAAAAAAAAAGGCAATGAGTCTTACAGCCAGATTGCCTGAAACTCACAAGAGCATGTACATATAACAGAGATTCAGAAAAAGAAATGTAATGGGAGTAATTCCAAAGTGGAGGGCCACAGGAGAATGTGTTCTCAGGGGAGAACCAAATTTTAGTCAAAACAGGCAGGTGGCAAAGCTTTGTGGGAAAGGTAGAGAGTGATTGGGAATTTTTATTTACAATGGCATAAGGGTTCCAAGAAGCAGAGGAGAAAGGGCTGGAGGGAAATTTATATTGAGAGCTTCCAAGGGATGGAAGATTCAATGTTGTAAAGAGATGAGAAAATAAGAGAACATAAAAATTAGTTGAGAATGGGAGGAATAACTCCCCAAGGACTAAAACGATGTCTTAGTCTTATGAAAGAAACTTGGTAAAGGAGTAGACAAACCACTTTTCTGTATAAGGAATATTTCAAGGTATTCAGAAGAGGAGAGAGAATGCTGCTTTGAGTGACTAATCTTGTTAAAACTTAGAGAAGAGGAGGAACTTTGTCTTAAGATGGGAGTTTGGGACTTATTTTGATTGAGAGCTATACCCTAAGAATGCTGCTTATCTGAGAAAATGAATATCACCTACCATGAGCCATAAATAAGCAAATAAAGACTAAGTCAATACAAAACCTAAGTTGTGAAAGGTGATACCGTTTTTAAATAATAAACTTCAATATTAATATATAAATGCAATTTCTATCACTTTTAATGTATAATTTTTCTGATGTGTATTAGTCAGTGTTCTCCAGAGAAACAGAACAAATGGGATGTGTATATATATATATATATATATATATATATATATATATATATATATATATATATATATATAAGAGATTTAATGTAAGGAATTGCTCATAAAATCATGGAGGCTGGAACGTTCAAAATCTGCAGGTTGGGCCAGCAGGCTGGAGACTAGGGAGGAGCAGAAGCTAAAGTTCAAATCCAAAGGCCTTCTGCTGCAGAACTGACTGCTCAGAGGAGGTCAGTCTTTTGTTCTATTCAGGTCTTCAACTATTTGGGTGAGAAGCACCCATATGATGGAAGGCAATTTGCTTTACTCAAAGTTCAACAATTTATATGTTAATTTCATCCCAAAACACTCTCACAGAAACATCCAGAATAATGTTTGACTGCATATATGGGCACCATGGCTCAGCCAAGTTGACACATAATATTAGCCATCACACAGTGGAATTAGTCTACAATCATTGACTATCCCTGACTTTTATAGTTTCTGTATAAATCAGAAAAAAATCCATTTTGAAACATTATTGTATAGCACTATATACTTACCAACTATTATGACATAGGTAATTCCAATTAATCCTTAAGATTACCCTCTGAAGATAAAGAGAACTAAAAATGTACAAGGCCCATTAAAGAACAGGTAGTAGAAATATTGCCTTGTAAGATTTAGAGGTAATGAGACCCATATGGTTTAAAAAGATGTGCAAGATAAAACAGCCTGTAAATTAGCAGAACCAGCCTGGAATGTCAGCCTTCTGACTATGAGTCTAAGATTTACCATATCACCACAACTGTGCTGTAGAGAGAAATGCGTCTAGAGTTGGATCAATTTCAAGAGTCAGAACATTGAGTCCTTTTAAATTTAAGCAAAGCCTCATTCTTCATTAGAGAGCCAGCATGAGGTAGGGAACTGATTAACTTATAGCTACTTTAAAGGTACCCACAAGTACACATGTCAGCAATGTATTATTTACCAGCCACTAATCTAGAGGTGATCTTAATATGGAAATCCTTAATTTGAAAATAAGGATGATTTCATATTACATTCCAAAGAACATAATTGTCTTTAAATTGCCCTTTTCTCAGAAGATTTGATCTCTGAAGCCTGAAATGAAACTTTAACATTTTCAATTAAATCGGTTGAAACTAAGAAAATGATTTGTGAAACTCTTTTTTAAACTCCCTCTGAAATAAGCTTCAAGACAGTAAAGTTCTAATTCTTAATATTTTGACCAGTTATATAAGAGAAGTCCCTTAATACTGAACTTCAGCCATAATACTCAAGCTATGCAGAAAAGAATAAAAATTTTTTTTAATTAATCACTAAGATTGTATTTTGATATCCGAAATTTTTTGAAAAGTAAATGACCTACTGGTTGCATACATTGTTTAGGAGGTGGAGGCAATGAAAACAAACAAATATAATTTTGTAGCCTTTTGACATCTAAGATTGTACATACTGCACTTCTGATACACATTATGGATTGTTAGTATTCTCCCAAATTTTCCTAAGCATTTATTATATTCCTATTTTATTATTATTTTTTTACAGGTAAATTTAAAGTTTTATTTTTAGAAGTTACACATATTTCAAAAAAGCAATTTCTTTTTATTCTAATTAATATTACCTATTTTAAACATACACAGCTTTATCATATTTTCAGTTTATTCTTTTATTAACCTCAAAGGGGATGTGAAGCTTATTTTTTATACTATTTTTAAAAGTTTCTTTCCATTTACAATTATTGCAAAATATTGGCTATATTCTCCATGTTGTAAATACATCCTTGAGCCTATCTTACACCCAATAGTTTGTGCCTCCCATTCTTCCACCCCTGCATTCCCCCTCCCCACCTTTGTGCTGGTAACTACTAGTTTGTTCTCTATATTTGTGAGTCTGCTTCTTTTTTTGTTATATTCACCAGTTTGCTGTATCTTTTAGATTCCACATATAAGTGATCTCATAGAGTATTTGTCTTTCTCTGACTTATTTCACTTAGCATAATGCCCTCCAAGTCCATTCATGTTGGCAAAGTTTCTTTCCTTTTTATGGCTGAGTAGTATTCCATTGTATGTATATGCCACATCTTCTTTATCCATTCATCTGTTAATGAACACTTAGGTTGCTTCCATATCTTGGCAATTGTAGATAAGCTGCTATGAATATTAGGATGCATGTGTCTTTTTGAATTTCAATTACTCTTAACCAAGTAATAACATAGTTTCTTTCTTTTTCTTTCTTGCAATTATGAGATATTTTTTTTAAGATTTTTAAAATGTGAAAATATCATATAATCATATAAATAACTTCTGTCATCTTCCCTGTTGTAACAGGAAATTGATCACTAATGCTGATCATGGAATCCCACATTATGTTGCCACCAGTCTGTATGTTACAATACATATTCTCCCTTTAATTTATCTTTTCTTTGACCTTTTATACAATTTATTAGCAATCCTACCACCTCATTTTCATAAGACTTTTATAAAATTCCAGAATACTACTGAAAAATGACATACTATTAAAGATCTTTATATATATATATATATATATATATATATATATGGCTTTATATTTAAGCACAAAATGGTGATCCATTTCATTTTGTGCTTAAATATAAAGATAGATAAATAAAGATATATACAGATATATAAATATATATCCCTAGTATATTGGCTTCTTTATTGCAGCACTGAGGACTTTCAATCAATCATGGAGATTACAGTTGGAATGTTCTTAAATAAGTACAACATTGTGAAGTAAATGTAACAGGTACCAAAATAGAATGCAAAGAAAGGTTATTTCACCACCATACCTGGACATCTTGCTAGGATTTGCATGTGGCCTTCCTAGTCAAGTGTTGGATTTTTATGCTCTCTTGAAGCCTGAATATAAAAATATCATAAGACCCAATGAATTCATGTTGCCATGAAGTCTAAAATGATTTATCCTCAAACAATTCCATAAAGCCAAAAGTGAAGTGGTAACAATTTAAGTAAAGATGAAATATGAGCTATATATATTTTTTGCTGTAAGGAGGAAAATAGCACACAAAAATTCATGTTAAATAGAAAGAGTTCATAATTTGTATGTAAACTGGAATAGCTGTATTAACATTAAATATGAATTTCCAGATTCATTTTATTACATAAACTAGGGTATTATATATTATGAGTAATTGCCATGTTGACATATTTCATTCTTCTAAAATTCTAGAATTTATCATATTTATCTCCAATAGAAATTTCATAAAGATTAGATTTAAGCTTTTGGAAATAAATAAATAAATAAATAAATGTGATTACACAGGTTCTAAGCCCAGTGACCATTTGCCTATTTGAAAATAAAAATCTTTATGATTATTTATTATAATTAAAAAGAATAGCTGTGTAAGGGAAGTGTCAATGTATTCTAAAGTAACTAACACCACTAGAATTTTCTGTTAAATGGTTCTTTCTGACACCTCTCCTCCCTAGACTTCATATTGTATTTGTTTATATTTTGGCTGTCCTCACCATGTGTCAGTTTGTACTGAGCTAGCAGAATTCACCTCAGAAAGTCAAACCTGAATGTTATTGTTCTATTTAAGTTATCAAAGAGATGTGACCTTGTACTTCATCCTACTCACTTATACAAATAATGGATGTATGCTGTTTCTAAATAAGGTCTTTAATATTCAAATATTTCCCGTGATTGGAATAAATCACCCATTTCATATCCTAATCTAGTACCAAATGTGTGGCCATACATTTTGTGCTTAAATATAAACCTTCTAGAACACCAGTAACTTAACATGTTGGTTAAATATTCTGGTCATGTTAGTATTGACTTAATAAAGTTTCTATATCATATTTTTGCATATTCTATATGTTATGACTTTGAATTGGTGAGGTAGTTGTTTAGTACTCTGAGATCGGCTCAAAGTGAAAAACAGAAAAAAAAAAAGGTAAGATTCAAAGTTGTGGTAACTCCAGAATATTTTCAAATTGAGAAAATGTAGCAGTGTAAACCTCCAAACTTTAACATTTATATCGGCTCATATAACTAATGCTGTGTATAAATTAGCATACATATGAACATCTTCTTTATGTATAATTTGTGATCTTTCCAAAAATAACTGAGACAACTCACTACAAGTCACACATACACTGATGCAGCACTGTTAAGAATCAAGATGGACATTAGAATTTATTTCTCAATAGAAGAGTTAACTGTAAGAGAAATAAGAAATTAAAATAACACTTAAAATTGAGCACCTATACTACCCTTAAGCATTGTAACAAATCAGGAAAGACAAAAAGGAAAAAGACAAGAAAAGGGTAAATTTGGGAGACAGAAAGGAGAGAATGAAGATGTAAGAACAGAAGAGAAAAATTACAATGAATTTCATAGTACTTGTTTTCAGTTTAAAAATTCATAAAACTCAGAGGGGAAATTCTTTGGCAATAGAATTTTAGAAGTCATTGAACTTTGCATTTTAATATGTATCCTGTTTGCTTTCTTTCATCCTATTCTTATATGTATTCATTTTTTAAATGTTCATCCTCTTCTTATATTATCCTATTTTCCCTTCAGAGTTTTTGTTTTTATTTATAATTAAACTATTGTCCCAGTTCAATTATAAATAGCTTCCCCAATATCCCTGAAAATAGTGAAAGCACAACAAATTATATGGTCACCCTAAACAAAAGGGGGACTGAATAGACATGGACAGTGCTTCCAATATATTTCTTTAAGAAATATATAAATATTCCTTAAGTGACGACTGTGAAAAAGCAGTACTATATAAAAAAAAAATGAGCAAAAGGAAAGGTCATCATGTGAAACATTTTGAAGCTAAACTTTCAAAGTATGTTGGTTTATCTCTCTCCTCATTCAGATCTTCCTCATCTCTTATGTGAATTAATGGAATCTCTTTCACATTAGCCCCAATTCATTTACCATATCCAATAATACACATATGATGGTGTCAATTCTCTTAGAAAGGAAAAAGAGAGAGAGGGAAAATATTGAAACAACTATTTAAGTTGATATCTAACATCCAAATTCTAAAGGTTGAAAGAGAAAATCATTCACAAATTGTCTCGTCCATCACACACTACCATACTCTCTCTACCCCAGCCACCTTGTACTACTCTTGGCTCTCTGAACATGTCATACAATATGTCAACTCTATACTTTTGGACAGATGGATACCACAGACTGGAGTGTCCTTATCCCATGCTACTCTCCCTGCTACACATAGGCCCCAACTTCTTTATCTACTTGGTACGGTGTGTTTTCATTTTCAAGGACCATCTTAAATGTTACCCCCCTCACTACAAATGTATCTTCAGTCTTGCCAAACAACCTGCACAGCTTATTATGAGTTGTACTGGAAGCAGCCCATATCTTCCCTGGAGTGGGGGGATAGGGAAGTGGGAGGGGGCAGGATCTGAAATCCTGTTTATTGTACTCAAAAGACCCTGAATGGACACAAGGTATTGAAGTAAGGATCTTAGCATTTTGTGATATTTTGAGGGAAGTTAGTTGATCACAAAAAAATCATTTTAAAGTAAAAAAAGAAGAAAACACAATGGAATTAACCATTATCTCACTTATACATTAACTTTCAAAGAAGCATTCATCAATTGTGATTCATTATAAAACTGAAAATTACTTAGATTAATAAATATATTAATAGAATATATGTAATTAACAAGTAAACAAAAGGGATATAATTTTAAAATATTTGGTCATCATAAATAAAACTATGAATAAAACAAAATAATTTTAAAAGGTAAAATCAGTACAAGTTTAGTGCTGTGTTTCTTAAGAGAACAGTAGTAAATATAAGGTATAAGTTAAATATGGTCACATTGAAGAAATTTAAGTATATTTAAGAAGGAAAACAGAAAGTTAAAAACACTCTGCAGGCATAAAATAAAATTGTAAATTTCACCTGTATTAATCAAGATAGCACTAGTAGACTGAGATAAAATTTTAGTGTCTCCCCAAAATGAATTTATTTCCTATTCAAAAAAGTCCAAATTAGCTCATCTTGACTTGAGAACCGCTCTCCCACAAGTGGTGGTTTAAAAATCCAAACTCCTTTCATCTTGTAGCTCCACCATCCTCAATGCAGTACTTCCAAGGAGAAAGAACATGGGAAAATAATGGTGTGACTTTTTTCCATGGGTCATGTCTAGAAGTAGCATATATCAGACAGGTGCATCTTCCCTTGACTTGGTCATGTGGCCAGTCCAACTGTAGGAGAATCTGGGAAATATAGCCTGTGATATCAGAAGGCATAAAATTTTGTTGAAGAAGAACTAGTTCATCTCTGCCACACTATAAAATTTAATATGTAATAAAATTAAAATTGTAATTTCAAAAGCAAAAGAATTTGAAAATCAAAAGCATTACTTACATATTTTTAAATGAATAAATGCATCTGTAGGAAGTCCTATAGATTCGAAATTCAAAACAAAGATTTTATGCTGCCAAACTTTAAACCACCTCCTTTATTTTTCACATTAACTCAGTGATATGGGCTGTGCTTTAGATTACCAGTACAGAAAGGATAGTTCTTCTACAGAAAGAAAACCATGTTGTTTCAACAACTACAGCAGCCATGTGTGATCAAATTGATAGTCTAGTTGACAGGGTGGAATCGCAGAATGTATGATTTCAGGGTATGGAGTAGTGGATTTTGTGATGTGCTGGACAAACATATATCATTTCAAGACTAAAGGATTTATTTCTCTAGTTGCTGGCATATATCTGGCTGATAAGCCTTAGCTGGCAATCTTTTTGGAAATTTCCTTGGCCATAGAGAGCTACCTTGGCAATGACCAAGCTCCTTAACCAAGGGCAGCCTGCATTCAAAGATTGTTTGATGTAGTGGTATAAAGTTTTATCTTCCTTGCCTCATCTTGGAACAACTCTGAAGGGACATTCTAGTTTGACATTTTCTGAGGTTGCATCACATCCCAAGTTATACCCTGGCCTAATATTACTTCTTTTTTAACCCAAAAGGAAGCATTCTCTGAGAAACTTCTTTTTTAAAAAATCCATTTAAAATATAGAACTCATTGATTTTAGTATATTTACAGAATTGTGCAACCATCACCAGTCAATTTTAGAACATTTTCATCACTCAGAAAAGAAATTCTGTTTCCAACTGTAGTCATTCAACATTTTTCCCCAGTGCCCCCAGTCCTTGGCAAACATAATAAATTTTCTGTCTTTATAGCTTTGTTTATTCTTGAAATTTCATATAAATAGAAATATACAATATTTGGGTTTTGAATGATTGTCTTCTTTCAGCATAACCTTTCAAGGTTTTTCTAATGCTGCACCATGTATCAGTACTTCATTCATTTTTATTGCTGAAGAATATTCCACTGTATGGATATACCTCATTTTATTCATTCATTCATCTGATAAACTGATAAACTTATTATATCCTAATTACTTTGCTAATTAATATCCATCTCAGAGCCTCCTTCCAATGAGACCCAATTAGCAAAAAAACAGATAGACTCAAGTTCAAATTCTTGTCTATTTTGTAGCTGAATTACCCTGGATATGTTATTTAGCTTCTCTGAGCCTCAGGTTTGTCATGAATAAAACTGAAATAATTATGGTTTTATCACAAGATTTTTTAATGAGATAAAATTATGCAACAGTTAGCTAATAAGATTTTGTACTAGATTTGTATTATTATCATCTAACTGAAGTTTTTTTTAATTAAGAAAGGAACAGGAAAAAACATTGAATATTAAAAAATAATAAAACTTTGATGGGTTTACAGTAATAGCATATATAGTAAATTTAGATTAAAAACCACTGTAATTCTTAGAAATTCACAATTTTGTTTGGTTCCTTTAAATTAACAAATCAATCTATCAAGTTCCTTGCAAAGCTCTTTGGATTTCTTTAGTAATTCTGTTTTCAACTTTGTTTCTACGGTGACAAGTACCAATTTAATTTTTCAATCAGAGAACAATGCTATATTGTTTTTCAGTCACAAAATAAGTCATTTTAAAAATAGCTATTTACAAGGAATAATTGAAGCAATAAATTCTAAACTCTAATATGTCAACCCCGAACTTACTAGACAGCTTCTAAAGGTTTTGAAATACAACTGAAACAGGAAATTATGTTGATTTCAAAGCCTATCTAAATCAAATGATTACACATTTAGAAACTTAATATTTTGCCTTTTTGTAAGAAAAGTACATTTTCTAAACATTACTACTTTACCTAATTTTCTTTAAGCTACAAATAAGGAAGTGTTTAATTAAATTTAATTAAAATTAGTGATACTAAGTAATAATCAGAAAAAACAATAAAACTAGAATAAAATGAATCCTATTAAGTGTAATTGCTAAAGTAAATTCAAAAATTGAAAACAATAATAAAGATCATTAAAATTTTTAATTACTTCATGCCATATTATAAGTACAATTGATAATATTTCAAATAAAGATGTCATGCTATTGTATTACATTAATAATATCAACATTATGGTTATATATGAATAAACAAAACAGAAAGAATCTTTAATTTAGCCAAAGTTTTTCACTAAAATGATTGATTCTAGTAAAAGAAATAGATTTGATAGATAATTAAAAGTATAATTAAAGTATGAATTGCTAACAAGTAAAATGCCTAGTAGAAGAGTGAAAGGAATACAGAATAGTGATAGGAATAGCTAAATAATAATGTCAGTAGTAATTAGGAATCATTCATTGAAAACTCTAGTCATGAAATATAACTTCCTTTAAAAGCTGTGTTTTAAGTGTTGTTAATTACTAATAAAGTTCTGTTATTTGTTTTGTTAGTATAAAATATACTTATAACACGTGCATATATACCTTTTAACCAAAACAATTGAATAATAAAATTCTCTAGACAGGGAGGAGATGAGGACAGAAATCTCAGTAATGTTGACCTAGGGGAAAAGAAACTGCAGTACAATAATGTTGTGAGGTTTTATACACTGTTCTAAAAATAGTAAAAAAATCTAAAGGTGAAAAATGATGTTGGCTGAGAATTAAAAATAAGAAGAAAATGAGTTAAGCACTTACTAAGTGTCAAATACTACTTAGACAATTTATTCTTTTCTCATTTAATACAAACAGCCATCAATGATAATCACAAAAGGCATTATTTCCATTCAAGACATGATAAAATTGAAGTTGAATGAAATAACTCAGTGTTACCAGATTGACATTTTTAGAATTGGGATTCAATAGGTTTGATTAATTCAACAGTCCATGCTTTCTCTATTTGGCAAATATTTTTCCATTTTACTTCTTTCAACTTTTTTACAAAGATAAGTTATTTTCAAAAGCTAGCTACAGCTAATGGAATATACTAATTGTAAGGGGAAGTGGTGGAATAGTACAGTACAGTATATCATTGTTCTACTACCTGAGGCAAAACAGGAGCCACATATAAGGTAACTATATTAATATTATTGTTCTCTCGACTTTGAACATGAGCTGGAGTTGCACTTTAAATAACTCATAAAAGAGGTCCCAGGACATTGTGCTTTGGTTATAGGTAGCTAAATTTTGCTGTCACACGGTTGATGAGGAACTAAAGCCTCCTGTTCTCTTCAGCACAACATCAGAGCTGACTGGCATGTCCTTTTCTGAGTTCTCAAGATACTCAGACCTTAAATATCTAAACTTCCCTTGCTTTACCTTTTCTGACAGCCATCTGTTTATATGACATCTTTCAAACTGGCATTAAAACTCTTTGAAAATAAGTAGGAATTGAGGTGGGTTTTTTTGTACCTCTCACAAAATCTAGCATTGTTTTGAACAAACCAGGGAACTTAAACAATGTTGATAGCTAACTTAACTGAAATTACATGTATTTTTTTTTTTTGCTTTTAATCACCAATACTCAAAACAATATATAACACCATTTTGTGCAGATGATACATTAGAAAATAACAATGCATTCTAATGCAAGACCTGTTATTCAAAGCTTTGTTGATACAATCTTGATGACGCTAATAAAAATGTTGCATTTTTATGACAACAGCTTCTCAGTTTAGGAAAAACAGCCCTTTGTCATTTAGCGTATTAAATTTAATTTGAGCTGCTTTCCACATGAGCTCATAACCAATATCAGTTTTTAACATTTAAGGTACACAGCAAAAGAATCAGTAAAAATAAAGCAAAAAACTTTTATTGAACATATTTTTATTTCATTGGAAAATATTTGATTTTTTTAAAAATTATTTTCTTAATTTTTCTAATGCATTTATTACCTTTAGATATATGGAATAGAATAAATAAGACTCATAAATTTTAATTTCTTATTCAAATTTTACCTAAAATTTCAAATAATGGTAACTCATTTCTTTCCTGCCCTCATATGATTTAAATTTAAATAAAAGAAATCTAAACCACACTGTTTTTTAAAATTAGAAGAAGTGTTTTAGTTCAGTTTTTTCCATTCAATGACAATGCATTCTTAGTTAAATTTTTGTTTGTTTCATTCATCAATTTAACACAGATTGTTTATGAGTCAAAAAGTATAATGGGGCTTCCCTGGTGGCGCAGTGGTTGAGAGTCCGCCTGTCAATGCAGGGGACACGGGTTTGTGCCCCAGTCCAGGAGGATCCCACATGCCATGGAGCGGCTGGGCCCATGAGCCATGGCCGCTGAGCCTGCGTGTCCGGAGCCTGTGCTCCGCAATGGGAGAGGCCACAACAGTGAGAGGCCCGCGTACCGCAAAAAAAAAAAAAAAAAAAAAAAAGAGTATAATGAAGTTGCAAAGTTTATATATAAAGTATTTGATTATTGATATAAGATTTGATTCTAATGACTTAGGAAACTAAGCAGACTTTTAGTCTGTAATTTTAAGTTGTATATAATGTCAATATTGCTCAAAGAGTGCTTATATTTCTAAGTTTGTTTCAGTTTTGGTCTATTTGAAAGATCAAGGATTTGATTTAGAAAAAAATAGATGAACACTATTTATGTTTAGTTTAAGGCTGTCATCCTTCTATTTATTTATTCTAACTGCTTTGCAAACAAACAGATATTGGTCCCTCACCTCTTCATAGGAACATGTTTTACTTAACTACAGTGATCAGACAATTGGAAGCAAATAGTACCCTTTGAAATTTTGACATTTTATAATAGAGCTTGAGATTTATGGGCAATTTTGCGTTCAATTTTCTCTTAGTGTTGAAAATGTTGTCCCTGAGTAATTGTATAATAAGGCAAAAAGTGGATTATTCACTCTGTGAAATTAAATCATCAGTGAATATGTATACTTGTGCATTATATTGTATCAACAAGTTTGAAAAGATATTAGCAATGCAAAACAGTGAGTACCTAGTTCTATCCTTGAGAACAAAAGATATTCATCGCTCTAAACAGCAAATGAAGTAAATAAAAGAATAATTGATTAAACAGAGACTGAGGATTGTTTAGAAAGTTGGTCCTGTAGAGTACCACTAGGAAGAACTAATTGAGAGGGACAAGCTCTATCCTCCCAATGTGTTTACAATTCAAAAGTCAAGATCGCAAAATTCAATGCATGGTTATTTTTTATTTGACCATGATTTGGGTATTTTTAAATTTCCACTTACTTATGAGATAATATCAGTATGAAAAATTATTTTCAAGACATTGGCTTCAGCTCAATATAGTTAATTCTTACTGATATAAGTGAAGGAGAGTAGAAGACACACTACCAACTTAAAGATTAGCATCTGAAGAGAATTAGATATTTTACTTCAAAAGATAACTAGCCTTTAGTTAATAGAGTTCCGAAAAGGAGATCATAGAGATAACTCTTTAGAAAACCCATTTTAGAGTTCAGAAGGGGAAAAAAAAATGTTTAGTTTCTGTAGGATTCAAAACATCTTATGTTCAATACCAGACTCAGGTAGATAAGACAGTCTCTGAACCAATCTCTCACAATAGTTATTAACATTTTATTGTACTGTAGAACTTCCAGGATGGCCCAGAAAGAACATCCAAAAATCCACTCCTCCACAGAAGTGATGAGAACAATGGTAAAACTTTTAAAATTTGTCCTTTTCAGAGCACTTGAAATAAATCAAAACCATTTGTGTTTATTCAAGAAAAATTTCTAAATCTCTGTAAGAACAGTGATTTTTGTGGCATTTTAACTCACTCTATTCAAATCTTATTCTCCTCAACTCTTTTATAGCCATGAAATCCAATATCAATATTATCATATGTATGAAAACCCACAATATATCAGCCAATGGAGGGAGGAGAATGAGTATGGAGCTCAACAAAAAGTCCAGTTCCCAGAGAACTGTCACTATTTGACCTGTCTGGCAGCTCCCCGAAAAGCTCCATTCTCAGGGCTTGTCTTTATCGGACCTAAGTTTAAGTTTACTCAGAATAAACAGCCTTTTCCTTGGGGCACTTGTCAAATGAAAAAAAAAAAGTATATATATGAGGCAATTGTTTTAACATCATAGCTGCCTGAGGCAGTGATACCAATCAGGGCTATCAAAAATCTGTGCAATAAACTTAGAGGAACATCAGAGTAATGAGATGAAAATGAGGGTCTTAGAAATAAGGATACATTCTTGGTGATCTAGAAAGACATATGCATATACAATGCTTTGGAAACACCCAGAAAAGTTCAAATAAACCCCTAATTTATTGCCTCTGGCCAATATTAAAGCTCCAAACAAGCAGAAAGGTAAGTCTAAGCCAGGGCTGTGAACTTCCAGAATGACTCAACTAAATACAGAGCTCCTCAGTAAAGTGTGAGAGACTTATTGATTCAGAGCTTTTAAAGAAATCTTTGGCTAAGCTAAGAAAATAGAGGCTTCTATGGCTGCACATGACAAAGAACACAGAATTTACAGAATTTTCCAGGGAAGTCACTAAATACAAAAACAGCAGCAACAAAACAAAAAACAATAGAAACAAACACTGGCTTGGGGTGGAGAGGAGGACTGATTTTAGTACAAGATTTGCCACATTATATTATTTAAAATGTCTAGTCTTCAAGAAAGCATTATGACACCAAAGAAACAGGATATTATTGTCTTTCAATACAAAACAAACAAAAAAAATAGAAGTAAAAAAAAAAGTCCCCAAGGAAGCCCAGACATTGAACTTAATAGATATCAACTTTAAAAAAGCTATTATAAATATATTCAAAAACTAAAGGATATCATGTCAAAAGTATAAAAGAGATGTTTCACCAAAAACAAAATATCAATAAAAAGAAAGAAAATAATTTTTTTTTCAAAAAAGAACTAGAATCAAATAAAAATTCTGGAGTTGAAAAAGTACAATGAATGAAACTTTTTTAAAAATCAAAAAGATTCTGAACAGCAGAATTTAGCTGGTAGGAAAAGAAGAGGAAATTTGAATATAGGTCAACTGATTTATACAGTCTGAGGAACAGAAAGAAAAAAGAATAAAGAAAACTAAAAAGAGCCTCAGAGACTTGTGAAACAATGTTAAACATAGCAGCCTATGTATAAGACTCTCAAGAGGAGAGAGAAGGATGCAGAAAGAATATTTGAAGAAATAATAGAAAAAAGCATTCCAAATTTGAAAATAAAAATGTTTGCCAAACTGAAAGTAGAATAAACTCAAGGAGATCCACAATATACATGCATCATAGTCAAACTATCAAAAGTCAAGAAAGAGAATTTTTTTGAATTTTATTTTATTTATTTTTTTATACAGTGCATTCTTATTAGTTATCTATTTTATACATATTAGTGTATATATGTCAATCCCAATCTCCCAATTCATCCCACCACCACCACCCTGCCCCTGTTTTTCCCCCTTTCCCCACGTTTGTTCTCTACATCTGTGTCTCTATTTCGGCTGTGCAAACCAGTTCATCTGTACCATTTTTCTAGATTCCACATATATGCGTTAATATACGATATTCGTTTTTCTTTTTCTAACTTACTTAACTCTGTATGACAGTCTCTAAGTCCATCCACAACTCTACAAATGACCCAGTTTCACTCCTTTTTATGGCTAGTAATATTCCATTGCATATATGTACCACATCTTCTTTAACCATTCATCTGTCAATAGGCATTTAGGTTGCTTCCATGACATGGCTATTGTAAAGAGTGCTGCAATGAACAATGGGTTGCATGTGTCTTTTTGAATTTTGGTTTTCTTAGGGTATATGCCCAGTAGTGGGATTGCTGGGTCAT
This sequence comes from Lagenorhynchus albirostris, assembly GCF_949774975.1. Taxonomy (NCBI): domain Eukaryota; kingdom Metazoa; phylum Chordata; class Mammalia; order Artiodactyla; family Delphinidae; genus Lagenorhynchus; species Lagenorhynchus albirostris. Next base: position 120,851,688 of record NC_083099.1, read on the forward strand.
ATGGTAATTCTATTTTTAATATTTTAAGGAACCTCCATACTATTCTCCATAGTAGCTGTATCAATTTACATTCCCACCAACAGTGCAAGAGGGTTCCCTTTTCTCCACACCCTCTCCAGCATTTGTGTTTGTAGATTTTTTGATGATGCCCATTCTAACTGGTGTGAGGTGATACCTCATTATAGTTTTGATTTGCACTTCTCTAATAATTAACGATGTTGACCAGCTTTTCATGTGCCTCTTGGCTATCCATATGTCTTCTTTGGAGAAATGTCTATTTAGGTTTTCTGCCCATTTTTTGATTGGGTTGTTTGTTTTTTTAATACTGAGCTGCATGAGCAGTTTATATATTTTGGGCATTAATCCTTTGTCCATTGATTCATTTGCAAATATTTTCTCCCATTCTGAGGGTTGTCTTTTCGTCTTGTTTATACTTTCCTTTGTTGTGCAAAAGCTTTTAAGTTTCATTAGGTCCCATTTGTTTATTTTTGTTTTTATTTCCATTACTCTAGGAGGTGGGTCAAAAAAGTTCTTGCTGTGATTTATGTCCAAGAGTGTTCTTCCTATGCTTTCCTCTAAGAGTTTTATAGTGTCTGGTCTTACATTTAGGTCTTTAATCCATTTCGAGTTTATTTCTGTGTATGGTGTTAGGGAGTGTTCCAATTTCATTCTTTTACATATAGTTGTGCAGTTTTCCCAACACCACTTATTAAAGAGACTGTCTTTTCTCCATTGTATATCCTTACTTCCTTCCTTACTTCCTTACTTCCTATCCTTACTTTGTCATAGATTAGTTGACCATAGGTGTGTGGGTTTATCTCTGGGCTTTCTATCTTGTTCCATTGATCCATATTTCTGTTTTTGTTCCAGTACCATATTGTCTTGATTACTGCAGCTTTGTGGTAAAGTCTGAAGTGAGGGAGTCTGATTCTTCCATCTCCATTTTCTTCCCTCAAGCTTTGGCTACTCAAGGGTCTTTTGTGTCTCCATACAAGCTTTAAGATTTTTTGTTCTAGTTCTGTAAAAAATGCCATTGGTAATTTGATAGGAATTGCATTGAATCTGTATATTGCTTTGAGTAGTATAGTCATTTTCACAATATTGATTCCTCCAATCCAAGAACATGGTGCATCTCTCCATCAGTTTGTGTCATCTTTGATTTCTTTCATCAGTGTCTTATAGTTTTCTGAGTACAAGTCTTTTACCTCTTAAGGTAGGTTTATTCCTAGGTATTTTATTCTTTTTGTTGCAGTGGTGAATGTGATTATTTCCTTAATTTCTCTTTCTGATCTTTCATTGTTATTGTATAGGAATGCAAGAGATTTCTGTGCATTAATTTTGTACACTACAACTTTACCAAATTCATTGATTAGCTCTAGTAATTTTCTGGTGGCATCTTTAGGATTTTCTATGTAGATTATCATGTCATCTGCAAACCATGACAGTTTTACTTCTTCTTTTCCAATTTGTATTTCTTTTCCTTCTTTGATTGCCGTGGCTAGGACTTCTAAAACTACGTTAAATAATTGTGTTGAGAGTGGACATCCTTGTCTTGTTCCTGATCTTAGAGGAAATGCTTACAATTTTTCACCATTGAGAATGATGTTTGCTGTAGGGTTGTCGTATATGGCCTTTGTTATGTTGAGGTAGGTTCCCTCTATGCCCCCTTTCTGGAGAGTTTTTATCATAAATAGGTGTTGAATTTTGTCAAAAAAATTTGCTGCATCTATTGAGATAATCATATGTTTTTTATTCTTCAATTTGTTAATATGGTGTATCACATTGATTGATTTGCATATCTTGAAGAATCCTTGCATCCCTGGGATAAATACCACTTGATTATGGTGTATGATCCTTTTAATATGTTGTTGGATTCTGTTTGCTAGTATTTTGTTGAGGATTTTTGAATCTATATTCATCAGTGATATTGGTCTGTAATTCTCTTTTTTATAGTATCTTTGTCTGGTTTTGGCATTAGGGTCATGGTGTCTGGTTTTGGTATCTAGCAAACTCATAGAATGAGTTTGGGAGTGTTCCTTTCTCTGCAATATTTTGGAAGAGTTTGAGAAGGATGGGCATTAACTCTTCTCTAAATGTTTGATAGAATTCACCTGTGAAGCCATCTGACCCTTGACTTTTGTTTGTTGGAAGATTTTTAATCACAGTTTCAATTTCATTACTTGTGATTGGTCTGTTCATAAATTCTATTGATTCTTGATTCAGTCTTGGAAGGTTATACCTTTCTAAGAATTTGTCCATTTCTTCTAGGTTATCCATTTTATTGTCATAGAGTTGCTTACAGTAGTCTCTTATGATGCTTTGTATTTCTGCAGTGTCCATTGTAACTTGTCCTTTTTCATTTCTAATTTTATTGATTTTAGTCCTCTCCCTCTTTTTCTTGATGAGGCTGGCTAAAGGTTTATCAGTTTTATCTTCTCTAAGAACCAAATTTTAGTTTTATTGATCTCTGCTATTGTTTTCTTTGTTTCTATTTCATTTATTTCTGCTCTGATCTTTATGATTTCTTTCCTTCTACTAACTTTGGGTTTTGTTTGTTCTTCTTTCTTTAGTTCCTTTAGGTGTAAGGTTAGATTGTTTATTTGAGATTTCTCTTGTTCCTTGAGGTAGGCTTGCATTGCTATAAACTTCCCTCTTAGAACTGCTTTTGCTGCATCCCATAGGTTTTGGATCACTGCATTTTCATTGTCTTTGGTCTCTAGGTATTTTATATTTCCTGTTTGATTTGACAGTGATCTCTTGGTTATTCAGTAATGTATTGTTTAGCCTCCATGTGTTTGTTCTTTTTATGTTTTTTCCCTGTAATTGATTTCTAATCTCAAATTGTGTGGTCAGAAGTGTTGCTTGATATGATTTCAATTTTCTTAAATTTACCAAGGCTTGATTTGTGACCCAAGATGTGATCTATCCTGGAGACTGTTCCATGTGCACTTGAGAAAAAAAACTATAATCTGCTGTTTTCAGATGGAATATCCAATAAATATCAATTAAATCTATCTGGTCTATTGTGTCATTTAAAGCTTCTGTTTACTTCTTAACTTTCTGTCTGGATGATCTTTCCATTGGTGTAAGTGAGATGTTAAAGTCCCCCACTATTTTTATGTTACTGTCGATTTCCTCTTTTATAGCTGTTAGCAGTTGCCTTATGTATTGAGGTGCTCCTATGTTGGGTGCTTATATATTTATAATTGTTATATCTTCTTGGACTGATCCCTTGATCATTACATAGTGTCCTTCCTTGTCTCTTGTAACATCCTTTATTTTAAAGTATTATTTATCTGATATGAGTATTGTTTCTCCAGCTTTCTTTTGATTCCCATTTGTAGGGAATATTTTTTCCATCCCCTCACTTTCAGTCTGTATGTGTCCCTAGGCCTGAAGTGGATCTCTTCTAGACAGCATATATATGGGTCTTGTTTTTGTATCCATTCAGTGAGCCTGTGTCTTTTGGTTGGAGCATTTAATCCATTCACATTTAAGGTAATATCGATATGCATGTTCCTATTACCATATTATTAATTATTTTGGGTTTGTTTTTGTAGGTCCTTTTCTTCTCTTGTCTCCCACTCAGAGAAATTCCTTTAGCATTTGTTGTCGACCTGGTTTGGTGGTGCTGAATTCTCTTAGCTTTTGCTTGTCTGTAAGGCTTTTGATTTCTCTGTTAAATCTGAATGAGATCCTTATTGGGTAGAGTAATCTCGGTGGTATGTTCTTCCCTTTCATCACTTTAAATATATCGTGCCGCTCCCTTCTGGCTTGTAGAGTTTCTGCTGAGAAATCAGCTGTTAACCTTACGGGATTTCCCTTGTATGTTATTTGTCATTTTTCCCTTGTTGCTTTTAATAATTTTTCTTTGCCTTTAAATTTTGTCAGTTTGATTACTATGTCTCTCAGCATGTTTCTCCTTGGGTTTATCCTGCCTGGGACTCTCTGCACTTCGTGACTTGGGTGACTATTTCCTTTCCCATGGTAGGGAAGTTTTTGACTATAATTTCTTCAAATATTTTCTCAGGTTCTTTCCCTCTCTCTTCTCCTTCTGGGACCCCTATAATGTGAACGTTATTGTGTTTAATGTTGTCCCAGAGGTCTCTTAGGCTGTCTTCATTTCTTTTCATTCTTTTTTCTTTATTCTGTTCTGCAGCAGTGAATTCCACTATTCTGTCTTCCAGGTCACTTATGCATTCTTCTGCCTCAGTTATTGTGCTATTGATTCCTTCTAGTGTATTTTTCATTTCAGTTATTGTATTTTTCAGCTCTGTTTCTTTTTTCTTTAATTCTTCTAGATTTTTGTTAAACATTTCTTGCATCTTCTCCATCTTTGCCTCCATTCTTTTTCCAAGGTCCTGGATCATCTTCACTCTCATTTCTCTGAATTCTTTTTCTGGAAGATTGCCTATCTCAGTTTCATTTAGTTCTTTTTCTGGGGTTTTGTCTTGTTCCTTCATCTGGTACTTTGTCTTCTGCCTTTTCATTTTGTCTATGTTTCTCTGAATGTGGTTTTCATTCCATTAGATTCAGGATTGTAGTTCTTCTTGATTCTGCTGCCTTCCCTCTGGTGGGTGAGGCTATCTAAGAGGCTTGTGCAAGCTTCCTAATGGGAGGGACTTGTGGTGGGTAGAGCTAGCTGTTACTCTGGTAGGCATAGCTCAGTAAAACTTTAATCTGCTTGTCTGCTTATGGGTAGGGATGAGTTCCCACCCTGTTGGTTGTTTGGCCTGAGGCAACACAGCAGTGGAGTCTTCAAGCTCTTTGGTGGGGCTAATGGCAGACTCTGGGAGGGCTCCTGACAAAGAATACTTCCCAGAACTTCTGCTGCCAGTGTCCTGTCCCTGTGCTGAGACACAGAAACCCCTAGCTTCTGCAGGAGACCCACCAACACTAGCAGGTAGATCTGGTTCAGTCTTCTATGGGGTCTCTGCTCCTTCCCCCTGGGTCCTGATGCACACACTACTTTGTGTGTGCCCTCTAAGAATGGAGTCTCTGTTTCCCCCAGTCCTGTCAAAGTCCTGCAATCGAATCCCACTAGCTTTCAAAGTCTGATTCTCTGGGAATTCCTCCCCCCATTGCCGGATCTCCATGTCCAGTAGCCTAATGTGGGGCTCAGAACCTTCACTCCAGTGGGTGGACTTCTGTGATATGTGTTCTCCAGTTTGTGAGTCACCCACCCAGCAGTTATGGAATTTGATTTTATTGTGATTGCACCCCTCCTACCATCTCATTGCAGTTTCTCCTTTGTCTTTGGGTATAGCATATCTTTTTTGGTGAGTTCCAGTGTCTTCCTGTCAATGATTGCTCAGCAGTTAGTTGTGATTCCAGTGCTCTTGCAAGAGGGAGTGAGTGCATGTCCTTCTACTCTGCCATCTTTAACCAATCTCAAGATAGAGAACTTTTTAAACAAAAAAAAATAAATGATTAGTTGCATTTAAGGTATCCCTAAGAAGATTAACAACTGAATTCTAAAAAAGACCCAGGGAGACAAGAAGCCAATGGAATGACATATTCAAAATCCTGTAAGGAAAAGAATGTCAACCAAGATTTCTATGTCCAGCAAAACAATCCTTTAAAAATGAAAAGGAAATGAAGATATCTGCAGACAATAAGACAGATAAATAGAAGACTTGTGTAACAAGAAATACTGAAGGGAATCATTCTGGGTAAAAAGAAATGACAGTAAACAGTAACACAATTACTCACACACACACACACAAGATCATAGGTAAAGGAAATTACCTACATAAATATAAAATACAGTATATATGTATTTTTTACACCTTTCTTCCTTTACCTAATTGAAAAACAACTGCATAAAGCAATAATTATAGAACTGTTTTGATGGGCTTATAATATATAAAGATGTAATTTTCATGATTTTGATAGAACAAAAGAAGGAAAGAGGAATAGAATACAATTGGAGCAAACTTTTTGTATAATGTTGAAATCAAATTGGTATTAATCCAAACCAGATTGTTTAAATTAAGATGTTAATTGTAATCTCTGGGGAAATTACCAAATATGATTTTAAAATAATATAGTAAAAAAAGAAAATTAAAATTTTATGCTAGAAAATATTTATTTAACCCAAAAAGAAGACATGAATGCAAGAAAATGGAACAAAACGGACATGACATTCAGAAAACAAATTCCAAAATGGCAGACACAGATACTATCTTTTCAGTAATTACATTAATGTAAATGGATTTAACACTCTAAACAAAAGGTGGACGTTGAAGTAATGGATTTTTAAAAAAATGTCCAACTATGACTTCTTACAGGAGACACATTTAGGATTGAAGGCACAGATAGGTTCAAAATACAGTAGCCCAAAGAAAGCTGGAGTAATAATGTCAGAGAAAACAGACTTCAGGACAAACACTATTACTAGAGACAAAAAAGGATATTTTAATAAAAGGATCAGTCTATCAGATATACATAACAATTATAAATATATATGCACATTACAATAGAGTGTCAAAAATACATGGAGCAAAAACTAAGTTGAAGAGAGAAAGTGACAACTCAAAAATAATAACTGAAAATTTTAATTTTCACTTTGAATAATTAATTTAAAAAAAATTAGACTTCAGATCAACAAGGAAATAAAAGACTTGAAATGTATTGAACCAACTTGACCTAACAGGCACATAGAGAACACCTCACCCAAAAAGAGCAGAATGAATATTCTTGTCATGTACTATGGAATGTTCTCTACAATAGACCATGTTCTAGGTTATGAAACAAGTATGAATCAACTTAAAAGGGTTAAAATTATACAAAATACATTTTCAGACAACAGTGGAATTAAATTAGATATAAGTGACAGAGGAAATGTAAGACTCCTAAATGTATAGATATTAAATTACACATTTCTAAATAACTAATGGATCAAAGAAGAGATTACAAGGTACTTTAGAAGGTACTTTAAGGTAAATGGAAAAAATAGCAAAATTTAACAAAATTTATAGATATAAATTCCTATATTAAAAAAGAAAATAAATGAAATAAATAATCTAAACTTCTACTATAAAAATACTTAGAGAAAAGGAGAACAAACTGAACCAAAATCAAACAGAAGGGAGGAAATACTAGTTATTAAAGTGGAAATAAAGTTGAGTATAGTGAAACAACAGAGAAAATCAACAAAACTGGAAGTTGTTTCTTTCAAAGGAAACAACTTGATTAACCTTTAACTAGCCAGAGAAAAACAAGAGAGGGAAGATTCGTATTACTAAAAATCAGAAATGAAAGAGAAAACATCATTATCTATCTTTCTGAAGGAAAAATAACTATAATGGAAGACTGTGAACAAATATATGTCAAATTAAATAGTCTACATAAAATTGATGAATTCTAAACTACCAAGACTGGCTTAAAAAGAAATAGGAAATCTGAATAGACCTATAACAAACAGTGAGATTGAATCAGTAATTTTAAAACTTTCTACACACACAAAAAAAAGTCCCAGTGTTGGATGTCTTCACTACTTAATTCTATAAAAGATATAAATAAAAATAAATATCAATGTTTTACAAAGCTTTCCAAAAAAAATGAGTAAGGAACACTTCCCAACTCACTGTATAATGACATTGTTACCCTGATACCAAAACCAAAGAAATCACATGAAGAGAGAATTACAGAAAATACCCCTTATGAATTTCAGTGCAAATATCCTTGATAAAATACTAACAAGATTAAATTGGCAACATATGAAAACTATTATACATCTTGACCAAGTGGAATTTATCTCAGGAATGCAAGATGAGTTTATCATCTGAAAATCAGTCAATGTGATACACCACAGATGGAATCAAAGACAAAGAAACACATGATGATCTCAATAGATGCACAAAAAATATTTGAGAAAATCCAACACTGTTTTGTCATAAAAGCACTCAACAAAATAGAAATAGAATGGAACTCCTTAAACCTAATGAGGATATCTATGAAAAATTCATAGCTAATAACATTCTTAATGGTGAAAGACTGAAGGCTTTCCCCCTAAGATGTGGAACAATGCACATATATCTGCTCTAACCACTTCTACTCAACATTGTCTTAGAGATACTATCCTATCCTTATCGTAGAAGAGAAAAATAAATAAAAAGCCTCCAAAGTAGAAAAGAAGTAAAGCTATCTTTATTTTCAGATGACATGATCTTGTACATACAAAATTGAAAGGAATCCACTAAATGTATTAGAATGACTAACAAAGTATTTCAGCAAAGTTTCAGGATAAAAGATCCATATACAAAAATCAATTGCATTTTTGTAAACAAATAATAAAAATTACAAATAAAACTAAAAATTATTCTATTTTCAATAGCATCAAAAATAATAAAATATTTAGGGGCTTCCCTGGTGGCACAGTGGTTGAGAGTCCGCCTGCCAATGCAGGGGACACGGGTTCGTGCCCCGGTCAGGGAAGATCCCACATGCCGCGGAGTAGCTGGGCCCGTGAGCCATGGCCACTGAGCCTGCGCATCCGGAGCCTGTGCTCCACAATGGGAGAGGCCACAACAGTGAGAGGCCCGTGTACCACAGAAAAAATAAAATTTAAAAAATTTAAAAAAATAAAATATTTAGAAATAAATTTATCAAAGAACTGCAGGATTGTACATTGAAAATTGTATAACATTGTTGAAGGAACTTACAGAAGATATAAATAAAAGGAGAACAATCATATATTAATGATTTGGAAGACTTTCTATTGTTAGGATGGCAAAACTACTTAATTTTATCTACAGATTCAAGACATTTTTGTCAAAATCCTTGCTGTCTTTAGGCAGAAACTGACAAGCTAAGTCTAAATTTCATATGGAAATGAAAAGAGACCAAGAACAGACAAAATAGTCTTGAGAATGAACAAAGTTGGAGGGCACATACTTCTCTATTATAAATATTACAATAAAACCACACTAATCAAGACACTGTCATATTTACATAATCATAGAAGTACACATGAAGCTCAATGGAACATAGTTTAGAATCTAGAAATAAACCCCTACTCTATGGTCAATTGATTTTCACAAGAGAACGAAGACAATACAATGGGTTAATTATAGTTTGGTGTTTTTTTTGTTTTCATCTTGCTGTTTAGGCATCTTGATATCCATATTCAAGAACAATGGGCTCTTATGTCACACAACAGAGAAAAAATAATTTGAAATGGAAATAAACAAGTATAATATCAAAATTAAAAATAACTTAGAAATAAGCACAGGAGTCAATTTTGTAGCACTTACAACTCAACAATAAATAGAAAAATAACCCATTTAAAAATCTGGTATTTTCTTTCAATACTTAACATATCAATTAAACTTCTTCAAAATTAATAGTTGTTTCCCTGGAGCTTACAATATACATTTTTAATTCACCTAATTCCATCTTGAAATAACACTATAGTGCTTCACATGTTGTGTAGGTAGCTTATAATAAAGTATGCCAAATTTTTCCTTGCTGTCCCCTGTGTTATTGTAATTATTTCACCTATCCATATGTTGTAATAATAAAACATATCATTAGTTTTGGTACATTAAACATACAGTTATCTTTTAATAAATTAAGAATTAGAAACTTTTTAAAACGATAGTTTACATTTATTTATTCCTTCCCCAGTTCCCTTTGTTTGTTTACATAGACCCAATTTTCTGACTACACCATTTTTCTTCCATTTGAAAAACTTATTTTAACATTTCTTGCAGGGCAGATCTGCTCCCTAGAGAATTCTCTTGGTTTTTGTTTGTGACAGTCTTTTTTTCTCCTTCACTTTTGAAGGATTATTGTATTTGATATAGGATTTTAGTTTCCATTCCACTCCTTTCTAGACTAAATGGTTTCTGTTAAGAATCTTATTCTAATTCTTATCCTTGTTACCCTATTGGTAAGACTTTCCCCATCTGGCTTTTCTCAAGATTTTTTCTGTCTTTCATTTACTGCAGTTTAAATATGATATGCCTAGGTATAAATTTACTGGTATTTATCCTGATTGGTGTTCTCTGAGCTTCCTAGATCTGTGGTTTGGTGTCTGTCATTAATTTTGGAAAATTCCTGGCTATTATAAATTTCAAATACTTCTACTCCATTTATTCTCTTTCTGGTTTTCCAAATATGCACATGTGATACCTTTTAGAAATCCCCAACAGTTTTTGGATGTTCCATTCTGATATTTTCACTTCTTTTTTTTTTCTCTTTTCATTTCAGTATGGGAAGTTTCTATTGAGCTATCTTCAGGCTCACTGATTCTTTCCTTGACCATGTCCCATCTAATGATAAAACCATCAAAAGCATTCTTTATTTCTGTTAGTTTATTTTGATTTTTACCATGTTTTTGATTGTTATTTAGAGTTTTCCTGTTTTGATTGTTATTTAGAGTTTTCCTCTACTTGCATTACTCATCTGTTTTTGCACATTGTCTACTTTGTCATTAGAGCCCTTCACTTATTAATTATAATTATTTTAAATTCCCTGCCTGATAATTTCAAAGTGTGTGTCATATCTGTTTTGGTTCTGCAGCTTGCTTTTTCTTTTCAGGCTGGTTTTTCTTCTTGCCTTTAGTATGTCTAATAATATTTTGTTGAAAACTGGACATGATGTGTTGGGTAACAGGATATATTGGGTAACAGGATATACTGGGTAACAGGAACTGAGGTAAGGAGGCCTTAATGTGTAGTTTTATGTTAGTTTGGCTAGGAGCTGGGATATCTTTAATGTAGTTGTAGGTGTCATAGATTTCAAATTACTCTGGTGACCTTATTTTCATTTCCCCTGTTAATTTAGGGCTTCCTAAGAACTTCTCTCAGAGGTAGTGTCTTGCAGCTATTTCAACTGTAATCCACTGGATCCCTGTTCATATGGGGATAAGTTGTAGGGCAGAGGAAGCATTCTATAATATTATGATTGCATCTCATTCTTTTAATGGTCTATTTCCCTGTGTTGTGACTTTCACAAGTGTTTCTTAGCTTTTCTTCTGCCATTAATGAGACAGGAAATCTAGAGGGCCCTAGAAGTGGGGATAGGCTCTGGTTAAGTGTTTTCCCTGTAGAGTAGGACTTTGTTATGGAGAAGTCACTGGATGTATTTCAGAACTATTTCTCTTTCCTTCCCCATGATAAAACCCTAGATCTTTCTCAGAGCTTTACTGTGGGTGCCTAGAGAGAAAGTGCATAAAATATGCCCTCTTCCCAAGACTGCAGCCAGTGAGTTCTCCTGATAAGCATATATTAGCACTAACTCTCTGTATGTGCTTATCTCTCCAGATTTCATGGTAGCAGTTTGTCTTATAACATCAGTTCTCTGACAGGTCCAAGAAATAGCATTGATTTTTAATTTGTACAACCATTTCTTATTATCATGAGGGGAGTGATGACTTCTAAACACTTTAGATATTGGAGCTGAAATTGGAAATCCATTAATATCCATTGATAAAGTGTTAACTTTATTCTTGAAATTTGCTTGTGCCTCTGTGCACTTAATTTTTTGTCTCTTTGTAACTTTACCCTTTGTGTTATTAACTTTTTGGTTATTTGAATAAAAGTTCTTGCAATTTAATTCCTGCATACATCTACCCGTTGACATTTGAAACATACTTCCATTAAATTCTCATGCTACTCCTCTCCCTCTTGACAAGTGAGAACCTGCTCAACTTGCATGTGTCAGGAGACTTCTACTTCCATATCCATCCATCTACATTTCTGCTGCTATCATTCATTGCATAGGTGCTCTTCTGCTATTTTCTTAACACTACATTTATCAGTCCCAGTTAGTAGTGCTTAATAGGGTCTCAGCTCATGCCATGGTGCCTGGCACATAGTAATATGGTTAATGTTCAACAGTAATATATATATTTTTAAAGTCCATCAGTAGCCATTCACCAAATTTTATTAAAATAACATAACTTTGTTAAAATAGGAGTATTTTTCAAAATTTTTTGAAAATCCAGAGGATGTAGAAAAGTATATTTTTTTACTTTATATGTACCTTTAAAAGTCTATTAGTTTTCTGATGCCAAAATGTTGTGTTCACATTGTGACTCTGAACCATAAAACTGAATAAAGTACAAAAACATCTTACTCAATTCTCTGTATTTTTAATTCACTCATTTTAGAGGTAGAAAAGTGAGACCCAAAGAGGTAGAATAAACAGCACAGATCATGCAATCTACCAACTTACAGATCAGTGCTCTTTCATTATATCACCCTGCCTTCTGATACCTCTGAATAATTTGCTAGCTGTAGACAGATAAATGGAGACTATGGACTGCTACAATTTTCAGTCAAGGCACACTCAACCAATAATGTTACCAACAATATCCCCCACAGACATATTTATTACAACTATTCCCTGCTTTGTTTTGCATCATCAGGTCCATCTGGCAGTAAAGGATTGACCAGGTGTTCTGGGGAAAAGTTGGCACACAAATGCCTTGAATATTGTGATACTAGCAGGAGGGAGAGATAAAGAAAATGAAAGGAAATTAAGTTATTCTTGTTATATATGAGCTTACAAGACATTTTTATGTGGTAACGATTTTGGAACATTTTTTTGCTTTATTTGTAAATGGATTTTGGCTTGGTTTTAAAAATTAGAATGAAGTATAAATATTTAAGAGAAATATAGTGTCATACTCATTAGTGTAGTGAATAAATAAAAGTATAAGTAAGCATTTTTGAAAACCTGTAGTAAAATGAGAAAAGAAAATGATATATGGTGTACCTCATCAAACTATTTATTATTCTAAAGAAAAAAAAAACAAAACCTCTCTCTTGAATAGTCTTGATTAGTTGGTCCCTAACTCAAGTTTTTCAATCAGATGGTCAGAACATGGTTTACAAATGACCTTTGCCTTGCTAAATTGAATTTTGTGGCTTAAATTAATTAACCTTTTCCCTAAAGTGAACAATTTCCTGTGTATTTTAGCTTAGCAAAGACAATGAAGGTATTAAGAAAGCAAATCTCACTCTAATATGCAGAACTCTGATTGAATAACAAGTGTAATGCATGTCCACTGAGACTTCAAACTTTCCCTAAGAAACTTTCCCCAGGCAAAGAGCTGTTTGTGTGGTGCACTGACACACATTAATGAGAAACCTCCAGTGCTGGTACCAGCACTATGCAACACCCTTGACGTTCATTATGTCAGGATTAATACCATGGCAAAGAGCTTTTATCAATCTTGAATGTGCATATGCTATATTATAAAGTACACAACCATACAACATTTCTATGGCCTTTTAACTCAGGAAGAATTAATTAATTTTCTATGATTTGGTTAATTTTTTAACATTTTATGTTTAACTTTTCTACTATAACCTTTTATATTTCATTTAACTTATTTCACTTTAAGGCATTATTTAGTGATTTTTAGAAACACAGAAAAACTGATACAAAATCAAAATTATTAATTCCACTATTTAGAAATAACATTTAAATGTATAGCTCTTTTTAATCTGTTTCTTGCTGGTTTTTTTAATTATTGTTACTGCTATTTTATGTGATACATTGACATATTTTGTCACACTCTTTTTTTCATAATTATGGCTAGCTGTCATAACAAAATAACCCAGACTGTGTGGCTTAAACAACAGAAATTCATTTACTCACAGTTCTGGAGGGTAGAAGTCCAAGATCAAGGTGTTGGTGGTATTGGTTTCTCCTATAAAAAAATAATAACAGAAACCTTAATTAAATAGAATCAGGAGACTGGAAAGGAGAGCTCTCATGCCCTATGATGATAGTAGAGCCCAACAGGAAGTAGGAAGACTTCCCTTCTTTCCTGACAAGAACTCAGCAAGAGAAAAGAGATGGATCCTGTTTACTATAGCCCTCTCAGCTTCCTTTTCCCCTCTATAAAAGTGTTTTCCTTCCCTTGATATGTAAGGGACTTGCGCATGACTTGCCCTTGTTGCAGACCCTGAATTGCAAATCTCTACTGATCCTGAATAAACCCACATTTGCTGGAGAAATATCTGGCAGTCTATTTATTTCAGCTCAACATTTTGGTGACCAGTACAGGGGCCAGAGAAGACCCCCTAATGTTACAGGGCTGGTGAACCAAAGAAGTGTGGTACCTGAAATTAAGCGCATTGTCACTCACTGCTTTCTTGCCAACCCTGGGGTTTGAACATGTATCTTTCTTCTGGATTCAAGTTCATTCCTTCTTTGCATTTGAAACTCTCCAGGCTTTATTTTGTATTTATTTTAAGGTTTTGTCTTTCTGGTTAAGGCCTTGTTCTGTATACAAGTACTCCTTTGGAACTTTGATTTTGAGTCAGACTGCTTCACCTAAAGCTGGCTGAAAATACCTTTAGACTTCAGCTCATTCTTCTGGAAGGGGCTATTCTCTGGAAACTGTGTAAAAAAGTTTTGACCTGGCTCTCCTGGGAGCAAGTTGTTTCCTTAGAATTGACTGGTATTCAGGCTTGCAAGATGTCTAATTGAGCCATTTGTGCAGTAAGCCATTTGAGCTGTTTGAAAATTGTTCTTTGCTCTAGAGAAAAACCTATGAAAATGGGATCTCAGTTATCTAAGTATTTTGAGGAACCCACCCTACAGGGACTCCTAGATGATTTTATGCTTAAAAACCACATTCCCTCCTCTGTGTACTTGTAAAACTAAATAGACTGACCTGACTAAAGGCAATTCATAATGACAATGGCCTCAATGGCCATTATCAAGAACTTTTGAAATCCCAAACTTAATTTCCTTAAAACAGAATTGGACTATAATAGCTCAAAGTGAAATTCTTCTTTCAGTTGGTGTTTTGAGACTTCTCATCATTATCAGGAGCCTAAAATTGCCTCTCAACTAAATAAGATTTCAAGATTAATTGAGACACATGAAAGTTTAAGAAAGATAAAATGTATCTCCAAGCCTCAGTCTTTTCTTCTTTGGTTTCTTTGCCTTAGACTCCACCTCTAGCACCATCTTCCTCCTTCCCTCTGTGCTGCCTTTGCCTCCTCTATACCCTCAATTCTCTGTAATGATTATCTCACTAAAATTCACTAAAACTCACTAAATTTTCCCCCCAAATTCTCTCCACTCCCTTCTCCTCTGAACTTGTCAGAACCTGTCCCTTTAAAATAAAACCTTCTGAGGATCCAAAGGCTAAACTTCTTATACTTCACTATAAGCCATAGTCAGATTTTCCCAAAGTAACCAAAGTTCCTCACAGATTTGTTGAGGAATTTAATATAGTCATTCAAACTTATCAGTCTGGTTTCTCTGACCTATATCTAGTTCACTTGCTTGTCCATAAAGCCTGGTCTCTAGAACTTATAACCAGAAGACCAGCTAACTTATTATATGATCTGGATTAGGCAATCACTAGGCAACTCCAACCAGCAATTCCTAGGGCTTTTCCAAAGCCTGTTGATTGGAACAAAACTCAGACTTGCACACAGATATCTGATGAACCTGTTTATGATTGCTATAATCAACTTTAGATTATTTTTAAAGAAAATTCTGGTCTTCCTTCAGATGTTGATTCTACCTGTGTAGCTTTTAACTGTTTGTTTATTAATGGGCTATACTGGGACTTTTCCCTTCTAGTAAAAAATAACAATAATAATTTTTAAAAAACAGAATGGAATGGAAACTATGATCACTCTAGATTTAGTTAATCTGGCAAACCAGCTCTTTTACACTCTACATGGGTCACATTAAAGGAAGACTGCCAAAATTCTTCATCTTCAAATCCAAAAAATGAAGGCTTCTTAAGAAAGCCAAAACTCATCTAGCTTCTGCTATTATTGCAAAGATCCAGGACATTGGAAAGGAGGTAGTTACTCTCTTAAAGTGCTTAAAGTAAGCACTTTAAACATCTTCAGCTCTATATGCAGCCTTTTGAACATCTCATTTCTCAGACAGGGCTCTGAGGAAATACAGGGGTTATTCCCAATCCTCCCTGTTAATCGGCTTGAAGGAACATATCTCCAGGTTGGGGTTGAATCTCTTCAAGTCCTAATTGACACTGGAGGGAGCCACACTCTCAGCGTTCTCAATCCCACTACTGTAAAACACCCCCTGCCTCAGATTACTTAAAGAGTTAAAATAGTGGGGATCTGTAATAAACCTCAAGATGTTTCTGTCCCTGAACCTATTCCCATTTGTTTAGACTCTGAGAGGTATATACCCTTGTCCCCTTAGTTCCTCCTCCCTTATCCATTTATTAGGCTGAGATTTCTTACAGAAGTACCATGCTGAAATTTCTTTCTTCCAAAAATGAGAATTCTAGAAATTGACAATAGTTATCAAAGTAACCCACCAGGTGAATTAAATGACCCTTTGACAACTTATATTTGTCCTGTCTCTGACAGTACTAGAGCTGATTCTGGAAACACCAATCATTTATTTGTCCCTATTAAATCAGTTACCACCTTTCTTACGGGCAAAATCTCCAACCGATGTTAGCAAAATTCACAGAGCACCTCCCATCGAATAGACCTCTTAAAACCTTTCAATAATTAATAAATACCCTATAAGTAAAGAAGTCCTTCAAGTCATAAAGCCCATAATAGAAGGTTACAAGGCCCAAAGCGTCACTGTCCCTTGTACTAGCAGCCCCTGTAACACTCCCATTTTATCGGTAAGAAAATTTCAGGGCTGAAAATGGAGGTTTGTTCAGGACCTCTGAGCAGTAAACTACATTGTTATCTCTTGACACTCAGTTGTTCATAACCCTTGTATGTCACTAACATCCATTCCTACCAGAAGTGAATTCTTTACTGTAATTGATTCATGCAGTGCATTCTTTAATATTCCAGATGATGAAGCTAACTAATATCTTTTTCCCTTCACTTGGGAAGAAAAACAATTCACCTGAACAGTAATACCTCAAGGTTTTACTGACAGTCCTTCTTAATTCTTGCAAATCCTGAAGGCTGATCTGGATGATATAATATTCTCTATGGTAAAGTTCTACTTTGTTGCAATATGTGGATGGTTTGCTTCTGCGTTCCTCTTCTCAAGCCTCCACACAGGAAGAGAACATCCACTTGCTAAAGATTTTGGCCTAAAGGAACATAAGGTTGCCAAAGGAAAACTGCAGTTTTCCCAAGCCTGGGTCTGGGTCTTAGGGCATCTGGTATCAGAACAAACACTGCACCTATATCCAGATAGACTTCATGGTGTCCTGAGTTTCTCAGAACCAAAACTAAGTACTAATTCTGAGGCTATTTTGGGCTAGTTGGTTACTGCTGAAGTTGGATTCTAAATTTCTCTCTTACTGTCAAACCTCTATGTTCTATTCAACAATTAAAAACCCAAACCCAATTTTATGGGAAGGATCAAATTACAGTCTTCAAGGCCTAAAAAGAAGAAGCTGCTGAACCCATCTGCCCTTGGGCATTCCAATTAACAGATTCTCTTTTTCATTTTTGTATTTGAAAAGGAAGAAATTGTCCTTGCGATATTCACCCAGTAACACAAGGAACACCATACCCATAGGGTATTATAGACAGCAACAGGACCCTGTGTCTTGCGGATACCCCTCTTGCCTTAAGGTCATCATAGCTGCTGCCATTTTGGTTAGGGCCACCAAGAAAATCACTGTGGAATTCCCTTTAACCATTTTTGTACCTCATGCAGTGGAAGCTCTCCTGAATTCTCATCACACTCAACATTTCTGTCAGCTGCCTCACCTATAAAGTACTTTTTTAAATGCTCCCCACATAACTATTTTACATTTTACTTTTTTACATTCCCTCACAGTTGCTTAGCCCTGACAGACCACCACCTGACTCCTTGTCACGATCTACAGGAAATTCCTTTGAGTAAAACTTACTTTTTCTCATGGTTCACTGGCGGTTCCTAGTTAAAAGATGACAATGGCAAATATTGTACTGGGTATGTTATCACAGCTCCTTTTGATGTTGTTGAGTCAGCATCTTTACCTATGGCTATTTTGGCCCAACAAGCTGAATCCCATGCTCTTATATGTGTTTGTACTTGAGCCAAGGACAAAACTGCCAATATTAATACTGATAGTAGATACGCTTTCAGAGTAGCTCAGGATTTTGGGACGTTGGGGAAGCAACATGGCTTCCTTATTTCCAGTGAAAATAATATAAAAAGTAGCCCCTATGTTCAGGAATTATTGGATGCAATATCCACAATAATAGATTTAGCTGCTATTAAGAATCTGTGGCATTCTGGCTTCCCTGGTGGTACAGTGGTTAGGAATCCACCTGCCACTGAAGGGGACACAGTTTTGAACCCTGGTCTGGGGGGATCCCACATGCCACAGAGCAACTGAGCCTGTGTGCCACAACTGCTGATCCTGTGCTCTGGAGCCCGTGAGTCACAACTACTGAAGCCCGCGTGCCTACAGCCTGTGCTCTGCAACAAGAAAAGCCAATGAGAAGCCCACATGTGCACCACGGCGAAGAGTGGCCCCCCGCTCGCCGTAACTAGAGAGGGACCATGCACCGCGGCGGAAACCCAAAGCAGCCAAAAATAAAATGAATTAAATAAATAAATTTTTTTTAAAAAAATCTTTGTATAAAAAAAAGAATCTGTGACATTCTAAACTTGACTCTCTAGAAGCTAGGGGAAATCACCTCACTTTCTGCAAGGAAGGCTGCCGTTAAAGGGACCAGCAGCAGCCAAACCTCTGTCATGATCCAAAGGGATATTTCCCAAAATGATAATTTAGGAAAAATGGCTAGAAAAGCCCATCAACTGGCCTCAGGAAAGGAAAAATAAAAACATGATTTGAAATTCAGCAATTGTTGGTTTGATAAAAAGAGAAAGCTCTGGTTTGGACCAAATGACAACCCTGCCTCACTAGAGACTAAAATTCCCACTCCTTACCGCTGTACATGAACAGTGACACTTTTAAACTGTTTTGAGTGACATTTTTTCTTCTAATTATAAAATGAATACATGATTACTGAATAGAAAGAGAGAAAGATGAGAATGAAAACATAAAAAAATATAAAACTCTACTACTCAACAAATGGAATTATATATCATATGCTGGTTTTGTTTTGTTTATTTCTATTGGTAGTTTTAATCCTGTTTTTTTAAAATAATTATAAATAAAAATAGGTTTCAAAAAATATTACTATACCTGATGTGCCCATATAAAGCAAAAGAAATAAAACATTAACTAAATGATTGAAGTCCCTTTTGTTCCTTTCTGGAATCACTTTTATTCTTTCCCTCACATATTTAAACACTAGACAGAATTTGGGATTAATTGTTTGCATATATTTCTTTCACTTTTACTACATAGTATTACGTGATTATACTGTAAGTATTCCTCTCTAATTTGTTTTTTATGCTTAACATTATTTTTGAGATTAATCTAATTTGATATGTGTCAGTTTAGATCATTCATTTCTACTGTTGTATCACATTCTATTGGGTGAACATGTTACAATTTTTCCATGTTAATATTATTTTTTAATCTTTTTAATTTCAAATTGTTTTTTTTAAATCTCATTAAAGATTCTTTAGAAATACCAGAGTAATGATTGTTTAACATTTAATAATTTGGATGTACCATACTATGCCTAACAATTCTTTGATTGTTAGATATTCAGAGTAGAGTGCTCTCTTCAATTCTCAGAATTTACAATATTGCTCAGTATATAACAGGTGTTAAGTAAAGACAATTTTTAATATAATGACTTTCTGGTTGTTCATTGTTATAATTAATAGTTCAAATAGAATTATACAAGAATTTTCACCTGACTACCTGATAATATTATATGTTATATTCCAGGGAAGATTTTTATAGAAAAAAAAAGGTATTATACAATTAGGACATTTTCTTTCCTATTCTTACACTTCAGAGGTTGGATTTGAGGTTTAGATGCAGACCTGCTACAACCCAAAACTTTGAAAGGAGAAGTTAGCAGCTGATTGGTGGGCAACCATGTCCTTCTGGCAGATGAGTGACAAGCAACCCTTAGTTCAAAGGAGTTGCCCTCCTATTCTGGGAAAATGGCAGGAGATAGAATTTCAGGTTGAAAAAGTTGGAAGCGTTTGCTACTTTTCCAAGGTGTTCAGTTATTTATATTGTAACAGGGGAAAACAAGTGCCAAAATATGTTGGCTTTCTAAAAATAAACTGAATAATGTTGGAAATCTAATTTATAAAAGCACATTTCCCCCCTGTGGGGCTTAATAAAGCACTTTTATTTTTCTCTTAAGGTTTGGGGATGGGTTATTGCAAATAAATCATTTTATTTGTCCTGAATTGATTCTTATATAGAAAATAATGTCACTTCTAGAAGAAAGGTAAATCCATTATTGTTTAGCTGAGCTCAACATCTTAGGAAAAGCAAGATTTACAGAAAAAGTACAAGCAAGGATTACCAATATAAATTTGTCTGGAACAACCTGTATCTCCCCTTCCACACCATTTTATTTCCAACAAAAAGTGATAGGTGGCTAGGTGTAGCAGCTATCCAGTGGGTAAAAGAACCCTAAGGAACATCATTGTTGCTATTGTCTATTGTCAGTGTTCTGTTAACCTTTTTGACTTACTGTCATTCCAGCACTTATTACATTCTGTCTTAGGACACTGTGACCTCATTGGAGTTCTTCTCCACTTTTTCATATGTTAACAATGATAAACTGGACATCTTCTGGATTTGATCACCACAATTCCACCTTTGGCAGATGGACCTTAAAGTGGACCCCAGTGATTTCCACCTTCTGGCATGCACAATCCTGTATAATTTTCTCTCCTTGAATGTAACTTGCTTCTAGAAAATAAGCTATGGCAAATGTGAAGGGATTTTGCAGATGTAATTAAGGTCTCAAGTAAGCTGATTTTGAATTAATCAAAAGGGAGAGTATTCTAGGTGGGCTTGATTTAATGAAGTGAAAGTCTTTAAAAGAGAGACTTGGCTGTCTCTGAGGTGGGAGTCTCTCTGTTGCTTGTTCCGAAGAAGTAAGCTTCCACATTGTGAGAGGGCATATGGAGAAGTCTATGTGGAAGAGAGATCAGGGTGACCTCTGTGAGCTGAGCACAGCCCCTGGCCAACAGCCAACAAGAAAATGAGGACCTTAGTGCCAGCCACAAATATGAGTTCTTCCCGCAAGTGAGGGACCCTCCAAATTGATTCTTCTCCAGTGCAGCTTCAGATGAGATCACAGCCTCAGTCAACATATGGATTTCAACCTGGTGAGATCTAGCTAGGCTGTGCCACAACTTCTACCTTACAGAAACTGTGAGAAAATAAATATGTGCTATCTTAAGCTGCTAAATTTGTGGTAATTTGCTATGAAGTACAGAAAATTAATACATTATCATTCCTTTTTCTGCAATATTTGTCTCTATTAGTCAGTTTCACATTTTGAATCAATATTTTGTGAGCTCTTATTTTGTACCAGGTCCTATTAAGAATTCATCTCACAATCATGTTAAGTCAGCAAACAACAGAGCCCAGATGGGAGTTCAGACCTTTTTATTCCTGGCTCAGGGATCATTCCTCTACATTAAGGAACTATGGGTACACTAATTAAAAAGTCAGTTGTGTGATTGACAATAATATTTACATTACAGCAGGTTAGAACTATGATCCATTTGTATGTGTCCATTTATGTGCCAAATTTGAAGCTGTGCTGATTCTTATGGAGTGCTAACCTAGGAATAGTAGATTCAGTAAATAATCCTTTTCATTAATGTTCATCAATGTTTACAGAATACATATGTTCAATTTTTGATTTGCCTGAAGTTCGAAAAAGAAGTGAGAATCGTATGGCAAAAATACCTTTTTCTTAAGTAAAAAGTCCCTTGATTCCCAGCTATAAAAATACTAATGTCAATTAGTTCTGGTTCATAACACTTCTGGATATCATCATTTAAACTTCCCTATAAATTTTCTATTTTATTTTTGTGGATATGTGAGATTTGATTAGTTCAAGTTTTGACAGAAGCTTAGATAAGTTGACTTTTCAGTCAAAATTATTTGAACACTTACAGCCAGAAAATAATTTGGGCTATGTTAATGGAGCTGCAATAAAATTAATTAAATATTTTATGGACAATAAAAGCATATATGAAAAGTTAAAACTAGATTCTATTTTAATATAATGGTGTCTTTAGAAATATATAATGTTGTAATAAAATACTGTAAAATGAATGATTTATATTCAGTTTTCTATTTGATAGGATCTAATGATTATGTGGTATTGAATTTAAAAAGTATATTATAGATATCTTTTAATTTCATTGAGAACTAGATTTTAAACTGCAATAAACTAAAGGTCAGATTCAGAGAATAATTACCTCTTACTAGTGGTAACAGCAAAATAGTAATCAGAATTTACTACAGTTTTAAAAAGCTTTTACTAATATCAACACTGGCACTGGAGAAATAATGATACCAATCAAATTAGTTATTTTCACCACTTTTGATGCTTTTAAATAAATGAAATTATTCCAGAAGTGAAAGTATATGCTTATTTGGCAGAAGACAGTAAAATCTGTTTCATTAATTAATAAATTGGCACACATGCTTCATTATTAGTGATACTGAAAGCTGAAATATTTTATCAATGGATAAATTTCTTATAATGACTTACTTCTGCAAAGCAAAGTACATGTCTCACATCCCAATTTCACCACAATGCATATTGTACTGTAAGTTAATATCAGTGCTGCTATTGATTCAATCACTTGTGATTGACTCAGTCATATGTTCAGAGAGTCAACTGGGAAAATAATGATATTATGATCAGGACGCTGAGGTTGTCCTAACAGAGTGAGGGCAAGCAAAATTTAAAGTCAAGCTGTGAATCACTAAATTTCTTTAGAACGCCTTGCTGTTCTATGAAGTTTTAAAATAGAGTGAACTTGGTTGCAGCAACTTTTGCTTCTCTGACAGCATATAATTTTTGATCATTACTATTTTCTAGTTGATGCTTTCAGTATAAAATTGCATATACTTTTGGTATAAAATACCATTAATTTTAAACCTTGAAAAATTATTTTAAGATAAGGAGATAAAAAATTTGGTGAAATTCTATCACTAATAAAATTGGTCAAAACAAGTGAGTTTATACAACAAAGATAATTAGTCTATGTCATAAACAATTTTTGTTTTTTTCAGTTAATTCCTATCTTTGTCCCATAATATAAGCTTCTTGAGGTCAGAAGCACATTTATTCCTCTTTGTTTCTTCAGCAAGGAAGACAACATATGACTTAAATATTTTGATTAGAATTGAATCAGGTTCTTAATCAAATTTCTGAAATGAGCCATGTTTCCATTAGGACTATGAAGTAAACAAATCTGTGTAATCTTTGCAAGATTAAAAATAGCAGGTCTTATGCTGGGGGCTTAGATCATTTGCTTTGTAGAACTTAACTACTTTTTATGCTCATGGCCTCTAGCTATTTAGAGGAAGGATATTTATAAAAATGTAGAAAGTCCTTTAAGGTACATGATAATCTACATTAATCCTAAAGACTCATTTCTATGATCTTAAAAATTTCCAGCTCCTAAGCAGATGATTAACTGTTGCATATTTCCCCAGTCAATGAGATCTGTGCTGCCACCTCAGTAGTAGCACATTCCCTAGGATCCAGTTGGCAAGGGCCAATGGAAATAGCAGAGGAATCTGAATGCCAGGGCTAGCAAGGATAGAATCAGCTGATTTGGTCTGTTAGATTCATATTCATCAAGTTTTCAATTAACTTCCAATGTGATGGGCAAAACAATGATTGATGCCAGTCTTCACCATTTCCAAAATCACATGACAAAAACCTTACCTATCCTACAAGTGTTTTATGAAAAATAAAACGAGATGTAGGTCATGGTATTACAAGGAATTTAAACTGTAACAATATGTAATTTATTAATATTGTATTATCATTATACTGACTAGCAATGAAGGTACCACACATATGACCGATTAAGAACCAATTATAAGGCTAACAATTATGAGATCATAGTGTTAGCCTGAATCAATTAGGAACTCCATTTAAAAACATATTTGCAGATTTTACATATTGTACTTAACCTTAAAAGTCATGGTTAGAGAGAATTTCCCAAAATTATAAAAGAAAATTATCTGAAGTCATTATGATGTTCTCCAATATTTGCTGCAAAAAAATACTACTGGTAGCCTTGAGTGCTCAGTTTTGTTATCCTTGCCTGGACTTGCAAGTATATACTTAGTAATATATGTAGAATGTTTGATTGTGTTTTGTACACATAGGCATTGACTCTTTGGAACTTAAAGGCAGGTATGTAAAAATAAATGTTTGCTTCTTAATATTGGGGTTAGTGATTACAATGTCTTATTGTTATAGGATTTCACTTCACTGGCTGTTAATGGATTGTGAAGTATAGAAATTAAGTTATTGTGAATTCAGTATACGTCAGGATAACTGTTATACAATGAAGCCTTACTTGGTTTTTTTTGTTTTTGTTTTTTTTTTGCAGTACACAGGCCTCTCACTGTTGTGGCCTCTCCCGTTGTGGAGCACAGGCTCCGGACGCGCAGGCCCAGTGGCCATGGCTCACGGGCCCAGCCGCTCTGTGGCATGTGGGATCCTCCCGGACCGGGGCAGGAACCCGTGTCCCCTGCATCGGCAGGCAGACTCTTAACCACTGCACCACCAGGGAAGCCCCAAGCCTTACTTTTAAAATAATTCAGAAGATGAATCTTTTGGTGACAAACATTTATAGCAATATATTTAGTGTTACCATTGTTTGAAAGAAAGTGGTGAGGGTTGGAACACTTGTGGAGAGAGGCAGTCCTCTGTGGATCCTGAGCATCCCAACATGTCCTCCCTGAGTGTGTGATTTTGCCTTCCCCTAATAGTAGTTTCAGAAGTTTTGTTTTTTTTTTTTCTTAAATGGTAACATTTTCACTGGGAAGCAATTGTCCATGGGCCTCTTGTGTTGCTGAATGTCTTATAAGCAGAGGCACAACTGTTTTTGTTCTGAACTATCTTTTTGAGGATCTCTGAACAGCAAACAGCCTTGGATAACAGAGATAGCATACCCCCCAGCAGCTCCCCCCACCCACATCGAAGCAGAAGCAGGTTTGTTTAGAGCCTTGAGGGATAAAGTACCTCTCTGTGGAACAAGGGACAGGCATGCCTACTGATTTGTATTTTAAAATGTGGGTTCTGTATAATATAACCCACTGTGTAGGCAGGTGTCACTTCTCTTAACATCAGCTCTTGGAAATTAAGGCTTGAGAAATCAAGCCAAATGCTGATGTTCTGGCTATTTTAATTGCCATGAGCAATAAACAGTTCTCTGTTTCTGACATGAAGTTTTAGGTCTCCTGCTAATATCTCTGAAACTCTACCATGCTAACTTTCAGTTTGCAAGTAGAGTAAAATCTCAGGCCCTTCAGAGTTCTTAATAGTTATATCAGAAGCATCAGTCATTGAGAAGAACATATATGGGATGATTTCACAAGTGATATTACCAGTTATATGGATGGAAGAGATTACAAACAGGAATAAAAAGTATAAGATAAACTGGTCTAGAATTTTGAAATGTAAATCTTAAACATACTTCCATCTTTTCTCAAACGCTGGAAGGGATTACTATGCATGGTACATAAGTCAAGATTCTTGAAAGATTTATTCCAGTTGCATTTGTCCTTTTTGCTGTCACCATGCCACCATTCTGCTCTTTCTTTCCCCGCCAGGACTTAAGGACACTTGTGCAACTGAAATGACTTGAGGAGTGTGTGTGTGTGTGTGTGTGTGTCCTGGCATGAGAGCAAATCTATCTCTTCATACAATTTTTAACACTTCTTATTACATGTACAAATGTTTTAAAAATCTTTAAACTCTTAATACTTCTCTGTTAAGCCTTGGGCTTACTGTATATGTTTAAGAACTTTTTGGGAACTGGACTTAGTAGAATGGACTACAGAGCTCCCACTCAAACTTCAACAGGGTAGCCTTGAATTGTTTTACATACTATATTCTGAAAAGCACAAGGAAGAGTTCTTCAGATTAAAAAAATAACAAATTTCTACCATGATTCAAAAACTCATTTTTTGAGTAAAACTGACATGTTTATGAGGCTTTACCTACTAGTAGTCTGTTGACATTGATGACCATATATATTGTTTTTTCTAAAATTTGAAAACGATCCACCTACAGTTTTCATCAAGCAGATACAGGATTATTTCTCTTTAGAAGACTGTAATCTTAAATTACCTCAGGTCTCTTTAGAGGCAGCTAAATTGTTTGAGGGAGGAAACAATATTTCTGTAAGTTAATTCTACACTTTAAAATATTAGTATTCTAGATCTAATAGTAAAATGCCATTGAATGAAGAACATGTTGGCAGACAAGCAATTCTTAAAAAATATCAATTCCATTGAGATTAATCTATGAGCAGAACATAAATAAAATACATGAGTGTTTCACCCACACTAATAAGTTTGATCTGTTTTTGAGAACTTATCAGCATTTACTTAGTCTTGTCAAAGGCAGTCATAATTAGAACCCAGTAATGTATGATTTTGAATGATCATACCATTAAAGATCAACTATAAAGTCTTATAGTTACCCATATTCCAACTTCATTAAAAATACATTTCTCTCTAAATGGATTAAATGCACCAACCAAAAGACATAGACTGGCTGAATGGTTACAAAAGCAAGACCCGTATATATGCTATCTACAAGAGACCCACTTCAGACGTAGGGACACATACAGAATGAAAGTGAGGGGATGGAGAAAGATATTCCATGCAAATGGAAATCAAAAGAAAGCTGGAGTAGCAATTCTCATATCAGACAAAATGGACTTTAAAACAAAGACTATTACAAGAGACAAAGAAGGACATGACATAATGATGAAGGGATCAATCCAAAAACAACATATAACCATTGTAAATATTTATGCACCCAACATAGGAGCACCACAATACATAAGGCAAATACTAACAGCCATAAAAGGGGAAATCGACAGTAACACAATCATAGTAGGGGACTTTAACACCCCATTTTCACCAACGGAGAGATCATCCAAAATGAAAATAAATAAGGACACACAAGCTTTAAATGATACATTAAACAAGATGGACTAAATTGATATTTATAGGACATTCCATCCAAAAACAACATAATACACATTCTTCTCCAGTGCTCATGGAACATTCTCAAGGATAGATCATATCTTGGGTCACAAATCAATCCTTGGTAAATTTAAGAAAATTGTAATTGTATCAGGTATCTTTTCTGACCACAACACTGTGAGACTAGATATCAGTTACAGGAAAAAATCTGTAAGAAATACAAACACATGGAGAATAAACAACAAACTACTTAATAACCAAGAGATCATTGCAGAAATCAAAGAGGAAATCAAAGAACACCTAGAAAAAATGACAATGAAAACACAACAACCTAACACCTATGGGATGCAGCAAAAGCAGCTCTAAGAGGGAAGTTTATAACTATACAAGTCTACGATAAGAAACAAGAAACATCTCAAATAAACAACATAACCTTACACCTAAAGCAATTAGAGAAAGAAGAACAAAAAAACCTCCCAAAGTTAGCAGAAGGAAAGGAATCATAAAGATTAGATCAGAAATAAATGAAAAAGAAATGAAGGAAATGATAGCAAAGATCAATAAAACTAAAAGCTGGTTCTTTGAGAAGATAAACAAAATTGATAAACCATTAGCCAGACTCATCAAGAAACAAAGGGAGAAGACTTAAATCAATAGAATTAGAAATGAAAAAGGAGAAGTAACTGACACTGCAGAAATACAAAGGATCATGAGAGATTACTACCAGCAACTTTATACCAATAAAATGGACAATCTGGAAGAAATGGACACATTCTTAGAACAGCACTACCTTCTGAGACTGAATCAGGAAGAAATAGAAAATATGAACAGACCAATCACAAGCACTGAAATTGAAACTGTGATTAAAAATCTTCCAACTAACAAAAGCCCAGGACCAGATGGCTTCACAGGCAAATTCTACCAAACAGTTAGAGAAGAGCTAACACCTATACTTCTCTAACTCTTCCAAAATATAGCAGAGGGAGGAACACTCCTAAACTCATTCTACGAGGCCACCATCACTCTGATACCAAAACCAGACAAAGATGTCACAAAGAAAGAAAACTACAGGCCAATATCACTGAGAAAATAGGTGCAAAAATCCTCAATAAAATACTAGCAAACAGAGTCCAACAGCACATTTAAAGGATCATACACTATGATCAAGTGGAGTTTATCCTAGGAATGCAAGAGTTTTTCATTATACACAAATCAATCAACGTGATACACCATATTAAAAAATTGAAGGAGAAAAACCATATGATAATCTCAATTCAACACCAATTTATGATAAAAACCCTCCAGAAAGTAGGCATAGAAGGAAATTTCCTCAACATAATAAAGACCATATATGACAAACCCACAGCCAACATCGTCCTCAATGGTGAAAAGCTGAAACCATTTCCACTAAGATCAGGAACAAAACAAGGTTGCCCACTCTTACCAATATTATTCAACATAGTTTTGGAAGTTTTAGCCACAGTAATCAGAGAAGAAAAGAAATAAAAGGAATCCAAATTGGAAAAGAAGTAAAGTTGTCACTGTTTGTACATGACATGAAACTATACATAGAGAATCCTAGAGATGCTATCAGAAAACTACTGGAGCTAATCAATGAATTAGGTAAAGTAGCAGGATACAAAATTAATGCACAGAAATCTCTGGCATTCCTATACACTAATGATGAAAATTCTGAAAGTGAAATCAAGAAAACACTGCCATTTCCCACTGCAACAAAAATAATAAGATATCTAGGAATAAACCTACCTAAGGAGACAAAAGATCTGTATGCAGAAAATTATAAGACATTGATGAATGTAATTAAGATGATACAAATAGATGGAGAGATATACCATGTTCTTGGATAGGAAGAATGAAGATTGTGAAAATGACTCTACTACCCAAAGCAATCTACAGATTCAATGCAATCCCTATCAACTACCACTGACATTTTTCACAGAACTAGAACAAAAAATTTCACAATTTGTATGGAAACACAAAGACCTTGAATAGCCAAAGCAATCTTGAGAAAGAAAAACGGAGCTGTAGGAATCAGGCTCCCTGACCTCAGACTATACCACAAAGCTACAGTAATCAAGACAGTATGGTACTGGCACAAAAACAGAAAGATAGATCAATGGAACAGTATAGAAAGCCCAGAGATAAACCCACGCACATATGGTTACCTTATCTTTGATAAAGGAGGCAAGAATATACAGTGGAGAAAAGACAGCCTCTTCAGTAAGTGGTGCTGGGAAAACTGGACAGCTATATGTAAAAGAATGAAATGAGAACACTCCCTAACACCATACACAGAAATAAACTCAAAATGGATTGAAGACCTAAATGTAAGACCAGACACCATCAAACTCTTAGAGGAAAACATAGGCAGAACACTCTATGACATAAATCACAACAAGATCCTTTTTGACTGATCTCCTAGAGAAATGGAAATAAAAACAAAAATAAATGGGACCTAATGAAACTTAAAAGTTTTTGCACAGCAAAAGAAACCATAAACAAGACCAAAAGACAACCCTCAGAATGGGAGAAAATATTTGCAAATGAAGTAACTGGCAAAGGATTAATCTTCAAGACATATAAGGAACTCATGCAGCTCAATATCAAAAAAACAAAGAACCCAATCCAAAAATGGGCAGAAGACCTAAATAGACATTTCTCCAAAGAAGATATACAGATTGCCAACAAACACATGAAAGATTGCTCAACATCATTAATCATTAGAGAAATGCAAATCAAAACTACAATGAGATATCATCTCACACCGGTCAGAATGGCCATCATCAAAATATCTACAAACAATAAATGCTGGAGAGGGTGTGGAGAAAAGGGAACACTCTTGCACTGTTGGTGGGAATGTGAATTGATACAGCCACTATGGAGAATGGTATGAAGGTTCCTTAGAAAACTACAAATAGAACTACCATACAACCCAGCAATCCCACTACTGGGCATATACCCTGAGAAAACCATAATTCAAAAAGAGTCATGGGGGTTTCCCTGGTGGTGCAGTGGTTGAAGGTCTGCCTACCGATGCAGGGGACATGGGTTCATGCCCCAGTCCGGGAAGATCCCACATGCCACGGAACGGCTAGGCCCGTGAGCCATAGCTGCTGAGCCCACGTGTCCGGAGCCTGTGCTCTGCAATGGGAGACGCCACAACAGTGAGAGGCCTGCGTACTACAAAAAAAAAAAAAAGTGTCATGTACCAAAATGTTCAATGCAGTTCTATTTACAGTAGCCAGGACATGGAAGCAACATAAATGTCCATCAACAGATGAATGGATAAAGAAGATGTGGCACATATATACAATGGAATATTACTCAGCCATAAAAAGAAATGAAATTGAGTTATTGGTAGTGAGGTGGATGGACCTAGAGACTCATACAGAGTGAAGTAAGTCAGAAAGAGAAAAACAAATACCGTATGCTAACACATATATATGGAATCTAAAAAAAAAAGAAAAAATGGTCCAAAGAACATGGGGACAAGATGAGAGTAAAGATGCAGACCTAGTAGAGAATGGACTTGAGGATATGGGGAGGGGGACGGGTAAGCTGGGACAAAGTGAGAGAGTGGCATGGACATATATACACTACCGAACGTAAAATAGATCGCTAGTGGGAAGAAACTGCATAGCACAGAGAGATCAGCTCGGTGCTTTGTGATCACCTAGAGGGGCGGGATAGGGAGTGTGGGAGAGAGGGAGATGCAAGAGGGAAGACATATGTATATGTATAACTGATTCACATATGTATATGTATAACTGATTCACTTTGCTATAAAGCAGAAAGTGACATTCCATTGTAAAGCAATTATACTCTAATAAAGATGTTTAAAATAAATACATTTCTCTCATATTTTGGGTGTTTTTTTTTTACTAGTTTTTCCTAAGAATGTAAAAATCCTATACCAACATTAACTTCCCAAGCTTGATATTATATTAGGTTTATAATGCTCACTTTGGAATGTTTAGCAGCTGTTCCTTTTGCCATCATAATTACTCAACTCTGATTTTCACCTGCATGCCAAAAATAGAAGATTACTCTGAGATCTTAACTGTAAATGAAAGAAGAGTTCAGTTCTCTTTAGTCACTAGAACCATGGACCTTACTATATATTAATCATTTTTTTCAGTCATAAAATTCTTTTAAAGTTTAGTGAATTCAAAATAATATTCAAAACTTTGGCAAAGTATGAAATTTGTCCTAAACCATTAAGAATTTCTACTTCAACAATTATAAACAAAAATATATTTAAATAAAAACAAAAACACACTAAAAGGATGTAATGGTCAAAAGTTCAGCATGTCAAACACTGTTCATATGATAAACTGACAGATGAAATCTCAGTTATAGGCATCTGATAGGCACTAATAACAACCTAACATCCACAAGAAGTTTCTCAGATATTTTTAAAGGGGCATTCCATTTAAAACTAAATATACTTTAAAATATTCATTGTAAACTTTTAACCATTGGATCTTTCTCAAACACCTTGGATACTTCTGTCGTTCTTAGAAACAATCTTTCTTCTTTTTAAAAACATGATGGGCTTCCCTGGTGGCACAGTGGTTAAGAATCCACCTGCCAATGCAGAGGACACCGGTTTGAGCCCTGGTCCGGGAAGATCCCACATGCCATGGAGCAACTATAAGCCATGCGCCACAACTACTGAGCCTGTGCTCTAGAGCCCACGAGCCACAACTACTGAAGCCCGTGTGCCACAACTACTGAGCCTGTGCTCTAGAACCCATGAGCCACAACTGCTGAAGCCTGCATGCCTAGAGCCCGTGCTCTGCAGCAAGAGAAACCACTGCAAGGAGAAGCCCGTGCACCGCAATGAAGACTAGCTCCCGCTTGCCAGAACTAGAGGAAGCCCGCGCACAGCAACAAAGACCCAACACAGCCAAAAATAATAAATAAATTAAATAAATAAATTAATAAAAAAATTATGAAAGCATACACTGATTTGTCTCAATCTATCCAATTAATTAAATATAGAGCCAAGAATAGAATCCAAAACTTTTACATTTATTCCAATATATGGTGTACTTTTCTAGCTATAATAGTCATTGTAGCATGACAAGTTATTGTCATCCAATCAGCAAAATAACTAAGTCCTCAGGGACCATCTCAATTTGTATCAATATTAATCCTGCTCCTTCTAAGAATGGGGTTATATGGCGAAACCAACGAACTTCGTGATAGTAAGCAAGTTTTCTTGTTTCATTTGTTGAAAAATGATTTCTTTGTTCAGGAACTGTGTTGTATGAATATCACAATGTTAAATAAAGTATTTAATAAGCCAATAAGCGTGATGCTGAAAGAACTTGGGGCAGACAAAAACATCTATAACCTGAGTCACCGTTTTAATGAATTATTTATTGTCCTTACACTTCTCCCCTATGTGATGGAAGGAAGAAATTAAATATAATTCAACTACCATCAGGAATCAGGGTGGTCCTCTTGGGAAATGACATCCTATTAGGAATTTAGCATTAGTCTTTGCAACTGGAGATTAGTTACTCAGCTACACAGGCCCTA
Source organism: Lagenorhynchus albirostris (assembly GCF_949774975.1). Lineage (NCBI taxonomy): Eukaryota > Metazoa > Chordata > Mammalia > Artiodactyla > Delphinidae > Lagenorhynchus > Lagenorhynchus albirostris. The sequence goes on from NC_083099.1 coordinate 120,884,281, forward strand.
TTTAAGGGAAGTCCTTAGTGACTTCATGCATAACTTTCATCCTTTCTGAATTTTCACGGAAAATTATCTTCCACTATTGGCAAGTACCTCTTACAAATAGTTCTAAAGGTTACTTGTTATGTCTTGACCACCATAATCTAATTTCCATGATATCAGTCTGGTAAGATAGTGCTATGTTCAAAGGGATGGTAAAAAAAGTTTCCTGTGTACTATGCTGTGACATAGGACAGAGCTGACATATTCCTGAGGTAATACTGTGAAGATGTGCTGTCCTCAGTGCCTTATGAAAGCAAACTCTCTGGTGGTCCTTCCTAATTAAAACATAGATGCAAGCATTTACCATATTAATAGCTTTTTGCCGCGCCTACTGACCTTCGTGGTATTTGTTACAGTATGCAGATCGCATCTGAAACGACAGTTGCAATGGAGGAAATTTCTAATTGTTTCCAATAATTCCCGTTCATTCTATAGCACTGGTATTTCTTCATAGCCAAAGTGGCATTTTCAATGGAGATAAGTTAGAACTCACTATTCTTACATCTTTCAAGTCTTTGATGTTGGCATCATTCTTTGAGATTGCATCATGGATAATATTCTTTTTTTTTTTTTTCTTTTTGGATATAATGAGATCAGAGACCTCCACTTTTCCTTTGTACCATAACAGCCTTTACTCCATGGGCCAGGAAACCAACGTAGGAATTCTGTCAACTATGGAGATATGTTAACTATATACCTGGAATTTGGGAAGATAACTACAGAATGTTTTTGCAAATTTACCAAGCCCACTAAAAGATGGATTCAGGCCAACATATAATTTCTCAACTGACCTCCATAAGCCCCCATTCTGAGTAAAAGTGTGCAGTGATCTTTTGGATGATCAAAACTTCATGTCAGTTCACAGCTGTGCACTGAGTAACACTTAAAAGTTCTCAATACTTCTCTTTGTCCAAAGCAAGGTACCCTGAAAATGTTCACAGGACCCCAGCGGAAAACCAGGAAGACTATCTCCATTACATATTTGCATTTTTGTTACGAGGATACACCTTTAAGGAAACCCAGTTTCTCCTTTACTCCAGGATCTGTAGAGTCTACCTATCGGTTCTAATCTGGGAATTAGGTAAGAAGCCCTTGATTCTCCAACTTGGTGCCTCACCTCAAGTGTCTTCATTCCACTTAGATTTGTTTGTATTTCTTGCTTTTTCTACTATACTTATTTTAAAAATTACTAGATTTCCTTTTGTGTCAGTCAGGGTTCAATCAGAGGAGCTGAACCAGTGAGATAGTTATTATAGAAAATGACTTATGGAAGTAGGGGGGTTGACTAAATAGTCTTTGCAAGGATGTTTTTGTTTCTAATGCTGGAGGCTGAAGTCTACAGGCAGGAAGAGAAGATAATAGAAAGCTGGAACCACAGGAGGACAGACTGAAAATCATACTGTTTCTTGTTACCTCTGACCTCAGTGATGAAGACATCCTACAGAAACCAGAGCCCGTTGTTATGGAGTTGAACATATGTACACTACCCTTAGACCAGGAGCCAGAGAAAATGAAGGAAGACCAGGGAGAAGGGAAAGCAACTGAAGAGCCCCTCTTGGGAGCATGATTAGTTAGGGTGAGTAAATAACCTATGAAGAATTCTCTACAGATAGCTTCTCTCTCTAAGTACTGTCATTTTTTCCTGCATTATGTTCCAGTTAAGTTCCAATATCTCAACTTTATTTAACATAAGCCAATACTGAGTCCAGATTTCAGTTATCTACCAAGTAATTAGAGATACCTATCACTGCTCAAGCTGCAATCCATATTATTTGTTTGACTCCATATAATGTTATGATTTTTCCTTCCTAACGTAACACATGTATAATATTTTTGTACATGAATTACGTGAAGCCCCAGGTTTTGGTTGACATAAATAGTAGAATAAAAACCAAATGATTTGCCAGATTTTTGTCCATCTCCTCTCAAGTCATAATTCATCTTAATTCTTCTGAGGGTATGGCTCAGGAAGATCTGAGAGATGGTACTTGTGGATCTTAAAATCAATCAACATCCCCTTGAAATGCATCTGCTTCGAATGAGGTTATTAAAGAGAGTTAAAGCAAAGGAATGCTGACAATCTCCATTAGAGCAAGAGATTTTTTTCTTTTTAAAAGCAAAGTTAAAGAGGATTGGAGGTGGTGGTGTAAATAATCATAATCTATCAGAATTCCTACAAATTCCATCATTCCGATTTTTTCTAATCATCATTCTCACTTTCACTTAAGAGCTCCAGAGAGGTTCTGAATTTCATTTGCATTGTAATATTTTACTTGAAAAGTCAAAAATTTGTGTTTTTTCTTTATATCTCCATGGCTATAGGAGATTAAAAAATCCTTTTGGGTCAGTTTTAGAAGCTCATAGAATCATTCATCTTCTTTATGTAAAAATATCTCTTCTTGTCTTTCCTCTCCCATGCATGACTTTGTTCTCTCATGCTCTTCTTTCTACATCAATTTTTAAAACAATTTTTATGGATTTCAAGGTGGGATATGTATTTAATTCATTAATGAAGGAAATATGAAAGAAAAGTTACCAGGTGATAATATTAGAAAATACAACAAGGTGGGGATGGGGTTGCCATATGTTAATATTTTCTCACATTATGTTCAATAGTTCATGTACTATTTTTTTTTTCTTTTTTTGTGGTGCTTGGGCCTCTCACTGTTGTGGCCTCTCCCGTTGTGGAGCACAGGCTCCGGACGCGCAGGCTCAGTGGCCATGGCTCACGGGCCCAGCCGCTCCGCGGCATGTGGGATCTTCCCCGACCGAGACACGAACCCGTGTCCCCTGCATCGGCAGGCCGACTCTCAACCACTGCGCCACCAGGGAAGCCCATGTACTATTTAAGTGTTCTGATTGTCAAGATTGTTGGCATAATTGTAATTCTAAGATGGCCCTAAAGATTTTCACATTGGTGTAAATGTCTTGTATAATTTCCTCATCTTGAGTGTGTTCAGAACCTGTGAATTTGGTGGATTATCACTCTCACGATTATATTAGGTGACAAAGGAGACTTTACAGATGTAAATAGAATTAAGGTTACTAATCAGCTGACCTTGAGTGAATCAAAAGGAAATTATGTGTATGGGCCTGTCTATATGAGCTCTTTAAACCACAGTGAGAGGAAGTAAGTTTCAAAGCCTTAAAGGAGCAAACACCATATTATGATGAACACAGGAAACCACAAGCAGCCTCTCAATGCTAAGAATGGGCTCTGACTAACAGCCAGTAAGAAAGTTGGAACCTCAGTCCTATAATCCAAAGAATCTAAGTTCTAATTACAACTTGAATGAGCTGGGAAGGGGAACTTAAGCTTCAGATGAGATAGCAGCCCCAGCCAACATGAGCAAAGAAGTCGGCTAGATAGTGTCAGGCTCTTCAACAATTGAAACTGGGAGATAACATATTTGTGTTGTTTTAAGACACTTAGTTTGTGATATTTGGCACAGAGCAATTAAAAAAAAAAGATTGCAATTAGTTAAGATATAAATCATGATACTAGGCAAAGAAAATGATTCTAAAATACTGTTCATGAAATATTTAATGTAATTATTGCTTTAGGTCATTCTACAATCGACTGATTTTAGTATTACAAGATTTTAGAAGACACACACTGTTCAACATCTTTTAAATGATATTATTTAAAACATATGACAGAGCCACTAACACCAGGGCAGATATTACTTAGCATACTGAGTAGTTTTGTTACTAAAAGACTTTAGACAAAGTTAAAAGACATGACAAAGATCTCAATTATCAATTTGTTGATGGATAAATCCTTTTTTCCCAGTTTTCCTCTAAATATTCTCTGATGTAAACGTCTATACTGCTGTCTTTTTTCTTATTGCCCCACCTCCAAAATTTGCACTGTAGCCTCTGAAAACATAATTTCATTATTAACAAACCACCCAATATCTCATTTAACACAGAAGGCTGTCACTCTCATGATTTGTTACTTTACCTTCACTAAACCCTGGTTCTTTCCTTAATTCCTTCCTCTCTCTATCCCTCCTAACTTCCTGTCTAGGATATTGAGTGTTATGTCTTCCTGTTTAAAGCCTTCTCTTTGTGTGACTGTAGCCCATCCTAAATCCTTCTCCCTGTGTGTCCTTTATTGCAATATCTCCTGGCGTTTGTAGAAAATAGCTTCACTGATCACTCCTTTTCTTTTGTGTTCATTCCTATTGTAACTGGCTCCCTTCCCTCAGCACGAACATTCCTGAAGTCTCTCTCTTTGATTCACCCCTGCCAAATTGGACCCTGTCTTGACTCTACAGTTCCCTGGATATACACTCCAGTTTCTCTCCTCTCTCCCAATGTTCATATAGTAGCAAGGGACGCATATTATGTCCACCATGTCACAGCCGTTAAACTCCTAGATGCACTGAAGTTTGACTTATCTCACTAGGTCACCAAAAATGTCCTGCTAAGATCACAATGGATTTCCTAATGAATACTAGCAGCTCTTTTCATGGGCTAAGATTAGATTTAGTATTAAAAATTCTGTTGAAACAACAACATTCATTCAGCTATGAAGAATAGACAATAACCCAGGCTTTTTGAGGCTTCATCTTAACAAATGCTTCTGTGATAAGCACACCAAAGTTGGAGGGCGTGGGGAGTTGGGCAATTACTGGCTTTCTCTTGGAAGTAATATGTCTCTATTATTCACATTTCATTGATCGAATCAGTCTGTTGACCATGCCTAACTCATAGGGAATGAAGAGTACAATCCTCCCATGTGCCCAAGGGAAGAGAGAACTGGATATTAGTAAACAGTACTGATGTCTTCAAGTGCCAATGTTATTAGATATCTCTTTATCTTTAAAAAAAACTAATTTTTCCTGATGATCACTTCTTTGTCCACCCTTTAAGCTTGCTTACCACCATAATTCCTAGTTCAGATTAATACTGCTTCACTTGGCATGATTTTCCTGAGAAATTCTCTCCATTCTCATGCCTTCCTCTAACACCTGTGAACTGATGACTCAAAATCTTATTTCCAACCCATCTGTCTCCTTACAGCCTTACATGTGCTTGTCCACCTGTCAACTGGATATCTTTACTTTTATACTCAATTTAACTAGAACATAAAATCAAGTTATCTGTCTAAAACTTAAATTGACTTTATTCCTATTCAAATGACATAATTCCAACATGACTATCTCTGTCTTAAACCAATGCAGTAACTTCCAAAATCTCTGTTGTTTCCAGTCTTATCCCCCTTGGATCCATTTACGTTACAGCTGAGAAAGTGATCTGTCTAAAAAAAAAAAAAATCTGACCAAGTTGTTGTCATAAAAAAAAATTCTGTAAATATTTCTTAGCTTCTCATTATGTATAGGTTAATTCTTAAACTTCCTAACAAACTATTTCATGACCCAGCACTTACTGCTCCATTCAAACTCTTTCTTTTTTAATCCTAGTTTCACACTTATTAACTAGCTGCACAAAATTGCTTGTATTGCTCCGCCTATACTATGCCGTTTGTTGCCACAGTCATTCGCTTTTGTGTCATTTTCTTTCTAAAATGTCCTTGAGCTTTCCCTATTTAACTTCTCTTCATCCTTTAAAAATCAGATTAGGTATGACTTCTCTCACCAACACATCTTCCAGGTCCTCTCTTCTCATGACAATCTATGAATTTCTCTGATACTGAGCCATAAGAGTTCTGAGAAATAAGTTTATCGGTGTAACAGAACTTCTTCAGGAAAGAGACTGCTTTATTCATCTTTGATTCTAAACTCCTTCTCACCATTCCTGTTAATGATATAAAGATAGTGAATACTTAATGACTGAATGAATTCAGAGCGAACAGAGATTCTTTTTCAAAATAGTGTTAAAGTACCTGTGGAACAATGTTATCGATAATCTTTATGATCTTGATCTTTTAAAAATCTTCAAAAATCCATTTTATCAAGTTTTATTGAGTTCATTATAGAGAACCAATGAATATCTGGAAATCCCAATCTGGGTAGGAGATTTGATAGACCCAGCAGTATATTCTGGTACCAATTTGGTCCAAATAATACACTTCTCCTTTCTCATTAAAAGTCACAAAATTTATCTTGTCACCTTACCTCAAACCAGAATCTTGAGTTTTAGCTCAGGTGGCTCTTGCTTTCTTGCCCTCTATACTTAATCAATGGCCATGGCTTTTGTTATATCTCTTAAAGGATTAAAAATTCTTTACATTTTCTCTATCAATAGTCAATTTCTATATTCATTTCATATCATATATCACCTGGATTTACTCAATATGTCAAAATATTATCCCTGTTTTCAAGTTTGCCCACTCAAATTCATTATCCACATTTTTCCTCTTCTTATCTCTCCAAATGAAAATCTGATGCTGTATGACTTACTCTTTAAAGTGCTTGGTGTCCAGAGATCTGTAGAGCCCAGGTGGGAGCGTATTCCAAGTGAAGGTTGAAAGTAGAATTTTCCTCTAGGATGTGGCCCGGAAATCCCTGACCTCAGTGAGCCCAGATTGCAAACAACAAGTGAGTTGATTCTTCACTACTGGGAAGGTTGGAAGTAGACAAATACCAAAGAGCAGAAAGGACTCTTCCATTTATCTCAGGAGAGTGGTGACAGTCTGCCCTTAATCCACAGCTCCCCAGAAAAGGAGTCCCATTTACCTCAGAAACCCTGAGAATTCTGTTCATGGGAGACATTCAAATATTCAATCTAAGTCTCAATTTACTGCCAGAGTAAAATTACAGCTTACTTGATAGACCTCAGGAACCACAGAGAGAAACATAAGATGGAAAGTTTGAAACTCATGGCAAGAGAGAAAGACCTGCTGGAGGAGACAGATGGACACCTGATTTGTTTTAAGCACTTAGGAAGACACACTCAGAAAATAGATTAAATGAGAAGAAATTGAGACTGAAATTAGTGAGTTAAGAAGTTCAGGAAAATTAGCGAGAAAAGAACAGGAGTTTCAAAGGGAGGAAAATGGACAGATGGAGGATCAGGTATAACAGAACATTTGATTGAAGGCAATTCTCTGAGTTGAATGAAGCATGTGTCTTCATATTGAGAGAGGTCATTGAGTTCCAGGCTGGACTGGTGAGAAAGAACACCTATCTTGATAAAACACGTAATCTTTAACAATAGAGAAATAATTTTATAATTATCCATATGTAATGATAAGCTACAAGCAGAGGAAAATAAATCTGACTGGCATCTTTGTATTATCAGCAGCTAAATGCAGAATACCACTTATGAACTACTGAAAGAAAAGGATTTCAGCCCAGGAATTCCAAATTTACTAATGATGTCATTTGCATCTCAGATGCACAAAGATGTTTGAAGAGATGCCAGAATTCAAAAGTGTATTCCTCAACTATCACGCCTAAGAAAAATGTTTGGAAATAAAAATTAAAAAAAAAAACTACCACCAAACCAAACATTAACCAAAACAAGACCTCAAAATATAGCAATGAAGAGAAGATGGAATAGTAGATTAATAGTACTTATGAACATTGGTATAAATAAATTTGATATTTATACAACTTACACATGTGTGTCTGTGTAAATAAATATACATAATATATAATGTATATTATTGATATATGTTTCTATATTTATATTTATTTTGTTTTATATACATTTATGTGTAATATATAATATTATATAATTATATACAAATTTATTTATTTATAGAATAACTCAAAATGGATGAATGTATACTTTTTGGTATTGCTTGAGAGCAGCATAAGACTCACAGAAAGATAGGTCTAGTAAGAACTATACTATCTTAGTCAAAATCCAAGATAGTCATGAAGCATGAGAAAAAGGAAGTTCAAGTTGTTCCATAGGTCTCATTGTGTGAAAGGGGAAATGGAGAGACTTTTAAAGTAATCTCAATATAGTTTTCTATACAGAAATGTTGTAAGAGAGAATGAAAGAGCATGAGGCAGTATAAACAGTGCCTTTCAGTGAGAGAAGCAATTGTTAACTTGTAATAAAAGTAAAATCATCTGATAAAGAGAGAGGAATGGTAAATGTCAATTAATGGGAAAGAAATGCAGTAAAAAATCCAAATTAACAGTGGTTGAAAATAGGAACTGATAAAGTCATCACAGATGAAGGAATCTCTGATATAAAATAAGCAATTAACTTGAAGAAAAACAAGTATATGAATACTTAAACCAAAAATGAAAGAACTGAATTAATAGATTGATAAACTTTACTTATGATTTCAAAATCTTAAAAAAAATACATTTCAGATAAAATAAAAACAATTCAACTTTAAAGCAGGTAGGACATAAAATTTCAAGTAAGGTATTTCACGTGTTTAGTGAAAAGAAGCAGATACATGCTATAAAATGTGTGAACCTAGAAGAATCAGGTGACCAAACAATTGAGAGGTATGGGAGTTATGACTTATTTTAATAAATTATAACAACACAGCAATAATGTAACCTAACTTTAGAATTATAAAATCAGAGACCACTACATCTATATGGCAGTGGAGTGTGGAAACATTGATCTTAATAGTTGGCTTAAAAAGAAAAAATATCCAGCATCACAGGAATACTAGAGAAACTGAAAAAACAATATGTTGGGGCCCTTCACATAATTTATCAACATGGCATTTTTCACAGTGACCTGAAACCTGTTAACTTTCTGATGGAATGCTAAAGCTAATTGATTTTTTGGGTTACAAATTTTATATAACCATCCAGGCACAACATGAATTGATTAATATTGTAAGGTTGGTACAGTTAATTATAGATTACCAGAAATAATAGAAAATATATTTTCCTCAAGAGAAAACAGAAATCAAAATCAAAGTTAAGCCTTCAAAGTGATGTTTGATCTTTAGGATCCATTCTCTATTAATGACTTATGGGAAAATGCCATTTCAGCATGTAAATATATTTCTAATCCATGTGCAGATTTCTGAACAATTTTAGATTGTTTAGATTTAGATTTCCAAGCTATTTATCTTAACCATAAAATTAAATTTCCTGAAATGTTAGATAAATTATTTTTAGATATGAGGAAGTATGGCTTAAAAAGGGGCTCTAAACAGGAGTATATCCATTTCTGAGCTCCTGGTGCAGTATATGATCAATTTCAAATTCACCAAAGTACTGAGATGGATAAGAGAACCACCAAAGAAATAAAACATATCCTGAACCAACTTGTTTGTCCAAATTCTAAGTCCATTTTGAAAGTTGTTAGAACTTTATGCTAGTAGAGTAGTGCTGAATGTAATGATTCCTCTTCATCATCTAAGACTTTTGGAAAAAAATGTGTAGAAATGGCTTGCAGCTACTCATAACCTGTCAAACAACAACTATAAAAATATTGGACTGTTGTACTCTTTATTGTCTTCAGAAGTCGACTCTTGAAGATGACTTTGCTCTGAAATGTTATGTTTCAATGGATAATCCCCCAAAGAAAACTCTAAAAATAGCAACCACTGATGGTACCATATGCAATAAATTCTAGAATTGTTTTTCACTGTTTGGAGTTTACTATGAATCTAATGTATTTGATGTGTTTTCACATTAGAATAAATGTTGGAAAATTGAAACATTGGGAAAATCATGTAAAAAGTTTTGCAGCATAAAATGAATCTAAAATTTTAAAGAATAAAAAGAGAGCAAGAGAGAAATGAAAGAAAGGAGAAAAGGAAGGAATTGATCCATCAGAAGACAAAGACTGTCATACTGGATTAAGAACTAACACCCAGATATGTTATATTCAGAAAAAAAGATTCTCAAAACGAAGTGATTTTTTTTTAAAAAAGTTGAAGATGTAGGAATCAGCAAAGTCAAAACAAGACATGTGGAGAAGAAATACTAAGAGAAAGTAACATTAAAGATTATAAATCAATAAAAAGGATAGAGACATCATGTATTAATAAAATACAGCAGGGACATGGATTTTGCAGCCATAAATCTATTTGTATGAACCACAATAGCATCTAAATGCAATGAAAACGACTAGTAAAATTAGAGGAAGTGTTCAAAACAACTTTTTAATCCTAAGATCTTATTAAAAACTAATGGCAAATATTTATTAAATAATGCAATCAATAAACTTAATTTAAAAGTACAAGGAGCCATAAGTCTTTCCAATTGCAAGGATGTATATACATTTTCTTATGTCCAAATAACATTTACACTTTTTAACTATCATTCTTCCATTCAAAGCAGCATTTCTAAAACAGATTTTTAAGATGTTCACAAGATACTTTGTATTCAGAAACAAAAGTGTTCTATGATTAAGAACATAGTTTCAGAGGCTTCCGGGAAGATGGGGGAAGAGTAAGACACGGAGATCAACTCCCTTCCCACAGATACACCAGAAATACATCTACACGTGGAAGAACTCCTACAGAACACCTACTGAAAGCTGGCAGAAGACCTCAGACCTCCCAAAAGGCAAGAAAGTCCCCACGTACCTGGGTAGGGCAAAAGAAAAAACAGAGACAAAAGGATAGGGACGGGACCTGCAGCAGTGGGAGGGAGCTGTGAAGGAGGAAAGGTTTCCACACACTAGGAAGCCCCTTCGCGGGCAGAGACTGCGGATGGTGGAGGGGAAAAGCTTCGGAGCCGCAGAGGAGAGCGCAGCAACAGAGGTGCAGAGGGCAAAGCGGAGAGATTCCCGCACAGAGGATCAGGGCCAACCAGCACACACCAGCATGGGAGGCTTGTCTGCTCACCCGCCAGGGTGGGTGGTGCTACAAGCTGAGGCTCGGGCTTCGGTCGGAGTGCCGGGAGAGGACTGGAGTTGGCGGCGTGAACACAGTCTGCAGGGGGTTAGTGTACCACGGCTAGCCGGGAGGGAGTCGGGGGAAAAGTCTGGACCTGCTGAAGAGGCAAGAGACTTTTTCTTCCCTCTTTGTTTCCTGGTTCGCGAGGAGAAGGGATTAAGAGCGCTGCTTAAAGGAGCTCCAGAGATGGGCGTGAGCCACGGCTAACAGCGCGGACCCCAGAGACGGGCATGAAACGCTAAGGATGCTGCTGCCGCCAACAAGAAGCCTGTATGTGAGCACAGGTTACTATCCACACCCCCCTTCTGGAGAACCTGTGCAGCCCACCACTGCCAGGGTCCCAGGATCCAGGGAGAACTCCCCAGGGAGAACGCATGGCGCGCCTCAGGTTGGTGCAATGTCACAACGGCCTCTGCCTCCACAGCCTCACCCCTCATCCGTGTCCCTTGCTCCCCCTGGCCTGAGTGAGCCAGAGCCCCCAAATCAGCGGCTCCTTTAACCCCATCCTGTCTGAGCGAGGAACAGACACCCTCTGGCGACCAACACGCAGAGGCGGGGCCAAATCCAAAGCTGAGCCCCGTAAGCTGTGAGAACAAAGAAGAGAAAGGGAAATTTCCCCCAGCAGCCTCAGAAGCAGAGGATTAAAGCTCCACAATCAACTTGATGTACCCTGCATCTGTGGAATACATGAATAGACAACAAATGATCCCAAATTGAGGAGGTGGAATTTGAGAGCAAGATTTATGATTTTTTTCCCTTTTCTTCTTTTTGTGAGTGTCTATGTGTATGCTTCTGTGTGAGATTTTGTCTGTATAGCTGTGTTTCCACCATTTGTCCTAGGGTTCTATCCATCCATTTTTTTTCTTTTTCATTTTTTTTCTTAATTACTATTTTTTTATTTGAATAATTTTATTACATTTTATCTTATTTTATTTTACTTTATCTTCTTTCTTTTTTCCTTCCTTCCTTCCTTCCTTCCTTCCTTCCTTCCTTCCTTCCTCCCTCCCTCCCTCCCTCCCTCCTTTCTTTCTTTCTTTCTTTCTACTTCTACTAAATCTTTCTTCCTACTTTTTCTCCCTTTGATTCTGAGCCATGTGCATGAAAGGCTCTTGGTGATGCAGCCAGGAGTCAGAGCTGTGCCTCTGAGGTGGGAGAGCCAACTTCAGGACACTGGGCCACAAGAGACCTCCCAGCTCCACATAATATCAAACAGTGAAAATCCCAGAGATCTCCATCTCAACACCAGCACCCAGCTTCACTCGACGAGCAAGCAACAGTGCTGGACACCCTATGCCAAACAGCTAGCAACACAGGAACACAACCCCACGCATTAGAAGAGAGGCTGCCTAAAATCATACTAAGTCCACGGACACCCCAAAACACACCACCAGACGTGGACCTGCCCACCAGAAAGACAAGATCCAGCCTCATCCACCAGAACACAGGCTCTAGTCCCCTCCACCAGGAAGACTACACAACCCACTGAACCAAACTTAGCCACTGTGGACAGACACCAAACACAACAGGAACTACGAACCTGCAGACTGCAAAAAGGAGACCCCAAGCACAGTAAGATAAGCAAAATGAGAAGACATAAAAACACATAGCAGATGAAGGAGCAAGATAAAAACCCACCAGACCTAACAAAGGAAGAGGAAATAGGTGGTCTACCTGAAAAAGAATTCAGAATAATGATAGTAAAGATGATCCAAAATCTTGGAAATAGAATGGACAAAATGCAAGAAACATTTAACAAAGACCTAGAAGAACTAAAGATGAAACAAACAATGATGAACAACACAATAAATGAAATTAAAAATACTCTAGATGGTATCAATAGCTGAATAACTAAGACAGAAGAATGGATAAGTGACCTGGAAGATAAAATAGTGGAAATAACTACTGCAGAGCAGAATAAAGAAAAAAGAATGAAAAGAACTGAGGACAGTCTCAGAGACCTCTGGGACAACATTAAACGCACCAACATTCAAATTATAGGGGTTCCAGAAGAAGAAGAGAAAAAGAAAGGGATTGAGAAAATATTTGAAGAGATTATAGTTGAAAACTTCCCTAATGTGGGAAAAGAAATAGTTAATCAAGTCCAGGAAACACAGAGAGTCCCATAAAGGATAAATCCAAGGTGAAATATGCCAAGACACATATTAATCAAACTGTCAAAAATTAAATACAAAGAAAACATATTAAAAACAAAAGGGAAAAACAACAAAAAACACACAAGCAAATCCCCATAAGGTTAACAGCTGATCTTTCAGAAGAAACTCTGCAAACCAGAAGGGACTGGAAGGACATATTTAAAGTGATGAAGGAGAAAAAGCTACAACCAAGATTACTCTACCCTGCAAGGATCTCATTCAGGTTTGATGGAGAAATTAAAAGCTTTACAGACAAGGAAAAGCTGAGAGAGTTCAGCACCACCAAACCAGCTTTACAAAAAATGCTAAAGGAACTTCTCTAGGCAAGAAACACGAGAAGGAAAAGACCTACAATAACAAACCCAAAACAATTAAGAAAATGGGAATAGGAACATACATATCGATAATTACCTTAAATGTAAATGGACTAAATGCTCCCACCAAAAGACACAGATTGGCTAAATGGATACAAAACAAGACCCTTATATATGCTGTCTACAAGAGACCCACTTCGGTCCTAGAGACACATACAGACTGAAAGTAAGGGGATGGAAAAAGATATTCCATGCAAATGGAAACCAAAAGAAAGCTGGAGTAGAAATTCTCATATCAGACAAAATAGACTTTAAAATAAAGACTATTAGAAGAGACAAAGAAGGACACTACATAATGATCAAGGGATCGATCCAAGAACAAGATATAAAAATTGTAAATATTTATGCACCCAACATAGGAGCACCTCAGTACATAAGGCAAATACTAACAGCTATAAAAGGGGAAATCGACAGTAACACATTCATACTAGGGGACTTTAACACTCCACTTTCACCAATGGACAGATCATCCAAAATGAAAATAAATAAGGAAACACAAGCTTTAAATGATACATTAAACAAGATGGACTTAATTGATATTTATAGGACATTCTATCCAAAAACAACAGAATACACATTTTTCTCCAGTGCTCATGGAACATTCTCCAGGATAGATCATATCTTGGGTCACAAGAGAAGCCTTGGTAAATTTAAGAAAATTGAAATTGTTTCAAGTATCTTTTCTGACCACAATACTATGAGACTAGATATTAATTACAGGAAAAGATCTGAAAAAATACAAACAAATGGAGGCTAAACAATACACAACTCAATAACGAAGTGGTCACTGAAGAAATCAAAGAGGAAATAAAAAAATACTTAGAAACAAATGACAATGGAGACACGATGACCCAAAATCTATGGGATACAGCAAAAGCAGTTCTAAGAGGGAAGTTTATAGCATAACAGTCCTACCTTAAGAAACAGGAAATATCTCGAATAAACAACCTAACCTTGCACCTAAAGCAATTAGAAAAAGAAGAACAAAAAAACCCAAAAGTTAGCAGAAGGAAAAAAATCATAAAAATCATATTAGAAATAAATGAAAGAGAAATGAAGGAAACAATAGCAAAGATCAATAAAACTAAAAGCTGGTTCTTTGAGAAGATAAACAAAATTGATAAACCATTAGCCAGACTTATCAAGAAAAAAAGGGAGAAGACTCAAATCAATAGAATTAGAAATGAAAAAGGAGAAGTAACAACTGACACTGTAGAAATACAAAGATCATGAGAGATTACTACAAGCAACTCTATGCCAATAAAATGGACAACCTGGAAGAAATGGACAAATTCTTAGAAAAGCACAATGTGCTGTGGTTGAACCAGGAAGAAATAGAAAATATGAACAGACCAATCACAAGCACTGAAATTGAAACTGTGATTAAAAAATCTTCCAACAAACAAAAGCCCAGGACCAGATGGCTTCACAGGCGAATTCTATCAAACAGTTAGAGAAGAGCTAACATCTATCCTTCTCAAACTCTTCCAAAATATAGAAGAGAGAGGAACACTCCAAAAGTCATTTTATGAGGCCACCATCACCTTGATACCAAAAGCAGACAAGGATGTCACAAAGAAAGAAAACTACAGGCCGATATCACTGATAAACATACATGCAAAAATCCTCAACAAATACTAGCAAACAGAATCCAACAGCACATTAAAAGGATTATACATCATGATCAAGTGGGATTTATCCCAGGAATGCAAGGATTCTTCAATACACGCAAATCAATCAATGTGATACACCATATTAACAAATTGAGGGAGAAAAAACATATGATCATCTCAAAGATGCAGAGAAAGCTTTTGACAAAATTCAACACCCATTTATGATAAAAACCCTGCAGAAAGTAGGCATAGAGGGAACTTTCCTCAACAAAATAAAGACCATATATGACAAACCCACAGCCAACACTGTCCTCAATGGTGAAAAACTGAAAGCATTTCCACTAAGATCAGGAAAAAGACAAGGTTACCCAATCTCACCACTCTTATTCAACATAGTTTTGGAAGTTTTAGCCACAGCAATCTGAGAAGAAAAGGAAATAAATGCAATCCAAATCGGAAAAGAAGAAGTAAAGCTGTCACTGTTTGCAGATGACATGATACTATACATAGAGAAGCCTAAAGATGCTACCAGAAAACTACTAGAGCTAATCAATGAATTTGGTAAAGTAGCAGGATACAAAATTAATGCACAGAAATCTCTGGCATTCCTATACACTAATGATGAAAAATCTGAAAGTGAAATCAAGAAAACACTGCCATTTACCACTGCAACAAAAATAATAAGATATCTAGGAATAAACCTACCTAAGGAGACAAAAGATCTGTATGCAGAAAATTATAAGACACTGATGAAAGAAATTAAAGATGATACAAATAGATGGAGAGATATACCATGTTCTTGGATAGGAAGAATGAAGATTGTGAAAATGACTCTACTATCCAAAGCAATGTACAGATTCAATGCAATCTCTATCAAACTACCACTGGCATTTTTCACAGAACTAGAAGGAAAATTTCACAATTGGTATGGAAACATAAAGGACCCTGAATAGCCAAAGCAATCTTGAGAACGGAAAACGGAGCTGGAGGAATCAGGCTCCCTGACTTCAGACTATACTACAAAGTTACAGTAATCAAGACAGTATGGTACTGGCACAAAAACAGAAAGATAGATCAATGGAACAGGATAGAAAGCCCAGAGATAAACCCACACACATATGGTCACCTTATCTTTGATAAAGGAGGCAGGAATGTACAGTGGAGAAAGAACAGCCTCTTCAATAAATGGTGCTGGGAAAACTGGACAGGTACATGTAAAAGTATGAGATTAGATCACTCCCTCACACCATACACAAAAATAAGCTCAAAATGGATTAAAGACCTAAAAGTAAGGCCAGACAGTATCAAACTCTTAGAGGAAAACATAGGCTGAACACACTATGACATAAATCACAGCAAGATCCTTTTTGACCTTCCTCCTAGAGAAATGGAAATAAAAACAAAAATAAACAAGTGGAACCTAATGAAACTTCAAAGCTTTTGCACAGCAAAGGAAACCATAAACAAGACCAAAAGACAACCCTCAGAATGGGAGAAAATATTTGCAAATGAAGCAAGTGACAAAGGATTAAACTCCAAAATTTATAAGCAACTCATGCAGCTCAATAACAAAAAAACAAACAACCCAATCCAAAAATGGGCAGAAGACCTAAATAGACATTTCTCCAAAGAAGATATACAGACTGCCAACAAACACATGAAAGAATGCTCAACTTCATTAATCATTAGAGAAATGCAAATCAAAACTACAATGAGATACCATCTCACACCTGTCAGAATGGCCATCATCAAAAAATCTAGAAACAATAAATGCTGGGGAGGGTGTGTAGAAAAGGGAACCCTCTTACACTGTTGGTGGGAATGTAAATTGATACAGCCACTGTGGAGAACAGTATGGATGTTCCTTAAAAACTACAAATAGAACTACCGTATGACCCAGCAATCCCACTACTGGGCATATACCCTGAGAAAACCATAATTCAAAAAGAGTCATGTACTAAAATGTTCATTGCAGCTCTATTTACAATAGCCCGGAGATTGAAACAGCCTAAGTGTCCATCATCGGATGAATGGATAAAGAAGATGTGGCACATATATACAATGGAATATTACTCAGCCATAAAAAGAAACAAAATTGAGTTATTTGTAATGAGGTGTATAGACCTAGAGTCTGTCATACAGAGTGAAGTAAATCAGAAAGAGAAAGACAAATACCGTATGCTAACACATATATATGGAATTTAAGAAAAAATAGATGTCATGAAGAACCTAAGGGTAAGACAGGAATAAAGACACAGACCTAGTAGAGAATGGACTTGAAGATATGGGGAGGGGGGAGGGTAAGCTGTGACAAAGGGAGAGAGAGACGTGGACATATATATACACTACCAAACGTAAGGTAGATAGCTATTGGGAAGCAGCCGCATAGCACAGGGAGATCAGCTAGGTGCTTTGTGACCATCTGGAGGGGTGGGATAGGGAGGGTGGGAGAGAGGGAGATGCAAGAGGGAAGAGATATGGGAACATATGTATATGTCTAACTGATTCACTTTATTATAAAGCAGAAACTAACACACCATTGTAAAGAAATTATACTCCAATAAAGATGTAAAAAAAAAAGAACATAGTTTCAAGAACGTTTGTACATATTTTATATCCCCTCTTTGAAATGACATACATGTGCATATATGTGTATATATATATATTATATGATTTGACACATTTTATTAAATTTTTGTCTATATGAAAGTATGTTCTTTCCTCTTCTCCTCTTATCATGATGGTGAAGGCATTCAATTTCTTATCTCAGGCTAGTCTCTCTCTTTATGTCCATCCCTTTTCTCAGAATCTTCAAATTCTTCTATCATCTGGCTATTACTCACCATCCTAAAGATCAAAAAGGTAATAAGTAGTGTGGATCAATGGAAATATGTCATCCAGTCCAGAAAACCAATTATAGTTCAGCAGTGTGAAATTTTTATACCATAGAGGTGGTGTATAATAGATTTGAAGATATTTTTAAGAAAATAGATCATTTCAAGCAAATGATGCATTCAACATCATTTTCAACATTCTCCATTCTCCCTTCATATTAAATTTAAGAGTTTGCAAAAAGGTTGAAAAATAATTCTTATTTAAAACTAAATTGTATTTTTTCTTGACTATTTTTATTCTTGCCCTATAACAGTTTTGGTCCTGACAGGTGTATGTGGAAGGTGATAGGTACTGTTAAAGGTCCAGTGCATTTATGCCAAATTTTGTTTTGCTTAATAATGCTGTTGAAAGTCGAAAGAACAGGTGTAGAAAATATGTCACAAAAGAATGAGAGTTAGGGCTTCCCTGGTGGCACAGTGGTTGAAAGTCCACCTGCCAATGCAGGGGACATGGGTTCGTGCCCAGTTCAGGAAGATCCCACATGCCGTGGAGCGGCTGGGCCCGTGAGCCATGGCCACTGAGCCTGCGCGTCCGGAGCCTGTGCTCCGCAACGGGAGTGGCTACAACAGTGAGAGGCCCGCGTTCTGGGGAAAAAAAAAAAAAAAAAAAAAAGAATGAGAGTTAGATTCTAAAAATAAAAGCAAAAATTATTGATAGAGCATATAAATAAGAAAAATTCTCTTTAGTTTCAACCTACTACATTCTCTAGTAAAACAATACATAATGTAATATCCATAATATAATAAACATAATGTAATATAAAATGCTCAGTATTTGCCGACTAAAGTACCAAGAGATTTATATACATTACCTCCTTTAAGCCTCTCAATAGCACTTTGAGGTTGTAACTATTATTATCACTACTCACTCTTTAATAACTATTAATGGCCTCTTTCCACAACAGAAATATTAGATTACAATATAAAAAAAATTAGCAAATGTACAATTTTTAAATCTGTAAATAAATCCTGTCCATTATTTTGAATTAAATCCTAAGGCACTGAGACATTATACACTTTTTTTTTTATCATCCTCTGAATCACTGTTTTCTCTCTGGATTCAGTAAACGTAAAGACTTTAATGGTGTGATTTCTTTGAATAATTAAAGAGGAGTTGGCCCACGATCTGACAGAGTGCTGTGCCCTCTGAAAGCAGCATTTCCTTCTGTCCCTTCTTTACTTGTCATGAGGTCAAAGGCTTGCTCTTCAGTGCACTAAGTGCAGTCAAATGGCCTTACAAGTAAACATTCTTTACAAGCGAAACCTCCAGGTAGAGCATAACTTTTCTACCTTGTTAAGCTCACCTGACAGGACAAGAAGTACTGCTCCAGAGAGCTATAGCCAGAGGCACTTAACATTCACAACCAGACTTGCACTTTGCTTTCCGGAAGCAATCAGATTCCCTCAGTCAGGTCCCTCCTCTTTCTGGAGTCTCTTGTTCTGAGCTGTAAGAATACAGTAAAATGGATATTTTATAAACAGGCATAGACAATGGTACAAAATAGACTATTAGTGACTTGAGGAAGTACTGCATAATAAATAATAGAACCAAAATGATACATTAGCTGATCTTAAAGACAATATAAGCTTACATAAGAGAAACTAAAGACAGTGAGACTGAGTTTTCCTTTACACCAGTGTTTTAAATTTTAAAAAGCATGAAATCATCTTTTAAATTTTATAATAAATTTCATTTTAATGAAAAATATTTATTTTAATTTTTTAAAATTATTTTTAATTTGGACAGTCATTCTTCTTTTAAGCTTTATTCTATTTAATTATAATTTTCAGAATTTAAGAACATGAACCTTATATAAATATAGAATAAATACATGTCAAGGGTTTTATTTAGCTCATTAACTAATGAGGGACCAGTCACATGGAAAGGCTGATTCCAAGAACATCTGAGGAATAAGTGTTTGCATAGTATATAAGGAAAGGCATTTAAGTAGAATATTAGAATAAGATCACTTGGTTACCTATAATACCAGTTTATATCCTAAAGGATGGTGATATCTTTTCTACTAAACAGATATCTACAAGTAAGCATGTAACTTTCTGGTGTCTAAGCACTAACCAGTTAGCATATAAAGTCAAAACAAAGATCCATTTTCTAGAAAATCAAATAATCCTTGGGTAGTCCTGTTAATACTGCAATATGACACTGAAAGGATATACAGATATGCTTTTGCCTTATTTTCTAGGTTTAGAGCGTGTTTTCTCTTAAAGGTCCTTCTATTGGCGGGAGATCATCTGAATACCACTCAGAAATTCTAGTGTGCCTAAATGATGGAATTTGTCAAGACATTTGAAGATAGTTTATAAAGAGAAAGATGATTACACAATAAAGGCCAGTAAGTTAGTATGTCTAGCAAGATATTTTAAAAGGTTGTAGGTTGCATCTGCAAATTATTTTGAAATTTCTAAAACACTAAGAGAGTTATATACTTCAGGTGATATAATTCAAATCTCAAAGAAAAAAAAGCCTTCAAGTAATTATAAAAATATCTTGTATAAATTTTGAATATGTCAATATAGTGGAAAAAGGGAAAAATATTTTGTGAATTAGATCTGATTAGCCAGGTTAGTGAATTATGAAATATGTAAGAACTTATGATTTAAATGTCATGTATTAACTTGAACAATATGGTAACCAATAAAATGTATTCTAAAGAGATGAAAAGTTGTTTTTCATACATTATATATGCCTGATAGTTCTGTCTTTATTCTTTTATAACAAATTACTTTTCCTTATGATATGTATTTTACATTTATAAAATTTCATTAAACTATATACAGGCAATAAAATCATGGTAATTGGTTTTATTCTGCACCTCCGGAAATTAATATTCTAATTAATCTAATAATATAATATGCATATTATAATGACAATGACTTTGAAATAATGCTACCATGCTTATTTACATAGCAGACTTTGTAATAATGCTACTATGTTTATTTACAAATGCTTATTTACATAGCAGAAAGGTACTTTCTAAGTTTAAAATAGTATGTAAGCACACTTTATTATTAATTTATTAAAATTCTTTACCCACATGAAAATAGGTTTTTAATAACATATGTTTTCCAGTTTTATTTTTAAACATCATAAGCCATGTTTACTTTCAGAATATTATTTTATTTTGAAAATCTGCCTGTAGTACCTTTATTTAAATATGTGTATTCATCTAACATTTGATCATTCTAGAAAAACAAAATAGAAAATAAGATTGAAAAATTTTACATTAATGAATGAGGTGATTGTATATAATTTATTTTTTATTATTTAACTTAAAAAAATTTTGCTTTCCTACATTTTCAAATAGAGAGCAAAAGAACAAGTAATTGACTTAAAACATTTCACACGAGGGAAGTCTTAGAGTGAACCCTGATTTTGTTTTCCTCAAACTGCTTTAGAAGGATTGAACAAATGCCACACTTAAGTCAACATACACTGAACTGTACTTTCTTCTTTTTTTGCTGTTTTTAGGAATCAGTGTCTTGAGTTAACTGAAGTTGCTAGAATACAGCTTAATAAACATTACTAACAATTTGTGTAATTGGGCAAAACTCATTTCAGTTTAGAAAATCAAATCAATACCGTTTTGACTTTTATTAAATCATTATTAATTAAGAGGTCAAAATTTTTGGAGTATGTACCTGATTGCTAGAGAGAAATCTATATTTTCTTCCCAGTGCTATCCTTGATTTCTTTAAACATAGGGGAGATTATCAAATATTTTGCAGTTAGTTGTTTACTTTTTTAAATAAGAATTACTTGTTAAAATAAATTGCATGTTAAGAGTTATTATCTTGAGCTACTTTCTCAGTAATAATAGCTACATCAATAAAATAATAATCATAATAATGCCAGCAACAAGAGCACATATTTTCTGCCAGAAATTAAGCTAGATGTGTTGTATAGATTATTCTTTGCCTCACAATAATCTCTTAAAAGAGGTATTAGCATCCATATTTTCAGAAAAAAGAATGAAACATTAGGGTGGTTAAATTATGTACTAAAGTTCTCAGTTGGTAAATGGTTCATCCCAAGAGAAAACCTAACTTTGTCTAACTATAAAACCTAAGTTCTTTTACTTAATCATAAATACAAATTAAAATAAACACATTGTACTCACAATGGAAATTATCTTCTGTTACAACAGTCTATTTTATGTCTGGGTACTCTGACATCTTAAATGGCCAATTCATTCTTCTATGAGTGATATTTATACTTGTAGTAAAGGTGAACTGAATCTCTTGCATTTGCTAGAGGTAGGAACATTCAAAAGTATTGCTTAATCAAAGTTTATATCACACTCTGGGATAATTTTCTTTTGCATACGATTTAACTCAATAACAAGAAGCATAAGAAGTTGGGATTTTTCGCAGAGTCATCACTGTTTCAGTCACTTACATGAGTTTTGAGTGATCTCTTATTTTTTTCTTTCTAAAAGTAACCCCAGAAGAAAAGTTTTCCTATTTAGGATGAAAATCTATAGAAACAATAAAAACTAACTTGATTGTCTTATTTAGCATCTGGTCTTCCCACATTCTATCTCAGAAACACAAAATAAGAGAGTGATCCTTCCCTTTATTCAGAACATAACCAAACAACATAAATCAAAAAGTGTTTTCAATAAACTACTATGCAGGGGAAAGGAAGAATTTCCACATTAAAAAGAAGGTGCATATATGCATGAATAGGCTTGTTTTGTTTACACATTTCTAATATTAACAACTTCTACTAACAAGCTAAGGGGTGAGCTGCTCCAAAGATAAGAAAATTAGCTGAAGGCTCCTAGTGAAAATGTGGCTGACTTAGCATTTTGGATCATGATTTACACTGGAGATGTAAGGTGACCTGCAGTATATATTTCATGCTCTAATTACTCCTGCCTCTGACTTGTCAGCTAATATGATTGTTGAACTTAAAAAGGTCTGCTTCAAAATATGCCTATAATGGAGACTTGACTGATGAGAATGAGATTTGTGATATAACTTTGAAAAGTATGACAGTAAAATGAATGTGACATCTTTCTACAAAAAGAGAAGTAAAGTAGATGTGAATTCAAAAGAAATGCAGAAGAAAAATACGCAAGGGAAAATTGAAATTTAAATCTACAGTGCCTAATAGAATGATTGGAACATATGGGACTTTAATGAATGTTTGAGTAATAAACAAATAAATTCAACATAATAATTAATAGGACTGATCTATTCTCTGAGGGAAAGTTACCCAATGTAGTGAGAAGGATAAGCATGCAAACAAACAATGACTTAGCTCCAGGTTTCTTCTCTGAGAAAATTCCCTTTCCACCTGTCACTCTTTCAATCCTTTTGCAGACATTCTTGACAAAAAAGGTACAGTATAAGTTGAGTGAAGATATAAAAGTTTCAAACACCAAAGCCCTTTTACTTTATGGTGAGATATAAAGGTTAGGCTGGCTTGTAAACTTGCTTTCTCCAATTGAGTGGGTCAGAGGTGATGGAGAGTCAGTTCAAAAATGTCAAGAGGACTTTTGCATTTCTGATTTCTCTTGTACCTTGGTGATCTACAGCAAACATGTCTAGGTTAGCCTACTGAAGAGATGTGGGAGATCACCTGGGAGAGAGCTGAGCCGTCTGGGAGCAGCTGACAGCCAGCCAAACCCAAAGATGTGAAAAAGCCCAGCCACAATCAGCAGAGCCACCTTCCAAGCCCACAGGTATTCACATAGAATACCGAATCAGCCAGGACACAAAGAACCATCCAACTGACCTATAAACTTGTGAACAATAAAAATAATACTGTTTCTCTTATTTGGGGTTTCCAAGAAGCAAAGCCTGAGACATGGATTTCTAATCAAATGATTACTAGGGAAATGCTGTTAGGAAAAAGGAAGTATAGGATGCAGCCTAGTGCAAGGGAATTAAGGTAAGTATGGATATCTCGGATCCAAAAGAGAAGACTAAAGCACATATTTGTGCACTGAGAAAAAGCAGGTCATTTCCCACCCCAGTGTAAGTCAGTCATTGGCAGAGGCCTTTCTTCCAAGGGAGATAGGACTGGGGGAGAGGAGTGAGGAGTAGCCTCCAGTGCTAGAAGCCTCTTATTTGGCTGAGGGATGTTCACCTTAAAGGGGGCAACTATGAATTATCAGCCAAAACTCACAAAAGCTGGAGTTTGAGCACACCTGCCATGGAAGAGAATTGTGTTGGGACACCAGCAGCACCTACTACATTATTTTTAGGAAATAAGTTAAGCAGGGATAACTAATACAATAACCATAATGTTTTAATCGTGTTCTAGGCACTGCTAAAGCTAATATTTATATTTTTAACTATTTCATGCTCAATCAATATTAAGAGTAAGGAGCATAGATTGTTTTTACTATAAATAACAGGAAAGTAAGAGAAATTTGTTTTTATTTTTTGCAAAGGAATCATATAATCAAATTATTTTCTGGAAGGAAAATTTTAGTGATATTTGATAGATAAACTGTAATGGGAAGATTCATGTCATAGAAAGACCATGAGGAGGATATAGTGATATTCTGATTAGAGACACAGAGACCCTGAACTAATCTGCATTAAGTAGATTGCTGAGAAAAAAAAAATGAAGACATAGTATCTTAGTTTGCTGGAGCTGCTTAATAAAATACCATAGACTAGGTGGCTAAATAATAGACATTTGGGAAACTGACAAGTACAATATCAAGGTGCTGACAGATTGGATTCCTGGTGGAGAACTGTCTTCCTGGATCATTGCCTTCTGGTTTTGTCCTCACTTGGCAGAGAGAACAATCTCTCTTTCTCTTTCTCTTTCTCTTCTTATAAAGCCACTAATCCCATCATGAGGGTCCCTTCCCCATGACCTCATCTAACCTTAATTGCCTCCAAAGGCCTCATCTCCAATATAGTCACTTTAGGGGTTTGGGTTTCAACATAAGCCTTCTGGGGCAGATACCATTCCGTTCATAGTAACCACTTTGATATGGAAGACTAGGAAGACAGATTTATTGAAAAGAAATCAGAGCCGATCATTTTTAAATTCTTCCTAGATAGCAATATAGTGATGAATAGAAGGACTACAAAAGAAAAAGTTGATTTGAAGGAGAAGATTATAAAGGCATATTTTGAATTTCTGGATTTGAGAGTTTTACAATATCCAGTTAGGAATATATTACAGGCATTTGAAACAAGGTTGTAAAGTTTACATGAGATTATGGAGTTAGAGATTTAGAAATAATTAACTTATATATTTTTAAATGAATCTTTTAATTTAGGATGATCATTTTGAAAAGTTGGAAGAAAGTTCTAGAAATTTTTGAAATGTTATGCTCATGCAGCAAAGAAATAAATAACACTTTTTATTATGAAAAGTCTTTATATGTGCTAAATTCTATTTACATATTTCAAGTTAATGATCTTTTAATCCTCACAAAACATGTTAGGCAAGGTCTAATATTTTTACTTTACCTATAAAAAAAAAAAGAAAAAAAGATTGGAGGGGTTATTTGTCCAAGTTCACAGAGTTATGCGTTGAATGAGCTGAGATTTGAACACAAGCCATGTGGCCCCAAAGCCTGTGTTATTAATGTAGAAAAAAATCATAAACATATTTTCTATGTTGACAGATGTGCATCTAAAATATTATTTTTATATCGGTCCACTCTATAATTATATGCTTGTATGATAGTTTATTGAATCACTCTATTATTCTTTTACTTTAAGTTTTTCACATTTTTAGAACATATTGTAAACAAGGTTTGGTTAGCATCTTGTTGGTCACTCTTTGATAAACATCTTTTTAATTTTCTCACTTATCTATTTCCTTAAAATATATGCCAGAGGATAGAATTGCGGGTGCATAGGCTTGCAAACTTTTAAAAAGCCTTTCCTACGCAATGTTGTTATACCACAGAAAGATTGTATGAATTTTCCAGTTCTTTGAACGCAATCACTGATTTCATGAAAGCAATCTCATTAAGATAATGGTGCAGAACTCAGATTAAACAGGTTTAGGTGTAAACGGCAGTTTGAGTCAAAATGGTGAGGCTGGCTTCTTATATGAAAGATGTTTGGTGATAAGAATAATGATAGCAAATATTACTATATTGTCAAGTATGATTCGAAGTGCGCTTGTATTGTTTTTTCATTTAAGCTACAAACCCTATAAAGCAGATATTATTATTCTCACCATTTTACAAATGAGATTACTGACAAACAGAGAAGATCACATAACCAGAAAATGTTGGAGTTAGGGTTTAAACCCAAGAATTCTTTTCTACAGGGATCACATGTTTAATCTCTTTCATTAACTGTACTGGGACAGAAAGATGATAGGGAAAAGTTCAGAAAGTTGTCTGGGGGCTCTCAAATATTCAAGAAAATATATTGGCTGAGATGAGCAGGAAAAAGAGCAATACATAGACAATAAAAGAAAATGGTTGGAGATGATCCCTAAATACACAAAGAACTAGCAGAGTAAATGTATAGTGAGAAAGCTTCAGAGAAAATAGAGGAAAACATATCTGAGTAGGATAATATATATATATAAATTTATATAAATGAATGAATTTATTTATATAAATCATATAAATTCATAAGTTAAGGGATTTATATAAATTCATATAAAGAGAGAGTAAGGAATTTATATAAATTCATAAGTAAATACCATCAATGGTATTTCACCTTGTTTCAACCTGGCAAATAGGAAATTGAGTGTTTTCTTCGTAAACTATGTTTGCAATAAAACATTGATTAAGGTTGCTTTCACCTTCAGTATTGGCCAGGATCAGACAGATAGTTGAACTAGAGCAAAATTAATGAAATATGCACTATTCTATTTAAGCAGTGCATTAGGTAGAAATTGATTATTAAGGCATTAACTTATGAGCTTAAATTAAATAGCTCCACAGACAGCATACAACCTCTGTAAGTACTCATACATTTAACCTTACAACTTATACAGTAAATCAGAAATTATCAAGTTAAAGAGTTTTATTTCTCTCAGAGTAAATGGATTACCAAGAATTGCATGAGGATTGCTTTTCTAATTATCAAAAGAGAGTAAGACTCACTGGTTAATATATGTGAAAGTGTATATTTAATATTATAAACTAAAATATAAAAGTCTAATCCTCTGCTATAAATTCATTTCTAGATACAGGCTGTTCCATTTCAAACTGTCTTCCTCATTTCAAACTTTTATCATTATAACACTTAGAATTTGAAAGTTTAGGAAGGAATTAAAACAAATTTCAATAAATAAACAAAAATATGATTATTGTGCTCTTTTTCACTTCATTTAACTAATGAATTTGTTCATTTCTACCTTATATAACTAGTACTTTTTTTCATTTTTTTTCTATAATCCACAGAGAGCAACATTTGTCTTTGATTTCTAAAACTTATATTAAGTCTGGATGTAAGCTTTCATGCTTGCTATAAACATGGCTTAACCTGTATGCATTAGCTGTATAATAGTAAATGGTGTTAAAAGGCTAGTTTATTTGTGGGCCATTTTGTCTATCTCTTCAATTACGAATATTCCTGAGCGTGGCTTTTCATGTAACCATTTATTCAAGAGAATTTGAATTGCCTTAATTGTGCCATGTGTAGTTATAAGTTTTTTGTTTTTGTTAAAGTTATCCCCTAAAAGAATAATGGTATGATATTGTAAGCTATAAAACATAATGTGGTGTGTGTGTATAATGATTTTTAAGCAGGAGTTTTGACTGTGGAAGTTACTTGTTCTAGCCAATAAATGTTCAGGTTCTGTACTTTAGTTGAGAGCGTTACCTATAGGAGCTCAAAAAAAAAAAATAAAACCAAGCAAACAAAACATATGCCACAATTATAAAGGAGGCAATCATTTCCTACTTGAGCTAAGATACCAGGGAACTTCTTGACATGAAAGAATAATATCTAAAGAAGCCTCGAGTTATTGAGAGACAGACAGGGATAATGCTTTATTGACTTTGGTCTATTTAAATTGATCCCTGCATTTATCTTAAGTAAAATGAAAGGAAAATCTTCATTTGAAAGTAACGACAGATCTTAAAATTAAAGCTCCAAATTGATATACTACTTCATTGATCGCCAACCTTGATGAAAAATTCCCTTTTGTTTAAGCTAATATTACAGATCTATATCACCTTCCAGTTTTAATTTTCTTCACTTCTATTTTTCAGGTCAATTTCTCATATTAGCAAGAATTTTAGAACCAGTTCTAATATCAGCTTGTCCATCTTAGCACTGGCTATAAGCCTGAGAGATTCACATGTTTATTGTGTCTTTGGTGTCTCACAATACTTCAAATATTTTATTTAATATATATTTGTTGAATGTCTAGTTTTACTCTGTTGCTATGTAAAAAACATAAAAAAGGATAAAGTTGAATCAAATGGAATTTTGGGCCTCTTTATTAGAAAAGTAGACAAAGAAAGGAATGAAGCAACGTGTTGTATCTCATAAAGGAGACACATGGACCAACTAGAAAACAAAAAGGAGAGAGTGGTTACATCTGTAAGTCCTCTTGGAAAAGGCCTATAAACAAGACAGGTTAGACCAATTACCTTTAATGTGATTATTGATATGGTTAATTTTAAATTGATCATCTTGATATTTGTCTTCTATTTGTCCCAACTGTTCTTTGTTCCCTTTCTCCTTTTTCTGCCTCCTTCTGAATTCATTGAATATTTTATATGATTTCATTTTATGTCTTCTGTTGGCTTTTTAACTATAACACTTTTTAAGTTGATAGTTGCTTCAGTGTTTATGGTGAACATCTTTAATCTATCACCTTCTACTTTCAAGTGATAGACTGTGTCATTTATAACATAAAAACCACACAAGAGTATACATCAATTTCTCCCTTCCTAGCACTGATGCTATTGCTGTTTTACATTTTTTCTTTCTATTTGTAAAACTCACAATTCATTTTTGTTATTTTTGCTTTAAATTGGCAATTGTCTTTCAGAGAGATTCAATAATGAAAAATGCTGTTTTGTATTTGCCCATACTTTGGTTTGCAGTGTTCTTTATTCTTTTGCCTAGTTCCAGATTTCAAACTGGAATAATTTTCTTTATGCCTTTAACATTTCTTCATGGATTTGGGACATAAATTCATTCTTTTATTTTATGTTTAAAAATGAAATTATTTTTGCTTTCAATATTGAAAATATTTTCACCAGGTATGCCATTCAGAGGTGACTGTTCTTTTTCCTAAGTACTTGTAAGATATCGCCAAACTATTTTCCAGTCTGTTTGCTGCCAGTGAGTAACCTATTACTCTGATATCTATTCCTCATAAGTAATGTGTCTTTTCTCCAGTTTTAAGTTTCTCTATTTATATGGTTCTTAGTGACTTGTTTATAATGTAACTTGATGGAGTTTATCTCATGTTTCTTGAGCTTGAGGTTCATTGAACTTTTGATATATGTGAGTTTATAATTTTCATAAAATTTAGAAATTTGACTATTATTTATTGAGGATTATTTTTGTTGATGTTGTTCTTCTATCTTTCAAGGACTCCTCTTCTATCTTTCAAGGACTGAAATTACTTGTGGATTAGACTACTTGAAGTTGCCCCCCAGTTCACCATTGCTGTGTTCATTTTCTTTTTGATAATTTCTATTAATATTTATTTCTTCAAGTTCTTTCATCTTCATTATGCAGTGTCTATTCTGCTGTTAGTCTCATCTAGTCTAATTTTTTCATCTCAGACCTTAGAATTTTCATCTCTAGAACTCTAATTTGAAACTATTTTATCTCTCCCATAGTCTACTTAATATGTACAATCTTTTGTCTTCTTCAATATATAGTATACAATTATAATAACTCATAAGATTCTTATTATATTTTTAACATCAGTAACATTTTTTTAGTTTGCTTCAGTTGACAGCTTTTCTCCTCATTGTGGATCATAAATATTTCCTTCCTCTTGCACACCTGGGCATTTTTGAATGCCAGCTACTGATTTTTATTTTGTTAAGTGATGGATATTTTTATTCTGAAAAATATTCTTGAGCTATATTCTGGGTGAAGTTAAGTTTCCTGGGGGCATTCTGATCCTTTTGAGGATAGATAGCTAGATTCTGAGTACTCTTCCTAATACCTCATGAATTATGGGATTTTTCTATTCTGTTTGAGTTCTTGTCACTGTTATAATTCTTTCAAGTGGTTCTTTCTCTTGTCCTGGGTAATTTCCTCCCTTGCATTCATTAGTCATCACTCATCTGAAAACCTGTGGGGGACACTCTGTTGATCCCTAGAGCTGTCCCTTGATTTAGCTATCTCCTCTCCAGTATTCTGCACTGTAAATCCTAGCCTGCTTATTCTTTCCAGCATCCCAGCTCTCTTTCCTAAATACAGGGAGACTGCTAGACTCCACAAGGATTACCTTTCTTGGCACTGTGGCCTAGAAACTCTCTCCAGACATGAAGTTAGGCTAATTACCAGATTTACCTCATTTGTTTCTTTTTTCTTAAGGATCATTAAGATTTATTGCCTGATGTCCAATGTCTTGAAAACCATTATTTTTTTAAAAATATTTTGTCTGCTTTTTATTTGTTTTAACTGGAAAAATAAATCCAATTCCTATTATTCCATTTTGACCTGAAAAGTAAGTACAGCCTTTATTTTTGAATATACCTTTTATAGATGCATGCTATACAGACATTAGTCAATTCAGTGATTTTTTAATTTCCGGAAAACAAATTACTATAGTGTGCTTTAGAAGCTAAAATACATAGTTTGAATTATGTTTTGAAACAAAGCACTTTTGTTTTAAAATTTTGAGTTCTTTGTTAAATGACTCAGGTTTTAATGAAGCTGAAATAAAAACTAACATTTCTAATATGATTATTACCTTTCTGCGTGCTACAACCAATAATTCCTGCTGCGTGATAGGACTCTGGGCTTCCTATGTAATGATTCTAGCTTAAAATTCTAGATTGCTACATATTAACCCCCAGCTCATGCAATCTCATTGTTTTTTGTTCCTAGGAAGCACATAACTGAGTGGCATCATTCAGGAAACCTCCCTTATCCCAGAGAATGGTTGAAAAGTTTGATCTTAGGCCTGTTAAAATAATTGCTACTTTCAGAAGATGTCAGTAGCAGCTTTACGTCTCTACAAGGACTCAGTAAACCCAGGTGAGAGCTCCTCCAAATGGGAATATATTGTGATATCTCTTGCTTTGTGCAGCTATACCTGTGCAGATGTTTCTGTATATTTTCTATTAAAAGTAATATATTTTAAATATGTCCATTTGTACTTTCTGTACAATACCATCTTTTAATGACACCTACACTTTTCATAATTAATAATATCCCTGATATAAAATCTGTAGAGAAATTAAGATATCACTTCTTTAGTACTAATAGTTTAAACGTAAAATTTAAAAGCAACAGTCTTCTTCCAGAATTGGCCTAAAATTGTGAAACGGATAATTTCATACAGAAGAAATCTACAAGAGTGCTTGAAAAAAATCAAGTAATCTACATGCATCAAATCTGGAGGAATTTGAGATATAGTGCAAATAAGGCTCAATGGAAGAAAAGCAATAAGGAGGGAACCCACAATTTCCTTTACTTTAAGTAGAGCAGACGCTGGCAGAAATATAGCAGTACCCACTATTTTGATGAGCTACAACCTGCAAATGAGGT
Organism: Lagenorhynchus albirostris; assembly: GCF_949774975.1. Taxonomy (NCBI): domain Eukaryota; kingdom Metazoa; phylum Chordata; class Mammalia; order Artiodactyla; family Delphinidae; genus Lagenorhynchus; species Lagenorhynchus albirostris. Next base: position 120,915,748 of record NC_083099.1, read on the forward strand.
TACATTTTAGAACAAGAAATAAAGTTCATTGCTTCATGATTTCCATCAATGCTGAGGAAGAAAATACAGAAGCATCTATGACAAGAAATCTAATAATAATATTAAGAATAACTAACACTTATATGGACTAACCATATTCCAGGAACTTTTCAAATTTTGTAATGCATATAATCCCATTTGACCCTCAAATAACCCTATGAAATAGGTATTATTGTTATTATTATCAGAGTCAGACTCAATCAATTGTTTGATTACAGTGGATCTTATCAGAAAATGGGCCCTTTTTCTTCATGGGAATCTATGTGAATGACTCAGATAGTTCAACCAGCAACTGTAATCTGTTTCCACAGCTGATGACCCCAAAGAGGGGAGACTTTTAATCTAGTAGTTTTCCACGTGATGGACCAAACATCTAGGTCATAAGCAAAAGAGCAACAGTCAGAGTTCTTACTTCTAAACAGAATGACCTTGTCTGGTGTAGGATCTTTAGAGCTGGGAATTAGCCTAAACAGCTGCAGCATTCTAGCAGACATTTGGTTTCTTTCTTTTAATAAATTTATTTATTTTATTTACTTATTTTTGGCTCTGTTGGGTCTTTGTTGCTGCGTGTGGGCTTTCTCTAGTTGAGGCGAGTGAGGGTTACTCTTTGTTACAGTGTGCGGGCTTCTCATTGTGGTGGCTCCTCTTGCTGTGGAGCACGGGCTCTAGGTGAGTGGGCTTCAGTAGTTGTGGCGTGCAGGCTCAGTAGTTGTGGCTCTTGGGCTCTAGAGCGCAGACTCAGTAGTTGTAGCGCATGGACTTAGTTGCTCCACAGCATGTGGGATCATCCAGGACCAGGGATCAATCCCATATCCCCTGCATTGGCAGACAGATTCTCAACCACTGCACCACGAGGGAAGCCCCATCTGGTTTCTTTTTAGCTAAACTGTCAGTGAACCAGGCCTAGGCATCTAGCGGAACCTCTATGAATCAAACACCCTGGTGACAGTAGCTTTGCTTCAAGAGGTGGAGTGGGACAGAAAGGCTCTGTACAACCAAGCTATAGCTGTTAGCTTTTTATGTAAAGCCAAGATGTAACTGGGGCCAGTAGCTGTGTTTTTTAATATACCACTTCTATTTTGGGGCCCTTCATACCGTGATAATCACTGGGGCCCAGTAGACCCACAACAAAATGTAGATATCAGACCAGAGTGTCATATGGCCTCTATGGATGAGGCATTTATTTTCAACAACAGCCCAGTAGCATGCTAATAGCTACTTCTCCAAAGAGGTGTACTAGGAAGTTGTATCAGGGAGACTTTAAGTTCAAAACTCCAAGGAGCACCTCTGGGTAGAGACTATCTCCCTTTTCCAGAGGTTCCAATCAACAAAATCATCAGTCACAGAGACTATTCTGTCTTTTTGCCCAAAATGGCCAACAAGGGGCTGGCCTTCTTTTTGGTGGCAGGGGTCTGAAGAGACAGCACTTTTTCCTTGACTTCCAGATGGATAATCATGAATCTCCCCACATAGTCCAAAAACACTTTTGGTACTTATCAAAGGAATAGTTTTTCTTTGTTTGTTTGTTTGTTTTTTTGCAGTATGCGGGCCTCTCACTGTTGTGGCCTCTCCCGTTGCAGAGCACAAGCTCCGGACGCACAGGCTCAGTGGCCATGGCTCACGGGTCCAGCCGCTCCACGGCATGTGGGATCTTCCCGGACCAGGGCACGAACCCATGTCCCCTGCATCGGCAGGCGGACTCTCAACCACTGCCAGCAGGGAAGCCCAGGAATAGGTTTTATCAGCTACCCTGCTGACAGAGATATGATAACAGGACAATTGAGACTCCTGCTTTTGACCTACCGTACACAGACATCATCTGTATAAGGAAAGCATTGGACATAAGATGACAAAGGATCTCATGCTAAATTATGCCCCACCCACTGGTGGTAAAGGCTATGGAAGTTTGTCTCCCTAGTCTCTCTCTACTTACAGCTCTTCCTTGATCAGACTGATTGTCTGGCACTTGTGACATGGGGAAGTTCAAGTAACCCATCAATTCCTACCATACATGCAGGTGTAGAAGCAACAAAAACATTGCATTTAATTAGCCTAAAGGGTTCCACCTAAGGTCATGTTAGTTTTCTTTTCCCACAGTGAACCTTGCTGAATCCCAACAGTTGAATCCAGAAGTCTCCTCCTCACACAAGTCTGGGTAGGATGGAGATTTGGGCACCTGCATCTAACAGAGCCAAAATGTTTGCATCTCTCCTTCCCCCCAAATTATTTTCCCAAATTATATCTACAGAATACTCAGCCTTTTTTCTCAAAGCAGCTGAGAGGGGGCAAGAAGAGAGAAAACAGCTTTCTACCAGTAAGTCACAGTTACTTTCCATGTCAAGCAGACAGATGACTCAATCAAATTTCCACTGTTTTCAGTTTACTCAAAACCTTGTGTACCAGCTTTGGGACTCCTTGACTCATCCACTTCCTGCCTAGAGGAGTAAACAACAAGCAAAAGACTCATTTGCGTAGCTTGTTTCAAGCTTACTTCCCACTCTCCGTCAATTAAAAGTTGAAGGATTGCCCTTAACTGCACCCCACCACTTCTTGCCTACAACTTGAGAACATTTGCTACTAGTCCTGGAAAGTATTCTCATGTCCCTTAACCTGGCCACATAAGATCCTTTTACTTTCTTCTTTTAGAAAGCCATGTCTCTGTTGGTAACCCATCCTCCAATTGTCTCCAAAATTGTCACAAAATGTCTGAGACTTTGCCCTACTTACAAGTTAATGTTAGGCTATCACAATTATATAGATACTGGCAGAAGACATGAGTCTCCTGTGTCAGTATCAGCTTCAGATTTGCTTTGGTTCCCTTTGTCTCACAAATCCCAAGAAAAAGGTACAGAAGTAAGCACATGTAGATGCTGCACTCAGTGAGCTGGTGTCATAGCTGAGAGACTCCAAGCTGAGGAAACCCCCAATTTTATAAAGGGGACTACAGCAAACCTACCTAACCTGTGACCCAGAGAGATACATTGTCCTTATTATCTTAGGAAATAATTCTGCCCTCTGGCCCTCTGTCTTACAAGAGTTTTTGCATTGCAAACAAGGTTTTATCTTCCAAGTGTTTTGCTATTAAAAAATACCCTTGAAAAGATTGTCTTGAACAAAAACTGCCATAGATGTACAGAAACACCATGAGAATTGCCCCCCAAAGTAATATTTTCCATCTTCTTTTTCCAATAAGTGCCTCCAGGGAAAGGAAGGCAAAAGGGAATAGACCTCTGGGCAATATTATAGGGACACCCTTCCCCACCTCAAATGGAGAAGCCATATTTTTGTATGTACTGGAACTTTAAGAGACAATTATCAGTCTGTAAAAAATATTTTTATAGTAAAAATAACACTATAAAATTATTGGTTTTAGAATAAAAAGAAATGATTTTTTGTAAATCCATAGAATGTCATCTTTGCAAAGACTATTTAACTGTATGTATTTGTTTATACTTTAGATATTTATGTTCCCTGTCGTTCCAGTGTAGCCTGTGTCTTACTGTGTACTGACAAAATAATGAAAGAGAAATTAAAGACACTGGAGGATTTACTGAATATCTGATTATGGTAAATTGTAGGTACATTTTATAGAGATATTAAAACATCAGTGTGAAAGTAAAATACAGACATCTGATTATTTCATGAACATCACAATATTATGGATGGGAATAAAACAGAGAGAAAATATTTAACATGAAAAAAGAAAAAAAATCCACTATTTATGACATCTGTAAGTCTCCAGAAGTTGGCGGGAGTAGCAGAGATAAGGAATTTTGTTAAGGTTTATATGGGGAATATATCTTTTAAACTATGCATGCATTCTCACTCATTGCATGTAATGAGTAATGTTAATTATGAAAATTATACTAAGGATGTGAACAGTATGCAGCCAGACAGGGAAAACACAAAAGAAAAGAAAATAGAAAGCAATATTGAAGAATCACTGACTGGCATCTGGCATTGAAGAATAAAATACAACATTTAAAATGTGTATTGGCTTCTCTTCACTGTGAAAACTGGATTCAGTGGTGCCATTGTGATCAGGGCTGAGAAGGACTCAAGAACTGAGGAAAACTACTGCCTTTGGTTTCCAAGATGTAAGCAACAAATGTCTTTTAACTTTTGGCAACTCCAGTGCTTGCTTTATTGTAAAATCTCAAAGGCTGATAAAATAGGAAACAGAAGTATGCTTTGACTTTGTAGTTGACAAACCTGTGAATGGGAAAATATGTTTGCACTCTGCCTAAGATTGCTTGGTATTCCTCATGGCAAAGTCAATCCCTTCCCCAGTTAATCCCAAGCATCAAGCTTACCATCAGCAAATTTTACCTCAGTGCCAAAAATAGGTACTAAAATGGAGAATTTATCATCTCTTCTTCCATTCTCCACTAAATAATTATCCTGACTTTGACACTCTCCTTTTTTCTTATATCTTAATATAATAAGAAAGATGGAAGGACCAGAAAGAGAAATTCAATTAATGTTTCTTTCCCTGGAGTGGGGGCTTGGGAAGTGGAGATTTGTATGACTATGGGTATTACTCATTACCTCTAAATATAAATGTTAATCCTTGCATCTGATCTTTCTAAAACTCTATAAAACATTCCTAACACTATTTAATTTTAATAAGATATTTACTCAAAATGATTCATCTAATTCCAAATGTGACAAAATAAACCTGAAATGCCTTGGAAAAATCAAATATAGTTATCTCTCCAGTTGCTTCAGGAAAGTAATAGCAATAACTGCTATAAAGAACAAAATAGTCATTCAGTAAATAGTCAGTTAGTATATACATATTTAGAGTTTATTTTGTGATAGACTATAATATGTGTTTGCAATATACCAATGATCAAAGACAAAGTTCTGCCTTAAGGAGTCAATATTCTGATAAGTTAAGATAACATATGATGGGGGGTGGAGTCAAGATGGCAGTGTGGGGAGACGTGGAGTTTGCATCTCCCCTCAACTAGGGCACCTGCCGGATGCTGGTGGGGGACCTTGACACCCAAGGAGACGGGAGGAAGCCCCAAGCGAACTGGTAGGATGTGGGGGGACTGAGGAGGGAGAAGAAGTGGAGGCCAGACAGGACCAGAGTCCCTGAGGGGTAGCTGAGAGGGGGAAGGGGTTCTCATGCCTGGAGGGATGCTCAGGGGCTTGGATCAGGTGGGAGCATGCCCAGCATATCCCCAATCCAATCAGCTGGGGAAGTCTGCCCGGCTCTTGGACCAGGTCCTACACCCCCAGAGGCCCAGAGGAGAATGTTTGCCATCCCCACTCAGGTCCAGGAAGCTTGATGAGCTCCCAGCTGGGGTCCCCCACTCCCTGAGACCAGAGGCAGGAGGCACGCCTGGACCCCTTCTATTCAGTTGAGCCTAAGCCCCACCTCCCTACACCTCAGGGCCTTTTCCAGCCCTGTGGGTCCTAAGCATAGGCTCTGCCCACCACCCAAACCCCACCCCTGCTTAGGCCCTGCCCTCTATAGCCAAGGCCTTTTCCACCTTTTTTTTTTTTACTATTGTGGTTCTGTTTTACCTTCCAGTTGTTGTTTCATCTATATTTTTATTTTTATATTCTTTTTAACATATCTGTTAGTTTCCTAGTCTAATATTATTATATTTTTTACTTCGTTATTGTTCTCTTTTTGTTTTTTGCCATGCTGTGCAGCTTGCAGGATCTTGGTTCATGAGCCGAGGGTCAAGCCGAAGCTCCTGTGGTGGGAGCTCCGAGTCTGAACCACTGGACTAACAGAGAACCTCCGATGCCAGGGAATATGCATTAGAGTGAGGTCTCCCAGAGGTCCTCATCTTGGCACCAAGACCCAGCTTTACCCACAGCCTACTAACTCCAGTGTTGGAAGTCTCAGGCCAAACAACTAGTAAGACAGGAACATAATCCCACTCATTAAAAAAAAAAAAAATGAGAGGGCAAAAAATAAGTCACAGATGAAGGAGCAAGGTAAAATCCTACAGGACCAAATAAATGAAGAGGAAATAGGCAATCTACCTGAGAAAGAATTTAGAGTAATTATAGTAAAGATGATCCAGGACCTTGGATATAGAATGGAGGCACAGATTGAGAAAATACAAGAAATGTTTAACAAAGATCTAGAAGAACTAAAGAACAGACAAACAGAGATGAACAGGACAATTACTTAAATGAAAAATACACTAGAATAAATCAATAACTGAATAATGGAGGCAGAAGAATGAATAAGTGAGCTGGAAGACAAAATGGTGAAAATAACTGCTGAGGAGCAGATAAAGAAAAAAGAATGAAAATGATTGAAGGCAATCTCAGAGACCTCTGGGACAAAACTAAATGCACCAACATTCAAATTATAGGGATCCCAGAAGGAGAAGAGAGAGAGAAAGGACGCAAGAAAATATTTGAAGAGATTATAGTGGAAATCTTCCCTAACATGGAAAAGGAAATAGTCACACAAATCCAGGAAGCACAGAGAGCCCCATACAGGATAAACCCTAGGAAAAACACATCAAGACATATATTAGTCAAACTAACAAAAATTAAATTCAAAGAAAAAAATACTAAAAGCAGCAAGGGTAAAACAAAAAATAATATACAAAGGAAACCCCATAAGATTGTCAGCTGATTCTTCAGCAGAGACTCTGAAGGCTAGAAGGGAGTGGCAGGATATACTTAAAGAGATGACAGAGGAAAACCTATGAAGAAGATTACTCTACCCAGCAAGGATCTCATTCAGATTCAACAGAGAAATCAAAAGCTTTTCAGACAAGCAAAAGCTAAGAGAATTCAGCACCTCCAAACCAGCTTTACAAGGAAAGCTAAAGAAATTTCTCTAGGTTGGAAACACAAGAGAAGAAAAAAAGCCACAAAAACAAACCCAAAACAATTAAGAAAACAGTAATAGGAACATACACATCGATAATAACCTTGAATGAAATGGATTACATGCTCCAACCCAAAGACACAGACTGGCTGAATGCTTACAAAATCAAGACCCATATATAAAGTGTCAACAAGAGACCCACTTCAGACCTAGGGACACATACAGACTGAAAGTGAAGGGATGGAAAAGATACTCCATACAAATGGAAATCAAAAGAAAGCTGGAGTAGCAATACTTGTATCAGATAAAATGGACTTTAAGATAAAGACTATTTCAAGAGATAAGGAAGGACACTACATAATGATCAAGGAATCACTTTAAGAAGAAGATATAACAGTTATAAATATTTATGCACCCAACATAAGATCACCTAAATACATAAGGCAAATGCTAACAGCCATAAAAGGGGAAATCAACAGTAACACAATAATAGTAGGGGGCTTTTTAACACCCGACTTACACCAAGGGACAGATCATCCGAACAGAAAATAAAAAAACACAAACTTTAAATGACACAATAGACCAGACAGATTTAATTGATATTTATAGAACATTCCACCCGAAAGTGGCAGAATACACTTTCTTTTCAAATGCACATGGAATATTCTCCATGTGCAGGATAGATCACATCTTGGGTCACAAATCAAACCTCAGAAAATTTAAGAAAAGTGAAATCATATCAAGCATCTTTTCTGACCACAACGCTATGAGATTGGAAATCAATTATAGGAAAAAAAACTGTAAAAAACACAAATACATAGAGGCTAAAGAGTGTGCTACTAAATAACCAAGAGATCACTGAAGAAATCAAAGAAGAAATTAAAAAATATATAAAAACAAATGACAATGAAAACACGATGACCCAAAACCTATGGGGTGCAGCAAACGCAGTTCTAAGAGGAAAGTTTAGAGCAATTCAATCTCACCTCAAGAAACAGGAAACACCTCAAATAAACAACCTAACCTTACACCTAAAGCAACTAGAGAAAGAAGAACAAGGAAAACCCAAAGTCAGTAGAAGGAAAGAAATCAGAAAGATCAGAGCAGAAATAAATGAAATAGAAATGAAAACAATAGCAAAGATCAATAAAACTAAAATCTGGTTCTGTGAGAAGATAAACATAATTGATAAACCTTTAGCCAAACTCATCAAGAAAAGAAGGGAGAGGACGCAAATCAATAAAATTAGAAATGAAAAAGGAGAAATCACAACTGACACTGCAGAAATACAAAGGATTAAAAGAGATTACTACAAACAACTATATGTCAATAAAATGGACAACTGTGAAGAAATGGACAAATTCTTGGAAAGGTACAATTTTCCAAGACGGAACCAGGAAGAATTAGAAAATATAAACAAACCTACCACAAGTAATGATATTGAAACTGTAAATTAAAATATTCCAACAGAGGGCTTCCCTGGTGGCACAGTGGTTGAGAGTCTGCCTGCCAATGCAGGGGACACAGGTTCGTGCCCCGGTCCAGGAAGATCCCACATGCCGTGGAGTGGCTGGGCCTGTGAGCCATGGCTGCTGAGCCTGCACGTCCAGAGCCTGTGCTCCACAATGGGAGAGGCCACAACAGTGAGAGGCCCACGTACTGAAAAAATATATATTCCAACAGAAATTGAGTTATTTGTAGTGAGGTAGATAGACATAGAGACTGTCATACAGAGTGAAGTAAGTCAGAAATAGAAAAACAAATGCCATATGCTAAGACATATATTGAATCTAAAAAAAAAAAAAATCGCTCTGTAGACCCTAGGGGAAGGACAGGTATAAAGACGCAGACATAGAGAATGGACTTGAGGACACAGAGAGGGGGAAGGGTGAAATGGAACGAAGTGAGAGAGTGGCATGGACATATATACACTACCAAATGTAAAATAGGTAGCTAGTAGGAAACAGCAGCATAGCACAGGGAGATCAGCTCGGTGCTTTGTGACTATCCAGAGAGATGGGATAGGGAGAATGGAAGGGAGACGCAACAGGAAGGAGATATGGGGATATATGTATACATATAGCTGATTCACTTTGTTATAAATCAGAAACTACCACACCATTGTAAAGTGATTACACTTCAATAAAGATGTTTATGTGTGTATATATATATATATATATATATATATATATATATATATATATTCCAACAAACAAAAGTTCAGGACCAGATGGCTTCACAGGTGAATTCTATCAAACATTTAGAGAAGAGCTAACACTGATCCTTCTAAAACTCTTCCAAAACACTGCAGAGGGAAGATCACTCCCAAATTCATTCTATGAAGCCACCATCACCCTTATACCAAAACCAGAAAATGATATCACAAAAAAAGAAAATTATAGACCAATATCACTGATGAACATAGATGCAAAAATCCTGAACAAAATACTAGCAGACAGAATCGAACAACATATTAAAAGGATCATAGACCATGATCAAGTGGAATTTATCCCAGGGATGCAAAGATTCTTCAATATATGCAAATCAATCAATGTGATACACCATATTAACAAATTAAGGAATAAAAACCACATGGACATCTCAATAGATGCAGAAAGGCTTTTGACAAAATTCAATACCCATTTATGACAAAAAACTCTCCAGAAAATAGGCATAGAGGGAACTTACTTCAACATAATAAAGGCCATATATGACAAACCCACAACAAACATCATACTCAATGGTGAAAAACTGAAAGTATTTCCACTAAGATCAGGAGCAAGACAAGGATGTCTACCTTAACCACTCTAATTCAACATAGTTTTGGAAGTCCTAGCCATGGTAATCAACAAAAGAAAAGGAAATAAAAAGAATCCAAATTGGAAAAGAAGAAGTAAAATTATCACTGTTTGCAGATGACATGATACTATACATAGAAAATCCTAAAGATGCCACCATAAAACTACTAGAGCTAATTAATGAATTTGGTAAGGTTACAGGATACATTATTAATGCACAGAAATCTCTTGCATCCCTATAAAGTAGCAATGAGAAATCAGAAAGAGAAATTAAGGAAACAATCCGGTTTACCATTGCAAATAAGAATAAAATACATAGGAATAAACCTACCTAAGGAGGCGAAAGACTTGTACTCAGAAAACTATAACACAGTGATGAAGGAAATCAAAGATGACATAAACAGATGGAGAAATATACCACGTTCTTGGATTGGAAGAATCAATGTTGGGAAAATGACTATACTAACAAAACAATCTACAGATTCAATGCAATCCCTATCAAATTACCAATGGCATTCTTCACAGAATTAGAACAAAAAAATTTACAATTCATATGGAAACACAAAAGACCCCAAATAGCCAAAGCAATCTTCAGAAAGAAAAATGTATCTGGAGGAATCAGGCTCCCCAACTTCAAACTTTACTACAAAGCTACAGTAATCAAGACTGTATGGTACTGGAACAAAAATATAGATCTATATAGAAATATAGATCAGTGGTACAGGATAGAAAGTCCAGAGATAAACCCACGGACATGTGGTCACCTTATCTTTGTTAAAAGAGGCAAGAACATACAATGGAGAAAAGACAGCTTCTTCAATAAGTGGTGTTGGGAAAACTGCACAGCTACATGTAAAACAATGAAATTAGAATACTCCCTAACACCATACACAAAAATAAACTCCAAATGGATTAAAGACCTAAATATAAGACCAGACACCATAAGACTCTTAGGGGAAACACTCTTTGACATAAACCACAGCAATATCTTTTTTGACCCATCTCCTAGAGTAATGAAAATAAAAACAAAAATAAACATATGAGACCTAATTAAACTTAAAAGTTTTTGTACAGCAAAGGAAACAATAAACAACATGAAAAGACAACCATCAGAATGGGAGAAAATATTTGCAAATGAAACAACAGAAAAAGGATTTATCTCCAAAATATACAAACAGGTCATGAAGCTGAATATCCAGATAAAAAAAAAAAATCCAGTTAAAAAATAGGCAGAAGACCTAAATCGACATTTCACTAAAGAAGAATACAGATGGCCAAGAGGCACGTGAAAATATGCTCAACATCACTAATTATTAGAGAAATACAAATCAAAAGTACAATGTGGTATCACCTCACACCACTCAGAATAGCCATTATCAAAAAATGTAGAAACAATAAATGCTGGAAAAGGTGTGGTGAAAAGGGAACCCTCCTGCACTGCTAGTGGGAATGTAAATTGATACAACCATTATGGAGAACAGTATGGAGGCTCCTTAAAAAACTAAAAATAGAACTACCATATGACCCAGCCATCCCACTACTGGGCATATACCCTGAGAAAACCATAATTCAAAAAGAGACATGTACCACCATGTTCACTGCAGAACTATTTACAATAGCCAGGACATGGAAGCAATCTAAATGTCCATCGACAGATGAATGGATATAGAAGATGTGGCACATATATATAATGGAATATTACCCATAAAAAGAAACGAAATTGAGTTATTTGTAGTGAGGTGGAGGGACTTAGAGTCTGTCATACAGAGTGAAGTAAGTCAGAAGGAGAATAACAAATACCGTATGCCAACTCATATATATGGAATCTAAAAAAAAGTAAAATAAATAAGGTACTGATGAACTTAGTGGCAGGGCAGAGATAAAGACAGACATAGAGAATGGGCTTGTGGTCACTGGTGGGGAGGGGGAAGCTGGACAAAGTAAGAGTAACATCGACATTTATACACTATCAATGTAAAATAGACAGCTAGTGGGAAAAAGGGGCATAGCACAGGGAGATTAACTTGGTGATTTGCGATGACCTAGAAGTGTGGGATAGTGAGGGTGGGAGGGAGGTGCAAGAGGGAGGGGATATGGGAATATATGAATGTATATGGCTGATTCACTTTGTTGTACAGCAGAAACTAACACAGCATTGTGAAGCAATTATACTCCAATAGAGATGTAAAAAAAAAAAAAAGATAATATGTGGTACATAATCTGTGTTAAACCCATGCTTTATACTTTTCCTGATATGTGGCAAAAAATAAAACTTTTGTAATTAAATATTACATTAAAAAAGTAAAGCAAAAAAGTCTTAGTTATTATTTCACACAATCTTCATTTTTAATCATTTAAATAAATTTTAGGACCAATTGACTTATGTATATTTTAAGAAAAATTGGAGGTTTAGAAATAGAAATTACATGTTTGGCAGTATTATACATTACAGAATTCATTTAAATTAATGGTAGCATGAAATCAAAGTGTAAAGGATAAACAAACCCCACAGTAGCAATTATTCCTCACATTAATGGAAACACAAATGTAATATAATTGGAACTCTCAGCTGTGACTCACTCTTTCTTTAAACATCTTTATTGAGATATAATTCATGTACCATAAAGTTCACTCATTTATAGTGTACAATTCAGTGATTATTTGTCTATTCACAGAGTTGAACAACTAGCACTACAATCTAATTTTAGAACATTTCTGTCATTTTGAAAAGAAACACATACTCATTAGCAGTCAATCTTATCCCCTCCATTTTCATTCTCCTACTATGTAGGCAGCCACTAATTTACTTTCTGTCTCAGTGATTTGCCTATTTTGGACATTTCATGTGAAAGGAGTCATGCAATATTTTGTCTTTTGTGACTGTTTTCTTTCACTTCTAAGTTATTCATAAGAAGTTCTAAAGTAACTAAAGTGATGTCAACTATATAAAATATATAAATATATATTTATATGTAAATATAAATGTTCAAATTCATTCTGTAGGTTAAGAATACAGATGTGAGATCATGTCTTTTGGGGTGCAATTCAGAAATTATATGCCTATAGACACAAGGAATGAGCTTTGTATAACATTCCAAAAACAATGCCAGGATGAATCTCAAGAATACCCTGGTTGCTGCAATCCACATGCATGTAAGCAAAATTCCTGTGTAAGTAAATTTGCTTGAAGCCCCTCAATTCTCTTTTATTATAGCTTCCATTCTTGACTTCACTCTTTCCAAAAGGCACAGATGAGCTCAGCATCCAGAACAGTGGAGGAAACAAAATATGAATGAAGTACAAATATTTTAATTTACGTAAACTTCTTATATTATTACTTAATTCCTCTTTTCCATGAAACTCCAAAAAAAACTTAGTTGAGGTAGCATACCCGGATTAACTAATTTAATTTTTAGGTTATATATTGTGCACAAGCTTAAGCTTTCCAATTATATTTATAATTAAGATTTTTTTAAGGATGAATTGGTGAAGATGGAAGAGACACAGATTATTTATTCAACACTTTATTATTGTTTACTATGTGCCAAGTTTTTGTACACATAGAGGTTTTGTTGGTGGACAAACTAAAAGTATTATCCTCTTAGAAATTTTCTAATCAAGAAAAATATAAAACTGAGCAAGAGCTAGAGATAGTTTGAGGTAATTATCCTCATAGGGTAAGAAAAGAGTATCCCATGAGTAGACAAATTAGTCTGGTAGGAGTGCTGAAAAGTTCCCAAAATATGTGTACAGAACTGTGTATTGTGAAGGAGTTTAACCTTTAGGAAAATTTTCTGGAAATAGATATTTTTTCTTATCTGGGAGATGGCGACAATGACAGAGCATTTCTTAACTTTCTACTGCCTAGAAAGTGTTTCTGATATGTAAGTAAATTGTTATATAAAAGCTGTAAATTATCTCATTTCATTTGATAGCCACCATCATTGACTTTCAGAAGTATTTGTTAATAAGCAGAGGACATTTTGAATTAAACATGGGAGTTTGAACAAATTTGGTTTTTTTCCCCCCATTTTCACTTTAAAAGTAAATTTAAAACATTAAAAAGTGATATAAAAGGACAAAGGAATGGGAGAGATGATAACAGAATTACACTGTCCATTTAGATCACAGAAAGAGGTCTGTGGGGACCTCTTTGGGGACTAAAGACTTATTTCTGAGAGAAAGAATCCTAGAAGCTGTGAAATTGGAAACAATAGGCCAGTGCAGGACAGATATTAGACACTAGTCTTATGAATGAAAGTCTGTACTTTAAATGACAAAACACATTCTATCCCATTTAGGATCCCAAGAGTTGGCATTCATGTTTATAAACTCAAAGGAAGAGTTTGGAAATAATTGACGCAAGAGAAAAGATCTATAGATACAGGCATCTGAGACTTGATTAGCTACCTAATCACCACATAAACTCACAAGTATTAAAGCAGCCTCTGTATTTCCAATCAGTTTTAGTGACTTGTTCCTAAACATAAGCAGAGAACTAAGAATTATCATGCACTTCAGGAAAACCTCTATCATAAAAAGCCATAGTTAAAACAAATAAAATGGGGGAAAACAACTCAAAAGGAAGAAAAAATGGTGCCAACGGAAGTCTCAAAAAAAAAATAAATAAAAGCACTCATATATTCAAATAGAAAATACATTATATTATTTAAATAAATGAAGGCTATAAATAAAAAATATTCTTCAGAAATTAAAGAGCACTAGGGAAATTTTTTAAAACAATAGCTTTTTTTTAATGATTAAAAAGCTTTGGAGATTTAAGCCTACCCCCTTGGCGTTCTGAACCAATTGAAAAATTGATAGAAAAGAGTAGCACAGATAAGAAAGAAAATTATTACTTTTATTATTAATAATGCTGATATTGAAGAATGTGACATATTGGTGGGCAAGTCAAATTTGTTAAGCCAAACACCACACTGAGACGGAATTACTCATCTCACCACTGGTAGCACTGGAAAAGTGAGGCTTCACTGCTGGAGGAGGGCTGAGCATTAGCTAAAAACATTTGCGGTACGATGGAACAAAATGTAGGAAATCTATCCTCCCTTAGTGAAACTCACTGACAAGAACAAAGAGGGGAAAGAGACTGGTGAGCCAGGTCCCATTTATCCTTCCAACTCAGATTAAATGACCCTTGCTGTCTGGGACAAAAGGATGAAGTAAGGCACAAATAAATGGAGTAAGATGCTAGTGGGCATCTCTATAAGGAAGCAAATCACTGACCAATTATTTATGTATCCACCTGGGATCACAGGTAGACTGTGTATTTTTTGGAAGCAGATGGCTCTGACATTCAACAGAGTGGTGCATCCATTGCATTAATGGCAAGCCAAAAGTTTACACCATGTTCCATGTCCCACTCAAATTATGTCCAGACACACTGCTCAAGATGTCAACTGAGAAGCTGTGCAAAAAGATCAAAGGACATCATAAAGACACTTCAATAATAAACTGCTATCAACATAAAGATGCCACAAATTTTAACAGAAACGACCTCTCATTATAAAATTTTATGGAAACATTAAGCCCAAAGATTAAACTCTTTGGCAAGTTACTGTCCAAAGTTATTTTTAAAAACCCTAAGGTAGGGGGACCTTCAAGATGGCAGAGGAGTAAGACGTGAAGATCAACTTCCTCCCCACAAATATGTCAGAAATACATCTACATGTGGAATAATTCCTACAGAACACCTACTGAAGGCTGGCAGAAGACCTCAGACTTCCCAAAAGGCAAGAAACTCCCCACGTACCTGGGTAGGGCAAAAGGAAAAACAGAGACAAAAGAATAGGGACAGGACCTGCATCTCTGAGAGGGAGCTGTGAAGGAAGAAAAGTTTCCACACACTAGGAAGCTCCTCCACTGGCAGAGATGGGAGTGGGGGAGGGGGGAGCTTTGGAGCCACAGAGGAGAGCACAGCAATAGGGGTGAAGAGGGCAAAGCAGAGAGATTCCCGCACAGAGCATTGGTGCCAACCAACACTCACCAGCCCAAGAGGCTTGTCTGCTCACCCACCGGAACAGGTGGGGGCTGGGAGCTGAAGCACGGGCTTCAGAGGTTGGAACTCAGGGAGACGACTGGAGTTGGCTGCATGAACACAGCCTGAAGGGGGCTAGTGCGCCACAGCTAGCTGGCAGGGAGTCTGGGAAAAAGTCTGCAGCTGCCTAAGAGACCATTGTTTTGGGGTGTGCTAGTAAAGGGGATTCAGAGCACCGCCTAAACGAGCTCAAGAGACGGTCGTGAGGCACTGCTATCAGTGCGGACACCAGAGATGAGCATGAAACGCTATGGCTGCTGCTGCAGCCACCAAGAAGCCTGTGTGTAAGCACAGGTCACTCTCCACACCTCCCCTCACAGGGGCCTGTGCAGCCACTGCCAGTGTCCCGTGACCCAGGGACAACTTCCTCCAGAGAACACATGGTGCGCCTCAGGCTGGTGCAATGTCACGCCGGCCTCTGCCACCCCAGGCTTGCCCCGCATTCTGTACCCCTACCTCTCCCCAGTCTGAGTGAACCAGAGCCCCCTAATAAGCTGCTATTTTAACCCCGTCCTGTCTTGGTGAAGAAGAGATGCCCTCAGGCGAGCTACATTCAGAAGCAGGGCCAAATCCAAAGCTGAACGGCAGGAGCTGTGCGAACAAAGAAGAGAAAGGGAAATCTCTCCCAGCAGCCTCAGGAGCAGTGGATTAAATCTCCACAGTCAATCCAATGTAGGCTGCATCTGTGGAATACCTAAATAAACAACAAATCATCCCAAAATTGAGGTGGTGGAATTTGGGAGCAACTGTAGACTTGGGGTTTGCTTTCTGCATCTAATTTGCTTCTAGCTTTATGTTTATGTTAGTTTAATATTTAGAGCTTATTATTATTGGTAGATTTGTTTATTGATTTGGTTGCTCTCTTAATTTATATATATTTCTTTTTCTTTTTCTCTTTTTATGAGTGTTTATGCTTCTTTGTGTGACTTTTTTCTGTATAGTTTTGCTTTTACCATTTGTCCTAAGGTTCTGTCCGTCTTTTGTTTTTTTTTTAGCATAGTTTTTAGTGCTTGTTATCATTGGTAGATTTGTTTTTTGGTTGGTTGCTGTCTTCTTTCTTTCTTCTTTTTTATTACTTTTAATTTTTTTTAATTTTTAGTAATATTTTTTATTTTAATAACTTAATTTTATTAATTAATTAAGTTATTTATTTATTTATTTATTTTTTCTTCTGAGCCAAGTGGCTGACAGGGTCTTGGTGCTCCGGCCAGGTATCAGACCTAAATCTCTGAGGTGGGACAGCCAAGTTCAGGACACTGATCCACCAGAGACCTCCCAGCCCCACATAATACCAAAAACAGTGAAAGCTCTCCCAGAGATCTCCATCTCAAAGCTAAGACCCAGCTTTGCTCAACAACCAGCAAGCTACAGTGCTTGAAACCCTATGCCAAAAATCTAGCAAGACAGGAACACAACCCTACCTGTTAGCAGAGAGGCTGTCTAAAATCATAATAAGTTCACAGACACCCCAAAGCACACCACCAGATGTGCTGATGCCCACCAGAAAGACAAGATCCAGCCTCATCCAGCAGAATACAGGCACCAGTCATCTCCACCAGGAAGCCTACACAACCCATGAACCAAGCTTACCCACTGGGGGCAGACACTAGAGAGCACCGGGAACTACAAACCTGCAACCTGCAAAATGGAGGTCCCAAACACAGTAAGTTAAGTAAAATGAGAAGACAGAGAAACACAAAGCAGATGAAGGAGCAAGGTAAAAAACCCACAGACCAAACAAATGAAGATGAAATAGGCAGTCCTTCTGAAAAAGAATTCAGAGTAATGATAGTAAAGATGATCCAAAATCTTGGAAATAGAAAGGAGAAAATACAAGAAACTTTTAACAAGGAGCTAGAAGAACTAAAGAGCAAACAATGATGAACAACACAATAAATGAAATGAAAAATTCTCTAGAAGAAATCAATAGCAGAATAACTGAGGCAGATAAGGATGGATAAGTGACCTGTAAGATAAAATAGTGGAAATAACTACTACAGAGCCGAATAAAGAAAAAAGAAATGAAAACAATTGAGGACAGTCTCAGAAACATCTGGGACAACATTAAATGCACCAACATTCGAATTATAGGGGTCCCAGAGAAGAAGAGAAAAAAAAAGGGACTGAGAAAATACTTGATGAGACTATACTTCAAAACCTCCCTAATATGGGAAAGGAAATAGTCAATCAAGTCCATGAAGCAGAGAGAGTCCCACACAGGATAAATCCAAGGAGAAACATGCCAAGAAAAAATTTAGTCAAACTATCAAAAATTAAATACAAAGAAAATACACTAAAAGCAGCAAGGGAAAAACAACAAATAACATACAAGGGAATCCCCATAAGGTTAATAGCTGATCTTTCAGTAGATCTCATTCAGATTCAACAGAGAAATTAAAATTTTTACAGACAAGCAAAAGCTAAGAGAATTCAGCACCACCAAACCAGCTTTACAACAAATGATAAAGGAACTCCTCTAGGCAGGAAACACAAGAGAAGAGAAAGACCTACAATAATAAACCCAAAACAATTAAGAAAATGGTAATAGGAACACAAATATCAGCAACTACCTTAAATGTAAATTGATTAGATGCTCCAAGCAAAAGATATAGACTGACTGAATGGATATAAAAACAAGACACAGGGGAAGGCGGAAGATGGCGGAAGAGTAAGACGCGGAGATCACCTTCCTCCCCACAGATACACCAGAAATACATCTACACGTGGAACAACTCCTACAGAACACCTACTGAAGGCTGGCAGAAGACCTCAGACCTCCCAAAAGGCAAGAAACTCCCCACGTACCTGGGTAGGGCAAAAGAAAAAACAGAGACAAAAGAATAGGGACGGCACCTGCACCAGTGGGAGGGAGCGGTGAAGGAGGAAAAGTTTCCACACTCTAGGAAGCCCCTTCGCGGGCGGAGACTGCGGGAGGCGGAGGGGGGAGCTTCGAAGCTGCGGAGGAGTGCACAGCAACGGGTGCGGAGGGCAAAGCGGGGAGATTCCCGCACAGAGGATCGGTGCCGACCGGCACTCACCAGCCCGAGAGGCTTGTCTGCTCACCCGCCGGGGCGGGCGGGGCTGCGAGCTGAGGCCCGAGCGCAGGGAGAGGACTGGGGTTGGCGGCTTGAACATAGCCTGAAGGGGTTAGTGCACCACAGCTAGCCGGGAGGGAGTCCGGGGAAAAGCCTGCACCTGCAGAAGAGGCAGGAGACTTTTCCTTCCCTCTTTGTTTCCTGGGGCGTGAGGAGAGGGGTTTAAGAACGCTGCTTAAAGGAACTCCAGAGACGGGCGCGAGCCGCGGATAAAAGCGCGGAATTCAGAGACGGGCGCAAGCCGCGGCTGAAAGCGCGGACCCCAGAGACGGGCGCGAGCCGCGGCTGAAAGCGCGGAATTCAGAGACGGGCGCAAGCCGCGGCTAAAAGCGCGGACCCCAGAGGCGGGCGGGAGACGTTAAGGCTGCTGCTGCCGCCACCGAGGGGCCTGTGTGCGAGCACAGGTCACTCTCCACACCCCTCTTCCGCGGAGCCTGTGCAGCCCGCCACTGCCGGGTTCCCGGGATCCAGGGACAACTTCCCCGGGAGAGCGCACAGCGCGCCTCAGGCTGGTGCAAAGTCACGCCGGCCTTTGCCACCGCAGGCCCGCCCCGCACTCTGTGCCCCTCCGTCCCCGCCGGCCTGAGTGCGCCAGAGCCCCCAATCAGCGGCTCTTTTAACCCCATCCTGTCTGAGTGCGCCAGAGCCCCCAATCAGCGGCTCTTTTAACCCCATCCTGTCTGAGCAAAAAACAGACGCCCTCCAGCGATCTACACGCAGTGGCAGGGCCAAATCCAAAGCTTAGCCCTGGGAGCTGTGAGAACAAAGAAGAGAAAGGGAAATCTCTCCCAGCAGCCTCAGAAGCAGCGGATTAAAGCTCCACAATCAACTTGATGTACCCTGCATCTGTGGAATACCTGAATAGACAACCAATCATCCCAAATTAAGGAAGTGGACTTTAGGAGCAAGATCTATGATTTTTTCCCCTTTCCTCTTTTTGTGAATGTGTATGTGTATGCTTCTGTGTGAGATCTTGTCTGTATAGTCTTGCTTCCACCATTTGTCCTAGGGTTCTATCCGTCCATGTTTTTTTTTAAATTTTTTTTCTTAATAATTAATTTTAATAACCTTATTATACTTTACCTTCGTTCTTTCTTTCTTTCTTTCCGTCCTTCCTTCCCTCCTTTAGACAACGAATCATCCCAAATTGAGGAGGTGGTCTCTGACAGCAAGATTTAGGATTTTTCCCCATTTACCTCTTTTAGTGAGGGTGTATGTGTATGCTTCTGTGTAAGATTTTGTCTGTATAGCTTTGCTTCCAACATTTGTCCTAAGGTTCTTTCCGTCCCTTTTTTTTTTTTTCTAAATAAGAAGTTTTTAATTCAATAACTTTATTATACTTTATTTTATTTTTACTGTATCTTCTTTCTTTCTGTCTTTTTTCCTTCTTTCCCTCCTTCCTTCCTTCCTCCCTCCCTCCCTCCCTCCTTTCTTTCCTTCTTGCCTTCTTGCCTTCTTTGCTTCTTTCTTTCTTTCTTCCTTCCTTCCTACCCTCCTTTCCTTCTTTCTTTCCTCATACTTCTCCTAATTCCCTCTACTTTTTCTCCCTTTTATCCTGAGCCTGTGGATGAAAAGCTTTTGGTGCTCCAACCAGGAGGCAGGGCTCTGCCTCTGAGGTAGGACAGCCAACTTCAGGACACTGATCAACAAGAGACCTCCCAGCTCCACATAATATCAAACGGCGAAAATCTCCCAGAGACCTTCATCTTAACACCAGCACCCAGCTTCACTCAACGACCACCAAGCCACAGTGCTGGAAAACCTATGCCAAACAACTAGCAAAACAGGAACACAACCCCACCCATTAGCAGAGAGGCTGCCTAAAATCATAATAAGGCCACAGGCGCCCCCAAACACACCACCAGACGTGAACCTGCCCACTAGAGAGACAAGATCCAGCCTCATCCACCACAACACAGGCACTAGCCCCCTCCACCAGGAAGCCTACACAACCCACTGAACCAACCTTAGCCACTGGAGACAGACATCAAAAACAGGAGGAACTACAAACCTGCAGCCTGCAAAAAGGAGACCCCAAACACAGTAAGATAAGCAAAATGAGAAGACAGAAAAACACACAGCAGATAAAGGAGCAAGATAAAAATGCACCAGACCTAACAAATGAAGAGGAAATAGGCAGTCTACCTGAAAGAGAATTCAGAATAATGATAGTAAGGTTGATCCGAAATCTTGGAGATAGAATGGAAAATAGATTGGACAAAATGCAAGAATCAGTTAACAAGGACCTAGAAGAAGTAAAGATGAAACAAGCAACGATGAACAACACAATAAATGAAATTAAAAGTACTCTAGATGGGATCAATAGCAGAATAACTGAGGCAGAAGAACGGATAAGTGACCTGGAAGATAAAATAGTGGAAATAACTACTGCAGAGCAGAATAAAGAAAAAAGAATGAAAAGAACTGAGGACAGTCTCAGAGACCTCTGGGACAACATTAAACGCACCAACATTCGAATTATAGGGGTTCCAGAAGAAGAAGAGAAAAAGAAAGGGACTGAGAAAATATTTGAAGAGATTATAGTTGAAAACTTCCCTAATATGGGAAAGGAAATAGTTAATCAAGTCCAGGAAGCACAGAGAGTCCCATACAAGATAAATACAAGGAGAAATACGCCAAGACACATATTAATCAAACTGTCAAAAATTAAATACAAAGAAAGCATATTAAAAGCAGCAAGGGAAAAACAACAAATAACACATAAGGGAATCCCCATAAGGTTAACAGCTGATCTCTCAGCAGAAACCCTACAAGCCAGAAGGGAGTGGCAGGACATACTGAAAGTGATGAAGGAGAAAAACATGCAGCCAAGACTACTCTACCCAGCAAGGATCTCATTCAGATTTGATGGAGAAATTAAAACCTTTACAGACAAGCAAAAGCTGAGAGAGTTCAGCACCACCAAACCAGCTTTACAACAAATGCTAAAGGATCTTCTCTAGGCAAGAAACACAAGAGAAGGAAAAGACCTATAATAACGAACCCAAAACAATTAAGAAAATGGGAATAGGAACATACATATCGATAATTACCTTAAATGTAAATGGACTAAATGCTCCCACCAAAAGACACAGATTAGCTGAATGGATACAAAAACAAGACCCTTATATATGCTGTCTACAAGAGACCCACTTCAGACCTAGAGACACATACAGACTGAAAGTAAGGGGATGGAAAAAGATATTCCATGCAAATGGAAGCCAAAAGAAAGCTGGAGTAGCAATTCTCATATCAGACAAAATAGACTTTAAAATAAGGACTATTAAAAGAGACAAAGAAGGACACTACATAATGATCAAGGGATCGATCCAAGAAGAAGATATAACAATTGTAAATATTTATGCACCCAACATAGGAGCACCTCAATACATTAGGCAAATACTAACAGCCATAAAAGGGGAAATCGACAGTAACACATTCATAGTAGGGGACTTAAACACCCCACTTTCACCCATGGACAGATCATCCAAAATGAAAATAAATAAGGAAACACAAGCTTTAAATGATACATTAAACAAGATGGACTTAATTGATATTTATAGGACACTCCATCCAAAAACAACAGAATACACATTTTTCTCAAGTGCTCATGGAACATTCTCCAGGATAGATCATATCTTAGGTCACAAATCAAGCCTTGGTAAATTTAAGAAAATTGAAATTGTATCAAGTATCTTTTCTGACCACAACGCCATGAGACTAGATATCAATTACAGGAAAAGATCTGTAAAAAATACAAACACATGGAGGCTAAACAATACACTACTTAATAATGAAGAGATCACTGAAGAAATCAAAGAGGAAATCAAAAAATACCTAGAAACAAATGACAATGGAGATACAACGACCCAAAACCTGTGGGATGCAGCAAAAGCAGTTCTAAGGGGGAAGTTTATAGCAATACAAGCCCACCTTAAGAAGCAGGAAACATCTCGAATAAACAACCTAACCTTGCACCTCAAGCAATTAGAGAAAGAAGAACAAAAAAAACCCCAAAGCTAGCAGAAGGAAAGAAATCATAAAAATCAGATCAGAAATAAATGAAAAAGAAATGAAGGAAACAATAGCAAAGATCAATAAAACTAAAAGCTGGTTCTTTGAGAAGATAAACAAAATAGATAAACCACTAGCCAGACTCATCAAGAAAAAAAGGGAGAAGACTCAAATCAATAGAATTAGAAATGAAAAAGGAGAGGTAACAACTGACACTGCAGAGATAAAAGAGATCATAAGAGATTACTACAAGCAACTCTATGCCAATAAAATGGACAATCTGGAAGAAATGGACAAATTCTTAGAAATGCACAACCTGCCAAGACTGAATCAGGAAGAAATAGAAAATATGAACAGATCAATCACAAGCACTGAAATTGAAACTGTGATTAAAAATCTTCCAACAAAGAAAAGCCCAGGACCAGATGGCTTCACAGGCGAATTCTATCAAACATTTAGAGAAGAGCTAACACCTATCCTTCTCAAACTCTTCCAAAATATAGCAGAGGGAGGACCACTCCCTAACTCCTTCTACGAGGCCACCATCACCTTGATACCAAAACCAGACAAGGATGTCACAAAGAAAGAAAACTACAGGCCAATATCACTGATGAACATAGATGCAAAAATCCTCAACAAAATACTAGCAAACAGAATCCAACAGCACATTAAAAGGATCATACACCATGATCAAGTGGGGTTTATTCCAGGAATGCAAGGATTCTTCAATATACGCAAATCTATCAATGTGATAAACCATATTAACAAATTGAAGGAGAAAAACCATATGATCATCTCAATAGATGCAGAGAAAGCTTTTGACAAAATTCAACACTGATTTATGATAAAAACCCTGCAGAAAGTAGGCATAGAGGGAACTTTCCTCAATATAATAAAGGCCATATATGACAAGCCCACAGCAAACATCATCCTCAATGGTGAAAAACTGAAAGCATTTCCACTAAGATCAGGAACAAGACAAGGTTGCCCACTCTCACCACTATTATTCAACATTGTTTTGGAAGTTTTAGCCACAGCAATCAGAGAAGAAAAGGAAATAAAAGGAATCCAAATTGGAAAAGAAGAAGTAAAGCTGTCACTGTTTGCAGATGACATGATACTATACATAGAGAAGCCTAAAGATGCTACCAGAAAACTACTAGAGCTAATCAATGAATTTGGTAAAGTGGCAGGATACAAAATTAATGCACAGAAATCTCTGGCATTCCTATATACTAATGATGAAAAATCTGAAAGTGAAATCAAGAAAACACTCCCATTTACCATTGCAACAAAAAGAATAAAATATCTAGGAATAAACCTACCTAAGGAGACAAAAGACCTGTATGCAGAAAATTATAAGACACTGATGAAAGAAATTAAAGATGATACAAATAGATGGAGAGATATACCATGTTCTTGGATTGGAAGAATCAACATTGTGAAAATGACTCTACTACCCAAAGCAATCTATAGATTCAATGCAATCCCTATCAAACTACCACTGGCATTTTTCACAGAACTAGAACAAAAAATTTCACAATTTGTATGGAAACACAAAAGACCCCGAATAGCCAAAGCAATCTTGAGAACGAAAGAAGGAACTGGAGGAATCAGGCTCCCTGACTTCAGACTATACTACAAAGCTACAGTCATCAAGACGGTATGGTACTGGCACAAAAACAGAAAGATAGATCAATGGAACAGGATAGAAAGCCCAGAGATAAACCCATGCACATATGGACACCTTATCTTTGATAAAGGTGGCAGTAATGTACAATGGAGAAAGGACAGCCTCTTCAATAAGTGGTGCTGGGAAAACTGGACAGGTACATGTAAAAGTATGAGATTAGATCACTCCCTAACACCATACACAAAAATAAGCTCAAAATGGATTAAAGACCTAAATGTAAGGCCAGAAACTATCAAACTCTTAGAGGAAAACATAGGCAGAACACTCTATGGCATGAATCAAAGCAAGATCCTTTCTGACCCACCTCCTAGAGTAATGGGAATAAAAACAAAAATAAACAAATGGGACCTAATGAAACTTCAAAGCTTTTGCACAGCAAAGGAAACCATAAACAAGACCAAAAGACAACCCTCAGAATGGGAGAAAATATTTGCAAATGAAGCAACCGACAAAGGATTAATCTCCAAAATTTACAAGCAGCTCATGCAGCTCAATAACAAGAAAACAAACAACCCAATCCAAAAATGGGCAGAAGACCTAAATAGACATTTCTCCAAAGAAGATATACAGACTGCCAACAAACACATGAAAGAATGCTCAACATCACTAATCATTAGAGAAATGCAAATCAAAACTACAATGAGATATCATCTCACACCAGTCAGAATGGCCATCATCAAAAAATCTAGAGACAATAAATGCTGGAGAGGGTGTGGAGAAAAGGGAACCCTCTTACACTGTTGGTGGGAATGTAAATTGATACAGCCACTGTGGAGAACAGTATGGAGGTTCCTTAAAAAGCTACAAATAGAACTACCATATGACCCAGCAATCCCACTACTGGGCATATACCCTGAGAAAACCATAATTCAAAAAGAGACATGTACCAAAATGTTCATTGCAGCTCTATTTACAATAGCCCGGAGATGGAAACAACCTAAGTGCCCGTCATCGGATGAATGGATAAAGAAGATGTGGCACATATATACAATGGAATATTACTCAGCCATAAAAAGAAACGAAATTGAGCTATTTGTAATGAGGTGGATAGACCTAGAGTCTGTCATACAGAGTGAAGTAAGTCAGAAAGAGAGAGACAAATACCGTATGCTAACACATATATATGGAATTTAAGAAAAAAAATGTCATGAAAAACCTAGGGGTAAAGCAGGAATAAAGACGCAGACCTCTTAGAGAACGGACTTGAGGTTATGGGGAGGGGGAAGGGTGAGCTGTGACAGGGCGAGAGAGAGTCATGGGCATATACACACTAACAAACGCAGTAAGGTAGATAGCTAGTGGGAAGCAGCCGCATGGCACAGGGATATTGGCTCGGTGCTTTGTGACAGCCTGGAGGGGTGGGATGGGGAGGGTGGGAGGGAGGGAGACGCAACAGGGAAGACATATGGGAACATATGTTTATGTATGACTGATTCACTTTGTTATAAAGCAGAAACTAACACACCATTGTAAAGCAATTATACCCCAATAAAGATGTAAAAAAAAAAAAAAAAAAAACAAGACACGTATATATATTGTCTACAAGAGACCCACTTCAGAACTAGGGACACATATAGACTGAAAGTGAGGGGATGGAAAAAGATATTCCATGCAAATGGAAATCAAAAGAAAGCTGTCATAGCAATTCTCATATCAGACAAAGTAGACTTTAAAATAAAGATTATTACAAGAGACAAAGAAGGACAATAAATAATGATCAAGAGATCAATCCAGGAAGAAAATATAACAATTGTAAATATTTATGCACCCAACATAGGAGCACCTCAATATATAAGGGAAATTCTAACAGCCATAAAAGAGGAAATTGACAGTAACACATTCATAGTAGGGGACTTTAACACCCCACTTTCACCAAAGGACAGGTCATCCAAAATGAAAATAAATATGAGACACAAGCTTTAAATGATACACTAAACAAGATGGACTTAATTGATATTTAGAGGACATTCCATCCAAAAACAACAGAATACACTTTCTTCTCAAGTGCTCATGGAACATTCTCCAGGATAGATCATATCTTGGTCACAAATCAAGCCTTGATAAATATAAGAAAATTGAAATTGTATCAAGTATCTTTTCCAAATACAACGCTATGAGACTAGATATCAATTACAGGAAAAATATCTGTAAAAATACAAACACATGGAGGCTAAAAAATACACTACTATATAACCAAGAGATCACTGAAGAAATCAAAGAGGAAATCAAAAAGTACCTAGAAACAAATGACAACTAAACATGATGACCCAAAACCTATGGTATGCAGCAAAAGCCATTCTAAAAGGGAGTTTATAGCAATTCAATCCTACCTCAAGAAACAAAAAACATCTCAAATAAACAACCTAACCTTACACCTAAAGCAATTAAAGAAAGAAGAGCAAAAATCCCCCAAAGTTAGCAGAAGAACATACATCATAAAGATCAGTTCAGAAATAAATGAAAAAGAGATGAAGGAAATGATAGCAAAGATCAATAAAATTAAAAGCTTGTTATTTGAGAAGATAAACGATATTGATAAGCCATTAGTGGGACTCATCAAGGAAAAAAGGGAGAAGACTCAAATCAATAGAATTAGAAATTAGAAAGGAGTAGGAACAACTGAAGCTGCAGGAAAACAAAGGATGATGAGAGAAACTCTATGCCAATAAAATGGACAGTCTGGAAGAAATGGACAAATTCTTAGAAAATTACAACCTTCTGAGAGTGAAGCAGGAAGAAATAGAAAATATAAACAGACAAACTGGAAGCATTGCAATTGAAACTGCGATTAAAAACCTTCCAATGAACAAAAGTCCAGAACCAGATGGCTTCACAGGTGAATTCTATCAAACATTTAGAGAAGAGCTAACACCTATCCTTCTCAAACTCTTCCAAAATATAGCAGAGGGAGGAACACTCCCAAACTCATTCTATGAGCCCACCAATACCCTGATACCAAAACCAGACAAAGATGTCACAAAGAAAGAAAACTACAGGCCACTATCACTGATAAACATAGATGCAAAAATCCTCAACAAAAACTAGCAAACAGAATCCAACAGCACATTAAAGGAATCATACACCATGATCAAGTGGGGTTTATTCCAGGAATGCACGGATTCTTCAATATATTTAAATCAGTCAATGTGATACACCATATTAACAAACTGAAGGATAAAAACCATATGATCATCTCAATAGATGCAGAAAAGATTTTGACAAAGTTCAACACCCATTTTGATAAAAACCGTCCAGAAAGTAGGCATAGAGTGAACTTACCTCAATATAATATAGGCCATATTTCACAAACCCACAGCCAGCATCGACCTAAATAGGGAAAAACTGAAACCATTTCCACTAAGTTCAGGAACAAGACAAGGTTGCCCACTCTCACCACTATTATTCAACAGAATTTTGGAAGTTTTCGCAGTAATCAGAGAAGAAAGAGAAATAAAAGAAATACAAATTGGAAAAGAAGAAGTAAAACCATCACTGTTTGCAGATGACATGATACTATCCATAGAGAAGCCTAAAGATGCTACCAGAAAATTACTAGAGCTAATTAATGAATTTGGTAGAGTAGCAGGATACAAAGTTAATGCACAGAAATCTCTTGCATTCCTATGCACTAATGATGAAAAATATGAAAGAGAACTTAAGGAAACATTCCCATTTACTATTGCAACAAAAAGAATATAATAGCTAGGAATAAACCTACCTACAGAGACAAAAGACCTGTATGCAGAAAACTATAAGACCCTGAGGAAAGATATTAAAGATGATACAAACAGGTGGAGAGATGTACCATGTTCTTGGATTGGAAGAATCAACATTGTGAAAATGAATATACTACCCAAAGCAATCTACAGATTCAATGTAATCCCTATCAAACTACCAATGGCATTGTTTACAGAACTAGAACAAAACATTTCACAATTTGTATGGAAAAACAAAACACCCCGAATAGCCAAAGCCATCTTGAGAAAGAAAAACGGAGTTGGAGGAATCAGACACCCTGACTTTGGACTATATTACACAGCTACAGTAATCAAGACAGTATGGTACTTGCACAAAACAGAAATATAGATCAATGGAACAGGATAGAAAACCCAGAGATAAACTCACACACATATGGTAACATTATCTTTGATAAAGGAGGCAAGAATATGCAATAGAGAAAAGACAGCCTCTTCATTAAGTGGTGCTGAGAAAACTGGACAGCTACATGTAAAACAATGAAATTAGAACACTCCCTAACACCATACACAAAAATAAACTCAAAATGGATTAGAAACCTAAATATAAGACTAGACACCATCTAACTCTTAGAGGAAAACATAGGCAGAACACTCGGTGACATAAATCACAGCAAGATCCTTATTGACCCACCTCCTAGAGAAATGGAAATAAAACCAAAAATAAACAAATGGGACCTAATGAAACTTAAAAACTTTTGTACAACAAAGAAACTATAAACAATATGAAAAGACAACCCTCAGAATGGGAGAAAATATTTGCAAATGAAGCAACTGACAAAGGCTTCATCTCCAAACCATACAAGCAGCTCATGCAGCTCAATATCAAAGAAAAAAACAACTCAATCCCAAAATGGGCAGAATACCTAAATAGACATTTCTCCAAAGAAGATATACAGATTGCCAATAAACACATGAAAGGATGCTCAACATCACTAATCACTAGAGAAATGCAAATCAAATCTACAATGTGATATCACCTCCCACCAGTCAGGATGGCCATCGTCAAAAAATCTAGGTACAATAAATGCTGCAGAGGGTATGGAGAAAAGGGAACTGTCCTGCACTGTTGGTATAAATGTAAATGGATACTGCCACTATGGAGAACAGTATGGAGGTTCCTTAAAAAACTAAAAATAGAACTACCATAGGATCCAGCAATCCCATTACTGGGAATATACTCTGAGAAAATCATAATTCAAAAAGTGTCATGTA
The DNA here is from genome assembly GCF_949774975.1 of Lagenorhynchus albirostris. NCBI lineage: Eukaryota > Metazoa > Chordata > Mammalia > Artiodactyla > Delphinidae > Lagenorhynchus > Lagenorhynchus albirostris. Next base: position 120,945,223 of record NC_083099.1, read on the forward strand.
CCACAATGTTCATTGCAGCACTATTTACAATAGCCAGGACATGGAAGCACCCTAAGTGTCCATCGACAGATGAATGGATAAAGATGTGGCACATATATACAATGGAATATTACTCAGCTATAAAAAGAAATGAAACTGAGTTATTTGTAGTGAAGTGGATGGACCTAGAGACTGTCATACAGAGTGAAGTAAGTCAGAAAGAGAAAAACAAATACCGTATGCTAACACATATATATGGAATCTAAAAAAAAAAAAAAGAAGAAGAAATGGTTCTGAAGAACCTAGAGCAAGACAGCAATAAAGACGCAGATATAGAGAATGGACTTGAGGACACGGGGAGTGGGAAGGGTAAGCTGGGACGAAGTGAGAGAGAGGCATGGACATATATACACTACCAAATGTAAAGTAGATAGCAAGTGGGAAGCAGCTGCATGGCACAGGGAGATCAGCTCAGTGCTTTGTGTCTGCCTAGAGGGGTGGGATAGGGAGGGTTGGAGGGAGATGCAAGGGTAGGAGATATGGGGATATATGTATACATATAGCTGATTCACTTTGTTATAAAGCAGAAACTAACACACCATTGTAAAGCAATTATACTCAAATAAAGATGTTAAAAATAAATAAAAACCCTAAGGTACCAAAGATCTAAGATCTCCCCTAATTATTTAAAAGAGCCCCCATTTATCCCTCCTGTGTTCAGTCTCAGCTGGAGTGTGATTGATGGACACTGGTTCCTTGGACAGCCACGTGTCTTCCATAAGTTTGGGAGTGGTTCTCTTAAGTCCGCAGGATTTAAATTATCTCAAGTTCTCATTTTTTAGACTATAAATGGTAAATCAGAAGAAAAAGGTATCAAAGCATTAGCTATATACACACCAAATTTAGAAAACAAGCCAGTATCTACACCTTAAAGCAGTTATTTCTGCCCACTGCATAAGAAAAGAAAACAAAAAACAAACAAATCTGTTCCCAAAAGTCAGTATATTTGGCCCTTGAACAACTTAAGGGTTAAGGCCCTGAACCTCCCTACAGTCAAAAATTCACCCTCTATATCCATGGTTCCATATCCTCAAATTCAACCAACCACAGTTCTGTCATACTACAGTAATTACTATTCAAAAAAGTCCCTATAAGTGGACCTGCTCAGTTCCAACCTGTGTTGTTCAAAGGCCATTTGCACTTCCTGTTGTGAAAGACCAAAGCAGAGACTCAATTTCATCTAAGCAAAAGCAGTTGATGAAGACATTACTGGTGTTTAGCTTGCCATGAAGCCAGTCTATGATGGATGACCAGAGTCCTCTTAACTGAAAGTGAATTTCCCATCAAGAAGTCAAATTTTTCACTATTACTGGTGGGGCTGGGAGCAAATGGCATATCTTTTCATAGTTTTTTCCTCTCAAACTGGCATTTGCAACTTTTCTGCCTCTGTAAAATTTCAAATTTTGTAGGATAGGAAGCTCTAATAAGAGGTCTTTTGCAGGAGATTTTGTTTTCCTTACACCATGCTCAGAATCTCTTCATTTCTTTTTCTCTTTGAGCCCATATTTATAGCCACCTCATTACTGTATTGGTGGTGGGTCCTGTCTGCTGATGGAGCTTCTTTTATCTGTTTTGATCTAGAGCTTTCAGCTCTGGGACGCAGTGGCTGCTTTTTGCTATAGAGCTGATGAGCATCTGTAAGAACTTCTTCTGAGGAAAGGTTTCTTTCTTCCCCCAACATTTGTTACAGCAGCAGAATTAGCTGTAGAAATTTCTTGGCCTGAAGCTGCCACTGATGATTTAAAATCTAACAACCTAAGGTGAACCAGTCACTTTGCTGTGTGCTTCTCAAGATTGCATCTTTATTCAGCTTCTGGATAAAATAAATATTCTGAGTAAAATATCTGGCTGCCTCTTTTTGCCAGTAGTGGAGTGTTCCTCTAATAGTTTATTTTCCTCTTTCAGGAAAGAGGAAAGAAAGATCACCTCAGTTTATATCATGTTAACATATTTCATCATTTGGTCAATTTTCTCTAATGATTAAATTTTCAAGCACAATTATTTAAATTCTGAAAAGTTGCTATTAAATCTGAATTCCTGGGTTTGCCTGGTGGCACAGTGGTTGAGAGTCCGCCTGCCAATGCAGGGTACACGAGTTTGTGCCCCGGTCCAGGAAGATCCCGCATGCCGCGGAGCAGCTGGGCCCGTGAGCCATGGCCGCTGAGCCTGCGCGTCTGGAGCCTGTGCTCCGCAACGGGAGAGGCCACAACAGTGAGAGGCCTGCGTACTGAAAAAAAAAGTCTGAATTCCTTATGTTCCTTATGTTTCTACTTCTGTAGTCTTTTTATGATTTTTTTCTAACACTTTTCTATGTGGATCTTAGGGGCTAACATATAATTTACTGCTGAGACAAATCCCATCCAGCACTGCCTTCCTGAGTTGGATAATTCAATCCAAGAGATACTCCAATCAATATTCAATAAAGGACTGCAGTTGCCATATTATTTATAATCGCCCCTCTCCCTTAACATGCCTCCTAGTTGCCTGAGACTCAAAAGTCCATGGCTTAGATATGTTAAGAAATTCTCAAGCTTAGATTCTAAGTTCCCAAAATTTCCTAAGCATATACCCTCAAAGTAGTGACTTTTCTTGTGTGTACCCTTTCCCAAGAAATGCACCACTTTTGAACTTGCCATTAACTAAATATTTTCCAATTCTTGAACATGTAGATGAATTAAAGTTTGCGGGCTTCCCTGGTGGTGCAGCAGTTGAGAGTCTGCCTGCCGATTCAGGGGACATGGGTTTGTGCCCCGATCCAGGAAGATAAAAAAGTTTGCCAATAATTTTTTCTTTGAAGTAGGAAAATCAACCTGAGATGTAGCCTGATTTAGTTGAATGTAATAAAAACTTCTAGTTCTTTATAGGATACTTTTGTGATAAATTAAGATAGGGACATCAAAAGTAAAGGAAATGAGAAACAAAGCAATTGTTAATTTTATAAATTCTAGATTTGTTCAAGAAGGTAAATATAGTGGTATTTTTCTTTGTACAAAACACATAAATATACAAAAACCACAGTTATTCAAAATTATTGCCTATGGAGATTTAGTTTCAGGTTTTTATTTCTCTATTTCAGGCATTCTTACGCTTGATAAAACATAATCATTTCCGAGGTCGATCTTGTCTCTAAAATCTTAAATTCAAGTGTGACACTTCTGATCCATGTCTCTTCCATGGTTTTTCACTCCATTATTCTCAATTAATTAGTCCTCTCATATCTTTTCATTTTTCAATCTCTTCATACTTGGCCTATGATGCATATCAACCATTTTTAAAAAATCCTTTTGTGGACAACAACCTTGATCTATTGACCTTCTCCTACACTATCTTAAAACAACTCCAACCACAAATAATTTTAACTGTATAGTGTTTCTACTCCTAACCTAGGCTCTTGGACACTACTGGAAAACAAAACATAACCAAGCAAAATCATACAACTGTGCAGAAATGTGGCAATAAAAATCCATGTTCTATCGCCATGTATGTCAAAGTTACCCAGTATTCCTGTGGATCCCCAGTAACTTCCTTGTCCATTTCCTATTATAACTATTTCAATCTTTTAATATTCTGTCAACCATCTGCTTCCAACACTATCAAGAACAAAGGAGCTCAACTTTTCACCACATTTCTCTCCATCTACAGGTTCTCTCCATTGATTTCCAGACTTAACCACTCATGTATTGTCTCAGGGAAAGACATAGCCATTCCTCAAAGACTGATTCCTTTATTTATAATCTGGACAAGAAAGATTTCAATTTCTCCCTTTCCACTGGATCATTCTTGTAAGACCACAAACCTGATGTAATAGTTCCCATCTTAAAATAATACACCCTCTCTAGCTCTAATTTCCCGTGATATTTTTTTCTTCTCCATTTCTCTGTCCCATTGCATTGCCCATTTCTATGCTACCTGTTATAAAAACACCATAAAATAGTCATTTATAATCCTTGCCTCTTCTTCCTCCCCTCCTCCTCTTTGAACTCATTCCAATCTATTAGTCCAACCAGGGCTAGCTACATGATTTGCAGGTCCCAGGGCAAAATGAAAGTGCAGGGTCTGTTCAATAAAATAATCCATTAAAGCTACTAAATACCAAGCTTCTCCTTAAAAGTATGATATTATTTATAAAACATAATAGAGGTAATAGTGATACATGAGTAACAACATAAATTTACTAACTGAAAAATAATAATTTTGGTTTAATTTTATATGAAAAATAATATTTTTAATGTGATACTGTGATTGATCATAAGATTTTTCTGGCTCACTGTTCTGCAAATTCATTTATCAGATCAACATTTATACATTCAGCAATTTTATTTTCAACTGATATAATTCAAAGTGACAGCAGTTGTTCTTGGCAAATAGAGGATTGCAAACAATATTTGATAATTTTTTATTTTGAGAAGGATTTTCCTGCTGATACAACTGTTACTAGAGCTGTTAAGAGTATTTTATACATGGTGACAGCATTCAAATAAATTCTGATAATTTATTTTGAAATATAAATTTTAGTACATAGAAAGCTGATGGTTCTGGTGGAACAATTTTCTAAAAGAATTCATTCATCATACATACCAGTTTCATGTCAGCCTGAATTTAATTTTTTATGTAAATTTATACAGTGGCATTTTAATGTTTCCTCTGACATTCCTTGTAGCCTGTGGAGGTTGTATAAGAAACCAAAAGTGACTTCCTGCCTTGAGTATAATTCAAAATGCCGGTTAATGTATCTTATAACTGTATCTTCATCATACAGAAAACAATTTTAAGACTCCTTCTTCTTTAGTTATTTGTTCATCTAAAGCATCTTATGAAAATAGTGTTCTTTTGTATTTAACTTGATGATCTTTAAACTTAATTTCTATCTCTAAACCTGTAGACATTGGCTTTGCAATGGTTTTCAAAAGCAGATTTTCTAAATTTGTTGAAGAAATCTAATAAATACTTGATATGATTTGGGGCATTGTCCTATGAATGTTTTTATTTTGTAAGAATTTACTGACAATTTTTACTGTTTAAGTGTGGCCATCTCCGTTTTTGCACTGAGGCTGGGGTTAATATTTGCGTGGACACTTCAAGAATGAATTCAGGGGACAGAGGGTCTCAGCACTACCCACCTGCAGGATCTCTCCATTCTCCAGCAGCTGCTGCAGCCAATCTGGGCCCCAGTGTAGTCCCAGAAGCCACAGCGCTCTGGGTGCCTCAGGCTGCCTGGAGGCTGCCTGGGGGCATGAGCCTGCACACCAGGCCTCTAGGTCAATTGCCCTGTACTCCTGTAGCCTGCTGATCTTCCTGCCTCGGCCACTCCCACTATATCTCAGCTGCTCACACACATGCTCCATTTTGGCATTGCACTTTGTATTAGACTCAATTCTGTTGCCTCAAAATTCATATGTTGAAATCCTAATCCCCCAGTACTTCAGCTGTGACTGTATTTGGACATAGAGCCTTTAAAGTGGTAATTAAGGTAAAATGAAGGCATATGGGTGGGCCGTAATCCAGTCTGACTGGAGTCCTTATAAGAAAAGGAAACTTGGACACACAAGAAGACACCAGAGGTCTGGACAAAGAGAGGAAACACCATGTGAGGACACAGCAAGGAGGCGGCCATCTGCAAATCAAGGAGAGAGGCTTCAGGAGAAACGAAACCTGCTGACACATTGATCTTGAACTCCCAGCCTCCAGAACTGTGAGAAAACAAACTTCTGTTGTTTAAGTCCCCAATCTGTGGTATTTTGCTATGTGGTATTTGTTTGCCCTAGAAAATGAATATACATTATTTGTAAAACACATATTCAAAGATAAAATTATTAAGAATTTTAAGGCATTGAAAAGATAACAATACACCCAGTGAGCATTAAACCAAACAGTCTGTGAATTTGCACAGGTTGCAAAACTGTAAGGGGGGCCTGACTCTCTACCAAGGCTATTCTTGGAAACTGGCAATAGAACTTCAAGGCCCCAGTCACAATGGTCATTTTTATCCTTCATTTAAACAGTGTTCTGAGGGTAGATTCCTTGGCTCTGTTATCTAATTTTACATCTTTCTGCAAGTTCTAAACCAGTCCTGTTGCTTCCATTACCACTTAAGGGCTAATTAGATTAAAGTTAGCTCTTTGTACCCCTACGCATCTTGCCTCTGTATAGAAAAATACCTAACTTTTATTAACTACATCTTACACAAACAGATTTCCCTCCTTCCTTCCTCCCTCCCTCCCTCTCTCTATTTTTCCTTCTTTCTTTCTTCCTTCCTTCCTTCCTTCCTTCCTTCCTCCCTCCCTCCCTCCCTCCCTCCCTCCCTCCCTCCCTCTCTCTCTCTCTCTCTCTCTCTCTTTCTTTCTTTCTTTCTTTCTTTCTTTCTTTCTTTCTTTCTTTCTTTCTTTCTTTCTTTCTTTCTTTCTTTCTTTCTTTCTTTCTTTCTTTCTTTCTTTCTTTTTCTTTCCTCCTTCTGCCCTCCCAAATGAGATGGAACAAAATTCTCTGCCTCCTATGGGACAGATTTTTCTCTCTTTGGAGACTGCTTTCTTGATTCCCATCAGCTTTCTTTTGTCCTAGATAAATAACCCCAAATGAGAGGATGAAAATAGTATTTGGGAAAGATCTAAATGACAGGGGTAAGAAGCATGGATTTGGGGCAGGTAAGACTAAAGGTGGGGGACAAGTGAGAAATGGCTTCTAGGGTAATCCAGGCTTAAAGAGACAGGTTGTGAACATGTAAAAGTCTTAAATCCAACCCCTTACCATTTACACTTCTACTACTCACTGCTTCTCATCTTTTCATATCTCAGTTACTGTAAACACATAACCACTTGTCCTCTTCAGTTATAAAAACACTCCTAGATTTGTATTAATACAAATACAAATTGTATTTGTCTTACAAATAAAGGCAAATGCAGATCAGACCCAAACAAGGCAAGGTTTCAGCAGAGTGTACAAGGTGTGCTGTGATGGAGTTTTGGCTGAGCTGCCCAGCTCATCCTTAGCATCATCTCTCCATGTCTCAACGTCACTGCATGCTCTGTGATGCCCTTGTGGATCTTTAACTCTGCAGAAGCTGCTTCTTCCCTCAGTAAGCCCCGTGCCTTCCACATCTCTCCGTGTCTAGATAGCTTATACATCACCTTCAGAACAAACTTTCTTAATTCTGCTCCCTCCGAAGTCTGAGTTAGTGTCTGTGCTTTATTATCTACAACATTTAAAGAGTAACAGAATGTTGGCAGGAATCTTCTTTTTTCTTGATTGGTTTAATTGTCTCTGACATCTTTAGGGAAAGGGCTTTTTGTTTGTTTGCTTGTTTGACTTTAGAAATAGCATATCCAAATGATGAAGTCATCAGCTTTGGAAACATGATGTATGGGTTCAAATCCTAACTCTCAACTTCATACGTGTGTACTGACACTGCACAAGTCATTTTAATGTCTCTGTACCTTGGTTTCCTCATATGTAGAGATACATGCTTCATAGGGTTATTGTACTTTGTGCCTACAAAGCACTTTATATATAAAGTATCTTGAAGGACCCAATAAATGATACCTTTATTTATATATATTTATCTCCAGTGCATACCATAGTACATATAGTGCACAGAAAGAGCTAGATACTCTATAAACTCTTGTTGATTAAATGAATATGAGAAAACACTTAAAGAAAATGACCTGTTTATTTATCTTATCATTCCCTTTAGGTGTAACACATAAAATGGCTTTTTGGCACAGATAGACTGCTGGCACAACACTAAATAGTTAAACAGATATAACAGAAATGTAACAGAACAATTAGGATTATTCATTTGGCTCTGGGCAGTAGAAACCAAAATGTGGAGATATTGGTGCTCAATGACAGGCAAATATCATTAGCAAGCAAAAGAAAGTATCTATCCCCTGGGGAGGTGTCTGTGGAACAAGACATTTTGTAGTGAATCCTTGATTATCATATTTTTCCCTCTCTCTTAGACTATTATCTTGTCATATCTTTGCAAAATAGTAAGTCTCAAGTAACCTCAAACAGGTTTGAATTTTTAAAATCATGCAATAAATATTACACTCAAATTTAATTTTTATTATTTAAAAATATGGTTTGCCACCTATGGCATCAGTGTATGCTTATTATAATTATACTAGTGTCAAATAAGAGGGTTGATATCAGCTACTTATAATCATAATAATACAAAAAAAGAAAAATTGACTCCAAATATAGTGTTGTAAAAGTTTGGCCAATAAAAGATGATTTATAGTCCTCAGATAGGACAGCTTATATCTACCCTAGCAGTTCTCAAACCAGTTCAGGTAGACAAAACTCAGCTTGTTTCCATGGTAATGGAACACTTTTCCAATTATTGACCAGAAGTGTACACTGCTTATTGACTCCTGGCTTGGAACTGACACATCACCAATCCCATCAAATTCTCTTTGTTGTAGTAAGTGACAAGGCCAGTGAAGATTTAAGAGACAAGAAAAAATTCCACCTTTTAATAGGAATTCCTTCATAGTCATATTTCAAAAGTCATCTGTACAAAGAATGGTGAAAAATTGGGGATATTTTGCAATCAGTCTACCTTATCAGGCAATATTAGCCTAGAATGTAACAATGGAAGACTCATCTTGAATATTCACTTACCTCTGGGGAGTTGGATCAGACAAGTCAAATGCCTCATGATGTTTCAGTTCAGCATTTGGACACATTGGACATTTTCTGTATCTCCATATTTAATAAGTACTCACATGATGTCTACAATTCTTTAAGTTAAAAGAAAGGTTTTTGGAGGGAAAAATTACAATTTCAAAGTTAATTTAAATATACATGTTAATAGTCCTCAAAAAGCAGTAAGAAATATGCCCATAAAAGTTAAATGTTTTTAACATATGTATTTATATCTTTCTTAGTTTGATTGCCTTTACAGATCTTCCTTGACTTATGATGGGGTTACAACTCGGTAAACCCATCTTAAGTTGAAAATATAGAAGTTGAAAATGTATTTAATACACTTAACGTACCAAACATCCTAACTGAGCCTAGTGTACTTTAAACCTGCTCAGAAGATTTACATTAGCCTATAGCTGGGCAAAATTACCTAACACAAAACCTATTTTATAAAAAGTATTGAATATTTCATGTAATTTATTGACTACTGTACTGATAGTAAAAAACAGAACAGTTGTATGGGTACAGAATGGTCATAAGTGTATTATTGGTTGTTTATCCTGGCAAACATATGGCTGACTTGGTACCAGCTACCATTGTCCTGCATCAGGAGAGAGTATCATATAGCATATTGTTAGCTTGGGAAAAATCATCAAAATTTAAAATTTGAAGTATGGTTTCTGCTGAATTGGTATTGCTTTCACACCATTGAAAAGTCAAAAAATAGTCAGGCACATCCCTGGTGGCACAGTGGTTAAGAATCCGCCTGCCAATGTAGGGGACACAGGTTCGAGCCCTGGTCTGGGAAGATCCCACATGCCGCGGAGCAACTAAGCCCGTGCGCCACAACTACTGAGCCTGTGCTCTAGAACCCATGAGCCACAACTACTGAAGCCCAAGAGCCTAGAGCCCATGCTCCGCAACAAGAGAAGCCACTGCAATGAGAAGCCAGCGCACCACAATGAAGAGTAGCCCCTGCTTGCTGCAACTAGAAAAAGCCTGCACACAGCAATGAAGACCCAAAGCACCCACAAATAAATTAATTAATTAATTTAAAAAAATAGTAAGTCAAACTATTGTAAGTCAGAAACCACAGTTCTTTGCTATCAGGCTATTAATTTTTTCTACATACCTGCTTTTCAAGATGAAATTAAATGTTCTTATGTACATTAAAAAGTTATTATTTAACTTTCACTTGAGTCACTAAGTATTAGAAATTGGTTTAGAATCATGATTTATTTTTTCAGAATCAGTCAACAGGTAGTAATTCCACATTGTACATGACATTTCTTGTACCTTTACCATATAAACATTTTTGTTTAACCTTCACTTAAGTGCATACAAATTTTAATCTATTTAAATTTCAGGACTTTATGTCATGGCCTTAATATCTCCTTAAAATAGCATTCCTTATAAACAGTAAGCAGAACTTCTATACAAGCAGCTGTACAGACTCTTCAGTAACATATTTGGAAATACACATTATTAAGAAAAGACTGTACTGTATAGTCCTGTTTGGAGTTCATCATCTTCAAAACTTTTCCTTTAATCATTAAATCTATATATATAGTTTCATATGGTTCAATTTATGATGAATAAGTGAAATACATGAAGAAATTCACTAAGTCTTTTCCTCTACTCAGTTGGTGAGACAGGACTGTATTTGTGCTATTAACTGAGAAGTTATATCTGTTTTCCATTGGGAAGAGTGCTGGCAAACTCATCCCAGCTAAATCACTCTTGTGTGAGAAAGGCAGACACAGAAAGAAAACTAAAAATAGGATAAAGAAAGAAAGAAAGAAAAACACCCTGAATTCAATAGCAGTGCAATAGAAGCCTCTTCTTACATTTCCTGTGCATCTTCCAATTTGACAATGGTCCAATAAGCATATCAGAACACTCTGCCCATTTCTAGCACTGAACCTTCACTCTCAAGGGCATAGACCCCAGAATTCACACACTCTGCATACTCCTACTGTATGTTGCCAAACTCAGGGGTCCTTTGGGTCTGTGTAGAAAGAATATTCAAAATGGGATGCCTTTAAGTGAGGATGTGTCATTAGTATGTTCTAAAAACTGCACTATATTTTCTGTTAAAATACAGAAATACTGTATTTTCTCTTAAAATCTTAAAATTTCTCTTAAAATCAATTTCCAGATCCCAATATACATATCCCATGACTCACAAAGTAGGTTTTCAGTAAACATTTGCTAAATGAACAAATACACATGTGAGAAGCTAATCCCCCATAAATTGAAACGAGTGTGCTATTCTATGTGAAAATTTGTTCACTTTATTGACAAATGCAGGTAAAGAAAAATATTAAATAAAGTAGCATTGAGCTCTAAGAATTTTCCCCTATGCATCTGCTCCCCAGGTAGAAATAATCATTCTCTTCTTTATAAAGAGCTCTTGATATTGGTTTATAGCATCTTGTTAGTAATAATTTACTGCACTTATGTGTTTACAAGTCTGACTTCACACTTTGGGCCATGAGTTCCTTGAAAACAGGAATCTCTTTGACTTCTGCAGTATCTACTACAACTTCTGGGTATATAGTCGGTGCTTAATAAACCTGGATGGATGGGAAGTTGGGACTTTAAGGCTGCTTCAATTGCTCTTGCTTAAACTCTTATTCATGTACTCAAATGTGGGTGAAGTAACTAATTTCAAAAATCTTTGGTCCCTGGGGTTTAATTAGTAGCTCGGACTTCTACATTTTGGAATCTTTTTTGAGATATTTGAGCAAAATCATATTTTATTCAAGTATGTGGTGCATATATCTTAAGCAAGTTGTCAGTTGCATAGAGGCCTGATCCCCAAGCTAAGACACAGACACTGTTCAATTAATTATTTTACTTCTTTGATCATTTGTCATTTGATCAAAAGTGAAAATGGATAGTACATCTGATGAACACAGGTTTTATGTATCCTTGTATCTTGCAAAGTTTTATAGTCCCTCTGACCACCCACTCCTGGATGAGAAAAGTGTTTTATAATCTGACACCATAAAACATTCATCTGCCAGGATATGGTGACATTTTGCAATATCATTGAAAATCATCTTTATTCTGGTTAGAGACCTCCCCACTGGGATTCCTCATTTTGGATACAATCATCTATTTTCCTTTCCTACAAAAGTTTCCACTTTTCCAAATTCCTCTTTTTCTTCTTTTTTCTTGGACTTTAGTCTTCCAGATTAAAATCTAAGAGTGTGATGTTTGTGTTTGAGACTGCTTCTTAAGAATAAATTTCCCAGAATTTTGCACTCGACTTTGTGCTGTGTTGTGTAAGAGGTTAGATGCTTGCTGAGTGAATGAGAGGTTGAAGTACACTATACCTGATAGATCTTCATACCAAGGACCCAGTCCTGTTTCAAATGACATGGAAACTGCTATGGAGCTGCTGAGAATGGACAATGGATTCACACTTGGGATCTCTGGATCTTGGGCCAATAATTCTATTTCCCTGTAGAATATTTCCATCATTTATATTTTTATACAAGAATCCTTTTGAGTCAATCTCCTTTATATTGCTATTTTGCTTGAAACAATCAAATACAGAGTCAGGGAAGAAGTAAAGTTATAATAAATGAAGGAAAACATTAACTGAAGTATTCAAAAATTCAGAAAGGGATGCTAAGAACTGAATTTCATCTTGATTGCAATATAAAAGAAGAACGCAAATACAACAACAAAGGCAGCATACACACAAATAAAAACTTCTATTCCTTGGTGAAAGAAGCAAACTCTGTTTTTTACTGTCAGTAGAGAAATATGAAGATATTTTGTGTACATTGCAAATAAAGTGGTTTACTTATAATCATGGAACATTTTTCTATAGCGCTTATAAAACTTCCCTCCTGGCTACCATTAATACTAAATTTGATAAACTCTTGAAGAGTTCTCTGGGGACTCATTATTGGATAGAAAGGAACAAATGCATACAGTTTCCGAATGCTCATACCAAGTTGCTTTATGAGTGATGTAATATAATTTTAAATCTCTTTCACAAGAACAGTGTTCTCAGCAAATGTTTTATTTGAAGTACAATGAATCAATGTGAAGTTACCTGAAAAGCAGTTGTTATCTAATAACTAACCTCTTGTCAAAACCTCAGGTTGAAAGTTTCTTGTAGAGAAATGAAAAATATGGCAACTATTGTTACCTATTTTTTAACTGAAGAAAATTACTCTCTGTCTAATAAAAAGCATTCTACAATTAAAATGTTTTATAACAGAGAATTAATTACTTTAAAAGCACATATAAATTGTGGGAAAAGAAAAAAATTGAAATATTTTAAATATTTTGACATAATTCCATTTTCACTCTAATTATTAGAGAAAGTTCTAATGGGAACACTAAAAAACAGGAACAATACAAATCTAGTTTTTCTTTTTTCTAAGAAGCGAAATATTTTTTCTTAAGTGCCATCAAAATAAGTGATGCCAGAAGGACTGGTTAAGTAAAAAAATGTTATCGAAGATAAAAGTTTCAGAGGGAAACTTTTCATAGGGAAAAAATAAGGACTTATTACTGAGGGCTGAGATGACACTGACAACAGAAACAAATATAGTCTTGAACCAGGGACAAAGTGGGTTTGCTGAGATTGTAAATCCGAATTCTTTCACTTATACATTAAAAACTACATATATATATATACTTAAGAAACATAAAATATACTGTCATGAGAATATAGGACTTTGATAGATAGACACACCTTCAAATATATCTTAATAGAGTAATAAGTGATGAAAAATACGTCAGACGCTTATCGTACAATGAGGTAAAGAGTACTAGAACCCCATCGATCCCATTTGTTCTATTTGGCTTATAGGAAGGTTTCACAGGAAGTGTGGGGAGACTGCATTTTTCCAGCCTCACTGCAAGAGAGGGAGACATTAATTCTAGCCATTTAGATATGGGTAGTGGCTTGTACCCCAAATGCAGTTAACTGTAGTCCTCATCTCTAAAACCTCCCTAGAAACCACGGGCTCTTTCTTTATCCTCAGGCTTCATGGACTTAAAGGAAGGACTAGTGTATGGTAATAGCCACACAATTAAAGAAGCAAATCTTCTTGAGTTTCCACTTGGCAGGGACCTCTCCAGGAAATATATAAAAAGAAATAGGCGAGCTGTTTATGCCACCAAGATTTTAGCAGACAAGTGTTACACTAACAGACAAGCATTATCCTCACTATTCAGCAATCATAATTACATTATATGTGTCCTAGCACACATGAGACTAAATGACAAAAAACCTGGCATGGCCTCCAGATCTTTTCTGTCAGACAGTAATTGTCAAGCTATTTTCATATTTCTCTTTTTCAATGTTAATTTAATTTTTCCTGAGAGCTTGTGTTAAGAAATGATGGATTCAGTGGTCATAGTCAATCAGTTTTTAATCACAATTTCATAGTCAAGGTGAAAAAGAAAGGTTTTCTTTATTCTCCCTTTTAACAAAATGATTAAAAACCAGCAGTGTCATAATCTTCTGGAAATAACTGAGTCATCAGAACATACCCTGACAGTATATCCATTTCACTGTCATATTTCTATCACTTTAAGTTATGACTGAAAAGTCATTAGAAAATTTATATTGTGCTTCCAACTAGTAATTATGTGAACTTCATAAAGACTTCATTAGGCAACTCCATTTCAAGAAGTATTATAGGTATTGAGATACATATTCCTCAGTGGACCTAACTATGTAAGTAGATGTTAACTATAAACATTTAAATCCAATTTGATTACAACATATCCCATAGCAGTAATTGGATTCATTTATAATGATTAGTCAGGGGAGGTATTATCCATATAAATAACTCAGTTCTGCTTGATCTTTGTAAATAGTGTGATATTATTTGAAACATCAAGAGTGCTGTACTTAGAATAAACATGTTTTATAATTATTTCTGCTTCAAAAATATTTGGTTATATTTCTAATTTTTCTATCCTAGCATAAATAAGTTATTATTCCCTAGCAATATGATATACATACATACACAGATACAAACACACAAACATATGTATGTTCATAAATATACATATATATACTTGTATACACACACACATATATATACACATACACACATATTCTCTCTCACTATATTACACACACACATGCACATTTACAGATATGAGCTAGATATGATTATACATTCTACAAAAGAGAAAACTGAGGCACAGGAAGCCAAAGATCTCACACATCTGTTTATCAGAACAAGGTTTCAAACCAAGATGTCTGGGTCCTGAGCTCTTCATCACTATGCTAATGTTTCATTTACCCTAAGTTATAATAATGTCTTTCCATCTGTAGAATCAGGAAACCTAAATCCTAGTAGTTGTTCCATGAACTATGTGACATTGGACAACATATATATTTTCTTCCTGGCTCAATTTTGTCAAAGAGAGAATCTAGATAGTTTTACAATGGAAATGTTATTAATTAGTTATCTATCAATGCATTTGCTTTTTAAATAATGCATTCCTTTATAAAATACATATGGAATCTCAGCAGAGAAAATAGAGAGAAGTTCGTAGCACCCTGGCCTTACACTGAGGCTTTGGGAGCTCAATAAATACTGATAACAAAGATTTATACAGTGCTTTCCATGTATCCTTTGTGGTAGATGGATGGATAGATAGATGATAAATTAGATAGTTAGATATAAAGAAAGATAGACAGATTTAATCCTAACAAAATTCTATAAGAAAAATTATCACATTGTACAAAAAAACATTTGAAGTGATATGATTTGTTTAAAGTCACATTCTCTATAAGAGACAGAGCTAGGATTAGAAGCTGGGAAATATATCTCCAGGGCCCACTCTCTGTACTATTATGCTATATTGGGTCTTCAGTAAGACTAGTTTATTTTTCCCTAGCCTGAATTTGCAATCAGTTGGGAGAGCTAAAGGAATAGCAATAGAGATCAAATAATCTTGTTTATTATTGAAAAGGTTGTTAGAGGAGAAATTGACTTAGAAGCACAGCAGAAACTTGGGCTCTCATTATTCTTGTTAGTATCATTATTATTATTATTATTATGCTGGTGTGAACCCCATAATAGAAAGCTTATTCATTCTATCCCAGGCAGCACTAGGTCACCTCAGGCCTCTTCATATAAGACATGCCACATAAATATTACAGAATAAGAAACAGTGTAAAGTGAATACTTATTGAGGATAATTGGTACACAAAGGTAAAAAGGGAAGAGAAAGACTGAGTTATTCATGCTTGGTTTCCACCCCCTAATATGTCAAATGTAAGGAGAAAGACCAGTATTGCAACTCTAATGTAAATCACACCACATAGAAAGTAGACATAATAGCAAAGACTGATTCTTACTAAATTCATTTATGAAACATGAGAGATTAGAGTAATAGAGGTTGAAAATCACTGACCAAGTGGATAATAAAATCTCTGCTGATTTTTTCATAATATGTTTTTAAATTTGAGACTTACAGAGTATTGCAAAAATAATTCAGAGAATTCTGGATACACTACACCCAGCTTCCTTTAATATTAAAATCTTAAGTAACTACAGTGCAGTCACCTCAACTAAGGAATTAATAAAGTTACAGTGTTATTAATTAAACTGCAGGCTTCATTTGGGCTCACCAGTTTTTTTTCACTAATGTCCTTTTACTATTCAAAGATTCAATTCAGGATCCCACTTAGTATTTAATTGTCATGAAACCATAGGTTCCGCCAATCTGGTACAGCTCCTCAGTCTTTCCTCGTCTCCCACAGTCATGACACTGGGTACTCAGGTAATAGATAACAAGGTACAATAGATATGCCCTACAAATGTCATATGCTAGGAGGATTGAACTGGATAGTATATTACATGCAACTTATATATAGTGCATAGTAATTGGTATAATGCTCAAATAATGGTTAATATCAGTATTGGTATTTAAAATGTAAATGTAAACTTTAAATTTGCTGAAATCAGATATTTTTCTCTCAACCTTCCCTCCATTTATCTATAATGCACTTCATTCTGTTTATTTGTTTGTTTTTTGTAAATCATCCCGATCCCTTTTGTCTTCTATGCTCTTTACTTCTTACCGTTTTCGTTATTTCTGAGGCATGTCTTCTAGATATAATTAGACACAGTATACAGTTTTATGAATTTTTAAATTTCAGTTCTGTGGTTGCTTACTTTCAAAGGTATGCATTTTTTCACTACATTTCTGCAAAAGCAATGAACAGCACTATATAGAAGATTATTAGGAGAATATAATGGGAAATAAAGATTAATTTCAAGAGTAAAAACTAAAATATCAGAAAGCATTGTAGAAAATAAGCAAACAATAGAAGATTCTTATAAAATTTAGCATATCTTAAATTATATCTATAGAATATTAAACAGTAGATAACAAATAATCATTGACTAAAATATCATAGAAAAATATTCGTAGCTTAAACCTATCTAGACAAATTGTTCTTTAGGTCAAAGAAAAGACAACATAAAAATATGCTTAATTATGTAATGTCCCACATTCTCTTCTTGAAAATCTACTTAAAGATTTAGTCCAGTGAAATGAAAGGTGACTTAAAATCAAGAATTCAAGAATGGGAAAATTATATAGTTTGTAAACTTTGCAATGCATTCATTATATAGATGGAATAGATGGAAATGATTTGTGAACAAAGTTACAAATTTAACACTAAATCAAAATATTTGGGAAATATTTATTTGGTGCAACAATAGTATTATAATAGTATAGTAGATCTATAACCAGGAGCTAATTAGACTATCTGGAAAAGTCTAGAGTCAGAGGCAGAGAATAAAACAAGAACATTAATTTCCTCTAAAACCTGAAGCCAAAATATCAGTTTGTTTATGAAATATGTCTTTTATTGATTTTAATATAGCTGGCAGATAATTTAAATCAATAAAATCAATAAAGAAAAATAAAAATTTGATAAATTGAAGACTATATTGGAAACATGAGAAAAACAAAGAAAAATTAATATGTATATATTTGAAAAATTCAGTGAATCAATTATATATATTTATACTATACATTTATAACATTATACTTATATATGTATATAACAACATACACAATTAATTTATTTAAATATATTTATGTCACACAAACATATGTAATCTGAATATTGTGTGTGTATGTGTATGTGATAGGATTTTTTTAGGACAGTGTGGTAATCTAAGAATTATGGCATGAGTGCAAATAAAAGCAATCTTGGATTTACATCTTTCCCATCTCAACTCTCTTCATGCCACAATTTACAGAGAGAAAGAGAAACAAAGGGACAGGAAGCAAGGAAAAGAGAAGCTTATTTTTTACTAACAATTCAAAGAACCAAAAAATTATTGCTTCTTTATTTTTCCAGATATTTAATTGATATGCTAATATAAAATTAAGTTACCTAAAAGTCAAAATTTTCTAATTTTATTTTTACATCTTTATTGGAGTAAAATTGATTTACAATCGTGTGTTAGTTTCTGCTTTATAACAAAGTGAATCAGTTATACATATACATATGTTCCCATATCTCTTCCCTCTTGCCTCTCCCTCCCTCTCACCCACCCTATCCCACCCCTCCAGGCGGTCACAAAGCACCTAGCTGATCTCCCTGTGCTATGTGGCTGCTTCCCACTAGCTAGCTACCTTACGTTTCGTAGTGTATATATGTCCATGCCCCTCTCTCGCTTTGTCACAGCTTACCCTTCCCCCTCCGCATATCCTCAAGTCCATTCTCTAGTAGGTCTGTGTCTTTATTCATGTCTTACGCCTAGGTTCTTCATGATTTTTTTTTCTTAAATTACACATATATGTGTTAGCTTACGGTATTTGTCTTTCTCTTTCTGACTTACTTCACTCTGTATGATAAACTCTAGGTCTATCCACCTCATTACAAATAGCTCAATTTCATTTCTTTTTATGGCTCAGTAATATTCCATTGTATATATGTGCCACATCTTCTTTATCCATTCATCCAATGATGGACACTTAGGTTGTTTCCATCTCCGGGCTATTGAAAATAGAGCTGCAATGAACATTTTAGTACATGACTCTTTTTGAATTATGGTTTTCTCAGGGTATATGCCCAGTAGTGGGATTGCTGGGTCATAAGGTAGTTCTATTTGTAGTTTTTAAGGAACCTCCATACTGTTCTCCATAGTGGCTGTACCAATTTACCTTCCCACCAGCAGTGCAAGAGTGTTCCCTTTTCTCCACACCCTCTCCAGCATTTATTGTTTCTAGATTTTTTGATGATGGCCATTCTGACTGGTGTGAGATGATATCTCATTGTAGTTTTGATTTGCATTTCTCTAATGATTAATGATGTTGAGCATTCTTTCATGTGTTTGTTGGCAGTCTGTATATCTTCTTTGGAGAAATGTCTACTTAAGTCTTCTGCCCATTTTTGGATTGTGTTTTTTTTTTTTTTTTTTTTTTTATTGAGCTGCATGAACTGCTTATAAATTTTGGAGATTAATCCTTTGTCAGTTGCTTCATTTGCAAATATCTTCTCCAATTCTGAGGGTTGTCTATTGGTCTTGTTTATGGTTTCTTTTGCTGTGCAAAAGTTTGGAGTTTCATTACGTCCCATTTGTTTATTTTTGTTTTTATTTCCATTTCTCTAGGAGGTGGGTCAAAAAGGATCTTGCTGTGATTTATGTCATAGAGTGTTCTGCCTATGTTTTCCTCTAAGAGTTTGATAGTGCCTGGCTTACATTTAGGTTTTTAATCCATTTTGAACTTATTTTTGTTTATGGTGTTAGGGAGTGATCTAATTTCATACTTTTACATGTAGCTGTCCAGGTTTCCCAGCATCATTTATTGAAGAGGCTGACCTTTCTCCACTGTACATTCCTGCCTCCTTTATCAAAGATAAGGTGACCATATGTGCATGGGTTTATCTCTGGCCTTTCTTTCCTGTTCCATTGATCTATCATTCTGTTTTTGTGCCAGTACCATACTGTCTTGATTACTGTAGCTTTGTAGTATAGTCCTAAGTCAGGGAGCCTGATTCCTTCAGTTCTGTTTTTCATTCTCAAGATTATTCTGGCTATTCGGGGTCTTTTGTGTTTCCATACAAACTGTGAATTTTTTTGTTCTAGTTCTGTGAAAAATGCCAGTGGTAGTTTGATAGGGATTGCATTGAATCTGTAGATTGCTTTGGATAGTAGAGTCATTTTCACAATGTTGATTCTTCCAATCCAAGAACATGGTATATCTCTCCATCTATTTGTATCATCTTTAATTTCTTTCATCAGTGTCTTATAATTTTCTGCATACAGGTCTTTTGTCTCCTTAGGTAGGTTTATTCCTCGATATTTATTTTTTGTTGCAATGGTAAATGGGAGTGTTTTCTTTTCTTTTTTTTTTTTTTTTAAATCTTTTTTTTTTTTTTTTTTTTTTACATCTTTATTGGGGTATAATTGCTTTACAATGGTGTGTTAGTTTCTGCTTTATAACAAAGTGAATCAGTCATACATAAACATATGTTCCCATATGTCTTCCCAGTTGCGTCTCCCTCCCTCCCACCCTCCCCATCCCACCCCTCCAGGCTGTCACAAAGCACCGAGCCAATATCCCTGTGCCATGTAGCTGCTTCCCACTAGCTATCTACCTTACTGCGTTTGTTAGTGTGTATATGCCCATGACTCTCTCTCGCCCTGTCACAGCTCACCCTTCCCCCTCCCCAAACCTCAAGTCCGTTCTCTAAGAGTTCTGCGTCTTTATTCCTGCTTTACCCCTAGGTTTTTCGTGACATTTTTTTTTCTTAAATTCCATATATATGTGTTAGCATACGGTATTTGTCTCTCTCTTTCTGACTTACTTCACTCTGTATGACAGACTCTAGGTCTATCCACCTCATTACAAATAGCTCAATTTCGTTTCTTTTTATGGCTGAGTAATATTCCATTGTATATATGTGCCACATCTTCTTTATCCATTCATCCGATGACGGGCACTTAGGTTGTTTCCATCTCCGGGCTATTGTAAATAGAGCTGCAATGAACATTTTGGTACATGTCTCTTTTTGAATTATGGTTTTCTCAGGGTATATGCCCAGTAGTGGGATTGCTGGGTCATATGGTAGTTCTATTTGTAGCTTTTTAAGGAACCTCCATACTGTTCTCCACAGTGGCTGTATCAATTTACATTCCCACCAACAGTGTAAGAGGGTTCCCTTTTCTCCACACCCTCTCCAGCATTTATTGTCTCTAGATTTTTTGATGATGGCCATTCTGACTGGTGTGAGATGATATCTCATTGTAGTTTTGATTTGCATTTCTCTAATGATTAGTGATGTTGAGCATTCTTTCATGTGTTTGTTGGCAGTCTGTATATCTTCTTTGGAGAAATGTCTATTTAGGTCTTCTGCCCATTTTTGGATTGGGTTGTTTGTTTTCTTGTTATTGAGCTGCATGAGCTGCTTGTAAATTTTGGAGATTAATCCTTTGTCGGTTGCTTCATTTGCAAATATTTTCTCCCATTCTGAGGGTTGTCTTTTGGTCTTGTTTATGGTTTCCTTTGCTGTGCAAAAGCTTTGAAGTTTCATTAGGTCCCATTTGTTTATTTTTGTTTTTATTCCCATTACTCTAGGAGGTGGGTCAGAAAGGATCTTGCTTTGATTTATGTCATAGAGTGTTCTGCCTATGTTTTCCTCTAAGAGTTTGATAGTTTCTGGCCTTATATTTAGGTCTTTAACCCATTTTGAGCTTATTTTTGTGTATGGTGTTAGGGAGTGATCTAATCTCATACTTTTACATGTACCTGTCCAGTTTTCCCAGCACCACTTATTGAAGAGGCTGTCCTTTCTCCATTGTACATTACTGCCACCTTTATCAAAGATAAGGTGTCCATATGTGCATGGGTTTATCTCTGGGCTTTCTATCCTGTTCCATTGATCTATCTTTCTGTTTTTGTGCCAGTACCATACCGTCTTGATGACTGTAGCTTTGTAGTATAGTCTGAAGTCAGGGAGCCTGATTCCTCCAGTTCCTTCTTTCGTTCTCAAGATTACTTTGGCTATTCGGGGTCTTTTGTGTTTCCATACAAATTGTGAAATTTTTTGTTCTAGTTCTGTGAAAAATGCCAGTGGCAGTTTGATAGGGATTGCATTGAATCTATAGATTGCTTTGGGTAGTAGAGTCATTTTCACAATGTTGATTCTTCCAATCCAAGAACATGGTATATCTCTCCATCTATTTGTATCATCTTTAATTTCTTTCATCAGTGTCTTATAATTTTCTGCATACAGGTCTTTTGTCTCCTTAGGTAGGTTTATTCCTAGATATTTTATTCTTTTTGTTGCAATGGTAAATGGGAGTGTTTTCTTGATTTCACTTTCAGATTTTTCATCATTAGTATATAGGAATGCCAGAGATTTCTGTGCATTAATTTTGTATCCTGCCACTTTACCAAATTCATTGATTAGCTCTAGTAGTTTTCTGGTAGCATCTTTAGGCTTCTCTATGTATAGTATCATGTCATCTGCAAACAGTGACAGCTTTACTTCTTCTTTTCCAATTTGGATTCCTTTTATTTCCTTTTCTTCTCTGATTGCTGTGGCTAAAACTTCCAAAACAATGTTGAATAATAGTGGTGAGAGTGGGCAACCTTGTCTTATTCCTGATCTTAGTGGAAATGCTTTCAGTTTTTCACCATTGAGGATGATGTTGGCTCTGGGTTTGTCATATATGGCCTTTATTATATTGAGGAAAGTTCCCTCTATGCCTACTTTCTGCAGGGTTTTTATCATAAATCAGTGTTGAATTTTGTTGAAAGCTTTCTCTGCATCTATTGAGATGATCATATGTTTTTTCTCCTTCAATTTGTTAATATGGTGTATTTCACTGATTGATTTGCGTATATTGAAGAATCCTTGCATTCCTGGAATAAACCCCACTTGATCAAGGTGTATGATCCTTTTAATGTGCTGTTGGATTCTGTTTGCTAGTATTTTGTTGAGGATTTTTGCATCTGTGTTCATCAGTGATATCGGTCTGTAGTTTTCTTTCTTTGTGACATCCTTGTCTGGTTTGGGTATCAAGGTGATGGTGGCCTCATAGAATGAGTTTGAGAGTGTTCCTCTCTCTGCTATATTTTGGAAGAGTTTGAGAAGGATAGGTGTTAGCTCTTCTCTAACTGTTTGGTAGAATTCGCCTGTGAAGCCATCTGGTCCTGGGCTTTCCTTTGTTGGAATATTTTAATCACAGTTTCAATTTCAGTGCGTGTGATTGGTCTGTTCATATTTTCTATTTCTTCCTGATTCAGTCTTGGTAGGTTGTGCATTTCTAAGAATTTGTCCATTTCTACCAGGTTGTCCATTTTATTGGCATAGAGTTGCTTGTAGTAATCTCTCATGATCTTTTGTATTTCTACAGTGTCAGTTGTTACTTCTTTTTAATTTCTAATTCTATTGATTTGAGTCTTCTCCCTTTTTTTCTTGATGAGTCTGGCTAATGGTTTATCAATTTTGTTTATCTTCTCAAAGAACCAGCTTTTAGTTTTATTAATCTTTGCTATCATTTCCTTCCTTTCTTCTTCATTTATTTCTGATCTGATTTTTATGATTTCTTTCCTTCTGCTAACTTTGGGTTTTTTTTGTTGTTTTTCTTCTTCTTTCTCTCATTTCTTTAGGTGCAAGTTTAGGTTGTTTATTCGAGATGTTTCCTGTTTCTTAAGGTAGGACTGTATTGTTATAAACTTCCCTCTTAGAACTGCTCTTGTTCATCCCATAGATTTTGGGTTGTCGTGTCTCTATTGTCATTTGTTTCTAGGTATTTTTTGATTTCCTCTTTGATTTCTTCAGTGATCACTTCGTTATTAAGTAGTGTATTGTTTAGCCTCCATGTGTTTGTATTTTTTACAGATATTTTCCTGTAATTGATATCTAGTCTCATAGCATTGTGGTCGGAAAAGATATTTGATACAATTTCAATTTTCTTAAATTTACCAAGGCTTGATTTGTGACCCAAGATATGATCTATCCTGGAGAATGTTCCATGAGCACTTGAGAAAAATGTGTATTCTGTTGTTTTTGGATGGAATGTCCTATAAATATCAATGAAGTCCATCTTGTTTAATGTATCATTTAAAGCTTGTGTTTCCTTATTTATTTTCATTTTGGATGATCTGTCCATTGGTGAAAGTAGGGTGTTAAAGTCCCCTACCATGAATGTGTTATTGTCAATTTCCCCTTTTATGGCTGTTAGTATTTGCCTTATGTATTGAGGTGCTCCTATGTTGGGTGCATAAATATTTACAATTGTTATATCTTCTTCTTGGATCAATCCCTTGATCATTATGTAGTGTCCTTCTTTGTCTCTTCTAATAGTCTTTATTTTAAAGTCTATTTTGTCTGATATGAGAATTGATACTCCAGTTTTCTTCTGATTTCCATTTGCATGGAATATCTTTTTCCATCCCCTTACTTTCAGCCTGTATTTGTCTCTAGGTCTGAAGTGGGTCTCTTGTACACAGCAAATATATGGGTCTTGTTTTTGTATCCATTCAGCCAATCTGTGTCTTTTGGTGGGAGCATTTAGTTCATTTACATGTAAGGTAATTATCTATATGTATATTCCTATTCCCATTTTCTTAATTGTTTTGGGTTTGTTATTGTAGGTCTTTTCCTTCTCTTGTGTTTCTTGTCTAGAGAAGTTCCTTTAGCATTTGTTGTAAAGCTGCTTTGGTGGTGCTGAACTCTCTCAGCTTTTGCTTGTCTGTAAAGGTTTTAATTTCTCCATCAAATCTGAATGAGGTCCTTGCTGGTAGAGTAATCTTGGTTGCAGGTTTTTCTCCTTCATCACTTTAAATATGTCCTTCCAGTCCCTTCTGGCTTGCAGAGTTTCTTCTGAAAGATCAGCTTTTAACCTTATGGGGATACCCTTGGGTTTTATTTGTTGTTTTTCCCTTGCTGCTTTTAATATGTTTTCTTGTATTTAATTTTTGACAGTTTGATTAATATGTGTCTTGGCGTATTTCTCCTTGGATTTATCCTGTATGGGACTCTCTGTGCTTCCTGGACTTGATTAACTATTTCCTTTCCCGTATTAGGGAAGTTTTCAACTATAATCTCTTCAAATATTTTCTCAGTCCCTTTCTTTTTCTCTTCTTCTTCTGGAACCCCTATAATTCGAATGTTGGTGCATTTAATGTTGTCCCAGAGGTCTCTGAGACTGTCCTCAGTTCTTTTCATTCTTTTTTCTTTATTCTGCTCTGCAGTAGTTATTTCCACTATTTTATCTTCCAGGTCACTTATCCGTTCTTCTACCTCAGTTATTCTGCTATTGATCCCATCTAGAGTATTTTTAATTTAATTTATTGTGTTGTCCATTGTTGCTTGTTTCATCTTTACTTCTTCTAGGTTCTTTTTAAATGTTTCTTGCATTATCTCTATTCTATTTCCAAGATTTTGGATCATCTTTACTATCATTATTCTGAATTCTTTTTCAGGTAGACTGCCTATTTCCTCTTCATTTGTTAGGTCTGGTGGGTTTTTATCTTGCTCCTTCATCTGGTATGTGTTTTTCTGTCTTCTCATTTTGCTTATCTTACTGTGTTTGAGGTCTCCTTTTTGCTAGCTGCCGGTTCATAGTTCCTGTTGTTTTTTGGTGTCTGTCCCCAGTGGCTAAAGTTGGTTCAGTGGGCTGTGTAGGCTTCCTGGTGGAGGGGATTAGTGCCTGTGTTCTGGTGGATGAGGATGGATCTTGTCTTTCTGGTGGGCAGGTCCATGTCTGGTGGTGTGTTTTGGTGTGTCTGTGGACTTATTATGATTTTAGGCAGCCTCTCTGCTAATGGGTGGGGTTGTGTTCTTGTCTTGCTAGTTTTATGGCATAGGGTGTCCAGCACTGTAACTTGCTGGTTGTTGAGTGAAGCTTGGTGCTGTTGTTGAGATGGAGATCTCTGGGAGTATTTCACCGTTTGATATTATGTGGAGCTGGGAGGTCTCTTGGGGACCAGCGTCCTGAAGTTGGCTCTCAGAGGCACAGAACTGACACCTGGCTGCAGCACCAAGAGCCTTTCATCCACACGGCTCCTCTATTTGGGATGATTCATTGTCTATTCAGGTATTCCACAGATGCAGGTTACATCAAGTTGATTGTGGAGCTTTAATCCACTGCTTCTGAGGCTGCTGAGAGAGATTTCCCTTTCTCTTCTTTGTTCTCACATCTCCCGGGTCTCAGCTTTGGATTTGGTCCCGCCTCTGTATGTAGGTCGCCAGAGGGCGTCTGTTCTTCGCTCAGACAGGACGGGGTTAAAGGAGTAGCTGCTTCGGGGACTCTGGCTCACTCAAGCCGGGGGAAGGGAGGGTTACGGAGTGCAGGGAGAGCATGCAGTGGCAGGGACGATCATGACGTTGTACCAGCCTGAGGCGCGCCATGCGTTCTCCTGGGGAAGTTGTCCCTGGATCCCGGGACACTGGCAGTGGCAGGCTGCACAGGCTCCCGGGAAGGGCGGTGTGCATAGTGACCTGTGCTCGCACACAGGCTTCTTGGTGGTGGCAG
Source organism: Lagenorhynchus albirostris (assembly GCF_949774975.1). Taxonomy (NCBI): domain Eukaryota; kingdom Metazoa; phylum Chordata; class Mammalia; order Artiodactyla; family Delphinidae; genus Lagenorhynchus; species Lagenorhynchus albirostris. Next base: position 120,971,412 of record NC_083099.1, read on the forward strand.
CAGCAGCCTTAGCATCTCATGCCCATCTCTAGGGTCCGCGCTTTTAGCCACGGCTCGCGCCGCCGGTCTCTGGAGCTCCTTTAAGCAGCGCTCTTAATCCCCTCTCCTCGCACACCAGGAAACAAAGAGGGAAGAGAAAGCCTCTTGCCTCTTTGGCAGCCCCAGACTTTTCCCTGGACTCCCTCCCAGCTAGCTGTGGTGCACTAACCCCCTGCAGGCTGTGTTCACGCCACTGACACCTGTGCTTTCCCTGCGCTCCTGCTCTGACGGAAGCCCAAGCCTCAGGTCCCAGCCCCGCCTGCCCCGGCGGGTGAGCAGACAAGCCTCTCAGGCTGGTGAGTGCTGGTCGGCACCTATCCTCTGTGCGGGAATCTCTCCGCTTTGCCCTCCGCACCCCTGTTGCTGTGCTCTCCTTTGCGGCTCCGAAGCTTTCCCCCTCCCAAAAACATTATTTCTTAAACACAAAATCAGGGCTAATAGATGTTCAAAATTATATATCATATGAATATTTTGTTTTTCAGTATCATAAAAAAAATCCCACTTTAAATAGATATTGAATTAGAGAACATGATACTTATTAAATCCCAAAGTCCAATTACCTAGTTCTGTGGTAATAGTCCTGGGAAATGGACTGTGAAAAAACGGCCATGCTCTGCTGAAAACAGGGAAAATAACACAAACTACGATTCTTAAAGCTCAACTCCAGTGGTTTACGTTCTGCTAACTCTCATGATGATTTTTGACGACTTGTCTTGAGAGCAACAGAACACCCATATCCATCCACATCCATTTTGAGGAAGAGATCAACATCATTAGATTCTTCCAACTCGAGATGAGATACAAGAGAAAAGATTGAAAGCAAGTGGTGCAAATATTATGTTTATCTTTATCTCCCTTCCTCCCCTCACCAATGTTTTGCCACCATCACCACAGTCTGACATTAGAATATTTCAATCACCACAAAAGATACCTCATGCACAATTCTAGTGAATCCCAGTTTCCATCCCCAGTTCCCACTAATCTGGATTCAGATGCTGTAGATTTTTCTTTTAGGGATATTTTACATAAATGAAGTAATAAAATATATAGTCTCTGTGTCTAACATAAAGTTTCTGAGGTCCAAACTGTAGTCTGTTTTGTTTTAATTGCTGAATAGTGGTTCCATTTTATGGATACAGTATATTTTTGTCCATTCACTAACTGATTTGGATTCTTTCCACTTTTTAGCTGTCATGAATAATGCTGCTATGAACAGTTACATACAAGTCTTTTTCATTTTTCTTAAGTAAAAACCTAAGAGTAGAATTAGTACTACATATGGTGTTTATGTTTAACTTTAGAAACTGCTAACTTTTCCCAAAGTTCTATATCTCTTTATGTGTCCTCTAACAGTGTATGAGGGTTCTAATTTCTCTACATCCTTGCCTACACTTGTTATTTTTTTCCTTTGATTAAAGCCATTCTAGGAAGTATGAAGTAATATCTCACTGTGGTTTTATTTTGCATTTTTCTAATCACTGATGATGCTGACTCTCTCTTCCTGTGCTTAGTAGCCACTTTAATATACTTTTTAGAGAAATGTCTACTTAAATATTTCACCCATTTTTAACTTTATATTTGTCTTCTGATTAAGTTGTAAGATTTCTTTTTTTATATGCTGAATATAATAATCCCTTTCTCAGGTATGACTTACACATATTTCTCCCACTCTGTCCTTTATCTTTTAATTTTTATTATTCATATCTTTTGAAGCACAAAAGATATTATTATTATTTTATGGATTCTACTTTGTATACGACATCTAAGAACTCTTTGCCTAGCACAATGTCTTAAATATTTTTGTGTGTGTTTTCTTCTAGAAGATTTATAGTTTGAGCTCCTACATTTATCTCTACTATCCATTTTGAGTATATTTTGGGGGTATAGTGTAGGTTGAGGGGTCTTAGGTATAAATTCATTCTTTTTTACATGGATATTCAGTTGTTCCAACACTATTTGATGAAGAGATTATTCTTTTTCCATTGATTTGCCTTGATATCCTTGTCAACAATCAACTGATCATACATATAAGGATTTGTTTCTCAACTGTCAGTTCTGTTATATTGATCTACATATCTATCCTTACCCCAGTAACATATTGTCTTGATATGACAATAGCTTATAGTAAATTTTGAAACTAGGAAGTGTAAGTCTTCCTACTTTCTTCCTATTTTCTTTTTCAAAATATTTTAGTATATATTAGATGCTCTGCATTTCCGTGTAAATTTTAGGATAAGCTTGTAGATTACTATGAAGACCTGTATGGGGAATATGATAGAGATTGTGTGAACTTATAGATCAATTTGAGGAAAACTGAGATCTAAAGTAGTGAGTGTTCCATACATATGCCTGAAATAGCTCTCCATTTATTTAGATTTTTTTAAATTTCAGCAATATTTTGTAATTTTCAGTGTAAAATATTTATAATTTTTCGTTAGTATATTCTTAAGTGGTGTTGGAAGGGAAGTTATTTTAAATGGAATTTGTATTAATTTCAAGTTTATTGCTTGTATAATGAAAACCAAAATTCCCTTTTCAAGCTCAATATAACTTTTCTCATATAGATATTTATATGAAAGGCAAAGTGGTATAGGAAGAAACAAATTTTCTAGTCACATGAATATACTCTATCATTATTATCTGTGGAACATTGATTAAGTTATAGTATTGGGACCACTAAAGTATTTCCATTAAAGTATAAGAAAAATCTCTACCTTACAAGGAATCAGTAATTACTATTTATGACAAACTGTGTTAAGCATTTTGCCTCTTTTCTTTTTGAATTTTATTTTATATTTTTTATACAGCACGTTCTTATTAGCTATTTATTTTATACATATAAGTGTATATATGTCAATCCCATCCTCCTAATTCATCTCACTGCCTCCTTTCTAATACCTAGTTAATTGAATGCTGTTAAAATTATTTTTGATATATTTCTGATATAAGATAAATTCTTAATTATTTTAAATAACTAGAATGAATATGCATAACTTGGAGCATATATCTCATCTCAAATTTATATATGATAAATTCAATATTTTGTAATAAATTTATATTATGTATAATATAAAATTGATATATTTATATAAATATATAATAATGTATCCATATGTGAGTTATATAAATGATCCATATATGAATTTTATATATATATATATATATATATATATATATATATGCAAAGTGGAAAAGAGCTCAGAAATTGAGGTGGATTTGAATTCCAATGAACAAACCAACTCTCTGTTGAACTGAACACAGCAGCAAGGATTTATACAGGAAGGGGAAAAGACAAAGTCATAATAGCAGTGCCATCACAGATGTAAAAGAGTCCTAGTTTCAATTAAGTAGTCAGGAGAAAAGAATGGTTTTTTTATGTAATTGGCATTTATACATTGAGTATTCTTAAATTCAGTTTTTTATTCATAAGATCTTGTCATTATTATTCATTTTACCTTTATTTCTCTTGTACATTAAAGAGAATAAATGGGACAATTTTTAAATTTCAAATATCTTATTTACTCCTTGGCAAGAAAGCTTAACTCACTATGTACATTTCCATCATGTTTTATTGTTTTAAAACAGAAGTTAGCCATAGATAAATTACTTGTGATGGTTGAAATAAGAAGTCAGTAGATAATAAATTCCTAGTTCTATGTTAAACTGACATCTGCACTCTCCAGATTTAACTATTTATTTTAGCTGGCCAGAAAATCAAAATAAAATTGATACATCATTTGAAAGTAAATAAGGTGATATTTCTTAATATTTGCATTTGTAGACATCACAAGTAGAAAGAAATAATGATTACTATATGTATTAAAGTGGAAATATTCCAGTCTTATGATTATTTTATATATCTCTGTAATCATTACATTAATTTTTACTTAGATATAATCAGCTACTTTGTTCAGATAAAAATTCTCAGTAAAATTATGTATTTCATTAGTATGCTTTTTTCCAAAAATTTTATCAGAGAGATTTTGAAAGGCTAATCGTTTGTTGAAAAAGCAGTAGCCTTCTTAATTCAGCTTTGTCCATTCTGGCCTAAGGTACAAAATAACATTTTGACCTATTTGCAACTATAATACCTTTGAGACTGTCAGCCTAAAAGAATCAAGTGCTCTGTATTCCCAGGAATTTGAGCTTGGTGGAGCTCATGCAACTGTACTCATCCTCTAGTGCTAAGGAAGTAATTACAAGTTTTCCAGTCAAATCCATAAATCATGATGTGGTGAGAACTCTGGTTTCCTTTGCTGTCCTCCTTAAATGAATGCAATCTCAATGGCTGTTGATATCCCCTAACTGCTCTTGCAAACGGTTATTACATTTGAACTTTGAAGACTTAGATGCAATTTGTATTCTCTGATGGGCTTTTGTCTTTGAGATGCCCTTCCCCTCATAATCCAAACGGAATGTCAATGTTGAACGTTTGGTTCAGTCATATATGTGAAAGTAGCAGAAATAAGCATATATTTTAAAGCTCCACAACAGTGCATTTTAAAAATACCTGTACACACACACACCACACATGCACACGCCACATATATTTGTGTAGGTATATAGGACACAAATCGGTTTTAGAACACTTTTTTCAATCTCTTCTTTTGCTTACTTGACTGTCCAACATTAACTTTCCCTCTTTCTTGCCCTTTATTTATAGCTACTTATTTCTCCTAATTCTTTCTCTTTCATGTCTCTAAGAGCAAAATTCTGAACAAAGATTGAACAATCAGTGGAAATAAATTTATAAGAGTTAGTATAGTTTACTTAGAGGCATTATATCTTATAGGAACTATGAAGTAAAATAGACTTGTGCCCAAAAACCCAGTTTTAGTGCTAATTATATATGGAGGCTTATATTTCAAAATTTCAACCAATGTTAACTATTATAGTTTGTGTAGTAAATTTATGATTAGATGCTTTTTTTATTTCTAGACAGAACAATATAATGTTTGATTAATTAAGAAAGGTAAATAAGTACATGTTGAAGATCATTTGTATATGTCATTTACCGCCCCCCCAAAAAAGTAATCAACTGGTGGAAATATTTTCATAAAAAAACAACCTTTTTCCTCCTCTTGAAAAAATCATTAAGTATGTATTTCTCAATGATGAGCACAGAACTCACCTGAACTTTTTACTAAAATTAAGTTTATTAATCACAAAAAATAATCTCCTGCTCTATTTAAGCTCAAATACTCATATTTGAGGTAAAAATGTAGACAGAAATAGATAGTATTAAACGCTCTCTAACTCAATGTTTCCCATTGTGTGAAGACCAAAAAATATGTTGACCACGTTCCTCAAAACACGAATGAAGAGGGGAATTAAAAGTCACACCTTCCTTAAATTTCACACCTTTTCCTTAAATTCTCCCAGGGAACTTGCACTCAGTCATTAAAGCTAAAGAGAAAGTTTTAATTAATAACATCCCTGAGCTTTTTGTGTTTTAAATAGAGAATTATAAGACGTGAAATTGTCTTTAAGACTAAAAGAAGTGAAACAATAATGACAAAATCATAATTATAAGCACCCATTTTTATTACTAATGTTTCGTGGGCACCATGTTATTTATACATTGTCTTATTTAAACAACAACTATTAAACTGCCTTAATCATCATTTTACAGATTAGAAAAAGAAAGATCAGGTATGTTAAAAAATTGCTGGGGATCATACAGAAAATAAATGGCAAATCTGGGATATGAATTCCTGTTTGCTTTATGGCCATGCTTTGTCAATTGATACTTTATATGACTCTTAACCCTTAAAATACATTAGTTTCTTGTCCCCCTAACTGCAATAATACAAAATGGGAGCCCACAATACAGAGGCTTAATCTGTTACTAATATAATTAGGTGGTAGTTACATTCAGTTACATTCAATAAACATATATTAAATAAATATTCAGTTGGGGCAGAGCAAGCTAGGTATTGAAGATGAGAAATGCAGGTGGGAAAAAAGTGAAAAGTGAAGAGGAAGTAAGTAGGGGCATTGAGTTAAGATGTACAGGTAACAGTAAAGTTAGAAAAAGCAAATAATTTTCAAGTACAATATATATAAATTCATAAACACTACACAATATTTCATATGTAGAAAAAATTGCAAAGTTATCAAAATTTGTTGACTTTACAAGTGGATTATATATTAAAATCAAGTTTTTATTTGAATTTTGAGTAGGCAGGAATGGAGACCCAGCTCTTAAAATGTAGGTAAAATTTTATAGGATTATTATTATTGTTTCCTGTTTGCTAAAAAGGAAATAACACTTCAAAAATCAAGATCATGAAACAAGTAAAGAAATTATGATAAAATTTTTTTTAAATAATAACTGAAAATTTCAGACACCAGTTACAGCATATTGTAGGAAAGTATCTGTCATACTAAGAAATATGCTGGTGAAGTTTATTAAATTAGAAGGACAATAAAAATAATTATGAAAAAAAGAATTGCACAATGAATAGTCTAAGTTCTTTTGCTTTCCCCAAAAGAACTGGTGATTAACTGCATATCAGCAATTATTTACTCAGCAATGATTACCTCCATCTCTATAAAAGTTAATTCCTCTCCAAAATGCTTAAAATATTCCTAGGGAGTAAGTTATCATCAGTGTATTCTAAATATTTTCTAAATTGGAAGCTGCCTAGAAAATTGTCGGGCCTTTTTTTACTGTTTGTCACTGACAAATTTTTAAATGCATTAGGATGGAAATGGGGGAAAGCAAGCAGACAACCATGGGGTATTATTTACCTTCTTTCCACATTTCTGGCCAAATTAATCTTGCTCATGTCTTATATGAGACTGATTGGTTATATGGAATACATAAGGCACTAGTAAAAGCACACCAAAACACCAGTGCCCTAAAAGGTTTGATTTATTTGACTGATTTATTTATTCTACAAATAAAATTGTTGAGCTCCTACAAGGTTATCTGGTATTTGATCAAAGAGTTTGTAATATGTGTCTTAGAAATAAGGATTTTAGGTTGGGGTTCATTGATTCCCAGATGCATATTAGTTAAGCATCTTCAAAGTCTTAGAAGGACTTTGAAGAATGTGTATTCTTAGTGTCTGCTTACTCCAGGCACATTAAAAGAGAAAATTCATTTACAACTTTACATGTATTTTGTAGCAGTGTTTAAACCAAATGGTCTGGTGAAGTTAAAGCAGTATTCTACTAAGACCCATGGGTATCTTAAGAACAGTGTTGGAATTAGATATATGGTCAGAAGTATAACTGTAACTGAAAGTGGGGGTCTGGCTGCTCACCGTTCAAAAGCCAATAAAGAGGTGAGGTTGGTGGAAAGGAAAGCTTGCTTTATTTTGGATGTCAGCAACTGGGGCGGGGGCAGGGAGGGTGGACACCTGTCCAAAGGTCGACTCCCGCCCCCCCACCCCCACCCCGCACCACTGACAACCAGCAGGCAAGAGATTTTGTAGACAGAGGGAGGGGGCTACCTGCAGAAACAGCACGGTCAGCTGTGACAGTCATCTTGAAATTGGTCATCAGTGGTCTGATTGTTTTAAGTACAATTAATCTTTAGTTCCAGGATCGGTCTGTTCCCATTTCCTTGAGGCCAGTTCTTGAAATTGTGGCAGCTTATGTCATGGCTACAGTCTGGTCATCATGTAGTTAACTTCTTCCACCTGGCGGGGGTTTCAGTATCTATATACAAGACAGCTCACAGGATATGGCTCAGAATATTATCCATAGCCCTTGAGGAGGAACTAAAGGTCCTTAACTATGCTTAGTGGCTAAACTATTATTAGCCACTAGTCTTGCTGGATTGTTTTCCTTTGTTTCTGTATTTTCTCACTTCTCTGATTAAACATATTCTTTGGCTAAAGTTTTTCTATAGACAAAAGGCAGGCAAAGGACATGGGGGGCAAGGGCCAAAGGGTCTTGCCGCATTTCATAACTAAAGAACACTAGTAACCAAGGCACAAAGATGAAAGTCCAGAGATAATTTCTACCTTCCATGTTGCAAGTTCCTACTATGTAACAGTGACTAAATGATGTAATTATTCAGAAAGTTAGTTTATATATTATAATCTGTGGATTATAATATCTATTCATCTTAATTCACAGTTTACTGTGCTTAATACACAGAATTTCTGATTAGCCTATTTATGTTAAAGGATGCATTTATTTATTAAATAAATATTGTAAAATATGCCAGAGAAATAAAGATTAAAAAGACTCAAATCTTGTCCTTAAAAGACCCCTTAAGATCCCCTTAAGACCTTTACAGTTTGATGGGGGCAAAAAAAACATAAGTCAATTAGTAAAGCATGTGCTTAGAGGAACAAGAGGGAAAGTCATGGAAGGATATGGGAGAACATAAGAAGAGTACCACCTTGGCTTCATTTTACAGTTGAAGCATGATGATTCTCAAACATACAACTTAAGCCTAGATCTTGTTATTTTTCCCCTTGAACTGCAGACCCAAATATCCAATTTCTTGCTGTATTTGTTCTTTTGTTTTTTTTTTAAAGCATCTTTAATGAACAGGTCTATAATTGAAATACTCTATCCTCCCAACAACTACAACTAGTGACTCCTCTAGTTTCCCTTATCACCATAAATAGTATTAACATCCAACAAGATGCTCAACTTCCTGTCTAGTTTTTCAGTTGCTTCCAAAGTCAACTTTCCTTTACTTTCTAAACTCCAGATATTTGACTTCTTTTATCCCTCTAATGTGCTCTGCTTCACCCCACTTCTTATTTCACACTATTCTCTCCTAGAGAAAGGGTTTCATTTACTATGAGGCATATTGTACCAGCATCCGAATTTGAAGGGATTTAAAAAAGACAAAGTAGATGTCAAAGGAGAAGAAGTGGTTGAAAGTGCTACTTAAAGAAAGGTCTGTATTTAGAGAGATTAATAGAAATATTTAGCCTTGTAATAGTAAGCAAATATATCATCCTTTGTAGGATGATACCATGGAAATTTGAGTTTTAGTGTACCTCTCTTCCTCTTACTCCTCACATTTAAATCAGTAAAAAGTTGATCTCTATCTCCTTAATGTCTCCATATCAGTTCTCTTTACATTACTCTCAGAGTAGTTATCATGGCTCAGATCTTATCATTAACATATGCCTTAGCTAAAGAAAAGTTTGCTCTACATGTGTGTGTTTATGTACTTCCTTACTTTTGGTTTCTACAAGATGTCCAAAGCTGCTTTGTATATTGCCTTCCCTGTTCCTATAGTCAGCCATCTCTCCATGGAGCCTGGTTCTTTTACTAGAGTATGGTATTCAAAATCAAGATCTGGGTGCTAAGTGTGCTCATTGTTACTGGGGTGTCATTGCTTCTAGGCTGTCTCAGCTGACATCAAGCAAATGTATATGTGTGTATCAACCCATGTATATACACAAAATGTATAAATGTGTCCATGTGTAACCATCTGTACCTACATTAATGTAAGCATAAGTGAATAATGATATATCCAATTATGATTTATTACTACAAGGTTTTTTTTCTTCTTGTCCCTTTGCTTATCTGTAACCTCCTACTTCAACTATGAGAAACATTGCTCCCACCATCCATCATCCACTTAACTAATCCTCTTAACTAATTGTTAAATTCCTCTATAAATATACAGTGATGTCTTAATCCATTCAGGCTGCTATAATAAAATACCATAGATGGGATTACTTATAAACTACAGAAATTTATTTCCCACAGTTCTAGAGGCTAGCACTTCTAAGATCTAAGTGGTAGCATTGAAAAGGCTCAGAATCTCTCTGGAGCCTCTTTGTTAAGGCACTAATTCTATTCATGAGGGCTCCACACTTATAACATAATCACCTCCCAAAGACCCTACCTCCTAATACCATCTACTCGGGGGGGCGGTTAGAATTTCAACATATGAATTTTGGGAGGGCACAAACATTCAGACAGTAGTCATTGGTATCAGAATTGTTAACTAGTATGTCTACGCAAAACAGTTTTTCAAATTGAATGCAGTGCTTATATATAGTTTCTTTAACCTTTAATCTTCCAGATTTCTCTCATTCCCAAAGGTCAGTGAACTTGTTTCACATACTGTAATATAGTTAGTTATTTGCACATTCTGCATTCCATTTTGGGGTCTCCTGACCTCCTAAGTGATTTTTTTTTAATTTGCACATTTAGGTTTATTCTTTTTTCTGTACAGGTCTACACATTTTAAAAAATGCATCATTTCATGTTTCCATAATTATAGTATTATACAGAATAATTTCACCATCCAAAAAAATCCCCTGTGCTTTACCTACTCAACCCTCCCTTACATCCTCCAAACTCTTGGCAACCTCTGATCTTTTTAATATCTCTAAAGTGTTGCCTTTTTCCATAATGTCATATAATTGGAATCACAGAGTTTGTAACCTTTTCGGATTGGCTTCTTTCACTTAGCAATATGCATGTAAAATTCATCCATGTCTTTTGATGGTTTAGTAGCTCATTATCTCTGTATGCATGCACCACAGTTTACTTATCTATTCACCTGTTGAAGGACATTTTTCTTACTTCCAGTTTTTGGTGAGTACAAATGAAGCACTATAAAGATTCATGTATAGATGAAAACTGAAAATACATTTTCAATTTGGTGAACACCTAGGAACACAATAAGGGGATTGTGATATGTCAAAATGTATTTCACTACCTAAAAATACAGTAAGTATTATTGGAATATAAATCAAACTATAAAATATACACAAGTCCATACTGGTATATATAACCACAGACTAATCATCAGAAAATCATCAGACACATCCCAATTAAGAAACATTCCATAAAATATCTGACCAATACTCTTCAAACTGTCAATTTCATCAAAAACAAAAAAAGTCCTATAAATGATGAGAACCTAGAATTGTCTAAGGACACGTGATGACTAAATGTAATGTAATATCGTGGATAGAATCTCAGATCAGAAAAAGGTCATCAGTTAAAAATTAAGAAAATCTGAAGAAAGTATAGATTTTAAATAATAATGTGCTGATTTTTGGTTCATTTATTTTGTCAAACGCACCATACTTTTCATAAGATGTCAATAATAAAGTCAACTGGATCTAACATATATGGGAACTCTATACACTATCTTTGCCATTTTTCAGTAAATCTAAAAATGTTGTAAAATAAGGTGTATTTTTTAAAAAGCAATGACACATAAGTTAAAGCTGACAAGAAGGGAAAACAAGGACAAGCAATAAGATGGAGCCAAGTTTGTGTCTGGTGCACATAACTCATGTCATGCACTTGAACTTACCTGCTAGAGTTGGGAAACAATATTTAGTTGATTATGCCTGACAATGAGAAATACGTGATCAGTTACAAGACTGAGTGCCCAGAAGGAAAACTAAACTAAACAAAACAAAATTCTTCAGAAAATTAACAGAAATACCCTCTATTATAATTTTATCGAAAGTGTTCACTTAGTTTCTTAGAGAAAGGAAATAAAAAGATGTAAACATAACAGTCATTACATCTTTATAGTAAATAAATGCATATTTCTTTGTATTATTATTTGACTTTTTTATTAACTCTGACATGTGCATTAAACAAATCACAATTAAGGATATTTGTTTCACTTTCGAAGTTGAAACATCTTGATATTATTTTCAGATTACAAATATAAAACCTCATATGATACAAAACACTGTAAAAGAGAACATTCACTAAATGTCCATCCACATATGCAGACCACCACCCAATCTGATCCCTAAAAGATAGCAAATTTAAGAAGTCTGACCAATCAGAATTCATTTATATGCTTATATTTTAGGTAAAAATAATATGTTGGAAAGTGACTTTATACTCTTTCATGTTTATTTTTTAACCTAATATCTAGTAGGTTTCTTTCCCTGTCCATGCACAAATACCTGCTTCATCTATCATTCTAATATTTGTGTTTGAATCATTTAATCTTTTAATTACATGAGTACACTATAATCTATTTAAGCAACTCCCTCAAAATGAATCTTTAGGTTGTTTCAATATACCATTAGTTATAGTCTATTGGAATGAACATTCATTGAATGCATTTTGCAATTTATGAATGTTTCTGGAGGGAAAAAACCCCAAGACTATAATTTCTTACATGAAGAGGAAGCAGTTTTTGTACATACTTGCAAATTTCTCTCTAAAACTGCTCATTTTCCCAACTTGGCTAACACTATATCTTCACTATTTATTTAATGTTACTAATCTGCTCCAATGAAAATGGTGGGAAATGATACATCAGCGTTGTATATGTTTTTCTCTTTTTCAGGTAAACTTATGAATAACCACATTCCTCAAGATTCTTCACTAACAATATATTTTTTAAATGTCCTTGTCATAAAGAGTGAAGTAAGTCAGAAAGAGAAAAACAAATATCGTATATTAACGCATGTATGTGGAATCTAGAAAAATGGTACAGATGGACATATTTGCAGGGCAGGAATAGAGATTCAGATGTAGGGAACAGATGTGCGGACACGGGGTGGGTGGGGATGAATTGGGAGATTGGGATTGACATATGTGCACTGCCATATGTAAAACAGATAGCTAGTGGGAACCTGCTTTATATCGCAGGGAACTCAGCCCGGTGCTCTGTGGTGACCTAGATGGATGGGATGGGGAAGGTGGGAGGGAGGTCAAAGAGGGAGGGAATATATATATGCATATAGCTGATTCACTTCATTGTACAGCAGAAACTAACACAACATTGTAAAGCAACAATAACCCAATAGAAAAAAATCCTTGAATAAAGAGTAGAAATAATTAGAAGATATTAATACTTTGAAGATAAGAATATTTATAACATATTATTATTTTAAATTTGTCAAAATGCCTGGAGAAATAGTTTATAGGTGGTAGCATTAGTGGCAGAAGTATAGTTTTAAAGTGTTACATTGCATTAACTATAATTTTTTTTTTTTTTTTTTTTTTTTTAGATACAGGCAGTTCTGAAGGGCCTGAGAGCTCTCATGGATTGTAAATACAAATCATAGGCTCTGGTCAAGGGTACAAGTAGTAAAATTTGTAAAAACAGTTCATTCATTGATTCTGTCTACTCAGGTGGAAATCAATTCTTTGTAAGTGAACATGGTTCTGAATTTATACAGGAAACAGAAGTACACAAGAAACAGATGAGTCTGCTAAGACCTATTTGGGGATAACATTATATGTCAGGCAAATTTGTAAGTATAGTTAAAAAAAAATGATACATTAGCTAGTTCATTTGACCTCTACTCCTTTTTCCTCAAAATGAAATTTTTAAATTATCAGCAAAACAGGAAAAGATTCTCAGCCCAGGACACCATACATGAATTAACTGGATGTAATCTATGGATTAACTGAATGTAGTAATACAAATATGTGCAATATGAAATGTGTGAAGTGTTTTCAGGAATTATAAAGTGGCATTAAAACTAAGTCAATTGGGAAAGCACACCAAAAATGCCAACTAGGGCTCACATTTTGTTTAATACATAAGTAAAAGGCCAAAACCAAAAACCAAAACAAACAAAGTAACAAACAAAACTAAGTATATTAGGAAAGAAAAAAAAGCATTATCAGAAATATTTTTACATCATAAATTCACTTTCATACTATTCATTTTCATACTCTTCATCATATCTGGTTTATTTTCATACTATTTTTAGATATCCAATCTATTTTTCTCAAATAAGAAAAACACAATTTTAAAAGATACAGATTTATCATACATATTTACTCCACATTCATACAGTATATAGTGGGATATCATTTACCTTGTGTTTATAAATTCAAATAGAAAATTATTCCTTACAAGTATCTTAATGGAATTAATATTACATTATTTTTTAACATAGCTGTATTTGTACTAAATTCAACTTTTTTTTGTAGACTTTATAGCCATACTTTTTCACTAAATTCCACTCTATTTTAATCTCTTTTATGATGATTACATCACTTTGTCATTTAAACTATTCATTCAGCTTGGAATAGTCATGTTGCTTCCTTACTTCACTCATATGAATATTTATATCTTTGCCACTAACTATCTGTCAACAGATGATGTGTCTCCCAATTTACTTCTACAAATAATGTCCCATTCACTTCAAATTAAGCTTGTGTATTCCCGTGTCCCAAGGAGAGGAGGAAAAAGTTCTTAGCAGGGTGAAATATTAGTTATTCACCTGTGCACCATGGGCCAAAAACTGTGCTGAGTACTTGCCATATGTCAGCTCATGTGTAGCTATTCTAGAGAATTCTTGAGCAATGCTACTTCAATCCTTCTTTCATTTTAAAACAAGCAGGCTTGAAAATCTTTCATTAGTAAATCATGGTACACCAAGGATTGGACCATTCCTTTCCTAACAGTGTTTGTTTGTTTATAAATTTCAAATGGAGGAGAAAAAGAACCTGAAGAATATCCTTCAGAATTGATGTCTAGGTCAATATCATAAGGACATGTAAATGTCTTATGTCATAATATTTCTATAGAATGACAGACAAAAGTCAGTCTCAAATAAGAAAGGAAAGGATGTATTTGGATATCATCAATATCTAAATACATCAATTCATATCAGAAATATAGGAAGGTCACCATACTAAGAGAAGCAATATCTAGCCTCACCTAGAGTACATGATTATGAATGGACTTTTTTATTTTTCCTCTTACATCAAATGTGGAATGTTAGGAGTAGATCTTCATTTCTGTTTGATGTATACAAATATTTAAGAAAAGGTATCAGATGGATAGGGTTGAAAACCAATGACATTAGTATCTGACTAATGCTTTAAATTACCTTAAGAATTATAAGGATATGTTTTAATTTTGAAACTTTCACTTGAAGAAATATAAAATGAACCTATTAATTAATTTTGTTCTTGACATGAGAGCTTTCATAAAAGAGGATCATATACAAATACAAATATATAAATTTCAGTGAAATGATGAATCCCTCCACCACAACACAACATTTATATCATTAAAATACATATTTTATAGGTTAAAAATATGTCTTGTTTAAAAATCATTCCTTGCTTCTTCTTACCCCTTATCTTTCTTTTTCTTCATTGTATTTTTAACCTTTACTATTGTTTTTCATTAGGGAATTAAAAGGTCTGAATTTTAAAAGAGGTTAGATTAGAAGGATATTTCAGGTTCAAAATATTAAAGCATTTTATTTAATTCTTAATTGCATCTCTTTATTTAATATTCAATCCTAATATCATCATAAGGTCAAATTAAATCGAGATTGTCTAATTTTATTAACATCAGTATAATTACAGAAAGGATCAAATTTTCAGAGGTCATCCGACTCTTGTTCAGGATAATTTC
Organism: Lagenorhynchus albirostris; assembly: GCF_949774975.1. Lineage (NCBI taxonomy): Eukaryota > Metazoa > Chordata > Mammalia > Artiodactyla > Delphinidae > Lagenorhynchus > Lagenorhynchus albirostris. The sequence goes on from NC_083099.1 coordinate 120,986,755, forward strand.
TTATTGATTGACGAGGAAATGAAACAGCTTGTGGTTTTCCTCTAATTATTTAAGCCTGTCTCACTTATCTTATTAGATATTTGTAGTGTTTCAAATTAATGGTGATGGTTATATTTTCATAAACATTCTAAGATTAAACCTTTTCCAAATAAATGGCTGTAATTTCTTGAAATATTAAAATAGTTGAAAGTAGAAAATACAGCCACTAACTTGGAAAACCTACAATTAAATATTCATCTTCTATGAGTAATTTTATTAAAAATTAAAAATCAGAATTTAGGACAACTTGTTCACCTAAACCAAGATTTCTATAATCCATGGTTAATTTTGTGCATTTAAAACATGCTATAAAACTGATAAAAAACAATTAAAAAAGAACATGCTATATTAAATATGTTACTGTTACACAAAATATAATATTAAAGGCTTTATTCAAGGAGCTCACAATCCGCATAGTTGCAAGTGTACTTATTATGTACCATATTTGTATTTTTCAGTCTGTTTTGGGAATTGCACAAATCACTTTAAAGGAGTGTGTACAATAATTTTTTATATGCAGTTGGATTTTTTGCAAATAAAATTTTATAAATAATACAAAATTAAAACACCATAGAAGAAAATGGAGTTGTTCTTATTAAGTGGGGCAAGACTCTCTGGTGGCTCCTGATGTATTCCAGCTGGACCCACAGGGCTCTTTGGAGTGCAGGTTTAGAGATCATCTACATGAAACTGAATACAAACATATGTGAAAGCATTTTGCCTAATTGTAAAGTATTATAAAATACTTGTTAAAGTACTGTTAAAAGAAATTATTTCTGGACAAATAAGAATTTCAGTAAAATTGGATAATACTCATATATACTGCTTGTTGTTTTTCTATATTATATTCCATTGAATTCAGAGATTGTATTTTAAATAGAACTCATGTAAAATTTGTTCCTTTGTTAAATATTTGGAGGTCAATTTTAAACCTATTTTTCTTTAACCATGTAATACTTTTTTATGTGATTGTGTTATTCACTGTTGTTCTGAAATTGTCAGAAAGGGAAGGTACTATTGGTAAAATGTAACTTCTATGACCATGGAAATAAATTTTCATTTCATGACAGTTTTTAGTTAATATGACTAAAGTTAATGAAGTAGTCATAAAATTATAGGTTTGGGAAAGACCTTGACAATGCAATTAGTCTATCTCCTTCCCTAAACACTTTAACACACTTTATTATTTTATTTAATTCTCAGAACTCCAGGGAAGACAATTTTATAATTTCTTTCAGTGATAATACATTTCAGGTCTAATAAAGCAATATGACAATATTCTTTCTTCAGAAGTCTGCTGCTTCAAAGTATGTTTTTTCTCTTAAAAGTGGTTTAAGCTAACAGTTTATACCTAAAGTGATATTTTCTCCCTGCCTTCAATATTTACCCTTTACTTTCCTATTTGTGCTCAAGTACTCATTCAGGATGTGATTTCGTATCTTGAACGTTTTTCTCTTTGTGTGTTGATCTCAGTGATATCACGTCTCAAGTGATTCTTTCACTACTAAATGGATAATGTTATGATTTTTCTAATGTTATACTCTTTTGCAAAACTCTATGATGGCTTCCAGCTGGAACAGGAACTGGGTTCTAATTACTACTATAAGTTTCAAAGCCTTTCCAGAGAATGATCTGTTAAGGGTAACATTACAAAGAAAAGTTATTAGGGAACAAAAGTAGATGTGAAACAATAAGCAGTTATATAAGCCATATTGTTCAGAGAAATGTGAGGGTCAACCAATGATCTGTAGACAGTCTGTAATCAATACTAGTAGCTCAGTTTCCAATAAAGAGCCTGACACATAATGTCTATATCCATAATTTTTGTTAAAACTAAAACCAGAGATGCAGTGCTTATATTCAAAAAAGGTTACAAACAAAAAACTCTCCCCATATGCAAAAGGAACACTTTATATCTTCTACATCATAATTAAAAGTGGAATTCCTGACATAAACTTACTCTAAACTTACCTCTAGAACTCTATTTGGTTCCCAATACTTTGCTACTCTACACCCATATTCTGTCCATCACTATGTGCTGGCAACATATTCATGGCAGTTTTCATAAATTTGAGGAAATATCTTTAGATTTAACTTTCAATTCTAATGTTTAATTTACAAGCATTAAAAGAAAAAAAAAACCTCTCCCAGTTATTATCATGTGGAAAAGTACGTAAAGTAGGCTGCATGGTTTTTTGAAGCAGCTTTTAACCTTTTTTTTTTAAATGACCAGGCTCAATGACTGTGATTAACTGTCTGATGTCAATTTCAAAAAACAAAAAATCTCCAGAAGCTGGATGGTAAAGACTCTGTCTTACTTGGATCAAGGAATGAGAATTGTTCAGAAAATGATGTTTTGCTGAGTCATTAATTCAACAAGAATATGAGAGTGTTTGAAATGCTGAAAGATAGGAGCAATTGTGTTTCCTGACCAGATATAATGGATGAAGTTGGAATTATATCACTTCTTCTAGAGATTCGTTGATTCAAAATGACTAAAGAGAAGAGGTGCTCTTAAAAGAAATGAAAGTTCTTCAAAGGAAACTTAGCCCTCTGTAAAGCCAGAAACAAAGAATGAATCTCTTGCAGAATAGTGGTGTAGGAAAGAAAAATTTAGAACAAAAAAGTTCAAAAATGTTATTTAATTGAGTAAATAACCATGTACCAACAACACAATATTCCAATATGAAAAATTTGTCAAAGGTCGATGCTAATTCAGCATGAAGCTTGGGATACTTAGATAATTCAATACATATTTATTTTACAACTTATAAAAATAAATATAAAACCTGCATAACAGCTAAAGAGAGGAAGTGGGAAAAGAGAAAGAAGTTGATGAACTTCATTTCCAAAGGGAAAATGGAAATGATATAACTTGACTTTAGAAAAATCTGAACTACACCACATTTAAAAACAATAGATGATATCGTGGGAGGGTCCTATGTAGGAGAAGATCTAGTCTAATTTAAATTTTAATAAGTGTTATTGGAAATTTAGGATGTATAAACTTGCTAATTCCCATTATTAATTCTAATGTTATGATTCTTCTCAATTTAATTCAGACCACGGAAACCATTTTACCATCCAGGTAGTCACCTTTTACTTCATTCTATAAACTCTACTTTAAATATGTAAAAGAAAATAATACCAGGGATCTTAATTTCTTATCATGTTGCTTTATTAGACATTCTAGAGCTTAATATATAGTTATAAATTCCAACAAATTGCTCTTACAGACATAAGCTACATTTGCACTGTCATTAGAATGTCAGATGATCTAAATTTTTTCATAATCATTCATATTTGAAATAAAAATCCTATGTTTTAAAATGTTACAAAGTAATGTACACTATTCTCAAACCTTATATTTGTTTTCATTGACAGATTACTATTAAGATTTGATTTTTAATTTATAGTTGAAACACGTTAATTCTTCTTTGACATTTTCACTCTATGCTTCATAACAAAAGGTACATTTCCATAAAGGGACAGCTATTGCAAACCTGGTTAAAATACCATGAAAAATAAGTGTTAGTACTACTGTCAATAACTCATTATTATTTATTTGTTTGGGGTTTTTTCTAGGGAAGGGAAAATTCTATAAGCACATACAGATCCCTTCCTTCTTTCATATCATTATTCAGGCATATGTCAAAAATCTTTCTATGTACTTATCCAAGTCTTTATTATATTTCTGTTTACCACAAGATATAGTAGTAGGTTAATTTCTCCATCCAGTGAACACTGAGATCTATTAGGTTCTACACACATCATGGGGAAAGAGCCACAAAGAAAATACAGTTCATCCTCACATAAAAATTACAATCTTGCCAAAAATACAGATATTGAACATATGACTAAGTGTTACAAAATCAAGCAAGGTATTAAGGACAAGCAATAAGATGGAATTAGGAAATTCTTTCCAAGAAATGCGTGAGAGCTCTGATCTCATGATGAAGAAGGACTTAAGTAAGGTAGCTTATGTGTGAGAAGCAGGGGCAGTAGGGACTGGGTAGGCAGATTAATGTGAAGAGGAGGTATGCTCCAGATGGAAAATAACCAGCGAACATATAAAGCAGGAGAAAAACACAGGATATTTGAGGAACTGAAAGAAAACTACAACTGCAGCATAGAAAACAAGGAAGTAGCAGTGAGATATATGACTGGAAAGCAAGTCATGGCATTTCCAGACAACATGCAAAGCTCACACTTCATACAAAGTAAAGGAGACAACATTTAAGTGTTTTAAACAAGGATATGGCATAATCACATTTTAAAGTTTGCTCACTCTACTAGAGAGAAAAATGAATGGGTTGTTGAGCCAGAGTGGATTCTGTAAGACAGCTTAGGAGTGATGATGGAGACTTCGATACAGGGTTTGACATTTTGGAGAAGGGGAGATGCGGAGGATTTGAAATATTTAGAGCTAGAATTGCCCTAACTTGTTGAGTAGGGCAGTTATTCAAAGATGAGTCTCAAGTATCTGGCTTGAGTAATTCATGAGACAATGGTGTCCTTTAGTAAGGTAGGAAACCACTGAAGAGAAAGCCATGTGATGCAGAAAATGCCAAATTTGCCTCATTGAGGCCTGGGAGAATTCGACTACATACATTAAAAACACAGGTATATATTTGCAGGAAACCAAAAGGCAACTTTGAAGAGAGGTGCACTTTTGGGAATGGATAATTTAGGAGGAAAATATCAAGTGAGAAGGGAACCCAAAATAGAACATTCAAAATCTCTCACCCCCTCAAGTGTTGGTTAGAAGAGGAGGAACTTAAAAAATAATTACAGAGGTGAAAGTCATATAGAGAGAAACAAAAAAAATCATAAGCAGGATGTGATGGAAGCAATGGCAAGCAAAGGAAGAAGTCAATCAGATCTAATACTGTCAACTTATTAAGTAAGATGACAATGAGAAAATAGGTATGAAATTTGGCTTGCCAGTGGGTGAAAATGTTTTGTCTATGAATATTGCTATATTACAATCATTTCCTTGGGTGTTTTTGCTTTATGGAATATTACTAGCCTGCATTTTCTACTTTCTCAGTTTGCTGGGGATATATGAAGCAGAGAAAAATAACTCATGCCCTCAAATTGCATGAGTAGATATAATTGAGGCAAATGCCTTATATTATAGATATACTGAGCTTTAAATCAGGGAATATATTTTGACCTTGAGTATTCCCAGGAAATCTCAGTATTACAAAATCTTTATCTCACAAATTTATCTTTATTTTTTCCTTTGAAAAACCTGGGATTTACATGTATTAGTATATTCAGCCACCCCACAATATGTTACATTTTTTAAACACATGTTGTATATTGAATGTAGACTGTGTCTTTTAATTTATTTCTTAAAAAGTGAACAAGTTTTTTTTTTTTTTCAAATCCTTGTGTCGAGAGCTAAATTTCAATAGATCGCAGTGAGGGAGCAACCCTGCTACATACAAAACACCATGAACAAACTATTATGAACGAAAAGTTTAAGAGCTAGACAGCAATGGGATTAAATTTTGGTTCTGTCTTATAAAATTTTCTTAACTGACTTTTAGTCTGTTTAGAAAATGAGGATTATACAACCTCCTGGGTATGTTGTAAAGAGTAATTGAGATAAATCCTATAAAACTTCTCATTGAGTGGAAAAACCATTGTTCGGTAAAGACTCTAGCTCTTAAAGACTCTCTAGATCTTCATCATCACCATCAACATCACCTGTTTTCCTCACATTGATTCAATCAGCTGGTTATGTAGACTGACTCCTTTATTTGCTACTGACTAGGATTGTATATCCCACTTTCCCATCAAGACACACGAAGAAAAAAATTAAAATCCTTGTTTCTCTCTTCCATGGTGTTATTACATTTTATCAAAAAGTTATTTTTTTCTCATTATTTCTAATAAGAATAGCAGGAGGTTATTCCTTCCTTAGTCTTCTGACACCGATTTTCTGGAAGTTGGAGTCAAGTAAAGACATAAAATAGGTGTAAATATATGTAACACATAAGGTAGAAAAGGATGTGTCTTAAGAAAACTGAACCAGTTAAAATGTTATAGAAGTTCACAGAAACTAGTCAGGTTTAAGCTTAGAGAATTGAAGAAGGCAAATGGAAAAAGAATAATTTGGTTTAACCTAAAAGAATGCTTGGAAATACGAAAAGAGTGTGGGGGAAAGCCATTTTATTTTGACAAAAATATATTTTCAGAGGCATGAAATCTGAAAATAGCCCAATTTCATGGAGTACATAATAGCTCAATTTGACTGGAGAATAGGAGGCAAGAGGGGGACTAGTGAAAAATAGACTGGGTCAGCTTCCCCCAAACCTGACACCAGGAATTACTTGTAACTTATTATATGAGAAGTATGATATATTTATATTTTGATTACATATCTGGAATAATCATAATGCGAAAGATAAATACCCAGGATGGACTGTGGATGTGTGGGCAATAGCCTGGATGAGGAGAAGGTTGAGGGAACAGAGAAGAGTGGAGAGATATATGGAAAGTGGTATCTCTCCAATCCTCTTCCTAACCAGTAGAACTTATTGTGCCTATCCTCGGCTGAGTCTTTTTATCTTTGCTGGGCATTGGCGTCCAAATATGTCCAAAGGAACATTTATAAAGATAAATTTTTGGAAGAAGTAAAATAAAAAAGGCAGTTAAACCGTATAAAATAGTCATCATTTGTAATGTAATCCCATTAGTTCTTCTAGATTCTTCTCCTTCACTACAGTGTTCCCAAATATCTATAATAATACAGCATTTGCTCAAAAAATTCTTAAATAAGCATTTAGGGATGATACAAAGCAATGGGGTATAAACTGGAGAAACAAAAACAAAGTGAGAAAGTTCAAAGTGGAGGGTATGAGATGGGAAATGAAGTTATCTGAGTTAGATAAAGGTGTTATTTCAACTGAGCTTATAGGATGTCTGCCATCTTTGGCAAGAATGGGGAAGGAAACCAGCAAGATAATAAGTCATCCAATGAACTACTGATGTAGACAGTTACATTATAACTTCTCAGTTTCTGTGTGGAACTAAACATGTGTTTCTAAGAGGGCTTGGGCATGTCTGGGATTCTAAGTTAAAACCTAATTCAAGGCAAATGCATAAAATGTGACCAGTTTTGGGGTTTGCCTGCTGGGCTTATGTTAGATGACCTCATCTGATCAACTCTGCATGCCATCAGTAGTGAATAAGAATACTCCATTCTTAACAAATCAGAATCACATATTAGCATCCAGTATCTATATCTGGGTGAAACAGATTAGGCCTTAAGTTGAGACACTAAGTCAGTAGGCTACTGCTGGATGTAGAAGCAGTTAAATGTAGAAGTTAAATTATGAAAAAAAATACAGTGATTCTAAGTTAAAGTAAATCTAAGAATACTGGTTCTTTGAGCTCTTCTGTGTGAGATAAAGTAAATTTAGTTACTTAACACAAACCTCAAAACCCCCAGAAATTATAGAGAATTTTATTGGATATTTGAGGATACTCAGAAATGTATATTTCTATATTTTTATCCTGAAAAATATTCAGATTTTCTCAGGGGCAAGGAATATATCTTAGTATTTTTTGTATTCCATAATCATGATGGTGTTAAAATATTCAGTGGCTTACAAATTTTAAAATATTTAAATTTGAAATCTCCACCAATATAAACAAGATATTATCTACATACACACTTTTTTAAATAAAAGACATAACCCATGAATTCCTTCCCTTCTTTGATTACTTCTCTTGTTATTTCACTTTGGGAAACTTTAGAAAAATGTAGCAATTTGAGAATACTAACGGCTGCATGAATTGGATCCATAAAGACAAAGCTCCAAATTTTCATGAGATTTAATGGCTTTTTTATAATAACCCACTGCAAGTTTGTTCTCTGGCTGTTCTTAATATAGTTATTTTCTGTTCCCCTCCCCTTTTATAACATTTTCTTATTCGAGGTGACCCCAGGGAAATCCAGTTCACTGAACGTTAGTGAAGCATTTGGCTTTTATATTAAATGACTATTCCATGAACACACACACCCACAAGAGCCAGTTGAATCCCTTGAATTGCCGGTATGTGACATGGCCTCTCACTGACCCATTCTGAGGGCAGGGCCCCTCAGGCTGCAGATGCCTGAGAAATGATTACTGAAGCAAATTTGATTTACTCAGATAAGAAAGAAGATGGAATGTATGGCATTCCGCAGGGTACAGCACATCCCCTGTTCCAAAATTCTTGGATATTAAAAATAAATTTGATTAAAAAGAGTAAATGTGATAGCAAATATCAGCTCACAGTCATACTCTAAAATGATGTAGTTTAGTTCATCTTCGGAAGGGCCATAAGAGCTTACCCACACACAGACACACACACACACACACACACACACACATTCGAATAAATATATATTATGTAATCAAAAAGAGCAATAAATGAGTGTTCTCTACCTTCCCCTGGGGCAATTTCTTCCCAAATTTTTAGCAGTGTTTTGAACATATTTCTATATACCTCAAATAAATATTTATTCACTATCCTTTCAGGAATCAATAATTTTATACATTACCTTATGGCTTTTAACTGGCAAATGGAAGTTCTAGCTCCTACAATAAATAATATTGGTTACAATTCTTCCCTCTATTCTCTGCCTTTTTAGCAGAATTTTTCTTCCCCTATAAAGTGTGGAAATTTAAAATACCCAGTTTCTCAGTCTTCCTTGCTGCCAGGATATCTGCACATATCCTGGTTCTATGGGACCTAAAAAATATCTTGGAGGTATTTCTATGAACAGTGCTCCCGCTGAGACAAGAAAGAGAAAGCCATGGGTGAAAAGTCGCTACCTATCCTCTCTGTTTTGTTTATGGATGTGGAAGAAGTTGCTGGTTACTGCTACTATCAACAAGGGACCAAAGATATCAGAGTGAACTGACCTGGGACTTGTGTATAATTGGGCTAATGCACCAATACTGAAACCTCTACTTTCACACATTATTAACAAAGTCAGATAGTCTGTTTCTTGTGACTGATATGAGTTTTTAACCCTCTTCTTTCCCTCTCCACTCCCAACATTTTTATAATAACATTTAAAAAATTAAATTCAGAGTCAGTGCCTTAACTATCGGGACTATGTACACATTATTAACTGCTATGTCATGTGACATACCTCCCGTATAAAACTTTTTGTTTTCCTGTTAATATTTCATGAACTCAACATTTGCATTTATCTTTCTGAAGGCAGCAATAGTATTTTCTTTAAACTATTATCCTCTGAATTCTTATCTTCCTCACTTCATTATTTTACAATCTGTCTCTCATATTATTTACCCAAATTGATTTCTTATTATCATTTTTTCCAGGAGTTATTTTTTATACACAATTTATAATAAGAAATTTCAAACATATACAAAAGAAAAATTAATATAACTATAATATAATGAATAATACAGTATAATGATCACATATATTTAGTGTTTTTATCCATTTTCCTTTATATAGCTTCCATATATTTTTTATTTTGCTAGATTATTTTAAAGCAAAACTTAGTTATCAATCCACTCATTACTAACAGATATTTTGATTTTACATTAACACACGCATATATATATTATATATATAATGTCTTAATATATCTAAAATACTCAGCACAAATTCAAATTATCCTCATTGTCCTAAATATTATTTTAACTTGGTTTTCTTAAATTAGGATGAAAAGTTCACACATTACATTTTTGGTTTACATTTTTCCAAAGAGGGAGTCAATTTGCCACTCACATATTAAAACTAAAAAATCAATGAGTAATGGAATCACTGTTTCTGTGTACTGGCAACTTGATAATTATATTTATTATGATATCATATAACTTCATGTTTGGATATGTTGAGAGATTTTATTTTTTCTGACTCATCAGTGCATGCATGAATCTCTTTAGCACCATAACCAATGAGTGTTAATCCTGCCTCTCTTTCAATAATTCTATTGGCAAGACATTTGCCATACCCCAAAGCAGTCAATCGCACTATTTAATATTTTGAATCATTAGACTACTCATGCTGGGTTCATGCTGAAGTGAAATACTTCCATGTGGGATGAATTTTTACCCTTCAATATATACTATTCCAAGTCTAGGATATATACTGCTGATTCTATCTAAAATATTACATATACTTCAAAATTAATCATTAGAGAAGTGCAAATCAATACTACAATGAGATATCATCTCACACCAGTCAGAATGGCCATCATCAAAAAATCTAGAAACAATAAATGCTGGAGAGGGTGTGGAGAAAAGGAATATACTTTATTTTTAAGAGAAGTTTTAGTTTCACAGAAAACTTGAGTGGAATCTACAGAATTCCTATATACTATGTTACTTCCCCTGTCCCCTCCTCATATGCATTAGCTTGTTATATTTGTTACAAATGATAAGATATTATTATTAACTAAAGTCCATGGTTTACATTTGGGCTCATTCTTTGTGTTGCACATTCTATGGGTTTGGACAAATGTGTAATGGCATATATCCACCATTACAGTACCATACAGAATAGATTCAATGCCTTAAAAATATCCTGTGTTCCATCTGTTCATCCCTTACTCCTCTTCATCAAAAACCTGGCAACAGCTGATTTTTTAAAATATTCTCCATAGTTTCATTATTTTCCAGAGTGTCAGATAGTTAGACTCAGACATTATGTAGTGTTTTTTTTAATCACCTAGCAAAATGCATTCAAGTTCGCTCCATGGAATTTCATGGCTTAATAGCACATTTTTTTTTTTTTTGGCAAGGCAGGATTCTTGCCTTGCCAAAAAGAGGGAGTGAGAGCATTCTTTTTTCTTTATTCTGTTCCACAGCAGTGAATTCCACCATTCTGTCTTCCAGGTGACTTATCTGTTCTTCTGCCTCAGTTATTCGGCTATTGATTCCTTCTAGTGTATTTTTTATTTCAGTTATTGTATAGTTGATCTCTGTTTGTTTGTTCTTTAATTCTTCTGGATCTTTGTTAAACATTTCTTGCATTTTCTTGATCTTTGCCTCCATTCTTTTTCCGAGCCCCTGGATCATCTTCACTATCATTATTCTGAATTCTTCTTCTGAAAGATTGCCTATCTCCATTTCATTTAGTTGTTTTTCTGGGATTTTATCATGATCCTTTATCTGGTACATAGCCCTCTGCCTTTTCATCTTGTCTATCTTTCTGTGAATGTGGTTTTTGTTCCGCAGGCTGCAGTATTGTAGTTCTTCTTGCTTCTGCTGTATGTCTTCTGGTGGATGAGGCTATCTAAGAGGCTTGTGCAACTTTCCTGATTGGAGGGACTGGGGATGGGTAGAGCTGGCTGTTGCTCTGGTGTGCAGAGCTCAGTAAAATTTTAATCTGCTTGACTGCTGGTGGGTGGGGCTGGGTTTCCTCCCTGTTGGTTGCTTGATCTGAGGCGACCCAACACTGGAACCTACCTGGGTTCTTTGGGAGCTAATGTCAGACTCGTGGGGGGCTCACACTAAGGAGTACTTCCCAGAACTTCTTCTGCCAGTGTCCTTGTCCCTTGGTGAGCCACAGCTGCCCCCCGCCTCTGCAGGAGACTCTCCAACACTAGCAGGTAAGTCTGGTTCAGCCTCCTATGGGGTCACTGCTCCTTCCCCTGGTGCCAATGCACACACTACTTTGTGTGTGCACTCCAAGAGTGGAGTCTCTGTTTCCCCCAGTCCTGCTAAAGTCCTGCAATCAAATCCCACTAGCCTTCATACTCTGATTCTCTAGGAATTCCTCCTCACATTGCCAGTCCCCCAGGTTGGGAAGCCTGATGTGTGGCTCAGAACCTTCACTCCAGTGGGTGGACTTCTGTGGTATAAGTGTTCTTCAGTTTGTGAGTCACCCACGCAGCAGTTATGGGACTTGATTTTATTGTGATAGCTCCTCTCCTACTGTCTCATTGTGCCTTCTCCTTTGTCTTTGGATGTGGAGTATCTTTTTTGATGAGTTCCAGTGTTCCTGTAGATGATTGCTCAGCAGTTAGTTGTGATTCCAGTGTTCACGACAGAGGAAGTGAGAGCATGTCCTTCTTCTCTGCCATCTTGAACCAATCCTCAATAGCACATTTTCTTTACATCGCTGAATAATATTCTATTGCCTGGATGTACCACATTTTGTCTATTTTTTTTTACTTATTGATGAATATTTTAATTGCTTGTAATTTTTGATAATTATGAGTAAAGCTATTATTAACACTTGCTTGAATGTCTTTGGGTGGTCATAGTGTTCAATTTATTTGTGTAAATACCAAGGAGGATAGTTGGTGGATCACAGAGCAAGAATATATTTAGCTTTTTAAGAAACTGAAAAACCACCTTCCAAAGTGCTTGTATCATTTTGTGTTCCTGCCAGCAATGAATAAATGCTCCTTTTTCTCCACATTCTTGTCAGCATCCAGTATTGTCAATGTTCTGATCTTTAGCCATTTGATAGATGTGTAGTAGTATCTCACTGTTGTTTTAATTTGCAACTCCCTAGTGACATATGATGTGGAACATCTTCTCATATGCTCATTTCTCACCTGTATCTTTTTTGATGAGGTGTCTGTTCAGATGTATTCCACATTTTTAAATTAGGTTGTTTGTATTTGTTGTTGTTGTTAAGTTTTAAGAGTTCTTTGTATATTTTGGCATCACTAAACCCAAGTTCCCCTAGATTTTCTTCTATATTATAAGAGTTTTAGAGATTTTCATTTTACATTTAGGTCTATGATACATTTCAAATTAATTTTTGTGTTAGTTGTAAGGTTTATGTTTAGATTCATAATTTTTTTGCATGTGTATGTCCCTTTCTTTCCACAGCATTTGTTGAAAAGACTATCATTTCTCCATTAAATTGCCTTTGCTCTTTTATCAAGCCCACATGTTTTTATTTGTGTGTGTCTATGTTTGGGCTCTCTATTCAGTTCCATTGAATTATTTGTCTAGTCTTTTATCAATATCACACTGTTTTGATTACTGTAGCTTTACAATAAGTTCTGAAGTTGAGTAGTATAAGTCATCTAATTCTGTTTGGTTTTTTATTTTCCCTTGATATCGTGTTGGCTATTCTGGGTCTTTTGCCTTTTTATTGAATATCATTTTTCCTTTTTTTGTAGATATTTATATTTCTTTATAACAAGACTTTAATTCTCCTAGTTGTTCTACTCACCATCCATGGAATATTTTAAGTAAAAAGATTTGCCCAAAACTCATAGGTATAGTATGATCTGTATAGGAAAAGGAAGACAGAATATCATGCTTTATATACATTAATTAGTGGAGTGTAAGATGTACTCATTTTTTGGAAAATCCTTTTCACCATTGACTTATCATGAACTTGTCTATTACACACATTTTTTTCCTTACATAGGCTCAGTCATAGCTACTAGGTAGATACTAGAATTTGATTATTATCAGCTCTTCTCAGTAAAATTTTCAGGAATCCATCTTTAATATCCATCTCAAAGAATAATCATCTTATCAATGGTAAATCACCAATAACAACAACAAAACTGACTTTATGAAGTTGGAGTAGGTTTCAACTAGCTGAAGACCACAGCCAAATCTAAACTACTCTTCCCCATTTAACACAAGTAATATTTGGGACTATATAAAAGAAAGGAAAAAAAAATAAGTAGTTTAGGAACATCATGCCCTTATGTCTATCTTAGTAAATGGTAGTAAACAGATCCATAGATCCATTTCCCCTTAGTCACATTCTCCTCATTCATTTGTTTCACAAAGGCTAAGAGAAGATGAAGCTTTTGTCATTTGAGAATATTGAGAAAATAGAGTATAAATGATAATTCATTGATAATTCAATTTTTGCTTAATAATTATTATAGCCAAAAACACACTACTTCCTTTGCAAAAGTAATAAATTGAGCAATCAATAATAGGTTAAAATCCATTTAATTTTACACTAAATAAAAGCAGCTAAATAAACATGAATATCAAATGTTACTCTTCTTTGAAACCCTCCTGTCTCTGTGTTAGTTGTTATTTCAGTGACCTTAGCATTTTGTTCATGCATTTATGGCTGCACATACTGCATTGTACCCTAAGTGATCTTCATACATGGCTTTTCCACTCACTAGACATTTATTTTCTCTAGGATATCAAATATATCATCACCTAGTACATAAGAAGTAATCAGTACATATTATTCAGTTTTGAAAGAGTGAATAACTGTTTATGCTAAGGGAGATATCTCCAGTTCTAATCCTTAGCATTATCATTTTTCTTTCAGTTGGGGCTCATTATATGCATAAAAGTGGCCAAATTCTTATTTATATAAGTCTTGCTATATTGGAGATAATTGCTTTCTGTGTCATACTTTCATATATTTGGACCTTCAAGGGGAGAATTAATAGCATCAATTCTATATCATTGTACTATAAATCACTCAGATTCAGTGGTAGGTTTTCTATAGGAGACTGTTAAGAAACAGTATACATACCCATATATGCTTTTGAAATCATCTGATGAAGTGAAAGGGAATTCATTATGAGAATTTTCCAAAACTAACAATTGGTAAAAGATAATGCATAAGGGCATACACATATAGGACAAGTATTTGTCAGGGCCTATGGTTTTTACTTCCTTAATATCAGCTTTTCATCACAAACTGACCTCAATACATAAGCATATTTTTATATCTTATTAAAATGTCATGAGTCTAGCTTATGTAAGTTGAAAAAAAAACTTTTTTGTGATTTCTGTGCATGCCTATACTTTCTAAGTGGTTTGTACTTGTCTGTGACAGGCTCTCAATAGTAAAAGCATTTATTGTAAAACTGCCAGTATCTTTAAAAAAGTAAAAAGTAAGAATAAGGTGGAGAAAACATTCTTGTGATTTGGGAGAAAAGGCAAATTAATTGACATCAAATAATTCACATGCCGTAGCGTTAAGGGAGGCTGGGACTTGAATCTAAGCAGACAAATACAGTGTATATCACTGCTCTTAGAACCAGAGAAACAGAGTATTTACATCTACTGCTTGCCATATGCCACCACATTTCCCTTGGTTTTTCAATAGTAAGTTAAATCCAATAAAAAAAATTACAGAGGTAAGTGATAAAGGCAAACTAAAGAATTTGGCAGTATTTAAACAACATATTACAGGCTGCACATACATCTGCCTTTGTAAGGATGAAAGGAGACAGTACAGGAAAAAAATGTTTTCTGATTTTAATAACTGTACAATATTGCAAACAAACATTTTGTAAAAAACAAATAGATCCATACTGCTCTTGGGGCAACTTTGTCTTAAGGAACTGATCTCTTCTGCTTTCATTTTGGCTTGGGAATTTTAATTGCTACAACTTTATGTGGCGTTTGGTACATCAGAATCTCCTGATTACCCCTCGGTAGTTGAGATTCCTTTTATTTATTTTATTTTTCTCTCTGGGTATATCAAAATTTACTATTAAAGTATAGATAAAATGTGCAGACATAAACCTTTAGACTGTATACCTTTATGCAAGTATAGCTACAAGTGAAGTTTATAATTAAATAATGACGGTATATGCTCTTGTACTTCATAAATAAATTTATCTGGCTGTTACACTTCTCAACCCAGGCTAAAGGAGAACTCATACATTCCTTCATTATTCATAACATATAATATAAATTTAGGAAAAGTGTGATACACTGAAATCATAAAATAGTCTTTTAGTGTAAAAAAGACAGGCATTGAGTGCTCATCAAAAGAAAACTTCTCAGCCAGAATTTTTAATTATTGCTGTCCCCAATATCAATGGTTTAGAATTTAACCATTTCTCAAAATAGTGTGCAGAGTTAGATACACCTTCTGTTTTTGAAAACTTTATCCATCCTCAAACTTCAAAATTTCATTATTTTCTTCAAAATTTTATATATATACATAGGTATATGCACATATATTTTATGTATAATTTAACAATAATGTAATTATTTTATTTGAAACAAGAAAAGGCTAATATATATTAAAGTAAATGGAATCATTTTTAGATATGCCTGTATATACTCACTCAAGTAACCAAAATATCTTTGGTAGCTATTCCAAGTAAGTGATTATATTGTACAATATGGATGTAAAATTAAATGAGATACAAAACTGAAAAAAATAACTATTGAGTATATGTTTCATTATGGTGATAAAAATTATATTCTAAACTTGCTAATATCAGAATATGACAGCAGTTATATAATTGTACATGTATGTTACTGAGACTATTGTTTTAAGTAATTCTATTCTTAACATTCAAAAGTACAGGTTAAGTAATTTATAAATACCAAATAAAGAGTAGTAAATATTAAGGAAAAGATATCATAATCAATATTCTTCTCTAGAGTTGAAACAATAAAAAGAATATGAAATATTTCTAATGTAAAAGTTTAATTTTGTTGCATTTAAATTTCCAATTTATAAGTTTAATGTTGAAAATAAGCAAATTTTAACCTTTTAACTTTATGTTAGAGTGTGTCCAAATTTAATACATGGTACTACTAAAGCAGTCATAAACATTATCTTGAATAAGGGGAAAATACCAGATAACTGAAGATTAAATATAAGCTTGATTGATCAGTTTTTATTAATCCATTTCTAATAGATTTAAACCCAGATAAAATGACACCAAGATTTTTAGGTCTGTTAATTGGTAGAGCTACTTGAGAGTGATAGTTGGCATTGATAGTAATTTATGTAAGTAATCTTTGGAAAATATTTCACTTTACAATTTTTTCTAGATAAAATTGATCTATATTGATATTATAGTTGGAATTTCTATATGATCCAGGATAATTCATTTATGTTTGTAATATGTCATAGAATATGTCATAATCCTCACTTAAAAGAGTAAAATGTTATAATAAATGAATAGCAAATGACCTTGTTCTTGTCTTGGGACATTGCTTCATCATTTAGTCTCCCTTTTGCTTGTACCTTTGCCTCTCTCTTTACTGACATGTTCCCTGCCATATGAAAATGATCAAGTTTTCCATGAAACACTCACAGTTGTCCCTGCCTTCTCTCTACAAACTCCAGGTCTGTCTCCTGCTATGAATAGTCAAGTTCTTATAAGACGAATCTATATACATTGTACCTACTTAATGTCATATAGAGACTAGCAGTAGAGTAAATTTAGATGTAATAATTTTGGAATCCTTATTGACCACATCTAATATGCTAAACATACGTATATCCATTGGACCAGTAATTTTACTCATAGATATACTACTTCGGTTCATTCTATTTTTTGTCCCTCGTTTGGATTACAGGCTAATTTTTGACTAGGACTTCTTAAAATTTCTAGGATTGGATCACAGTATTTATATTAATAACATAGCAAAATAAATAAAATATAAATAACATAGTATATTCACTGACACGATGAGCATTGAATAAATGTATTTGTTTATTCTGGCTCATAATATTGTTTAAATATGCAGGAAAAAATGAGAGTAGATTTTTTTCAAAAAATCAATTTAATGGTTTTGCTTTTATGATGCTTTTCATGTGGAATAAAATGGGATTTATCTCCTAGTCAGGGCTGGAATTCTTTGGCCAAGTTTCACATCAGTTGATGACTTTTGTAATCACGGTTCCTATATAAAAGTACACTGTGAGTGGATATACGTATATGTATCTGATTCACTTTGCTGTACACCTGAAACTAACACAATATTGTAAATCAACTATACTCCAATAAAAATTAAAAACAAAAAACAAACCAAAAAAAATGTACACTATGGTTGTCCCTCCAGTCTCTAATTCTTCACAGCCTACACTTTACCTAGATAACTCCACTCTCAAATTCAGAATCAGTCTGTGATTTGCCCAAGCTAATCAGAAACATTCTATTATCCCCACAGCAATATAATTATTTCAGGTGAAACATGTTTGTTAAATAAGAATGAAGTCCTGTACCTTCAATAAATGGTTGTGGAAAATCAGCTGTGTCTCCTTTCAAAGTTGTGCTGTAACAGTATGAAAGCCTGGGTCACTGGTAGTTGTATCACTAATTTGAGGAAAACCCGCTGAAGAAATGAGGTCAAAAGAGCAAGAGGTAGCTAAAAAGACTGCATACAAATAGAGTGAGAATCTTGACAAAACCTAACTTAAAACTCATACTTCCTCTGAGATTTTCAGCCAATCAGCTATGATATAGTCTCTTGTTCGCATCTATTGGTTCAGGTCTGCACATGTGAATTAGGATGGCTAAATCAGAGACTATACCAAGACTTTTATATTTTGTTTGGAGAAGAAGAGTTCTCTTTATTTTTACATGATGGTAAGTACATATGGTAAGTGGTAGCAAGCCCAGGACCGTTGAAGAAATTTTGCTAAAATAAGGATAAAAGAAAGGACAAGGATGAGAAGCTCAGAGAATAGCAGAGAAAAAAAGCCCTAATTTCTTATTAAATGTAACTGAAATCTAGCTAATCTATTGACTTAATTTATTTAACTTAACAAACTGTCTCTGTATATTTAGTCAGTTTGAGGTTTTTTTTTTTAAACAATCACACCCCTTTTCTGTGAAAACTGATTCATATTGTAGCATATGTCTCATAACATGTAAAAGAGCAACTATCTTCCAAACAACTCTAAGTCACTGTTACAATTCCCATTTTTTTTATCAGACTTTGAATAATTATACGAATTTCCCCAAACTCTGAAAATTAATAATTGGTTACTGTTGGATACAGAATTTGAACCAAAACTCTCTTATTTCAAACTTATATAAGTCAAATCTTTTATAAGAGCAGCAATCTTATTAAAAAAAACAAAACACAAATCTGCACCGTCCTCATCATGACACTGAAGTTGTCCCTATATTTTTGGACTATGTAATTTTCTTCACTTATTAATTAGTCTATTTCTTGGACAATTTCAGGCAGGATTGTTACTTCATAAAATGATTTAATGTCAGTCAGATATAGATCCTGATAATTTTTGCAATTTAAAAAAATGTATTTTATTTGTCCAGCTATATCAACTTTTCCATTCAAAAATATATGTACTTGAAATTTTAACTAAAATGTCATCAATTTAAAGATTAATTTAGCAAAAATTGATATCTTACAAAAATTGTCTCAAGCTCCAGAGTTGGAACTGAATCAGGAGTTAAAGTCTTAGCCAAGGACACTGCCGGAGAAGAGATGGGGTAAATGGGCACTGAAACCCCTGGCCAGGGTCCAAAGTACACTGTTCTTGTATTACTGCTGGAAGGTTATTGATAGACTTGACAAGAACAAGTTCACAGACAAAGAGAGAAGGTCATGGTGGCTGCTGAATCAATAAAGCTCTTGGTTTATTATTAGTCTTCCAGTTGTTAAACTATTTTCTTTCAACTCTAAACCCAATGATCTATATCCTATGTTGTGATGTCATGGATGGGAATCAGCAAACTACATTTATTTTTTGCCAGCTGGCTTCTTGTTACATTACACTAATAGAGGAAGATTGGAAATCAGAAAGAGGGACAAGGACTTGCTCTTTATTCTTTTGCTTGCTGTTTTTGTCAGTAACTCCTCTGTAGCAGTCACTGGCAGTTGCAGCTGGTTTTAATCTCTAGCTCATTTTGATCCTTTCAATTCCAGCCTCATCTTTGGAAGTGTGGACAGCACCCACTGGCTCACAGTAAGAGCCCCAGATCCACAGAAACACTCTCCATTGTGCTGATGCTCAATAACATGTGGGACAAATGGAAATATATTTTGTTGATATGAGTTTTATTCCTTGACACCTTCCATCAACTCTTAATCTTATATTCTAACTGAATATAAACATACGTATATGTATGTGTGGGTGTGTATATATATATATATATTTGTGTGTGTTTCTGTGTGTGTATATGTAATATTTATTTGAATATGTGTTATAACATTTGGACCCCCTATCATATTTGTGCTATGGTAAAGAGTCAGTTTTTGTTTTGATTATGTAACTAGACCATAATTGACATTTATCACAGAATAATTTTGAGCCATACAAGAACCTGATGTGTTTTCAAACACTTTCATGCTATAAGGCAGATAACATGATAGACACTTAGTAAACGATGCCAAAAGAAAGTCCCTTAAATGTCATATTCCAAAGCAAGAAAGAACGTACTTTGTAAAGATGACATAGATTATTCAGAGAGTGACTACAATAAAATTCAAACTATCTGAATAACATCCATTAACTAACCTTTTATAATGGAGATTTAAATGTTATGTACACCAGTGTCAAGTAAAATAGAATTACCTGTATTTTATTAGGTATAATGAGAGTTTTCTTTAGCCTTTCCATTATAATGGGAATGAATCCAATGATTTTGTAACTTGTAGTCTTTTTTAACCTAAAGAATAATACAATTAAAACAATTAAGCTTCTTGAAGAGATAGAGTCATTTTATGAAAAGAATTTATATGTAGCAATATAGACAAATTAAGCTAATGATAAAGTGTCAGGCTGATGAGAGTTAATACAAGAATCAGAGCCATAGAATTAATATGCAGAGGTGTTCTCTATTCGAAATGTTTAAGAGTAGGATCCATGTTTTCTTCATATTCCACTCAATATGTATAAAAGAAAACAATGATTTTTCTATCCAACATAGCTGTATGTATCCATTGATATTGTAGAAGAGATTGGCTTGTCATCTAAGGTCCTATACTGAAAGAGGGAAAGAAACTGAGCAGATGATTTAAAAAGTGAAAAATAGGCTTAAGGTAAAAGTAAAATTTTATATCAAGATTAAGGGAATGATTTGGCTCAGTGGAGTGAAGTACCAATCATTTTTTCCAGTATATTGGACACTAAATTCAGAACTAAATAAATTTCTGATCAGGTGATATGCTAGTTGCTCAGTGGTTTTACTCTCGTTGGTTACTATCTTCAGAAGACACATGAATATGGCAGAGATAAATATGGATTCATACATACAGGCAGTGATCAAACTCCAGAGTTTATTGAATAAAATAATTCAGCAACACAATTCTGTTAACAATTACAACCAACAAAGCATATTTTGTTGGGGGTCATCAAAAATTGAAGCGATTGTAAAGGAAGAAAAACAAGTTTCCAACCACAGAAAACAGTTTTAACATGAAAAACCTTCAAGTAGAACTAGGCAGCGATTTCCTGATTAATGGTCTGTGTAATGAAAGAGAAGCTTGAGCATGACATTATCAATCTATGTAACATGAATTGTAGTCATTTAGGTGCCCCACAGAAGGGTTTTCTAGGCACAATATCTTCAGAAGGAACAGTATCCTCTATGAAAGAACTAAACTATTGTTTCTGCATTTTATAAAATCTAATATAGTAGTTCATTGTAAAAAGTATTTAAAATGAGTATTAAAATTATATTATTTGAACTTAAAAAATGACATAACCCATACTTTTATAAAGTTTCAATTATGAAAAAGACAACAAAAATATACAGCATGGAATCTTTTAATTAAGGATTTATTTGCTTTTCATTCAGGTAAAGAACACAATTGAGTTTTAAATTTCAGAAGATGTAAAAAGAAAGAGAGTTGACTGATAACAAAAAGTCATCAGAAATACCTAAAACGTTTTAACAATAACAAGACTTTTTAGCAATAAGATTACTTTCTAGCAAAAGCATTAAGAATTCTTTGACATATGCAGATGATTTTCAAAACCTTCATCATCAATTATCTGTGCTATTCCTAATGTCATGGTCTTCTCACTGCTCCCCAGCCTTACCTCTAGGGCTCAGAAAACAGGCCTAAGAATGACATTAAGAAATTAATATTGTTAGAAATAATTTTTAACACAGAGTTTTTGTTTTATTAATGTTTTTATATTAGAAAATATAAGCAAGGCTTTGTCATGTTAGTCAAAACCTCGATCTTTTCATAAAAAAAACAATTTCTAAAGATGCTAAGAGAGCAGGTGCCTTACATGTTCTTTTCTATAGAATAAAGTTTCATAGACTACTTTATGTAGATGTGTTAAAAATTGAATTGTGTCCTCTCAAAATTCATATGTTGAAGTCCTAACCCCAAGGACCTCTGAATATGACTTATTTGAACATAAAGTCATTGCATAAGGTAATTAGTTAAGATGAGGTTATTGGAGTGGGTCTTCATCCAACATGGTTGGTGTCATAAACAGAAGCACACAGGGAGAATGGCACATGAACAGGAAGGCAGAGAATGTGGGTGATGTGATTCCAAGCCAAGAAACACCAAAGATTGTCAGCTAAATAGTAGAAGCTAGGAGAGAGACCTGGAAAAGAGTCTACCCCAATGCCTTTAGAATGAGTATATTCCTGCCAATACCTTGATCCATAAGACAATATATCTCAGTTGTTTAAGCTAGTCAGTTTGCAGTACTCTATTACAGCAACCCTAGAACACTAATGCAAGGTGTATCATCGAAAAAGTCATCTGCCTCTGCCAGGGGTAAGCAGCAGAGTTTCTCTTTGGAAGCCACTGATACTCACACAAACCTCCATGCCACTCATATACAGTATCCTGTGGGACCAGAAAACTAAATGATCTGAACATAGTAAAACTAAATCTAATATGCCATACCATTAAATTTTACTAAGAACAAATGTGGAAATAATTGAGTATAAAGAGCAAATCTACAGTGTAAATATGAATTTAATTAATAAGATTAAGTTAATCCACTTAAGGGGAATAAACATGGATGTAATGCATAACTGAAGCACAGTATATTAACATTTTCAGCCTAAAGTTATATTATTAACTAAACAGGGTTTATTTGTTTTTAATTTTGAATGTGGGATGTTTCATAACAATAAAAACAACAATAAAATTAATAGAAATATTATTTGAATTCAAAATCTGGCCAAACACTCCACCCCAAAACCAACTTCTTCCTGGTAAAATTGTGTTTAGACTCTGGCATCTGAAATATGCTAACAAGTAAATTGAAGGTTTTTAGTTAATTTTTTGAGTGAATATGGGCTTTTAAAATTTCTCTTAATTAATGTAGCAAAAGAAGGAAAAATTGGAAAATAAAGGTGTAAAGACAACACAGCAAAGATAGGAAACAGCTTGCTCTTTTTGAATAAAGACCTCAGGTAAAGCACATTATAAAAGTGAAATAGTGTTGTGGTCATATTACAGTTGGAAGTGGAGACACTATCTTTAATCTTCAGTGGCATGGAAAACACTGCAAATCACACTTGGGGATTTTAATGTATGTGTATGTCAGTATTGACAATTAAATATATAATATTATATCATAATTATGAATACCATCAAATATATCATTTACTTATACAGATTAATAGAATTAATTATTAGCCAAATTGGTATTTTCTTATCATTAAGATAGGGAGAAGATTAATTGACATAACAGATATTATACACACATTGATCTAAACCACCCTGATTTTAAAAATGTTAAATGTGAAGAAATGTCATTTTAGAATTAAGAAAATATGGCAATAAGAAAAAGTACTATGTCTTTTCATTACAGATGAAATTTTCATTGAGGATTAAGAGACATCAAGTAGCAAAACTTTGTAGAAAATCTCCAAGAATAAATATTTGGAGAACTATTTACCTTTTCTTGGTCTTCACTACATATACTTTGATTTTATGTATTGTTTTCCTCCAAATTTCCACTATGAGGCAACAAATAAACTATAGGAATATAAGTAAGCAAATACAACTGCATTAAAGGAGCAACAATGAAGTATTCAGAATTTTAATAGGAAATTATGGACTGACTCCTTTTGAGGTGATGGATCACTTTTGTCATTGAAGGTGGGGCACTTGCAACTTCACTTAGTATCACCCAGGTTTCAAATTCTGAATTATTTGCTGTGGTAATCAGGGTAGATATAAGGAATACAAAGTTACTCTCAAATGCTCAGAAATGAGTCAATATTATTGCTAGTTTCATTCTGATCTTTTCAAACTATTCTCACCCAAATGCATTGTAATCCATCCTTTTTGGATGGTAAGATAAAAATATTTCCCCCCAATACATACCTTTATATTTACATTCTCATATTGTCTCAGTCAGTGTTCTTTAACTAATAAATATAATTGCATTTATCTAGTTTAATCCAAAATCCATCTTACTAAGGATATTGAGTAGTTTATAAAATTTTTAGGTAGCACAAACAACTGGCCTTGGAAGACTGCCTGAGCATGTTTTATTTCTCACTGTGAACTCTCTATGGACACTGAACATGGGGCTTGGTGCAGGGCTTTGGTCACTACCACTTTTGAATCTCCACCTCACTCCCCTCCCCAAAGATTAGATTACAAATAGCAAACGCTTCTTCAACTTTCTGCTAAACTGTAGTTTATAGGAGGCTGCTTCTGAATGACAGCACTTAGATCATATGCCTAAAACCTAGACACAAGTGGGGCAACTGCAGTAGGTAATTCTGCCATCTACATTGGGAACTGAGGCCACAAATTAAGGACACTTATTCAAATATGGAAATGACATTCCAAAGAATACAGTTACCCAATAGTGATGCCTTTATACAAATGTAACCAAGTCCAAATGCACCACTCACCATACTACAGGCCAATAAGTCAAGAGACAAGGTGTTGGAGCAAGGAAAGCAACTTTATTCAGAAAGCCAGGGAACTGAGTAGATGGTGGACTAATGTCCTAAAGAACAATGTTCATTTAGGGTAGAATTCAAGCTTCTTTTATGCTAGTGAAGGGGCAAGCAGGAAGGGGCTAAGATCAGGTACGAGCAAGGGTCCAAGGAGGATTGTAAAAGCTCTTTGTTCTTGGACACTTGACTTGGGTTGATGTGAGTCTAATCGCAATGTTACTATAAATCTTGACAAGACAATCACTATTTTTGTTCATACTTCCTTATCTCCCCTTGGGAGGCAAGTTTTGGGTAAGGGGCTGCTTGCACAAATCTTAATCTGTAGACAAAATTCCTTTAGTGATTGTATCAATGCATAGGCCAAAGCTGAGGCTTATGACTCAGAGGTTAAAGCAGCATCAAAGGTAGATACAATATGGAGTCAGAGATGCCAAGCTTCTTCCTCCCTGTACCACAAGCATAAATAGCTATATCCTCCTTCCAATGACAACATTTTTGGTTGTTGATTCCAAATTGTTCAGATCTCTGCTTTCTCAAGTATTATTTGTTTGACCTGACTTCCAACCCTGATTTCTTAGATATGCCTTGTGTCTCAGTCTTTGAGTCTTTGTTGAAGAGTCTTGCAAAAGACAATGCAGTGATCTGTTGACTGCCTCCAAGCTTTGTAGGACTTCCCCAAACCAGTGTCTTTGAACACAAGACTGATATGAAACCATGTAAGGAAAAAATATTATCCTTACAGTACTGAGGGAATGATCCAGTTGTGTTTTGTTTCATAAGACTACAGAACGTGTAGTCCTATACTAGAATATTCTAACTCTTAGAGAAATAATAGAATAAGATTAGACTGATAAAAATAAGCAGAAACTATATAAAATGATCATGACTGTTTTGGCAAAACTTTCTGCAGAATCTAATGAATAATAGTCTAATGGATAGTCTATAGTTTGTAATCCTGTAGGTACTACAATTTATCATCTGTATTTCCCCCACTTTAACAATTAATTCAACTTTAGTATCACTAAACACCCAATATGTTCAAATGTCTCTTGTAGAATATTCTTTAGCAAGTAGGCACATACTGGAAGTCTCTAAAGTTACTACATGATATTATATGGCTAACTTCAAATGGCTTCTTAGTTCCACTATAGAAACATGAGTTAAAAGAGAAAATATATTATAGACGCTTAAGATTATTTCTAGGATTTTATGTTGTATATTTTAAGGTATTAGTTCTTGTAAGTCACAGAAAGGTTTATGATTTAAATAGCTACAGAAATGGTTTATGCTTTCTGTACTTGCTGTACTTTCTGTACTTGACCACTTCCCTTTAACTGCATAACCTAAAAATACTTTTATTATTAAAAAAAAATCATGATCTGTTGTTCATAAATTTGATTACACAAGGGAGCATTAGTCTCAGAAACTGAAATTTAACATAGATGTTTAAATCCACAGTTTACAATAGGCTGTTTTGAAAACCCAAGGTTCACTTTGAATGCATGGATCCCTGAGGAATGCATGGCTTTGCAGAGGGGTGGATTTATATAGGGTCATGGAGTTACTAAAGCCTTTAAATAACTCCTTGTTTTTCTTTACTGACTTCTAGTATTAAAGGCACTCAATACATTTAAGAGATTCTCTGGCACTTCAGATAACCTTGTAGCATCTCGCTCTATTCAAAATTTTAGTCAACCTTCTCCAACAAAATATAGGTGACCATACACTTTACTGATTTTTAATGGATAATAATTGATTAATGTAATATCTTCACCTTGATACTTATTGAGACTATAAAAAGTGATTCAAATGTGAGGAACTGGGACCAGGGTGTAGTAAAAATATTATTTTACCATTAAGGCAAACACTGACAAAATCAATGTTCCAGCTTCACGCACGTATCTTAAAATAGATCTGGGTACACATTTACCTACACTCACACATAGTCCCAGCACACACACACACACACACACACACACCACACACACACAAAACACTCACATAAGATAAAACTATGTGTAAAATGAAGCACACCAGTCATAATAACTAAGCATGGTTAAATCAATATGTTAGAAGGAGACTGTTTCTGGGTAAGCCTGTGACATGCTTTGTGGTTGCTCATACAGTCAATAAAACAGGAAGATTTGGCAGTCCACTGATAATTAACATAACATGAGCCTATATGCATGTGTATTACCAAATATTTTCATGCCATCATACCTACCTTCTGCTCATTTAGTGTATACAACAGTATGCCATGTAGAAGTAAAAATTATATTTTGTTTTTCATTGAACATACTGGAAAGTCATGGTACACATTAACAATTTTATTAACTTTTTAGTACAAATTCTGCCAACCCAATGCTCATATCTGAATTTTATGTCCATAACTCTTTGTAACCTAAAATATATTTTATATAAGAAAGCATGTTTTCAAATGACAACTTTCTTCCGTTTGCAAAACTGAAAGTATACTGATCATAGCACTATAGATAGATGGCTATTTCGAAGATATTTTGTACTAAGAAATATTTAACCAAGAAGAACAATTAGCTGTTCAAATAATTTTTAAAAAGCTATCTACAAGTCAATAATCAATAAGATGAATAAACCTGTTATATTTTTAATAATAGCAAAGAAATTGTGCTGCTAAGAAGATGTCCTGTAAAATATGTGAGTTGTAACAATCTTCATTAAAGGTAAATTTTCATTATTTAACATACTGATCTAATAAAATATATTATTTTATCTTTATTTCTTAATTGTGACACAATACACAATATTGCCTAACACTTAAAATTATCTTAAGTATAGTGCACTTTAAAAAACAAAAAAAGGATGTCTATATCTTGTTAATTAGAGTATTATAACATGTCTATTTGGTTATTCTGAAGGTAAGTTTAATTTTATTTATCCTGATCTACTTGTCTATTTGAATGCATTCTGTTCTATCAATCTTGTTGCTGAAGGTAGTCATTTTCTTACTTCAGTTGCTTCTGAAAATCATTTTTTGTAAAAACTCAAAGGTATGTATTTCACATGTGTATTGCTGGTTAAACTGGTAAAGGAATCTTATGGGTTAGGTAAGCTCCAGTGATTTGGCCTGCACTAAAACAAACAGGAAGTTCAGTTGCAGTGGAAATAGCCACTGGCTGCTGTTTCATTTTTCTGTGTCACTAAATAAGTACCATTCTCACAGAATTCTCTATTTTATTACTCAAGTCCTATTCTCTAGTCTTCCTATTTGAGTACCTGGATAATAGAGAAGACAGTGTTGGAAAAACCAGCTCTGCTGGTTGTCTAAATATTCTATTGAACTGTGGCTGGTAGAGTATTCTGACATAGTGCCAGATGTTGGATTTAAACCCTGACTCAGTGGTTGTGGTTGAAAACTGCATTGGCATTTTAAAAGCATCTGTTATGAACACTGATCTGAGTAAAACACAAACCACAGAGCTTCATGTAAGCAATACCAAATGCGAGTTTTAAGTGATTACCTGGGCAAGTTCGGAAAACATGAAGGTTGCAGTTCGGAGTCCTGATCCTGTTCCTGTCAATGGGAGACCGTGGAGGGTCATTTTTCTAAACATTTTCGCATGAAAGTACATGTAAAATGTGTGAACAACTTCTAGCATAGCATTAAAACATTAATATTTTATGAATCTGTCATATTTTTGGCATATATTAGATTTTAAAAGATACTTTGATAAGTGCAATAATTGGATCCAGGAAGAGGAACTTAACGAAATAGCGCATGATTTGTAAGAACCAGACACCGCAAGTGAGGAATATTTTCAATAAGGTAAAAATGCATATTACTTAAAGTTGTACATGGAATTCTATAAATAACACATAAAGTATGATACTAAATCTTTACATTAGCAACTAGATAGACATTAAATGCTAAAATATTGCAAAAGTTTGGTTTTTAGAAAATGTCATATGAATTAATAAATTAAATTAAATATTTATTTAAATATTTCAAATATTGCTTATCATTCATTATAGTTGGTATTTTGTCTTTTATTTTAATTTATAATTACAAATATTTTACAGGGAAAATATTATAATCACATTTTACCTTTTAAATTTACCATAGTTTGTATTTTGATAAAAGTGTATTCAAATTTTGTATAATTTGAATAAAATTCTGTTTATTTTATAATTCTTTAATTCATTACTTTCAATAGAATAGAACTTATATGAAAATATGATTAATACAAACTAATTATTGCCTTAGTCCGATTGAAAGCAATATAAGTAAATTAATATTATCAAATATAACATGAGTTATGCATGTCTTTTTATTGCTCATTCAAATATTAATGGCCTATCAACAGAATGGTCTAATATCTAAAATAAAAATGTTATCTTTGTTACTTTTAGAATATAAAACACATGCATTTAAATACATTTTTGTTTTTTTTAATATAAAACAGTATTTTTTAAGGTGGTAGGATACAACATGTGTACTTGTTAGATTAATTTATACTCATTTATAATAGTTCTTGGGCCTCTGTGCTCTTGCCCTGTGCCCTAAAAGGTTTGAGTCTGACCCTGACCAGACTATTCAACTTGTAAAAGTATAGCACATTTTATTTCATGATGAAGGGCAAACGTGAATTGCCTTTCTCTTCATATTTTCATTAAAATCTTATTCTTCATTCCTTTATTGGTTAAAAATAGGGATTAGAATGACTATAGTTTATTACTCCATTTTAAATAATAGCATCACAATCTACTTTGGAGAACCACTGCTCAAGACCATAGCCGTTGCAGTGGGTGTGTGCTCATAAGTGGCTAGTTACCAGGGTACATCTCCTTGCTTTAGAGATTGCTTCAAGGATGCCCAAGGGACCCAATCAGAGTCAAAGAGATGCAATGAGATCTTGCTAGGACTTTGAGACAGTGTTTGTCTCCTTCCAAATGTGACAGTAGAACTAAGACTAATGATAACAGCTACTGGAGTCACCCTAAGGAACCTGTAAGAGCAGCCCATAGAAAAAATGATGCAAAGTTAAGAGATAAAGGGAAACTGAGTCCTTTTGTTATTAATACGAAGCCTCTTGTCATGTTGACTCTGAGGCTAATTCAATTCTTGGACTTATCAGTTATGCTAGGCCATATATGCTGTTTTGGTTTTGTATATCTGTTTTAGATTTTCCTAACAGTCCCAATGAATATAGTCTCACAGGAGAGAACTGCCTAGGGGAGCACTTTTGCCATGCCTCTCCAATCCCTTTACCCTCGCATCCTCTCCCTTAGTGACTTATCCAAGGTAATATTTGGGTGTGGTCACTATTAATGTTCAGCAGAATCACTTGGTTCTGAGTCCCTCTTTCTCTTTCTATGTTGACCATTCAGTATAGTAGAAAGGACTGGAATTTAAGAAGTGAAAAATGTGAGTCTTGGCCTGATGTAGTGGCCTTTTGGTTTTCCAGCAGCTGTATCTGCAAATAAGTGGACAATTCAGTCAACAATGCAGAAGGACAATGAGAAAACCCTATTTCAGCTTTGGACCCAAATTATAGTCTTGAATTGCTCTTTATCTATAATGCTTTTTTCATTCATCTATTCCAACTTTTTATCAACCACTATTTGTGGTTTAATACTCTGACATTATGACATTATTGTAATGTTGTAAATACAGTAGTGAGTGTTCAGATGGGGTGTTGATTCTATGAAATTGAGTCAATAAATAAAGTATAAAATTAGTAAAATAGTTTCAGAGAATAATAAATGGTAAGAAAAATAATAAAGTAGCTTAATGGAATTTAAAATAAATGGAGGGTACTTTAGAAAATGTGGGGAAAATCTCTGAGTTAACATTTGAAATGAGGCTTGTACGGTTAAAAAAAAAAAAAAAAAGCAGTCATACAACAATGAGGTATAAGAGTACTCCAGGCAGAGGAAATAGTGACAAAACGCTGAGATTGAAGTGCACTTGGCATGCTTAACGAAGGGATGGAATGTCACCAAGGCTGGAATAGTGGATAAGGGGAGAGTGATAAAGGATGAGATTAGAAAAATTGATGGAGTGCAGATTTTTTTAATTGACCTTCAACTTCCACACTGGCCAACTTCATCAGCCAGCAGCTTAGAGAAAGGAAACAATGAGAGGCAGTCTGAACTGAATCTACAACGGGAATATTTCTGATCAGTGTATATCAAGGGTAAAGCACTACTCGGCAGTCAATGGGGGTCCCAAATAACAATATATACTTGGTTGCATGGGTTCACAAAAACGTTCCAGGTAGGGAGATGCTCATATATGAAAGAGCATAGTACCTGTGATTCTTCCCGTTGATGAAAGTAAAAGTTGTGTTGCAAGCACTCCAGTCATGAAGTTGCTTTTCTGTCCACCACAGTGTATTATAATACTTTCTAAATGTATAGCATGTCAGGGAACAAAGAAGCAGAATGGAAGATGCAACTGAACCAGAACACAGGACACTCAGATTACAGAGCTAGAACAAAGTATAAGTGCTGAGCACAATTCAACAGCTACCTGCTGAAATATTGATAGGTAATCTACAAAAATATCAATGGTTTAACTCAACAGGGGTTTAGTTTTTTCTCACATGAAATCTAAATGGGTGTTTCTGATGGGCAGGAAGTGATTCTCCAAGCAGTAATTCAGGCACCCTAGGCTTTTCTCACCTGTGGTTCCAATGTCTGTTCATCTGTGTGTTAAGAACCCTGTGCTTATCCCCATCAAGCCAGAAGGAGAAAAGGAAGGTTTGGTGGGAGGTTTCTATGGGTCAAGCCTTGGGATGGTACACATTGTCTCAGTGTGTGTCCTGTCCATACATACCTGAGAGAGGTTGGAAATGTGATATGGGTCTATTTCCAGAAAGAGGAGGTAATGAGTATAGGGTAAAAAAAAATTGCAGTCCACCACAATCTACTTTTTTGATCAGCAAAATCTTTGCAAAAGAGGCTGAAGAGTGGGCAACCTCTGTTGACTCTAATAACTATTTCTCCTCACTCCTCTTGTTAAACTAAAATTGACCAACCTCCACCTGATAAAACTGCTGCCACGGTCTTGCAGTTCCTCAATATTGCCCCATGTCTAATGCAATCTAAGTCCCTCACACCTGCCAAGAAGACTGAGAAATTCTGGAAATAAAACTGACTCTATCTGACCTTCCCTAATCTAACTTGTAAATCTTTTAGGCTACTTAATCCCTGCAGAAAAGTGCTCTTGGACTGTCTTCACATTGCAGTGTTTGAATAAAAGCTTAATGGCTTCTTTCACTCATAGATGTTTTTTTGGTCCATTTCCATTTGTGTCTGCACCTGCAGTGAGTGTTTGGAAGCCTAAGGCCAAAATGAATTTATGGATTTAGTTTGTGTAATTTTAGACATTTACTTTCTTTGATTATCAGTAGGATTCTGGTTTTTGCTACTAAGTTTCATGTGCCAACAATACATCTATAATTTTTCTTAGATATAATGCCTTACCTGCTTTATTTTTTAAATCACACCTCATAGTCTTCCATTTTAATGGCAGCTAACTTAGAACTTCCTGTGATATTAATTTGGGGATAGGCACACTGTTGATCTGGTCTTTGTCATAGAGCTACATCTTAATGGTCCATTCTCTCTCAAGTTCTCTCTCAACATCATCTCTTACTATTTGGTATCTAAAAGCATTCCTTTATCCAATATTTCATTGCTGAAAATCTCTGGATGCTCTTCATGACTTTCTCAGTTATGCCAGCAAACTAGCCAATTATTTCTTGAACTTCTCTCTCCCACATGACACCTTTCTAAAATAAATACAAATTAAAAATCAACACTATCATTCTTTCCTAAACCACTCCCCTTAAATCAAAAGGATCCAATGTCAGTTTCCTGTGTCCTAAAGATAAACAATGTTCCATATCTCAGGAATTGATTGCAGAATGGTTACAATCCTGGAACAAATGTCCATAGTAGGTGTATAACTGTTATACATGAAAAGGTAAATCATAAAAAAACCTCAATGGCTCATTCATATATAGTTCAAATGGGAGTTCTTGATCAATAGTTCAGAGATTCAGGTCCTGCTATTTTGTGTCAGTGCCATCCCAGGCCCCCAATTCTATCAATATCAAATTAGAGTTAAAGAAGGTGGAAGATAACCCTGCCAGGTAATTGGGCATGAACACATATGTCTGTAAGGGAGGTTGGGAAGTCTGGTTCTATCTGTGAGTCCGAAAGGTGCAAATAGGTTTTAGTGAGCACATTGCAGCTTCTGTTCATTTGAGAAATAAGAATCTTGAGTGTGTATATATTCATAGACTAAGTAATAAACACGAATAGTCCTAAACACTTTCAAACAAAGAAGTAACTTTCACAGCAAGCTGTTATTAGACAACTATTGTATCTACACAAATTAGGTACTTAAACTTAAAATACCAGTTATAAAGATTGGAAGATCTAGAGCAATGACACTTTACTTAGCCATATTTGGAGAAGTCCAGAATTCAGGGAGATGAATAAGAAAGGTATGCTTAAGTTAACTGTAATGCAAATGTATACTGATATTTTTTGGATTATTTTCAACTAAGTCGACATTTGTCTTCTTCAAGTTATAAGTTAAAGAACTAGCAATACCATCATTACAGCAAGAACATAGAAACTAGTCACATCCTGTCTATTATTTTCAAGATTCTTTTCCCTGTTTAACCTTTAAAAATTCTTGAAGGTGGTTTATTTTTATCTGAGTGAGCAACACACATCCCAATTATATTTAATGACACAGAGAGAGTACAAGAATGGCAAATACAGTACTCTATTCTTGGCAAAGGACTTTGCTCACAAAAACCCCATGAGTTGCTAAAGCATTAACATTTCCATTCAGTATATTTCGACTGTAAAAGTACATGAAGGACTAGGCAGCAAAGCTCTAAAGAAGCTGCAAGTGGCCACATTGTTGAGTTTAACAAGAGAAACCAATGTGTTAGAAATAAGATTTGCTAGTATGACATGGGAAGTTGCCATAGGAAAAAGCTTTTAAGTAATGAGGAAAAAATAATTCAGGTAGGACTCAACATCACATTGTTCTCCTAATACATAATCAAGGAGGGTTTTTATATTAGCTGCATTAGAAACTCAGTAATGTCATTTTTAGAAGACAGTGGTATGCTGATAAGGGAAACACTCAAACTCTATGATTGTCTGGGAGTGTATAGTAGGAAATACAAACAAGAATATAGAGTTGTGAACGTATAGGTCAGAAACAGAATGGTGAGAACCTTAGAAAGACAAAACTTCCTGAAACTACAGCTAGTACAGTTTGACAAGGGCTTATATGAGATACAGAGAACAGAGATATGAAATATGAGAGATATCATGTACAGAGACAGATCAATTAGAAACAGCATAAAGAAAAAAGAAGGGATAGCAGATCAGAACTACGGCACACATTTCTTTCAGGGAAAAAGATTGGTAGAGATCATCTCCATTGCACTGTAGGGAATCCCTGGTATTATTTCTAGTGTGTGTGTATATTTCATTCATCCTTTGGTTTCTGTCATTCCTGATATACAAAGCTGCCTCTTTATTTCAAAGTAAAAAAAATCACTTTACATATTTAAAAAAACCCAGAAATGCCCAATAATGTTTGTTACTAAAGTGCTGGGACCTAAAATAGGAAGACCAATTATGAATCACCCTTAGTTAATGAAGCCTCAACAGGGCTTACTTATTTTTGGTGGTGCTGTGTACTCTTTTCTTTTTTTAATTGAAGTATAGTTGATTTGCAATATTGTGTTAGTTTCAGGTGTACAGCAAAGTGATTCAGATACACACACACACACACACACACACACACACACACACACACACACACACACATATATATAGGGTTGGACAAAAAGTTCATTCAGGTTTTTCTGTAAGATGTTATGGAAAAACCTGAATGAACTTTTTGGCCAACCCAGTATATATATATATACTTTTCAGGTTCCTTTCCATTATAGGTTATTAATAGGTCTCTGTGCTATGTGCATTCTACTCTAACTTTCCCTAAGTTAACAGAGGTCATGACAGCTCACTCACTCCTTTTCTTTCCTTATTAAAAAATAATTACCACAGAGAGTATTGTAAATATCATGTTTTAAATCAGTAAATACATGCCAAATATTAATAAGCGTATTGCATAAAAAGTGAAATACTGAGCTATTTTAAACCAGTGTGTTTTAAATCCATGAAAACTGTTGAGTATTTTACATTATTATGTCAAGGATCATGCCAATTAATCAATATTGATTTATAATCATAGCTATAACAGACAATGAAAGAAGAATAGGAATATTAGAAATGATTATGTGTTCTTTTTTGAAGTGGAAAGCAAGTTCTCATTAGATAGTCATAGTATTCTAAGGTCTATTGAGAATATTACTTGCTACTATTATAGAAAACTTCAGAAATATACATGTTTTATTTTCTTAGCAATAGTAAAATATATCCATAGAGGATATAATAGATTTATTTTCTTCTCCAAATGGCTCCATCTCAATGTAATTTCATTCGTGTAAATGTAATAGTGATGTGCTTCCCCTAAAACACACTTACTTGCTTCCTTATCTCTGTTACGAATTCCTTAAAATTTCTTAAAGTCCTTTAAGTTTTTACAGTAAGACAAGATGATTAAGGGTAAAATGATATTCAGTGCTTGTTGACAACAATTGTATCACTTTCCCTGACCTTCAAATTACAAATAGCATTTGTCTTAGACAAAGCTATGGAGTTGCTCCATGTTGTGGACAGATGATGCATCTAGCATTATTAGCATAGTCAACAGTGAAACAAGAAGTTAACTGAGCTTATATTTTTATAACCATAGAAGTTTTAAAACCATATCAGGAGCTTTGGAATAGTCGATAGAAAATCTGTGCCTAGCATAACTGATATGGCAAGTCCAATAAAACATCCCACTGAAAAGACTATACTAACTGCGCAATATTTTTATTGTATTTTGAATACATTTCATACTAAAAGAAAAATAAATTGGGACCACAAGAAATAGTGGCAAAAGTTTGGAAAACTCAAGTCAAAATGTGCTATGCATAAAATACAGTCTGAATGATTTGAACATTGTCTATTAGTGGCATTTATTCAGCTAAAATTGTTACTTTACCAAAACTTGGGTCAGCTCGCCTGCACGCAGTAAAACCAATCTACTGACCCTGGAGGTTGTGATGAAGGACAGTGCAGTGTTTATTGTAAGGCACCAGACAAGGAGTCTCGGACAGCTAATGCTCTAAAAGGCTGAACTCCCAGAGGGTTTCAGCCAAGAATTCTAATAGGCAAGGTGAGGGAGGGGAGTCTCAGGGTATGTGATCACCTGTGCACAATTCTCTGATTGGCTGATGGTGAGGTAATAGGGTGGTATCATTACCCCTATCATCAGGGGCTAACATTATCAATCTTTAGGCTCTGGTCTGGGGGCTCATGGTCATCAAGTGGTGATTTGGTGGCGATTTTAAGCATCTGTAAAACAACTTAGGAAATATGCATCAGATACTATTATCTAGATACTTCCGAGAGGAGCTAAAGCGGAGGATGTGGTGGAGGGGTCTGTCCCGGGAAGACCCCATAGGGTCCTGCTCAATTACATAATGATATTTTTCAGCCAAGATAAGTTGACAAAGTCCCAAGTTATAGATAGAATGGTAAAATGGCCAATGTCTCCTGAAAATCTTAAGAATAAGTTTGCAGTGCCTCTGGGGCAAGATCATTTAATTTCAGAAAATAGCAGTCAAGGAGGAAATAGCCTAATTTAGCAAAACAAAACAATAAGCTCAATATATGGAGATGCAGATTTGAGGTTATTATATTTCTTATTATAAGACACAGATTTTTTATCTGAGAAAGTTGAAAAAGATAATTTTAGAATTAAGTATATTCTAGAGAAGATTGGTAGTATTTCTTTCTATATGGGGAATATGGTTAATTAAAATGGAAGGGAATCATCCACTCTAGACACTAAATTGTGTATGGTAATTATGGAAATTATTGTTTCTTCTACCAAAGTCAACAATATTATTTTAATGCTGGAAAAATTTTGTAAGACATAAAATTATTATAATTACAAAACTTTTCCATGACCAAAGCCATATAAAGATAAATTTCAATTTTTCAACACTTGAAAAGAGCTTGTAACAAACGTTCACTATAATGAAGAATAAGAAGAAACATCATTAGCAAAAGTATATCCAAAATGACTTTTATAACAAATTTTTTTATATGTAGATTTTTAAAATAAGCATAAGTATTAAAGGAGAAATTTAAAATATGACTGGATACAAGAACAGTTTAAAAATAAAAAGTAAAGTCTTAAAAAATTAAAGAACTGAAATTGAAAATACTGTGGTAAAAATAATACTTAGTAGATGGGTTCAATAGAAATCACATACAGTGGAAGAACTATTGAACTGAAAAATAGAGTTGAAGAAATTCTCCAGAGGAAAAAAAATGGAATATATGAAATAGCGGTTGAGAAACATGGAGGTTAGAAACATATGTTCTATCACTTGGACAGTAAAAAGTCTAAAAGAGAAAAGAAAATAATATAGAAATGTTTTTGCTTATGAGGAAATATTTCAAAAGACTTTACATTTCCCAGAATTTGTGAAAGACATAGATTCTAATATTTAGAAGCACAGCAAGTCCAAGCACTATTAACACAAAACAGTCAAATCTCTTCACCTAAAATAACATCTACATACTTATTAATAATATCGTAGAAGACTAAAGAAAAAAATTCTTAAAAGACACAGGAAATAAAAGATATTAAAATCAAGAGGCAATAATTATACTGAGAGGTAGATTTCCAAGAACAAAAGTATAAGTCAAAAGATCATTGAGTAAAAGATATATAGGGGCACAGCAAGTTTTACATTAAAATAATGTAAATAAAGAGTAAACATAATTCAAAAGAAGACTGGTGGAGCCTAAATACTATCAAACACTATAGAAATACTGCAAAAATATATAAAAGATAAAGAAGAATATCATACAAGAAAAATTTATCAAGAATCCATAGATAGGGCTTCCCTGGTGGCGCAGTTGAGAGTCCGCCTGCCGATGCAGGGGACGCGGGTTCGTGCCCTGGTCTAGGAAGATCCCACATGCCACGGAGCAACTGGGCCCGTGAACCATGGCCGCTGAGCCTGCACGTCCGGAGCCTGTGCTCCGCAACAGGAGAGGCCACAACAGTGAGTGGCCCGCGTACCGCAAAAAAAAAAAAAAAAAATCCATAGGTAGTCCAAATGATTTTAATCTATAGGATCTCAAAATATATATTTTTAAAATATAAATGTAAAATATTAATTTACATATTAGATAAATTGACAAAACCACTACATCTCTGGGATATTTCAACACACTTGCTCAGTCAGCTATATATTATGCAAACAAATCAATAAGAATAAAAATTAGTTAGGAATCAAAATTTACAACTTGCTCTAATGTATATAGATAAGACTTTGCTCCTGAAAAGGTAAAATTTTAATGGTATAGTGAATGGTTTACATAGTATGCAGGCAGGCTAGAAAACTGGGCACGGAGATCAGCTCACCTGCTGCTCTGATCACTGTATACAGTGGGTACTGAGCATGGGACTCCCATTTGTAGCCTCTAAAAGTTGGAGGTCCCCCTACAAAGCTCTACCAGCTATGCTAGAAGTCAGTTATGGGTAGCATCTAATTCCTCATTTTTCTTTCTTCCCAAATAAAACATCATCTTGGGGAGTGGTTGGCAGAGACTAATCTAAGTCTTGTACCTTAGCTAACCCTAGGTTCTAGCTTCTGCCTTTAGGAGACAGGTGTCTATTGGAAGCCACTTCTTTCTAGATATTTTAGTGTTTCTTAAAGGGGTCAGTATCCTGAGCAAGAAAATTAGCATGCTATATTTGTAGAAAATATCTCCTCTTTTTTTCTTCCCTAGAACCACTTGCTCTGCAAATTTTACAGCTATAAGCTCTGGATATTGTCTTTTTTATGGTAGAGCCTTGGCCCATTCAGAAGGTATAAAATTTTCTCATCTCTCCTGGTTCCAAATGCTCACATTCTGGAATAGAGGTAACTCCCCTTTTCCCCAAGAAAGGATTTATTTACATGCTGGTATAAAAGATAAGTTCTCTCCCTCTTTCTCCAGAGGGGAAGTCACTAGTTGCAGAAAAAAAGAATTGATAAAATTCAAAAAGCATTTATAATAAAAAAAAAAAATCTTACCAAAGTCAGAATAAACTACTCCTGAAATGGGTAAAATATATACACCAAATCTTAGAGCAATCTAATTCTTAATGTTGAAACATTAGAAGGATTCCCTTTAAAATAGGAACATAATGCCTTTATTCAACAATAACCTGTCAGCCTTATTCAAAAGAAATAAAGGTGTGAAGCTTTCAAAGGAGGAAGCAAAACTGTCAGTATTCATGTTTAATAAGATTCTATACTTAGATAATTCAATGTAAACTACAGTTAAAATGTTGGAATCAATAAGAGAGTTTATTAATTTTACCCTATGTAAAATCAATACACAAAAGTCAATTACATTTTCATATACCAGAAGCAATTGCAAAATAAAAATTTTATAACGGACCATTTATAATATCAACTAAACTATAATATATCTAACAATACATCTGTTTAAAGTGTGTAAAGCCATTAACAGGAAAATATAAACTTTATATATACTTTACAAGACTACAATAATTGGAATTAATATGTTCGTGGAGAGGAGAAAATACTTTATCTCCAAATTAATTTATAAAATTTAAGAAATTTCAGTTAACAATCAGGTGAAAATTGCAAAGTTAATTCTAAAATTCACATGGAAAAGCAAAAATCTAGTAAGGGCCAATTATATATATATATATATGTGTGTGTGTGTGTGTTTTGTTTTTTGCTTTTTTGCGGTAGGCGAGTCTCTCACTGTTGTGGCCTCTCCCGTTGCGGAGCACAGGCTCCGGACGCGCAGGATCGGCGACCATGGCTCACGGGCGCAGCCGCTCTGCGGGACGTGGGATCTTCCTGGACCAGGGCACGAACCCCTGTTACCCTGCATTGGCAAGCGGACTCTCAACCACTGCACCACCAGGGAAGCCCTCAATTTTCTTATTAGAAGACTTCAAAGAAGGCAAACGAAGCTATGACCACATACAATTCTCAACAATACTCCTAATTTCCCACAGCCTTAAACGTAAAACATATATACAGAAAAAAAAAACACTGTAAATTGCGAAAATTACTTTTAACTTAAATTTTGGAACCTGTAAACTTCATATTTATTGGGATTTTAACCAAAGGATTGCTCCAGTTTTCATAAGGCTTTCTCATGTGCCATGTTTTTTTTTTTTTTTTCTAACGTCAACTCTTTCATTTTCAACCAATTTCTGAAGAAAGTCTTGAGAGATTATTATCTGACTGGTGGTTTTGCTTTGATAAGCATAGTTGGAGTTTCAATTTCTAAGAAGTGGAATAAAATAAAGGAACAGCCAGGCAGAAAATTCAGATGACCAGTAACTTAAAGTTTTGAAAGGGAAGGGGAAAAAGAGGAGGAGGTAAAGTTGCCTTCCTCCCGTGTTGTCTGTTACTTGTTTAGCAAGTAAATGTGAGCCTCACCCACCCCTTAGCACCCAGAGAGACATAGACTGTATTCTGTTTTTGAAAAATGGAAGTCGAGCATATCCGCAAATCTGAAACTAACAATTAAAATTCCTTGAAACTTAAATCCTAAGAACTTCCATCTCTCCTGTCAAGATATCCTTATAAATATATCAAAATACTTCCACTTCCTGGAAGTTTCCATACAAAAAACTGGGAGAGGGAAGCTGAAAATCTCCCCCCACTCCACCTCCCAGCTGACTCCAGGCAACTCAGTGTGACTCTCTGAGTTCACTTTTATACAGCTGTGCTCATTGCTTTACAGATACCAACATAAAAAACTCAAAAGGAAACATACTGAAGAGAATTCTGGATACTGAAACAAAAAAAGAAACATAAGTAAAAATTTAAAAAGCAAATGCTAGAAAATACATTTTTACCAAGGATTAATCAGAGCATTTGAGTTAACTGATCAAGACTATGAATTAAATAGACATGAGTAAAGCTGATATATAGGATAAGACAGAACCACCCTGGCTCTGCTAAGAAATGATTAATCCTGATAGTGTCTTACTTTTATAAAGACTTTGGCCCTTTGTAAAATTTATGCCTTGATTAAAGTTTTTACCTTGATTATTTGTTTAAAATGTTATGGAATTACAGTATTCTCTACATACTACTTTTTTGTACAATTTCAGCTGGAATGAACACTGTTTCTTAGAGAAAACT
The DNA here is from genome assembly GCF_949774975.1 of Lagenorhynchus albirostris. NCBI lineage: Eukaryota > Metazoa > Chordata > Mammalia > Artiodactyla > Delphinidae > Lagenorhynchus > Lagenorhynchus albirostris. The sequence continues at coordinate 121,027,681 of NC_083099.1, forward strand.
ATAGATTCTGAATTATTATATTGTTACATGTGAGAATCAAAATGTTTTCTATATGTATCAATTAAAAATAGCCAATATTTTTTTCTAATCAGTTGTTTCATTATGATGGTCATAGATTTCATTATAGAAAAAAAGTGCAAAATATCTACCACATCCCACTTCCTAAAGAGAAAAAATTAACATTTTTTTATTTACATGTATATTACATATTTTACCTATGCATATATGTTAATGTCAAGTTGCATATTGTTTTTTTCTTTTCTTATTTTTAATATTTTATTGTGAATATTTTCCAAGTCATTAAATATTCTTTAAAAATCCGATGTTTCATGCCTGTATAACTTACTCAGTGAATGTACCATAATTTTAAAAATAATACTTTACATCCTAACTCCTAATTAATCAACTTGATATTTAACAATGTGATGGAGATCACTATTTAATATTGATAATAACATTTATGTCATATTTTGTGTGTAAAAAGAAGAAAACAATGACAACAATCAGAATCATGACATAAATAAAACACTTATTTATACCTGAGATGTTGAGCAAAGTCAAAAATTATGCCCTAAGCCACAATCCAAAATTCAGAAAGCAAAAGGAAAACTTCATTTTAAAAGTGATAAGCACAATGCTGAATTTTAAAGCTAAAAAAATTATCCAGGGGCCAGTAGTGTAAAGGAATCCCACTGGAGACAATAAGAATTATACTTGTTTACTTCAAAGAGGTGACTACCTCAGATCTACTTGGTGTCTGTGATTTGTAATCCCCAAGAGACATAAGTCCACCAATGCTCTGGATAGAAAAGCTGTTCACATGCTGTTGATCACACACAAGCAAAAAAGATTCATTCCAATTTTTTTACTGAAATATAGATATTATAAGAGATGCTTTAAAGAGAATTAATGTAAAAAATTTCTAGTACAGTAAGACCCCCTATACGCAAACCGTCAAGTTGCGAACTTTCAAAGATGCAAACCTGCACCTGATTCCAGTAAGGAGCCAGAACCTGGGCCATCAATGTCAGGCGTGAGTGAAACTTCACCTTGCTCTCTGTCTCCTAATGCTGACAATCCGTCAGCCTACCATCTCCCACCTCCTCTCCCTCCTCCAGTCAGTAAGTCTTCTTGCCAGTTCACTTGATGCCAGTCCCTGTATGCCAGCTATTGTACTGTACTACTGTACTTTTCAGGGTCCTGTACAGTAACATTAAAAATCCTTTTTTGTGTTTGCTTTTTATGTATTATTTGTGTGAAAAGTATTATGAACCTATTACAGTACAGTACTATATAGCTGATTGTGTTAGTTGGGTATTTAGGCTGACTTTGTTGGACTTACGAACAAATTGGACTTATGAATGCACTCTTGGAACGGAACTCGTTGGTATGCAGGAGACTTACAGTCGATCGGCAAACCTCCCATTTAGACACCTCCACTTCGATCACACAGTTCTCTTGGTTCCTGCCTTCTGAAATCATTTTTTTAATAGCTTGTCCAATCTCTTTTATTTTTCACAATAATTCAACCTGGTCCTTAAATACTATTGATATTATGCAGCAAAACCAGAAGACCAGCAGTTAGCCTAGCCTATCACATTCTCTTAGAAAGCAGTTCAACAACCACTTATAATCACTCAAGCATAACACCTAAGCTTCTCACTGCCTATACTTAAGCCTTAACCACTTCATCCATTTGTGATATTCAAATGCAAAATTTCACTGTTCTCCTCTGTGATAGTTTCAGTGTCCACTAATCCTTCAACACTTCTTCCTCAAAAAGTACAACCTAATCCTTCCTGCCCTTGTTTGTGAATTGAACTTGCTTATATAGAAGTGACTTGCTTATATAGAACAAACTATATCATGATAATGTGTGACATCCTAGTGTAGATCATAAAAGACCTTGATGCCTCTGTCTTGCCCTCTCTCTGAGATAACTCACTCAGAAGGAAGCCAGCTCCTGTGTTATAAAGACACTCCAACAGCCCAGTGGAGAAGACTACCAGGGGAGGAACAGGCCTTCTGCCCAAAGCCATGTAAGTGAGTCATCTTGAAAGCAGATTCAAGCAGAGCTTTCAAACAACTGCAGACCCTGTTGGTATCTTGACCACAACCCCATGGCGTACCCTGATGTAGAAGACCCAGTTAAGCTGCTCGTGAATTCCTAACCCTTAAAAATTGTTGAAATGTTTGCTAGTTAAGCCTGTAGGTATTGGGGTAATTTGTTATCCTGCAGTGGATAATTAATATATTATCTTTAAAGATAACTTTAAAATAAGATGATTAATATTGGATTAAAAGAAATGACAGCTAAATATTTGATTCATACTAGGAATGAGGTAAGTATAATCACCTTTCCCTTTTTTGAATCACTTGCAGAACTATAAAAGAAAAATCTATATGTATTAGGTGGAAATGAAGTATTAAAAATGATCCTTTAAGAGTTAGGATAGGATACCAGAGCTAGAGCTAGGGATACCAGCCAGAGAACCAGAATAGCAGTTGCAATATGAAGCAATGATATCCTTGTTGACTGTAAACATGATTTTGATATAATGTGTTTATATTGCTTGTTTGCTTCAGGAAATCTTTAGTAAGCTAAGCTGAAGGGAGTTTGATATTTTCCAAAACATCCATATGGTACACAGACTACATACTTCTTGCATGAAATTTATTTCCGATTGAATCAGGTAATCAGAGCTCAGTGAGAGTAAATGTATCCTTGTTATATAACTAAGTAGAATAATCGAAAAAACACATATTCAAAATTGAAAGGTGATCTGTGATTTAATACTCATATTTATCATTTTTGCAAGCAATATTGTTTTCTATTTATCATTTATCAATATATTAAAAATCCTGCCATTGTCAGTTATTTCCTACCTAAATTTTTAAACACCCTTCCACATTTTTGTCACCTACATTTTCCCCAGGATTGTATTGAAACAGTGCCTTTAATTTGTTTTCACCTTAAATATGTGTAACTAGAAAATAGCTTCCAAAATTTTTTCCCAGAAAAATTCCTATTTGAACACCTATATTAAACTTAGAGCATAAAGAGATATGGAACATGATAAAAAGATCTAAAATCCAGAAGGAGAGCACCAGGGATTGAGATAGAAATATTTGAAAAAATGAATAATAATTATCCAAACCTGATATTAAAAATCCAGATATTAAGGAATTTCAAAGAACACTAAGGAGGAAAATTCAAAGTGAAACACATCAAAGGGTATTACAAGAAAATAAAGTTGTATGCCACTAACATCTATGAATATAGACACAAAATCATAAGCAAAATATTAGCAAATTTAATCTGATAATATATCAAAAGATAATAAATATATAATACCAAAGAATGTTTACCATAGAGATGCAGTTTTATTTCACATTTGAAAATTAATTGATTTTGTTCATGACAATAACAGAATAAAGTAGAAAATGTATGATCATTCCAATAGATGGAGAAGAAGGTTGTGATAAACTTTCAATACTTCATTATTATATAAGCTTTCAGCAAATTGGAAATAGAAGAGAACTTTCTGAGTTTATAAAGCACATTTACAAAAAGCTGACAACTAGCATCATACTAAATGCTGAAATATTGAACAGCATCTTTCAAAAAGAAGTAAAAGACAGGTTGAGGGTAAGGAAGTCACCACTATCACTACTTCTATTTAATGTTTTATTGGAGGTGCTAGCTAGTGGTATAAGCAAATAAAAGAAATAAAAGATATAACAACTTAAAAAAAGTACAAATTATATTCTTTCATATATAAGTATGAAATTATGATAATTTGAGAATATGTAGAACATCCAAAGGAATAGCCAGAGAAACTATTAAAGCTAATATTCGAATTTGTCAAGATTAATACACAAGTTTAAATACAAAAACTCATTACATTTCTATATACTAGCAAGATGGTATGCAAAAGGCCAAAGGTAAGCACATTAAAAACTGCCTAAAATCATTATTAATCAAGGAAATTGATTAATTTCCTTGCAGTGAAATACTGCAGTGAAATACTGCTGCACCTCCACCAGAATAGTTAACATTAAAAAATAAAACAAAATAAAACTTGACAAGTGTTAGGATGTGAACACATGGCAACTTTAATGTTAAAACTGTTGGCAATTCTGGCTGTTTGTGACTATTTTCTTATTGCTTCAGTTTCTTCAGTAGCTGTTAGTTTATTTCTGTGTAACTTTTCTGTTATTCTTTAATTTTTCTCTCTCAAAAGTTGTCAGCAGTCAGAAAACTTTTTCTGTAATGGGACAAATAGAAACATTTTTGGTTTGGTGGATCCCACTATCTGTCACAACTACTCAACTCTACCATTGTAGTCTAAAGCAGCCAGAGACAGTATGTAAACAATGGTTGTGCTCTAATAAAACTGTATTTAAAACGCAGGTGGAAGGCTGGTTTGATACATGGGTCACAGTTTGCCAATGCCTGTTCAAGATTTTCAAATTTACTGTTACCTCTCTCTTATCTTTGTGTCCTTTGCTTTGTCATACCTAATCTTGTTTGTGCGTGGATTTGTTCTACAAGTTTTTGTGGTCAAGTTTGAAAGAGGTTTGTATAGTTGATTCAATTTTAAAAAATTAGCATTTGGTTTGATAATATTCCTAATTTTTAAAATGTTTTCAATTTTATGATTTCAGGGATTTTTTAAATGGTTAGTTTTAATAGGTTCTTTTCATATTCCTTTGGATTTTAAGATTCTAATAAATACCTTTAAGGTTAGATATTACTTCACAATTCTTCCCTCATTACATTGCTCAAATTTTGATTTGTATTTTTTTATTATTTATCATTCAATAATATTTACAACAGAAAAACTGGACTCTATTTCCATAAGGACAAAAAAAATTGATTTTTGTATTTATGGTAGTGTGATATTTTTTATTTTAATCTTTGCATAGTTTTGACATTTCACTGAGTCTTCCTTAATCCTAGGTATGTCACTGTTAGCGTGTGAAAACTCTATAGGTTGTCTTTATGCTTATTTAAAAAGGTGATTGAAATATACTGTCATCTTGGGTCAGGTCTTCTCTAATTAGGCAGAAACATCTGCTCTCTCTCAAGGGTCTATGTTAAATGGTTTATTATTAATTTTGTATGTTAATGACTTGGAACCCTTTAAATTTATGAAGCCAGCAGGGTTATTATATTTTCCAATGACCCACATTACACGAAAAAGTCACTACAAATTAAATTTTTTTTTTTGGTAATAGAGCATTGATGTAAGACAAATCTAACTGAAGTTGTTCATCAGAGTTTTAAAAATTCACTCAATATTTTTTAATCAATTTAAAATATACTTTAAAATTCATTCAAATATGAATTTTAAAATATATATATTCTACAGCAATAAAGCAGTAGAATTGGATTTTTTTCCAAAATATTTAATATTGGCCATATAATTTCATTGATCAGTTTTTAAAGCCAATGTTTTAGGAATGGCTATAAATGGTTCAGAATATGCTTTAACCTTTAAGGAACTATGGCAAGATAATTACCAGGCTAAACAATAAATTGCAGTTTGGAATATTTATTCCTGAATAAACACTGCTTTAGGATTAATTTATATCTGTCAACAAAATTTGCTTAGAAACTTTCAAGATCACCTTGAGAATATGACATAGAAGTCTATTATTTGTGTAAATATATGCTTATAACTCTGCCTTGTGTTATTGGAACCATGATTAAGTTTAACACTGCCTCCGATTCACATATTCAAAATGTTAATTTGCTCGAAGTCATTTTTCTGAGTTTTCTTATATTTTGTTCCTATTAGTTATAATGTATTACCTGCTGAATCTCCCAGCCTCCTTAAGATCGAGACCATAGATATTTCACATCCATTATGCCACATCCGGCACAGTTTTAAGTTTTCAGGTCATCCTTCCTCTTTCTCCTTTGACTCCTCTCTAATTTGTATATAGCCAATAAATGTTCATGATTCAGTGTACCTAAGTGGCTGCTGAGGAGAAATTTGATAACTTTTATCTATCATTCTGTTGTATTCTGAAACAAGGTGTGGTTGCTTTTGCTATTGAAATTTTTCTTTATATAATTTCTCACATTTAGCAACTCTAATCTTTTTTTCTTTAACATCTTTATTGGAGTATAATTGCTTTACAATGGTGTGTTAGTTTCCGCTTTATAACAAAGTGAATCAGTTATACATACACATATGTTCCCACATCTCTTCCCTCTCACGTCTCCCTCCCTCCCACCCTCCCTATCCCACCCCTCTAGGTGGTCACAAAGCACCGAGCTGATCTCCCTGTGCTATGCGGCTGCTTCCCACTAGCTATCTATTTTACATTTGGTAGTGTATATATGTCCATGTCACTCTCTCACTTTGTCCAGCTTACCCTTCCCCCTCCCCATATCCTCAAGTCCATTCTCTAGTAGGTCTGTGCCTTTATTCCTGTCTTGTCCCTAGGTTCTTCATGACCTTTTTTTTCCTTAGATTCCATATATATGTGTTAGCATAGCAACTCTTATCTTATGGTGGATGCAGCCAATATAGAGTACAGAAATAAAGAAAAGCAATAATGTGTCTTCTCATATAAACATGTCATCTGTCAGAGATGCTACCAACCCTTACCAATTTTCAAGCTTAAATTAAACCCAGAACTTGGCACAATATTTCTTAAATACCTCATTTTCAAAATCTTAGTAAATATTCTAGCTCATTATGTATATATAGATATCTATCTGGTACATGATTGTTTTTAATACTTAACTTTAGCATTCAGACTATGTTGTGTTTTTTCAGAAATAACTATGACAAACTCATGATAACCTCACACCAGCATTGTCATATAACTCTAAATTTTCAGAACTATTCTCCTGAATACTTAGGGAAAATATCAGAGTTGTCATCCTCCTTATAGCTCTCTTGTGACTAAAATGGTTTAAATAAATAAATATGAGTTAAATATAATTTTATAGCAAGTCTAAAGATAATTAAAATGAGGTTTTGGTGTATTTCCATTTGAACTTTTATTTTTAGAAGTATCATTAAGGAATATATTTGCTACGGACAGGTTTTCCAAGAGAGAGTAGCTGAGGCAAAAGCTTAAATGTTAGAGTTCTATTCGGGAGTGTAATGCCATCTAAGCTGGTGTGAAGAAAGAGGAAAGAGGCAGCAAAGGAGAGAGAGCAAATACCAGAAGGTATATTACCCAGCCAGCCACGGTTCTAAAACACAGTTGACTGCTCCATTTTGGGGACTTCTGAAGATAGGCCAAGTGGAACCATCACATCTCGGAGTCTTCTTTTGGGTGTTGGAAGGGGAATTACAACAAAATGAAAGACATTTACTTATTGATCCTTCCCTCCCTGCCCCCCTCACCAGTCAAAGATGGCTGCATCATCCTATTCACTCCTACAATTCTGAACTGTGGTAACTGAACCCACCAGCCTACTGCAGGAGGAAGTTAGAACCTTAACCAATTAATCTGGCAAGTATGGAGACATGGTGGCCTCTCAGTGTCAGTCATCAGTGTATGGGAGTGTTATCTACTGTGTTATAAATCATCCCCAAACTTACAGGCTTAAAACAACCAATATTTATTATCTCAGCTCCTGGGGTCAGGAATCTGTAAACAACTTAGCTTGAGCACTTATGGGTCAGGGTCACTCATAAGCTGCAGTCTATTTACTGGCCGGGGTTGCATTCATCTCCACTGGGGGAGGATCCATCTCTAAGCTCACTCACGTGGCTTTGGCAGGTCATAGGTCCTCTCTGGCTGTTGGTCAGAGATGTAAGTTTCTGGCCACACGGGATGCTGCATGGAATGACTCTCAACACATCAAGTAGCTTTCCTCAGAGATACCCCAACAAAGCCAGAGCCTTTCTTTAACCTAATCTTGGAAATAACATCTCATCACTTTCCCTCTGTTCTGTTTATTAGGTTCAGTCCATAGCCCAGGGGAGGGGAAAACAAAAGGGCATGATACCAGGTTGTGGGGATTATTGTGGCTATTGTTGAAGTTATTTTATTACATATTATAATCAGTATTAATAAATGTGGGCCATACCTAAAGCAACATTTGAATGTATTCATTTACCTTCGTTAAATGCATGTGTTGTTTCACTTTCTGTGTATTTTCTTCCTTGCAGCTTCAGCAACAAAAGATTCTAATAATGAAGGGAAATGGATTAAGGTCACATTGTGGAGGTTCTTAAATTCATATAAGGAGCCTTTGAACTAATCTGGAAAGGAGAGAAATTCAGTGACAATTTTGCAATGGGAGAATATATAAATTATTTTGCATTTATAGGAAGGTGATGGCATGGTGCCAAAGATGTGGAAAAGTTTAATGCTTTATTCAGAAGCTGGTGAAAGTTACAGTTATGGCAAAACTTTTCCTCAAGCATGTTGTTTTTCGATATTCAAATTTCTTGGTTTATAAATTTTTATTTTTTCAATGGATTTACGTATGATTAACACATTCTTTTCAATATGAAAGACGTTGAGATTTTGAATGAGTATTTCCATAATGTGAAAAATTAGACTTAAATTACCTCATTCTTTAAAAGTTTCCTCAAAGCTGAAATTCATCGATGATGCTCTTCATATTGTTTGATTACATTTTTTGTCATTGAATATCTAAAATATAGAGAAAATTACATAAAACTATGTTACCATATTTGTGGCATGTTGCATTTTTTGATTGGGTTAAAAAAATAAAACAAACTTTGTCTCAGTTTCCTCAAGTTTCAATTTTCTTTCTTTTTTCTTAGTTTAGTAAATTATTGTTCTTGATCAGTCTTTAATGTTCACCGTTATGATGATAGTGTAGTGATTTTTTAAAGAGGCTAATAAAAAGCACTTTTTTCCCCACTCAAGTGGTGATTCAATTGAGAAATAAATGAAAGTGAGAGGATATATACACCAAAATATGATAATTATTACTGAAAATATTGATAGGTGGACTGTAGTTAGCATTTATGCTCTTGATTGTTTCCTAACTTCTCTAAAATTAGGCAATCATGATGATTTAGTCCTCAGCAGAGCTGGAAAGCCACAGATTCATATAGCCAAGCTTACTCATAGTAGAAAGTAATTTAGGATACAGACTCTGTGCAGCTAGGACAGACCACAATCAGAGTACTAAAGAGCAGAAATGTGCAAGTCCAAGTCCTTCCTCACCCCACATTCAGCAATTAGCTGGATCACTCTTCCAGTGTGTGCGATGGTAGAGGATCATCAGCCAAAGACTGTAGGAACACAGGTAAAGAAACACAAAGAAGGGCTTCCCTGGTGGCGCAGTGGTTGAGAGTCCGCCTGACGATGCAGGGGACGTAGGTTCGTGCCCTGGTCCGGGGGGGTCCCACATGCCGCGGAGCGGCTGGGCCCGTGAGCCATGGCCGCTGAGCCTGTGCGTCCGGAGCCTGTGCTCCGCAATGGGAGAGGCCGCATTTAATGAAGGTAGATGAATAGGTTTAAATGTTGCATTAAGTATAGCTTATAAACAATTATGAATATTGATAAAATATATGATAAAGGAGCTATTGATTTTGATGAAATCAGAATGCCACCTAAATTAAAAGATCATAAGTGTTTATTAAGGTATTAAGATTAAGAAATCTCAGTGAGAGCAACGAATTTATATTACATGGTCTAACACATTTTATGCATTTCTCCTTTATCCTCTTTGAACTGTTGGCATCTGTGTATTATTCAAACTAACAGAATTGAAAAAAAAATCATGCTGACTCATGAAGGAGGGATTACATGCAACAAATTAAGATCGTATGGTTCAACCAAGTCTTTATGAAGCTGGGTAATTAATAACGTACTATAGAGAAATAGAAAGAAGTTAGCTAAAGAAAGTTTTAGATTACTTCCCATTAAACTTAACTGCTCATGTACAGTTAGTAGTGTTACTTTGTGGTAAAATATAAGCCCAAACAATCTTATATTTTTAAAATACTAAATCACTTAACATCTGTCCTTTTCCTGCATTAATGTAACCACCTGGTGGCACTGTTGATTAACTTGGAAAAAAATCTAAATTTTTGATAAATCCTTTTTAAAGAGCATTTTCTATATTAAAATTGCAAATTGTTTATGATTCTTTTTTTTTTTTAACATCTTTATTGGAGTATAATTGCTTTACAATTGTATGTTAGTTTCAGCTTCACAACAAAATGAATCAGTTATGTATATACATATATTCCCATATCTCTTCCCGCTTGCGTCTCCCTCCCTCCCACCCTCCCTATCCCACCCCTCCAGGCGGTCACAAAGCACCGAGCTGATCTCCCTGTGCTATGCGGCTGCTTCCCACTAGCTAACTACCTTACTTTTGGTAGTGTATATATGTCCATGCCTCTTTATCGCTTTGTCACCGTTTACCCTTCCCCCTCCCCATAGCCTAAAGTCCATTCTCTAGTAAGTCTGTCTTTATTCCTGTTTCACCCCTAGGTTTTTCATGACATTTTTTTTTAAATTCCATATATATGTGTTAGCATACGGTATTTGTCTCTCTCTTTCTGACTTACTTCACTCTGTATGACAGACTCTAGGTCTATCCACCTCATTACAAATAGCTCAATTTCGTCTCTTTTTATGGCTGAGTAATATTCCATTGTATATATGTGCCACATCTTCTTTATCCATTCATCCGATGATGGACACTTAGGTTGTTTCCATCTCTGGGCTATTGTAAATAGAGCTGCAATGAACATTTTGGTACATGACTCTTTTTGAATTATGGTTTTCTCAGGGTATATGCCCAGTAGTGGGATTGCTGGGTCATATGGTAGTTCTATTTGTAGCTTTTTAAGGAACCTCCATACTGTTCTCCACAGTGGCTGTATCAATTTACATTCCCACCAACAGTGTAAGAGGGTTCCCTTTTCTCCACACCCTCTCCAGCATTTATTGTTTCTAGATTTTTTGATGATGGCCATTCTGACTGGTGTGAGATGATATCTCATTGTAGTTTTGATTTGCATTTCTCTAATGATTAGTGATGTTGAGCATTCTTTCATGTGTTTGTTGGCACTCTGTATATCTTCTTTGGAGAAATGTCTATTTAGGTCTTCTGCCCATTTTTGGATTGGGTTGTTTGTTTTTTTGTTATTAAGCTGCATGAGCTGCTTATAAATTTTGGAGATTAATCCTTTGTCCGTTGCTTCATTTGCAAATATTTTCTCCCATTCTGAGGGTTGTCTTTTGGTCTTCTTTATGGTTTCCTTTGCTGTGCAAAAGCTTTTAAGTTTCATTAGGTCCCATTTGTTTACTTTTGTTTTTATTTCCATTTCTCTAGGAGGTGGGTCAAAAAGGACCTTGCTGTGATTTATGTCATAGAGTGTTCTGCCTATGTTTTCCTCTAAGAGTTTGATAGTTTCTGGCCTTATCGCTATTGCATTATTTGAGTGTATCAATGCTGGATGGCTGTTGCTAGAAAAATGTGTGGAAAATTATTTACAAAAATGTTAAATGTAAAATAAGTCATTGAATATTTATGTCTGCAAAATTCAAGGACTTCCAAATAGATGTGCCTAATATTGAGAAGTGAATAAAGACATTCATAAAGATAAAGATTGTGTACTTATTATTTCCACACTTAATGGGAGAAATCTTTCCAAATGGAATTAATTTATTTAAAAAAAATTAAGACAAAAAGTATGTATCATTTTCATTGGCAGTCATTTTCATGATTTGATTTCAGGTAATTTGTCAAGAATACCACTACTCTCTGAGAGAGACATACCTACATCTCAAGCATAATCTTCCATATAATTCATTTATCTATAAGATACTATTGCAAAGTCATTCACAACTTGGTTGCATGCCAACAGTGAGTTTAAAGGATTGTGATGAACTGCAATAGCACTTCGTCTTTTGCTTCATAAATTATAAAATCTTTGAAAAATTTAAAGTGTTAAATTAGATTCAGGATACATTGATAAATCAGGAAATCTTCAATCAAACTATACTTTGTGAAAGCAGGAAGAGACAGAATACCAGTTTACTGAGACATTTTGGAATTTATTTGAGAGATAAAAAGTATCTTAAAACACAGAAAAAGTTTATAAATATGGCTTGAAAGTAACTGAGTTCTTAGCCAGAGGCAAGATACAATTATCTTACATTAATAAAAACTGAAACATAGTGGTCACTTACATTGCCAGGGTTATCATGTATCAATAATTTTCTAATTTTAGGTTTAAAATTCCAGATTTTACCTATTTGTTCAAAGTCTATTTGAATCAGATATCCCCTTATAGTCATTCTAACAGAATTGATAGAGACTATTCAAGTGATTATCATACAGATATTTTAAAAGATTGATATTTAAAATTTAAACTTATGCAATGAATGATTTTTTTGGAAAAGATGCAATTCACTGATTTATGTTATGTGTATAAATATGCTTTTATAAATATTGGTCATTTTGTGTCATACATTTTTGATAATGGTAAAGAAAAAAATCTTTGATAAGATGTTGTATGATAGCCAACACTATCAAATATTCTGAAAAAAATTATAGTAAGCAAAAATAAGTGACTTTACCCACTAAAAATATGGAATATTTTCTTGTGTACTCATATAGTGTTTCTACAGACAGCTAAAGTCAGAATGAAATATTTAAGTTATATTTGCCTGGGCTTTACATACTGAAGAAATTCTGAAGACATAGAGAATTAAGAGGTTTATATTATGAATATTTATTCTGTACAAATTCTTATAGTGATGTGCTAAAGTAATATGAATAAATCCAAGGAAAGGAATTATGGCCAGAGTTCCTAAATCTCCTACATACACCAAAGTTAGAACTGGAAGCATATATGATGATTCTGAACACATTTCTATTCCTTCTTAGAGTGCATAAACATACACATATAGTTGGTATTTTTACTTTAAAATGAGGTTTCTATTGTAGGTTTATTGCACACTTTGGCCTGTATGGTTATTCCTTGAGCCACGCAGAATTTTGCATATTTGTTCCACTGTCACTGCACCACCATGCTTTCCTTTATTGGCTGTTTATCTGGACACATAGCCTGGCCTCCTAGGGAGATATATCCACCTGTTAAGGGAAGTCACTCTTTCATGTTACCTAGTAACCAGCTTCAGGAAACCTATTTATAAAATCACAAGTAGATCATAGCTATAATAGGATCCACTCATAGTAATAGATGAAGTCTTTCTTTGTAGAAAAAAAGTGCAGCTTAGTCAAATGTTGCGTGGTGAACATATAATAAAAACAAAGATAGTTCAACAATTTGTATGTGTTATCATTGTTCTTAAGATAATTTATTGCATTTATTTGCTACTCAGAACAGCTTTGCCAGTGGTTCACCCTATTACAAATCTGTTAGACCAAGCTTTGCTACATTCTCAAAGGGCATGGATGGACAGTGAACACATTTTCTGACTCTTGATTTCTCGGTCGATACATTTTTCCTCAATATATAAAAATACAATTACTTAAGTTATTCCTAATACCTATGGCTTCAGTTTATTTCTTCTTTCTGATTTTACCAATTACTGATCTGACATACTATGTAGTGTAACCTAGGGAGATCATATTTTATATTTTGATACCCCTTAAGAATTATGCCCATACATCAGCTAAGCTATAAACAGCGTGCAATGCTGCACGAGGTGCACAAAATCCAGTTGATAATGAAACATCTGAGATACATCATACTTAACTGGAATTATTTTTCACCAATGATTTTATTAGTACTGAGACTTACATTTTGTAAAAATTAACAGTGGGAAGTACTTGATGATGAAATCAATAGATTTATAGGCTCATTTAAACGCCTAAAACAGACCTGTATAATTGTTCCTGTTTCTTGTTCCTCCACATTCCAGTTTAGTAAGAAACAGGACAGAATCGGTCATGAGTGTCTCCAGCTCCCTAAATTTCAATGGACTATTGAATTAACCATAAACCTCTCTACCTCCTATCTTACTATCTATCTCTCCTGCTTACCTCGTATACAATTCTTCCTACAGATACTCCTTATATAGATAACTTCAGTCACTTTTAACTAGTACTTTTTTCTGTGCACTTGGCCTTTTTTATTCTACCTCCACACTTTTCTCTTTCAATTGTTCCATGCTGGAATGCCTTATTTTTCTTTTATCTCTATTGAAATCAATGATCATAGCATACAATAACTGGTTTTGAATCTTAGGCAATTTTGGAAAGAAATGCTTTTGACTAGATCTGATGATAATATGATGCTTGTAATGGATAAAACACCTCTGCCAACTTTCTTTTTTACAAAGAAGTCTTAGTTTCCTAAATTATCTACTATTCAAATTTCCTTGACAAAGTTTATAAAAGTACACAGCAAAAGAATATAATCTTACTGAGGAAAAAAAATCCAAATCACATAGGCAGAATATATTGAGTTTTCCACTCATATTTCAAAACTCATCTGTTTCCTATTCAGCAAACTTACCCAACATACTTCTATCATATTGTGATTTTTCAAAATTTAACTTTTTACTGCATCTAAGTATATGTATGTTATCACTTTAAATAACATTATTTCTCAGTAATCTTATAATAATTATCAGTAATTATTACTGAATAAGCATGAATGAATGTAACACCTCTTTATGAGTAGTTAGTTGAATCTCTATACAGTTCTTATATTTGTTCATTTAATTAACATTATTCCATGCCTACTCTGTTCCAGATACAATTTTAGGTGCTGGGGAAGGAGTGTGATGTTTTTATTTACAAGGGAGAGAAACATGTGAGTTTTAGAACATCCGTTCCTGTATGCAATATATCCTGTAACTAAATAAATGTATCTACTTAGAACACAGATATATTTGAAATATTATAAACATTATTACACTCAATATGCTAATATTTTATTCTTTTCAAAATTTATATGTTTAGTTTGAAGCAAGGAAATAGCATAATTCACACAGCTATTAAATGTTAATTCTAAAACAAATTTACTGCATTCAGTACATAAATTCATGAAACCTCTTATTTTTCTAGATACTTTAAGTAATGTTTAGGCAAAGAAATGCTGTGGTTTTATGGCTATCAACCCCCTCAAGCAATACAGACGTAAGAGATTTCCCTGTTGAGGAGACCCGCAGCTGTGACTTCATTAAATTAAACATAGTTCATGGCAATTAGCCATGGAATTTTCCTTCAGGCCACTCTCTGATCATAGAGGAACATGACACAAACGGCTGGAATTCCACCCTTGGAACTGCCGTTTCCCTGCACAGTTTCTTGTGTTCAGGGGGTCACCTGCTCTCTCTCACAGTTCCCAGGGCTATGTTTCCAGATTTTTATTACTGTTCCTTTATACTTTTTCAGTTTTAGGTGGGCAAAACATCCATAAAATGAACTTTGTGGTTTTGTTTTTGTTATTGTTTTTACTATGTGTCATGGTTTAGTTTCCAATGGCCATAGCCACAAAAGTGTAAATGAAGATATAAGCCATATGGTATAACTTTTTCAGGAAATATGAACTGTAATACTTCTCAGTAATTATTATTTGCTCTATCCTATTTCACACTGGCTGAAAACTCTTTTTCCTTTCTTTCATAGTTTTCAACTTAAATAACACTTAAATTAGATTTTGATAATGCCAGTTTGTTGATTTCACAGTTGCTACCAAAATGACTGAATCTCTCTACCTTGCATTCACATTGAACTGTTTTTTTCTTCCAGTCCCTGCACATTTGTACTTGTTTTTTTTCTCCCTGTTACTTCTTTGGAGAGACACTTCCAAGCCAGGAATATAGCCTATGTTCACTACATGCAAGTTTATCTTGTTAACTGTTTTCTTTTTTTAATTAATTAATTAAGTAATTATCATCTCAGGGGACCAATCTCATTCACCATAATCATTGATCTATCAGTGAACGTAAAGCGAATGAGAACAAATCCTCATTTGTCTGTCTCCCAGGCTATAGTCCTCAATAAGACACTGAATAAACTTACCTCACAGCTTTTACTTGTGCTGGGTTTTATTTTTTCCCAAGTACACAAATGTCTGCTTAGCTGTAGGTTTCAGATTTCTCAATGTTCTTCTTGTCTCCCTTGTTGAACGTGTACTTCCCTAAGTACTACTCTCAGAGTCTGTGTCTTCCAGCTCTTTCGGCTGTAACTCCCATTACTGTCCTGGAGCCCTGTTGAGTGGATTAGGGAAAACACGCTACTGTATCTTACTATTAAATCTCAGTCTTTTGTGCCTTTTGTCTGTGACAAGTGTTTCTTAGTTTTTGTTTTTGTTTTTAACATAGGAAATTTAAAAGGTACTGGACTGGGAGAAATGCTTCTTTCCAAGGCATGATAAAACTCTGGTTAAATCTTCTCCCCTGCATCATAGGCCTTTGTTATGGGATGCATTTTGGGGGGCAATTCATAATGGCTATTTTTCTCCTTCCCTACCAGAGCAACAGGGTATCTTTCTCAGCTCTTCCCAGGAAGAACTTGATGGGATTTCTGAAGTTAAAAACCATGAAAGAGTGGCCATCTTCTAAGCTGAGGTCCAGGAGTTTGGCATTCTTAAGACAGCCTGCAACAATTCATCAAAATTACCATTTTAGCAGACCTTGTGTATTACACAATGGATTCATCTATTTCTCCAGATTTCAAGGTAGCTCTTTGCCCTGTGACCTCAGTTCTCTGATGAGTTCAAAAAGTCATTTATTTTCCTTTTGTTTAGCTTTATATTATTGTAAGGACAGGAATGACACCTTCTAAGTTCTTCACATCCTGAAACAAATCAAAAATCTACAGTTTTCTTTTGGTATTACCCTACTGTTCCTCATCATTCTCCTTGCCAATAATACTGAATGCAAATATAGCAATAATTGTTAATTCTGAAAAAAATCAAATGTTTTCTTGGTGATTGAGATTAACTTAGTAAGAAGGATGAAGAAAGAAACTTTCCCTTTTAATAAACACACATTTACATCTGAAGACATAACTTAAGATGTAAATTGATACTTAGGCAGCCCCCATTATAGTAGAGAGTTCATAAACTACAAGCTCTAACATAATTAAAGACAGCAAGTTTATGAATCAATTAAAAAGGGTGGAAGGAGTTGCTGCTAAAATATATATGCACACTTAAATGACAGTTACAGAAGTGTGCATATGCTTCTAGTTGAATTAAGCATGTGATTAGGTGATTATTACGTTGATTTGATTTGCTCAATTTGTGTCCTGAAAGACAAGGCACAAATTATGATATATATTAAAAAAATTCTACAGGACACAAGAAGTCATTTTTAAAAGTCTATCCTGATGCCTCTTATTCAGCTTAAAGAGACAGCTTTTAAAATAATGTAAATTAATGTAAAGTAAATTAATATAAATTACCATTAAAATTAACTAAGAATCTGCTTTTGATCAACAACAGATGCTACCTGTCTCTAGCCATTATTCATGGACACATTAAATAATTTGACAAAAATTTATTTCCAATATCTTTAGTATGGACAAAGAACAGGAAGCCTCTACTATAAGTATGATTGATAAATGAATATGAATTTTTATAGAGAAGAGTAGGAAAAGGTAAGAAGGAAAAAGAGATGAGGTATTTCATCAATGTCTGTGCTAAAGCTCTATTGGGCTTGTTCAATCCTCTGTTTTAAATAAATAAATAAATAAATAAGAAAAGGGGGAAAAACAGGAATGAGTTGATTGGAAATTGTGGAAACTGCAAGACACACTTGTGTATAATACAACCCAGCAATATTATCTCAGTGGATTTCAGAGGTGGTCTCTGCAATGAAACAAATTCTTCTGCAACAAGTTATACTCAAGGCATGAAAAGTGTTGGTCATATTTGGTTCCAAGACCATCTTTTATAGAGCAGACAACCAAGAAGCTGTAAGAAATGTTGGTTAGTAGGCACCTCCCAGGGAAGAAGACCCCAGATGAGTAAACTGGGATCTGAAACTGAGCTCTGGTCTTAGCAAGAAAAGTAGAAGGTTAATCATTCATTGAAGCAGAAGTGTAGTAAAGAAGACTTAAAAACTGGACTCATTTTCACCAAGTGTTGCAGGTCAGAGGATACAGGCATAAGATCTGATCAAGAGCTTGAAATATAAAAGAGTTATGACATGATTTAGATGTCATTTGATGGTATGCAAGAATTAATAATGTTTTCCTAGTGTGGTTGTTTCAGAGCTTAGAATGGTCAGTTTCTTCAGCTATAGGCAAGAGGAAAAGTAGTGGCAAGCAATATATAAAAAACCCCAAACATGCATGTTTGGAAGCAGCATGAGAGAATATAAATTATTAGGAAGAGTCTAAATAAATTACTGTTTTAATCTATGCAATTTTGAACACATATTTCCCATCACAGCTAGTCTCTAGACAAGTAATTACTAGTTATATTAGGTTTACTTATTAACAAATTATTGTAACATATATTGCACATGATTTATTTCACCATGATAATGTTTCTTAAGCCAGAATATCTATACACCCTAAAACTATGTATGTAATAAAAATTTAATAATATAAAGAATTAAAACCTTTTATATTTAGGAATGCATACCATTTTTTTAACATATTAAACTTTGAGAAACATGTCGAAATAATTATGTGTGTGAGCCTCCTTCTGATTGGGCACTGATAGAAGAGCTGGTTTGTATTTCCTTGATTCTGTAGACTTAAAAAACAGCATGATATAAAAATCTTAGTTTTTTTCTTTTAAAACCCACATGAAATATCAGTACATTTAAACTGTTCTGTAGTTTATCTGTTGTGTATAACTAGGTACTTTCACACTCCTACTGCTTGTGGAAGACTCATCAGGCTTACAAAAAGATTCAGCAGGATCAATGACTAAAGACTCACTTATAATATTTTTAGGGATGTTAGTGTGATTTATGAGATACCATACATTCATAGATTGATGGATATATGTATCTTCTTTAAAATATAGAAGCATTTCCACCGTGTTTGCTAAAGCTTTTGAAATCCTACATGAAAAAATATGTTTTAATTCCAAACATAGTATTAGAAATTTCACTTTGGTTAATACATCTTCCAATGGCTGTACAGTTCATGCACCATGTGGAAAACATATTAGCTCCTGACATGGATTATTAAAGTTAGATATTACATCCTATTACATTTAATTATTCAGAATCTCTGTAGCATGTAATAAGATAACTTCCAATATAATTATAAACACAGCAATATCAAAAGAAAACTATTTGTAGAATCTCAACAGCAATTACAATATCCTATAGGCGTTTCTATACTTTGTGGCAGGATTTTTTTTAACCATTTACTGATTGCCATTCATGATAGATGAATCTTCTGCTTTGGTAAAATTAATATGGAAAGGAATCCCCACCCTCCATCAAAAAACGTTTTTCTGCTATAGCATTAATTGTAAATATTTACCATGACTCATAAAAACAAGCTTTATAATGCTACTTAGTCTAAAGACAACTCATCTCTCCTCTACACGAAGAGTATCCACTGTTCAACACACACTTCCTAAGGTGACACTTTATCCTTTGTTTCTATTTTATTTTCTAATAACTTTTATTTTCTATTAACACTATGTACTGCACCTGACACAGAGTGACTTTTCTGGAGTGAAACATGAAGACCATGTTAAGAATATAATACTCTCTAAAATAAACACTAAGGTTACAATTTTTAATGTTATAGTATAAACGCACTTACCATTTTTATAGGTTGAAAGAAATCTGAATATAAGGTTTATGATATTATTTTTTCTATTGAAAAGCAAATTTTTCCTAGCAATAAAGTAACTTTTGTATTTATTCAACCCCTATATTGATTATACAAGCCATAATATTATAGGTTAGACCAAGATCTTACCTTATATTCTTAATTCCAAATAGCAATTTGAACTCCTTTCTCTTTGGCAAGCCTACACTACCACTTGATTGATTGATTGATTGATTTAATTGATTTCCTTGTCTTAACTGGTGTTAATTCATTTCCTTGCCTTAACTCTCACAAAAGAACACTTAACAGTAACAAACTATAGAATTTGTAAGACCTTTCTTTGTGTTAATTCTCATTACATAATCTGACTTTGTGAAAAGAAAAGCAGATTTTACTGACGTCTATCTTTTACTTTAGGCAAAAAGCTAACAGATAATATTTAGAATATAAAAGAAGAAAACAGTGATTTTTTTGTGTGATTTCAATATTGAAATCTTTGTCATTCATTTGACTATAACATAGTTTTCTTGTAGGGAGAACATATGCATTTTATGAATGTGAACTTGGACCCTCTCTAGAGATTCCAATCAATGGAAGCCAGATTACAACTTGTGTCTTTCAATACAAACCCACCATTAATCTTCCTCTATCATGTTGCTCCTCCATAACAGTGAGGAAACCTCCTTTTGGAAAACACTTAAGAGTATTAAAATGTGCTTCAAATATATCTCTTTATAGGAATAGGCACTTTACAAGTGAGCACATGGAAGCCCAGAGATTGTAAATTATGTTTTGGGATTTCACATAGTTAGAAAACTATATGGAAGCCCCACATTTTGACTTTGATAAGAAATCTTTGCAAGTAAATAATATATCTTGGTTCTGTTTAGCTGGTTTGGAAAATTTGTTGGAAAAACATGTTTTGGTAAATCAGTAGAATTTTGTTCTGAAAGAAAAAGATAAATATTGATTTTCTAAGAGAAAACAGTGATAGAAAACTCTACAAATCTAATAAGACCTTTGGGGACAGTTTTTTTCTATGTCCTACTTCTTTAATTATAAGGGAAAAAACTTAATACCCAGGTATTTCCTGAAGAATTTATGGCAATTCTAGAAGCATTGTGGCATATGTTCTCATTTGGTTCGATATTAAAATGTACAATTAATACAGGTTTCAATTAAATTTGGTTGATGTTGCAAGGGTGTGTCAAATGTTATATTAAATCACTTAGCCAATTGCATACCCTGTTTATTTATTAACTTTAAGATGTATTACTATGGAATCACAGGTACATTACCACCTGTTTGAGCTTTCATAGAAAGTAAGAAACATTAAAGATTTGTTTTAGCAATTATCACAAAAATGTTCCTGTAAAACACTAACACAGCTCTGATGAAGCGTCAGTACAGCAGTAAGAAGAAAAGGACAATAAAACAATGACCATTTTTTTCTCATTTTCCGCCTCAATTCTTATAAGTTACACATGAGAAACATTAATAGGGTTATTTGGAAATGTTATGGAGCCGTCAGTGTTTCACTTCTTAAGAACGTGAAATGTGTATTTTTAAAAGGTGAATACTCAACTCCTTTCATGGGGGGAAAAGTGCAGTTTCATGATTAATGGAGCATTCAGATCATGAATAATACAGACAAATGAAGGATGTTTCTCTTCTTTTTTACACACATCGTCTCCACAAAAGTAGTTCTAACATTAAAATAATGTTCCTATAAAGCTATCACTGAGTCAATATGTTTTATTGAAGGTGAGATGGGACAGGTTAATGTTCGATGATAATCTAATGAGTCTTTAATTACCTTAGAGTTCCTCCCACTGTCATCAAACAAGGTCAGCAATTTAAATATCATTTTTGCTTAGTATAAAATAAACACTGTCCATGCAAACTAAATAATTCTAACTATAGACTTATATTTAGGACTTTTAAATATCTATAAACACAGAAATTTGCATGCCCTCTAGTCGAAAGTTGAATATTATTAAAAGATAGACTGGCATGATAAGCCAAATTTTATTCTTCCTGTGTTCCCACCAAAATCATACTGTGTTAAATGAAATTGAAAATTAGATTTGTATTAGGGAATTGAACTTTTTCACTGGCAAGAGTTTAAATTCTCAGACTGTGGCCATTGAATGTTTATTAATGTCATTGACTTACAGACCTGCACAACACACCCGCACACGCATGTGTGAGCAAACACACATGGCGCTGATCTCCTGGATTGCATCAGGGAAAAGAAAGGGTGCAAAAAAGTAACTAGGAAGTCACGAACTTTTGCAGTGTTAGCATGTTTGTTTATTAAATTTTACTCAGTCTTTTTAATGCTGTGATTAAGTGAAAAATATCAGACTCTTTTTCCCTCAACTCTAACGATTTCAGTGTAGTGGACAAGCTGCGCTTATCAGTCTTGTTATTTCAATCTGCTGACTTTGACACCAGTACTCGTAAGGTTTTCCTGTCTTCTTTGAACCCATTGATAAGGTCTCATTAAAACTGCCCCATATCTATTTCTTGCAAGGGTTCCACCATCTGCACTGTTGGTGCAGGCAATTATTCATTCCTCCAAATGTGAAATGCCATTGAGTTCTGTTCTATCAGTTGCCTTTTTCTAAACATGTAAAATTATCTTCAAGAGCAGGTTTATTTGTGTTGCTTCTGAAAGCATAAAATTGCACATTGTATCATCCATTACGTGAATTGCCAAATATTGTCTTCATCTGGATTTTAATATAAGATGAGATTCTTTAAAAATTGAAATATTTTAATAAATGATATGGAAAAATTGACATGAATCTTTTCGTGTAATCCTCAGGAGACTAACTTTTGTCCAAATGAAAGTTTGCTTCTATGACAAGCAGAGACATTTGATGAGAGTTTGAAAAAGGCAATTAGTATCTTCCTTTCAAATAAATTAAAACAATTTAGCATTATATCCTTCCCTTAACTATGAGGTTTTCTTCTTTCTTAGACTGGCTTGCCCCTCATTGGTATTTGTGGTAGGGCAGCAATTAGCTAAACAGGAATTACTGTGTGTTGCATTGTGCTTCTGTACATTATCTAAGAGGACAGATAAATAATCTCCCACAGCTGATTCATACACATAAAAGACTATCCATATATAGTTATTAAGTATTGATTATTGACAGTTTGACATATACTCAAGTTCTGATTCTGGCTGTCATAATTTTTACTGAATATTGTTTTGGCTAAATAGAACAATTCCCATGACTTGCCTGAATCTATCAACTATTTTTTCATGAAATTCCAGTGTCTATATAGAATTCTACCATTTACCACAAAGAACTCATCTATTTTGCAGAGTGCAACTTTGCTTCCAACAAGCAGATTTCTCATTGGTGGAATTCAATGTTAAGTATATAGCTTGAGCATAACCTTGAAGTGAATTCTTTTATTTCCTTATACTCAATTATCCTTTAAGATTTTCATAAAGCAAAGAACTGTACAAAGCTGCACCATCAGTGCAGCCAAGACCAAAGTGATAGAAGGAAGAAGCACTCTGGGGAATACTGCAAATGTGATTGCTGCTTCTTGCTTGGAACTTGAGAACCAGCAAAAGTCTAATAGAAACCCTTTGCTTTCTGGATGAGCCCATTGCACTGTGATAAGTGCTGCCATACAGTTAATATCATTTCTCAGAAGCAGACATTTTTATTCAGTTAAGTATGTGTATAATTGTCTTTCTTTTCTTTCTTACTTGACATGTATCTCAAATTTATAATCATCTGTCATGTGTCCACTAAACAGTCTGGTCTTCCTTTTAGTATTTGATTTATGAGTACTTGAAAAAGAGGTATGGCAAGAATGCATTACTGCATATATCTTCTTGAAGCATTTTTGCTGTTTTCTAATTATAATGAAATTTCTAGTTTTAAATTAATTTTTCTTAACATTTGTATCTTTCTAAAATATGAAGTCATATATTTTTTTTTCTGCCATACATATACTCTTTTAGGATTCATCTATACTGCTGTGGAGGGCACCATTTTTATTATCTATAGGGAGTAATGTACACTTCAAAACTATATATATTCAGACATACACAGTCTGAATGATCCTCCCCATGTTTCTCTTCATTGCATTGTATCAACTCTGTTATTAAATTTACTTTGAGAATCTTACTACACTACAGAGTAAATAATTAATCATCTTATTAACATATTAGAAGGTCATTATCAAAATTACTTCTTTTAAATGTTGTCATTCTTTAAAAATACCTATGCCCAGGCTAGCCAAGGATAAAAACTGTATCTGGTATCAAGTTAAAAATGGTGATGGTTAAAAAGTATTAACATTGATGAAGATTTGGTTTTGACATTGGTATCAGTTTAATGGAATAACAAGGCAAGATTTCTAAAAATATGTGAGATGTGCTATTTTTTATTTATGTCTTGTGTAGCTATGCTTAGAAAAGCAGAGAACACTGCACTGGAATTAGTGCAGCCACGCACTAGTTTGCGGAGATTTCTTACAAATTCTATGGTGCCATGGAAAAACAATGGCATTGGAGAGAGAGACTCGGATTTGAATTCTTGTTCTGAACTTGCCTAAATAGATGATTAACTTAAACCTTGGACTTTAATATCCCCACATTTAAAATGTGGGTAAAAATAATGTAGTAATGAATTTTGCCTTCATTGTTTAAAAAAGAAAACCAAAAGAAAAAGAAAAAAAATTATTGTCATATAAGACCTGAGATAAGTGTGCTTCCAGAACTGAAATCTGTGACTTGTTTTCTTCAACAGCAACCCAGTTTGCTTTCATTTTTTTGTTCTACCACTTTAGTATTCCTACTGGTTCTTGGTTTAGTAATATTCTTTCAAGATGGTGGAGCAATTCTAGGAGTCATTCTTCTACTTTACTGCTTTATAATATCAAAGAAACTCTTCCCAGAAGCCCTATAGAAAGCTTCTGCTTGATTACTCTCCACACAGAATTGCATCACACACCTCTCATTTAATCCTTTCTCTGTTAATTGTAGTGAACCCAAGATGGTTAGCCAAGGTCAGTAAGGACCTAAGGTGGTAGATATCCAAACAAACTAGGGGGGTGTGGCAGCATAAAGGAAGCAGCGATGAATGCTAGGCAGATGACTGAAAACATATTCTACAAGCACACTAGGTCTGTTGTACAATATAATATGATGACATATATAAGTCACTCGGCACACTGGCTAACACAAAGTAAGTGCTCCAAAAAAGGAAACTTAAACCACTGCATTCTACCCAAATATATTGGGCTTCATCTATGTTTCAATTATCTTGCAAGCCACTAAGTAAATGAATGTATTGAATACATTTGCTGAAATTGAATATCTAATTATGGAAGAGTCAGAAAATACAGTACATAAATAAAACATGCAAACAAGAGAACAGTCTTACTCACAAATTAACATTACAGATACTCTGACAGAGGAAAACCCATACTGAAATGAAAGCAAATAAAAGAGCATCAGTCACAGATTTGGATGAAAGAATGGGAGGCAAGCAGGACTCACATTAGAATGAATGCAGTGGTGGAACACTTTATTCTTAAAATATGAGCTGTCATTACCTAGGGGAAGAAACATAGATTGGATTTTCCAGGGAAAAAATACAAATAGGATTATACAGGGAGAGAGAAGCAATTGTATAGGAACCAGTCTCTGTTTTCCATCACAGGCTTGAGTAACAGAAAAGGACTTCAGTGTTTAGGGAAGAGGTTCCTACTTTTAGACTATAAACGTTAAATTTCATGATTAGTGAAACACAAGACATTTCCTTGTCATTATCTGGGGCTAGTTTCAATAGTTAATGAAATGACAGAACCTTAGCTTCAGCTTTATTTTGCCAGCTGAATATTCATAGTTGAAAGAACATTCATCCTTCTTCTGGCATAGTCAGGCCAAGGACTAAGCCTTGGCTTGTGGCTAATATAAGGATAGAAAAGTGACTTGATTCACTATCTTCAATTCTCTAATAAATTGATTGACTTACAATTTGGTTGTAGCAATTTTCCATGGAGCTCTTCAGAAGGCCAAACCAGCCTGGGGCATGTAGACTCTTCCCTCTCAAGCGGGTACGACCATGATGTTTTAAATGTCTCCAATTGTTGCTTTTGATCATGCTTATTAATATCCCCTTTCCTGTTTCTTGGGTGGGTTCTACAGCTTTCTGGAAACTTTTAGTTTTAAAATTTACATCCATTACAGAAAAAGAAACGTTTTCTGGAAAACTTTTTGTTTTAAAAAACTAAAACTTTTAGTTTTATATACATTTTTTATCAGTTACATTAAAAAAAAAAAAGCTCATAGATACAGAGAACAGATTGGTGGTTGCCAGAGGAGGGGGGTTGGGGGTAGGTGAAGTGGTGAAATGTTTTTTATTTGTTTGTTTGTTTCATTTAGTTCAAATAAATTGAATAGGAAAAAGTTACATCAAAGTTAATCAATTTAAAATAGAAATTGCTCACTCAATTCAATACTCATCCCCTCTCCTCTTTCTCCAAAATTCAGGGAGGCTTCAAACCTTAGGAAACACACAGTTAAAGGGTACATTTATTCACATTCCTTTCATCATAATTTTCTCTTCAGGATGCTTTCAACGTTTAGAGCATTTGGGATTCATGAGAATGATTAGGAAAATGAGGCAAAATTCTTACCTAACTAGTATGAAGTTGTGACTTGAGGCTATCCTCCAGACATCATATAGCTAAATATTTGGCTTCTTGTTGCACACGTGTATGAGTTCTTTGAAAATCCACACAGGAGAGACCTCCACATTTCATGGGTCCTTAATTACTCTAGCTTCACCTCTTCACCTCTTTGCACCTCTCATTTCTGTGATCCAGTTACTGCAGAGGCTCTTCTCTTAATAGCCAACTCACTTAATGGCTTGCCTTAACAGCTAACTTCTGCAGTGGCCAATGCATTTGTACTATTTGGAGTTCTCCAGGGAAACAGAATATTTATATCATATATATATATATTATATGATATATATCTACATTATATATATATAATATAGATAGTATAAATAATAAGGAATTGGCTTACATGATTATGGAGGCTGAAAAGACACAAGATCTGCATTGTCAAGCTGGAGATCCAGGAGAAATAATGATATAGTTCCAGTCCAAGTCAAAATCTGAGGCAGGAGGCCTCAGAAGATGAAGATGGTCAAGCAGAGAGAAATTACCTCTCACTCAGCCTTTTTTGATCTATTCATGTCTTCTGTTGATTATATGAGGACCACCAACATTTGGAGGGCTATCTGCATTACATAATCCACTAATTGAAATGTTAATCTCATCCAAAACAACCTCATAGACACAGTCAGAATAATGTTTAATCAAATGTCTGGGTACCCTGTAGCCCAGTCAAGTTGACACACAAAATTAACCGTCGTAGTATTCTTTCCTTACTAAGTGGTGGTATACAGGCTGACAATTACATCTCTTCTTTCTCTCCTGCCACCTCCTTCCATTTGTCTAATTTTCCTGTTCAAATAATCACAAAAAAGTGAATCATCAATGCCATGATATAAACCAAAGAAAATGAGAAACCAGTCTCCTCTTTGTAGAGCCATCCCCACCTTCATCAATGATCCTCCTGGGATCTTATTCACATATGTTAATGGGTATCCTACAGACCTTTAAAGGACAGTATCTTGGTAGCTCTACTTAGAATAATAGGTACATATATCTACTGTATAGATATGTTTTAAGCTTTGGGCATGTAGTAGAATAAGCATTGCTTCAACATTCTCCCCTTCTTCAATAACAGGATCACTCATTCATATCCTTTGTCATGCAGTTTGAGTGGGACATAATTCCCCACCTCTAGACTCAAAATTCAGCTATACAACTTTCTTTTGTGATGATTCTTTAAGAAAAAAGCCCAGGCTTGAAAAATATTTACGCTATCACACCTACTCCAGAACATCTGAAATTGTCATGAGAAAACATGCCTGGTCTAATCTGTTTTTCTCAAGATAGGAGTCTAGATCAGCCAAACACTAACTAATCCCCACTAAGCCACTTTGGAGGATAAAGCTCAGCAGAGCTATCAAATTAAAACC
Source organism: Lagenorhynchus albirostris (assembly GCF_949774975.1). Taxonomy (NCBI): domain Eukaryota; kingdom Metazoa; phylum Chordata; class Mammalia; order Artiodactyla; family Delphinidae; genus Lagenorhynchus; species Lagenorhynchus albirostris. Next base: position 121,055,473 of record NC_083099.1, read on the forward strand.
AATTTAGACCAACTGACTTCCAGATGATCTGGAAATCCATGAGAATAAATGATGGTTGGTTTTAAGTAGTGACTTTTGGGATGGTTAGTTTTGTTTGTTTTTTCATCAGTGTTTTTGTGACTCCCACAAAACTAACACAGGATTTAGTCACAATTACCAGTATACTCGGTTAAAAGGAAAAATAAACAGACACATATCTAAATTATTACTTTCTTTTTACTTTCTCATGTATGCTTATTTAAGAAGTAGAAAAATAATGACAAAACAGGTGGAACATTTCATTTTTTTGTCAAACATGATTTGCAATCAAATAATCACTAAATTTGATTTTATTAAGGAATTCCATCTAGCATCTTTTTATATGTTCACACATTTGTATCAACATACTGCTTAGATTCTCATTCTCTAAACCAAAAGCTCTTTATTTAGAAACTTTCATTATAAGAAAGTTACCTATCATTCCAGCATTATAATTTTTTCAGTTTGTTTTGATTTCAATTAAGTATTGCATTTCTTTTTTAAATTTAACAACTTGGTACTGGATATAATATTGAAGATATCTGGTAGACATTATTTTCCTATTTATAAATTCCAATTGAACAAACTCAGTAAAATTTTCTAAGTAACATAGTGATGAAAATGATGCATACTTAACTTTAATTTAAAACAAGGATATTAAAGAGCCAAATTCACTTTAAGCATGAAAACAACATATGTTAAAAGAAAGAAAAGTTTTTCTATTTTGTTTTAGCCTTTTGTTGTTTTTCTTGATGGCAAAGGTTTTATGACTTTCAAGTTATTGTGTAAAAATTGGGATGAATACCACAGAGTAATATTGGCTTCATAAAGTAAATCAACCTCCGTTTATGGCTCCTGTTTCATTTCTGTACTTTCAGTCCCTTTAAACAGAACAAACATGCCTTGGGGTTTTTCTTAAAATCAGTTTGAAAGTGTGTTTCTGTTATGAGCCATCAGTCTGATATAGTTTTCTGATAACATGATGGCTAAAATAGGTTTTTGTTTTTTCATAGATGGATAGCAGGTTGGATATGTGGAGTCTCTACATAGCAAGAATTCAAACTACACTGAGAAATGTAAAACAAAGCAAAATGTAAGCAAAGGACACAGATGCCAAAACATTGTTTACCATGGAAGGCTATGGAATTATTTGGAAATTAAATAAAAGAGAAATTGAGGTTCAAATGAAACAGAAACCTATTCAGATGGTATTAAAAATCAATTTCTTAAAAGGTGCTAACTACCAAAACTAAACCAATATTAAATTACCTGTATCTATTTTTAAAAATTGAATGTATTTATTTAGTTAGAAAACTCTCCCAAAAAGAACTCCAAATACAGATGTTTGCACCAAAGAAGTCTACTAAAAGTTTACCAAATAATTAACACCAATTTTACACAATCTCTCCAAGAAAAAAGAAGAGGAAGGGATACTCCTAATTTATTTTATAAATCCATATTACCCTGATTCTAGAATCAGACAGGGACAGTTCAAAACATAAATAAAACTGCAGACCAGTATCTCTCATGATCACAGGTGCAATAATCCTCAAAAAGTGTACAGCAAATCAAATTCTGCAAAATTAATTATAACCTGTGACTAAAGGGGGTTTTATTCCAGAGATGCAAGGCTGGTTCAGTATTCTAATATCAATCAATATAACTTCTCATATTAATAAGCTACAGTAGAAGAATCACACAAATATATCAATTGATATGGAAAAAGTATTTGACAAAAATCAACAACCACTAATGATAAAAATTCTGAATAAATTAAAAATAGAGGGCTTCCCTGGTGGCGCAGTGGTTGAGAGTCCGCCCGCCGATGCAGGGAACACGGGTTCGTGCCCTGGTCCGGGAAGATCCCACATGCCGCAGAGCGGCTGGGCCCGTGAGCCATGGCCGCTGAGCCTGCGCGTCCGGAGCCTGTGCTCCGCAACGGGAGAGGCTGCAACGGGAGAGGCCACAACAGTGAGAGGCCCGCATACCAAAAAAAAAAAAAAAAAGAGAGAGAGAGAAACTTCCTCAACTTGATAAAGGACATCTACAAAAGACTAGAGTTAACATATTTTAAGATTAATGACAATGTGACTAAATGTTTAATGAGTAAATGTTTTCTTCTTAGATCAAGAGCAAGGAAAGAATATTCTTTGTCACCTCTACATAGTCTGGAAGTCCTAGTCAGGGCAACAGGCAAAAGAAAATAAAAGGTACAAAGATTGGAAAGAAAATAAGTAAATAAAGCTGTCTTTATTCGCACATGAGATGATTATATATGTAGAAAATCCAAGGAATGTACACAAAAACCTCCAAAACTAATAACTAAGGTAAAGTCAACATACAACAATCAGTTGTATTTCTACACAGTAGCAATGGGCATATGAAAACTTAAATTAAAAACTTAATAACAGTTACAATTGTTCAAAAGATTAAATCCTTAGGTATAAACATAATAAAAGTTGTATAGGACTTATATAATGAAAACTACAAAATAGTAATGAAAGAAATCAAAGAAGATCTAAATAATTGTAATGATATGATACATCATGTCGATGGATTAGAAGACTCAACAGAATAACGATTCCATTTTACCCGATGTTGGTCTATAAATAAATAATAAAGGGAAAGTTATCAGCACATTTCCATTTTAAATAAACAGACATGTGGAATAAGTACATAGTTTTATTTCAGAATTGAGTAAAATTTGTAGTTTTTTTAAAAATCTAAGCATGACTACCATATAACCCAGCAATTGTGCTCCTGGCATTTAACTCAGAGAAAGGAAAACATATGTTCACACAACAACAAAAAACCTGTATTTGCATGTTCAAAGTAGATTTATTAATAACAGCCCCACGTTGAAATCTGTCCAGATGTTCTTCAACAAATAACTCGTTAAATAAAGTGGTACATCTATATTATGTAATACTACTCAGCAATAAGAAGAAACTAAACACAGTTTGGGTGGATCTCTAGAGAATTATGCGGAGAGAAAAAAGCAAATCCCAAAATATTACATACTTTATGAATTTATTTATATAACATTCTTCACCACACCCTATCCTCCTTATTCCTAAATTAAAGGTGGTTTTGTTTCTTCTTTTGGAGAAGGAGAGGGGTGGGATTTTTCCTACTGCATACCAATCTAAGGAAAGGATGGATGTGACCCAAAAGATGGGGATGGAAGACCAAGGTGATCATTACTGGCCCCCACTGCAGTCATTCCCCTTGGGGTGGCAGTTTCTGCCTCAGTGGAGGGAGGAAGCTGCTGGTGTTCATGAAGAAGACTGGGGAACAGGTGTACTCACTGAAGGAGCAGAGGACTGGACCCAATGCCTGCCCATGATGATAACTTTCATAAGGCCCAGGTGTGACTCTTAACCTGATTCAGGTTCTTTAAACGTCCATCTCAAACTGGTTTATCTTTCGCATTCTTGGGCAGGTGGCTCTGGCTGGCTTCCATGACAGGTTCGTCACTGGCAAAACCGGTGATCCCAGGAATGGTGCCTTGGGGAAATTGTTCCCCCAGCGCTGTGCCTGCAGTCCAAGCCTTTATAATATACTTGAAATGGCAAAATTATCCAGACAGAGGACAGATTAGTAGTTGCCAGAGTTTAGAGACAGAGCAGGAAGAAAGAGTAGGTGTAATTTTAAAAGGAGAGCAGAGGGAAGATCTTTATGGCACCTGAACAGTTCTGTATCTTGATTGTGGTAGTTACATACATTTATTCGTGTAATAAAATTGCACAGAAACATGCAAACACAACACACACACACAAATAATACAAAGTCTGAATAAATTCTGTGGCTTATACCAACAACAATTTCCTGATTTTGATGTTGTTCTTAAGTTTATAAGATGTTGCAATTGGAAAGTGGGTGAAGGACACATGGGACTTCTCCATACTATCTTTGCAACTTCTTCCAAATCTACAATCATTTCAAAGTAAAAAAAAAAATTTATAGTTTTAAGACATTTAGTTTAGCACAAGCATTCATGAATATGCAGCTTATCCCTGAAGGCAATGTTATATTGCTGAGAATAAAATGATTCTTCATTACAGCAATCTCAGGATATCACTGTGTCAGACTTGGGAGAAATTTTAGAGCCTATAAGATATTGATCATTTTCATTACCCAGAAGAATAGATGATATAGTTTAAAAATGAATAGCATATAATCCATTTTTCTCAAAAAGATTTGGCACTTAAAAAATCTTATTTCAATTTCCTAAAATATCTACTCAAAACTCTTTCTTATATAGAGAGATTTCTGTGTACACCTGGGGTTATGTAGTAATATAGCAGGATTAGGGAAAGTATTATGGTAAGCACAGTGATTTTGCTCAGATTAGCAAGTGGATTTTAGGATTTACAAGTAAACATTTTGAATGTTTGTACTCTCAAAAAATAAATGCTAAAAGTTTGTGCAAGTACAGTCAGTAGAATACCACTTTTATGTGAGTTTTTGTATATACATGTGAGAAAGATTGCAAAGTAGAAAAACATTATTTACCCAAAGAATGTAAATGATCTGATATCTTGAGTTCTTAAAGAATCTAGTAGAATTTATTCTTTAGTCATGTCAAACTGAAAACAGAAAACTATTATAGCTCAAAACGTATTTTATTGTTGACAACTAATGCTGAGGGGATTGGTTGAGATATACTGTTTCTTTATGAGGTTTTTCGCCTTGATTTTGACCCAGGTGTTTATTATTTAATTTTTTCCAACACTATTACAGAAAAACTGTTCCATAAATTTGTTTGTCTTCCTATTGCTATTGTCATCATCATTTTTTTGTTTGCTTTATATATTTTTATGATGTTAAACTACTTAATATTACTTATTATTACTTGATAAATTATGTGATATTATTTTACATTATATTTAAGAAAATGAATTTTTTTCACATATTTATTGGTGTATAATTGCTTCACAATACTGTGTTAGTTTCTGTGGTACACCAAAGTGAATCAGCCATATGCGTACATACGTCCCCATATCCCCTCCCTCTTGAGCCTCCCTCCCACACTCCCTATCCCACCCCTCTAGGTTGTCAGAAAGCATCAAGTTGATCTCCCTGTGCTATGCAGCAGCTTCCCACTAGCTATTTTACATTTGGTAGTGTATATATGTCAATGCTACTCTCTCACTTCGTCCCAGCTTCCCCTTCTGCCCCCCATGTCCTCAAGTCCATTCTCTACATCTGCATCTTTATTCCTGCCCTGCCCCTAGGTTGATCAGTACCATTAGTTTAGAGTCCATATATATGCGTTAGTACACGGTATTTGGTTTTCTTTTTCTGACTTAACTTCACTCTGTATGACAGACTCTAGGCCCATCCACCTCAGTACAAATAACTCAATTTTGTTCCTTTTTATGTCTGAGTAATATTCCATTGTGTATATATATGCCACATCTTCTTTATCCATTCACCTATCGATGGATATTTAGGTTGATTCCCTGTCCTGGCTATTGTAAATAGTGCTGCATTGAACATTGGGGGCACATGTCTCTTTTTGAATTATGGTTTTCTCAGGGCATATGCCCAGTAGTGGGATTGCTGGGTCCTGTGGTAGTTCTATTTTTAGTTTTTTAAGGAATCTCCATACTGTTCTTCATAGTGGCTGTATCAATTTACATTCCCACCAACAGTGCAGGAGGGTTCCCTAGAAAAGGAATTTTCAAGGAGGTCACAAACAGCAAATATATGCAGGAAAATAGAGGAAATTTAAAATTCTTGAAATGATAAAGGGCTGAAGCAGACACAGTATTTTTATTTAAACAACCCAAAAAGAACTTTTCAGCAAAGAAAAAACAAAAACCTAACAATTAGAACTAAAAACCTTATCATTATTAAAATGCAATGGTCAGGTGCAATGGTAAGCATCTTCTGCCTGCCAATGCAGGGGACACAGATTCGATCCCTGGTCCGGCAAGATCCCACATGCCATGGAGCAACTAAGCCTGTGCGCCACAACTACTGAGTCTGTGCTCTAGAGCCCACGAGCCACAACTACTGAAGCCTGCATGCCTAGAGCCCATGCTCCGCAACAAGAGAAGCCACCACAACGAGAAGCCCATGCACCGCAATGAAGAGTAGCCCCTGCTCGCTGCAACTAGAGAGAAAGACTGCGTGCAGCAACAAAGACCCAATGCAGCCAAAGCTAAATTAATTAATTAATTTTAAAAAATGCAATGGTCACTATAATAATAATTGTTGCAGACAAGCTCCTCTAGTGGATGTTACAAATCAATGAACTATAGCTTAGGGACAAACATAATATGATGGCCTCAAAGTATAGTGACATGATATTTAACAGTTACAAAGGGAAGAACATTGATGTTGCACTGGAGAAACTCAGAAGAACAAGTGACATTATTAGTAATAAGACATGTTAGCATCAAGCAACCTTTGATAATATGCACTGAGAAGGACACCACATCATCCTGTGGTATTCTTGCCAAAATGTATAACCTCCATCTAATCATGAGAAAACATCAGAAAAACTAAAATTAGGAGGTATTCTGAAGGAAAAAGCATGCAACTACTTTTCAAAAGAATCAAGATTGTGAAAGTCAGGGAAAGACTGAGGGATTGGTACAGACTAGAGAAAAATAAGGAGGCACAACAACTAAATGAAATGTGGGATCCTGGGACAGAAGGACATTAGGGAAAAAAAGGATTGAAATTTAAACAAGGTCTATGTTTAGTTAATATAATTAATATCTCTACTATCAATGGTAATTATTCTGTGGTTTTGTTAACTTTAGGGTAGGCTAAGTAAAGAGTGTAATTGAAATCTATACTATTTTTTAAAAATTTTCTGTAAGTCTAAAATTACTTGAAAATAAAAAGTGTTGGTCTCTAATATATTCACAGGAGTTAGCAATTCTCAATTAAACTACTATATTAAGTTTTCATTTTACAAAACTAAAATAAAATAATAAAACAATGGTTGGATTCTGTGTGAAACTAGATGATTAGGATGGAATTGTTTTTTTTTTTTTTTTTTTTTTTGGCGGTACGTGGGCCTCTCACTGTTGTGGCCTCTCCCGTTGTGGAGCACAGGCTCCAGACGCGCAGGCTCAGCGGCCATGGCTCACGGGCCTAGCCGCTCCGCAGCATGTGGGATCCTCCTGGACCAGGGCACGAACCCGTGTCCCCTGCATCGGCAGGCGGACTCTCAACCACTGTGCCACCAGGGAAGCCCTGGAATTGTTTTTTAAACTCATTAGATTCCCTCATGAACATTGACAGAGCAACCATGTAGCAAATATAAGACCAAAATAGGAACGAACAAAAAAATCTATAATATAAACATAATATAAACATATTATAAACATAATATAAATATAATAAACATAAACAATATAAACATGGTGTGATGGGGTGGGGGGGGTTAAGATATTGACAAGATCAAGTTACACAGCAGTAGAAGAGAGTGCAGAGGGAAGGAAAAGCTTAGCCCGATGGTCCTAAACTTAAACCAGAGAACCCAGAAGTTGCCTATTGTACTTACTCATTCTCCCTGAAAAGATTGGAAGTGTACAATTCAGCAAGTGGATCAGAAAAAGACCAGCAAAACTGAGGAAACGATTGCACAGCTTCCAATCTATAAATTATGTCAAAATTGCTGTGGAATACTTGTAGAGTACTGGGGTTGGGGTATGGCTAAAAATCTCAAAATATCCTACAAAAACTCTTTTCTGTGAGGACAGAGACTCATACTGAAAAAAAATCTGAGAGTAGATGGTAAATTAAGCTGAGTAGAAACACTGGAATAAAAGAGAAGAGAGAGAAGATGCAAAGAAGTCATCACTCCCTTAAAATAAGAAAAAGCAAAGCAAATGAAAAATCAATGTCTCTTCTTGATTCTGTCCAAGAACTGGCATTACAGGACAAATAACCACCCTGAAATTGGTAGAGAGAGATAAATCTAGAGAGCTACAGCCAGGAGCTACTTACCTGGAGCAGAGCTGCTAGAGCCATCACCTGTAGGAACACTCATATGGTAATTTTGACCAACTGCCAGAGTCTGAGTATGGACTAACTTGAGAGGGAGAAACTCCTGGGGCCCACCTTGTATAAAAGTGCCCCGCCCCCCACATTTTTATGGGTTTTACCTGTAGGTTCTCATGGGGAAGAACCAAGTGTGATCCCTCACGGCACTGGCAAAGGGAAGAAAAGAATAAACCTGTGAAATATGACAAGAACTTTGTCTATAACGAAGGCATAAAGTGGAGCTGACATATAAAGTGGAGCTGACATTACCAGGATGTTATTCCACTTGGGGAAGGACACTTCTCCCAGTGTATCTTCCTATAGCCTTTCTGTGTTATCTAAGGAGTGGATGGACCAAGAAATTCTGACGAAGGTCATCGTCCAGAGGTACAAGCTTACTAAAAATTGAAATTTAATTTTAAGGTTATAGAGGGTTTCCCCTCCTCTGCACCTTAGCACTCAACCAGCAGGGCTCCAATAATAATGGATTACAGCTGAAAGAGATGCAAGACACAGACTCTCTCTGAGGACCAAAACAGTAGGGAGACAAAAATAAGGCCACGAGAGAATATTAAAACATCTAGCACCTACAGCTATAGCAAATAAAAAGCACAGGCCAAATCCTAGCCAGATTAACAGAAAGTGTTCCTCTAATGTCCTAGTTACCTGACTTTTGATTGCCCATTACACCATTCCCCCCTTTCAACAAGAAAAATCCAGAAGAATCACAGTCTAGAGGGGCAAAGCAAGCATCAGAACCGACTCATATATGACATAGATATTGGAATTGATAGACATGAAATTTAAAATACCTATGGTTAGTATGTTAAAGCCTCTAATAAAAAAATAGGCAGCAAGTGAAAATAGATGGGTAATGAAAACAGACAAACTCTAAGAGAGAATCAAAAGGAAATGTTAGAAATTAAAAACTAACAAAATTGTAGAATAACTTTGATGAGCTTATTCGTAGTCTAGGCATGGCCAAGAAAGGAATAAGAGAGGTTGAAAATAGGTAAATAACACTTCCCAAACTGCTGAAATGCAACAACAAAAAACCAAAAACCTAAAACAGAACATTTAAGATCTGTGGGGCAATTTCAAAATTTCTATATGTATTTAGAAATACTAGAAGAAAAAGAAAGAACAGAAAAGGAGAAATATTGAAGTAATAATGGCTGGGAATTTTCCAAAATTAATGAGACATCAAGTCACATATCTTGGTATCTCAGAGAACACTAAGCAGGATAAACACCAAAAAAATTATACTTAGACATACCATATTCAAACTGCAGAAAACAAAAGATAAAGGGAAAATCTTTTTTTAAAAAGCCAGGGAGAGTGTAGGTGGTGGTAGGCGGTAGAAATTCTTAATGATAGAAGAACAAAATTGTCTTTCTAAGGTGGAAGAGAAATAAAGGCACTTTCAGACAAACAAAACCTGCAAGAATGTATGGCCAGCAGACCTACCCTTAAAGAAATGTTAAAAGAAGATCTTCAGGGAGATTAGAAATGGTAGAGGTAAGAAATTTGGATTCACATGGAAAAAGGAAGATCACTGGAGAGGGAATAAATGAAAGTAAAATAACTTTTTTTAAAAAATTATTTTTGACCTGAAAGATAACTGTTCATTTCAAGTGATAATATCAACAGTAACGATGTAGTGGATGTTTATGGATAAGCGAAATGAATGGTATAATGTCATGGTGGATGGGAAGGAAGAATGGAGAATACACTGCACAGATATAGACTCATTCACTAAACATGACTTGTTATAATTATTTGAAGGTAGACTTAGATTAGTTAAGAATATATATTTCAAACTCTAGGGTAGCCATTAAAATTATTTTTTAAAAGAAGTATAGTGAATCTTCTAAGAGAGGAGATAAAATGGAATCATATAACATGCTCAACGGAAACCAAAGAAGACCTAAAATAGGGGGAAAAAAATCAAAGAAAAAATGCAACTAATGGAAAATTATTGCAACACGGTAATATTAATTCAACTGTACCAATGATCACTTAAAACATGAATAGTCTAAATATAACAATTAAAGCACAGAGAACTAACAGAAGGAGATTAAAAAAAGAACAATACCCAACTCTGTGTTGTCGACAGGGAAACCACTTTGAAGTACGGTTCAAACTGAAAAGATGGAGAAATATGTACCCTGTTAATACTAATTAAAAGAAAGCTGGAGTTGCTGTATTGATTTCTAACTAAGTAGATTCTAGAATAAGAAAAATCGGTGATAAACGGGGGCATTACACCATGATAAAGTGGTCAATTCTCCAATAATACCTAAAAACCCTAAAGGTATATAGTGATACATCTAACAATAAAGCATCAAAATACATGAGACAAAAGCTGATAAAACCCAAGGAGAAATTGTCAAATCCATTATTATTGTTTAGGACTTCATTATCTTTCTCAATAATTGATAGATTAAGCAGGTAGAAAATCAGTTAGGATATAGCTGACCTGAATAGTCTCATCATCAACTTCATCTCATTGATGTTGATCAACTACTTCATCCAACAACAGCAGAATACACATTCTTCTCAAACTCTTATGGAATGTTCACCAAAATAGACAACATTTGGGGCTATAAAAAGGATCTTAAGAAATTTAAAAGAAAGGAAATATTGCAAAGTATATTCTCAGACCAGAATAGAATTAAGTTAGAAATCAATTATAGAAAGATAGCTGAAAAAAATCCCCAAATATTTGGAGATTAAAGAACACACTTCTAAATAACAAATGAACCAAAGAAGAAGTTGTTGTAAGAGAAATTAAAACATATTTTGAACTAATTTAAAGTCAAAACAAAACTTATCAAAATCTGTGGGATGTAGCAAAGAAGTGCTCAGAGTTTACAGTATGTAACTGATACATCAGAAAAGATAAAGGATCCAAAATTAATAATCTAAGCTTCTAGTTTGAGAAACTGAAGAAAGAAGAGCAATTTAACACTAAAGATGCAGAAGAAAAATAATAATAAAAAGTAAAGCTGAAAAGTGGTACACATCTCTAATCTAGGACAATACAGTGGAGTTTCTCACAATTTTGAAACTGGGACTAGGAAAGTCAGGCACTTTTGACTGTCCTCTAGCTAAGAGAGTGGGAGAAAAACTACAGTTCATAGCATATACATGGAAAAGCACAGGCACTGTGTAAAAGCTGAAATGTGCCTCAGGAATGTGGGAATATATTCTGACGACTTCCTCTGGTTACAGTCCCTTTTTGAGGTCCTACTACATCCTCCTCTCGGATTCAAGGACATTCCGTTGAGGAACCTTATGGAATTTTACTTATATTAATTCAAGTTGATTTTTATTAATTGTAAACAAGAGGTGGAATAATAAGACATATAGCTAAGCAGCAAAGACATTAATAAAAATAATCTTGAAATTTATCTTCATTTTTTCTTATAATCACCAGAGGATATGAATGGATTTGGGCTATTTAGCATCAACATTTTAAACCAAATGCTTATATAATATTTCTTAAAAAAATACTCTCAGTTGAAAAGTACAAACTTAGATTTGGGTACATATATAATTTCTGTGCAGTTATTAAAAACACAATATGGATCAAATAAATTTACTTTTGTGAGATTTATTATGAGATAACATTAACTAATATTAGTGATATTCAGGAAAAAAATTCACTGGAATTTCAGTGGTCCATGTTGAAGATAATATGCTCTCCATTGAGTATGCAAGAGGTTTTACAGCACTAAACAGCTTCAACTTATTTCTTGGTGCTGGCATTGACTAATTTTTGTTTTTGTGTGTGATCTTTTGTCAATCAATACACATCAATATATGAATATATAAATAGATACATACAGATGTTCATACATAACTTTGTTATTTTTCTACTCTGTGTTTTTTTAACCAAGTCCTTTTTACTCTCTGAAATTACAGCTCTGTGTTGGTATCATTGTGAAAGGCAGGTACATAGTAGAAACCAGGCTAAGGGCAACCTATATCTTGAAATAACACCTTTGACTAAATGTACAGAGATTTCAGAACCTTGTGATAAAAGTCATTAGCATGATGCAGATTCTTTATTACTTTTGTTTAAAAATAGCTTTGATAATATCCCACTTAGTGTTTTAGGCAACTCTTTTGATTAGCTTGGAGTTGATCAGTTCTATCTCCATTCTTTTACTAAGGTAAAATATGTTTTGAAGTTCCTTTTCTCTAAAGGGCATCAGTATCAATGGCAGTTCATTTTCTCTTGGGATGCTTTTACAATTTTGCTGTGCTAAATGTTTCCACTAAGCACTTAGCAAAGGCTGAGGTCACCTCTCTTGTTAAAGGAGAAAAATTGCAACACTTTAACTCAAAGTTTCCCAAAGTGCAGTGTAAATCATAATTAAACGCTGGAATTCATTTTTAAAATGACATAGAAATTTTATTCTCGTTATCTCTCCCTGCTGTTTGTTAGGTAAATATTAATTTGAAACAAAACATTTTGACCCAAAATACATACATTTTGTTCCATAATGTCACATGTCTTATAAAATGTGGTGATACAGTAAGAGAAATCATATTTCTTTCAGGTGTCTGGAGACAATGCCATGTTCCAAGTAAAAATACTTCTATGAAAGTAATGGCAAAGTCATTTCCAGGGTGAGAGTTTCCAGTAATTGATAGTTTCTTACTAAGTGGGAAAGCCAATTCCAATGTTGATAGCTCTGAGTAGCAGTGCTGCTATCATAGATGTTTAAACTGTTCTTTGAAACTTAAGAAATCTACATCATGCTTAGTGCTCTACATGCATGAGTTATAGTAAAGCACTACTTCTTATGCTCACATGATCATATGAAATTTTGTCTTTTGGGGAACGACCTTTAATTTCTAAAGTGAAAATAAACAAATCTTCATATCATAGTAATGATTAAGTAAGATACGGTGAAATAACTTTTCTATGCAGTAAAGAAGTATTGAATTAGTTCTAGTTACCTTTTCTTCAGCAGCTACAGACAATAAGAAAGATTAAGACTAATCTTTTTTTTGGCAAGAAAGTGATTCATTATGCGGTATATTCTTTAGAATTCAGAAATAGTAATTCAAAAGATGTTTTCCAAGAGTTGAACTTTTAAATTGACACACTTATGTCACATTAGAAATATGTATGTTTTAAAATAAAACATCTTTCAGGCAACTGGCCTAGATTCTTACTTGTTTGAAGTAATTAACAAATATAAAAAACAAATATTCCATGGAGATGCACTCATTCAACCAGAAAATCATAGAAGAAAAAAAAAATTGAAGAAGCAAGAGAAATTTTTAAAAGGAGAATTTGACCTAAAAACTTTGAGTAACTTTGCCTCATTAGCTGGCCCAACACTACTGAGGAGATATATGCTTCACCTCTCGACATTAAATACAGAAATAGTCTAATTCAGTTTACTTATATCCATATATCCATATATATATGGATATATATATCCACATATATATGTGGATATATATATCCACATATATCCATATATGTGCCAAGCAAGGTATTGCCTCTTCCAGGGAGAGAATGGGTTATTCATAACGCATGTGATTACTTCTGTGCAGTGAGAATTGTTTGTCATTTTTGAGAAACGACAATTTTATTTTAGAGTTTTCTCTTGAAATTTATTAATTTTATTTTCCTCCTTTATAAAGATAATAACATTTTTGGTGCTGTGAAAAAGTTAGGATTGATGAGAAGAACACAGACTTTGGTAAATTTGCCAAAACAATGAACATTACATGTGAGGCTTCCTTAGAATCCTATCACGAATAAGACAAAGTCAATCATGACTACTGGGAAAGGGGGTCTCCCAGCACAACAGTCTTTCTGCCACTGGACTGCATAAGAATGAGCCTTGAACCTGAAACACTTCCTTACCAAGAGAAAGGGAGCCCTCACAGCCTGTGCTGAGCTCATCACCTCTGTAGGAACATCTTTCCCAGTTTTAGATTGGATATATAGTCTCTTCTGGGGCTTAAGCTCATGAGTCATGTGGCCCTTAGACACGCTCCTTGCTGTATTTTAGACCCCAAAGGAGAGTGGTTGAGGTACTTCCACTGCTGCACAGAATGAGGTATGTACAGCTACGTTACCTGCCTTGGCTTTGGAGTGGATCCACCAGCCATGGCAGACTGATGCATTGCAAGGGTCTGCATCCTGGGCACTTTCTCCTCTCTTGCTGTTAAGTACATGCTCTACTACTTGATCCTGGTGGACATGTTATCTATTTTCAGGAACCTCTTTTCATGCACTGGTCTCTTCCCTGACTAGCACTGATCTGCCTTTAACCTTGGCCAGTGAGCAGTGAAAATAATGATGTACTATATACACCTAGTCCATCATAAAAGTGCAACTACAATTTCTATCATACACACACAATTGCAAAAATTACAGAAAAATCACTTTAAAACAGAAATATAAAGTTAGAAAAATGGCAAGCCGATATTGATACCTCTCTAGCCCTTGTATCTTTTGCTGGTCCCCATAATCAAGTGGATTAAGTATTAATGGCTTGGCAATGTTAGAAAAAGCCTGGGTTTCATAGAAGCTTGTGCAATCAAAATCAATTATCTAAAACTAGAGATGTTGAAACCTACAGTAGGTCATCCAAAAAAGGGAGATGACAGGGACAATATCCACAAAATGTCACTCAAAAGCAATTTAAGACATGATTGTGAACTGTTCTCTTCCTGCCCACATCCTTGCCAACACTTGGAATATCTTTACATAAATCATTCTAGTAGGTATATAATTACATATCATTGAGGTTTTTTTGTCATTTCTTTAGTGATTAATGGGATTGAGAATTTTTCATATGCTTATTTTTTTTTATATTTCTGTTTTTGGGGAAGAGTACCACTCAAGATTTTACCCATTTTTTTATTTATCCATCTTTCTTTCTTACTGATTTCAAGAGTTGTTATATATTCTGGATATTAGTTGATTTTATATGTTGCTATCTTCTACCACTTTGTAGATAGTCTTTTCATCCCCTTAAAAGATACCCTTAATGAATATGCATTCTTAATAATATAGTTCCATTTATCAGTTTCCTTCTTTGTGGTAACTGATATTTTTGTCTTGTTTAAAACATTTTTACCTTAGTTTAAAAGAATGTTCTAAGTTTTATTCTAGAAAATATATTATTTTAGTTATCATATTTTAATATTGATGTAATTTGTAACTGAGTGAATATTCAATTTTTTTTCCTAATTGGGGTATTCAGTTGACTCTTCACTGATATGCAATGTCAATTTTGTTATAAATCATGTGTCGCTAAATGTATGGTTCTATTTCTGAATTCTATTCTAATCCATTGGTTTATCAGTCTATACTTGAAGTAATATCTCATCTTGTAATCACTATAGTTATATAGTATTTTCATCTAGTATTTTAAATCTTCTAACCTGTTCTTCTATTTCAAGATTGTTTGGCTATTATTTCTCTTTGCATTTCTATATCCACTTTTGAATCAGCTTATCAATTTCCACAAAATAACAGCTAGAGTTTTAAATGGGATTAAATTAAATCTATATATCTATTTGGGGAAATTTTTTTACAAAATTGAATTTTCTCGATTCATGAACATTTTATGTTCCTCTGTTATTTATGCCTCTTTTAATTTTTGAATATTTTTATATCTTCTTAGTAGAAATATTGCACAATTTTTATTAGATTTATGCCTATTGATATTTATGTTATTTCAAATAGCATAATTTTTACATTTTAATTTAAATTTTTTACTACTATATATAAATAGGATTAATCTTTTTACATTGATTTTGTATCTAGTAACCATATTAATTTTAACTATTTCTAATTGTTTTATTATTATTATTTTGCATTAAGACATTCACAGTCATGTTATCTTACATCATAGTAGTTTTCTCACACCCTTTCTGATCCTTATATTTTTATTTATTTTCTTGCCTGATTCTACTTGTAAAGTGAGAGTACAATATTGAATAAATGTGTTAATCACAAGCGTTTTATAAATTTCCAACATTAGAAGTAATACTGTCAATAATTCATAATTAAGCATGATGTGTTTTGATGGATTTTGTGTGGTTACTCTGTATTAGATTAAGGAAATTCCTAAATTCTTTCATTTCCTTGTTTCCATGATTTTTTTTTACCTTCAGTAGATAGTAGGTGTTGAATTTTACAAAATATTTGTTTTACATCTGGTATTATCAGAATGTTATCCTTAATTTACTTTAAAATTTTATTCTTATATGATTTTTATCCTTTATTTTGATCTGTAGTGAATCTATTGATTAAATTTCAATTGTTAAACGGCCCTCACATTCTTGAAATCAACCCAGCATTAACATTAATAATTAATGACATTGAGTTTCTTCTGCTAATCTTTTTTTTTTTTTGGCTGCGTTTGGTCTTCGTTGCTGTTCTCAGGCTTTCTCTAGTTACAGTGAAGCTGGGGCTACTCTTTGTTGCAGTGGGCCAGCTTCTCATTGCAGCGGCTTCTCTTAATGCGGAGCATGGGCTCTAGGCACGCAGGCTTCAATAGTTGCAGCATGTGGGCTCATTAGTTGTGGCACGCAGGCCCTAGAGTGCATGGGCTTCAGTAGTTGCAGCACGTCAGCTCAGTAGTTGCAGCTCGCAGGCCCTAGAGTGCATGGGCTTCAGTAGTTGCAGCACGTCAGCTCAGTAGTTGCGGCTCGCAGGCTCTAGAGCACAGGTTCAGTAGTTGTGGCTCACGGGCTTAGTTGCTCTGTGGCATGTGGGATCTTCCCAGACCAGGGACTGAACACATGTCCCCTGCATTGGCAGGTGGATTCTTTTTTTTTTTTTGAAGAATAACAAATTAAGCTTTATGAAATACAAGTGAACCAATAGTTCTTTAAAAACTGGATCTGTCAAGAAGAAAATGAATACATTTATTCTCAAAATAAACAAAAATGGGGAAATTAACAAAATACATTGCTAAAATAAAACAACTGGAAAATGGGTATTCCTTTATTTATGCATGTTAATAATAGCATATGAAACCTAAATCCTGCAGACTTTAAATTCAGTGTTTCAAATCATTACACAAAAAGAAACATAATATTGTGATGTTATAATACTAAAACTGTTTCATATTATCTTTTTATGGAAAGAATTATGGGAGCATATATGACAAATTCACAGTTATTTAGAAAAGGTAGTACTATTCTTTAATTTTATATTTACTGGTTTTAAGCAAATGGCATTCAAATGTCTTCCTTGGTATACTCTTTCACAAGAAAAAACAATGACTGAGCGAGCCACAGAGTTGTTTAACTGGACAAAAACACTAAAAACTGAATAACTAGCAATTCACAGATACTCCACTTGACTGTCACTCAGAAGCTGACTGTTCCCAGGGTAAACTTGGTAAGAACTGGAACAAGGGCTTTCTCGATGCAGGGGCAAAGCTGTGCAGAGCTCTGTTCTTGGAGCCAGAGTGAGCCGGACACCAGAAAGTTCAGGAGATTAGGGCATCTCTTTGTGCAATGCTTTCAAATGTTCTTGAATGAATCGTATAGAATTTCACAGCCTTGGCCAAAGATAGCTTGGAATTAACATCAAGGATAAAGTTTCTCCCAATCTTACTTCAGCTTTGAAGCAAAATACAATGCTAAACATTACCTAAGAATTATATGAATAAAAATAACAGATGATGGGAAAGGTATATATTTAGGTGCAAGAGACATCACTTAAAAATCATAACTGATGTTAGAACTCCCCACACTGCAGTTAATGTCACAAATCAGAACAAATCCCACTCCCTGCCAACTCACGCTCACGGAAACGTGATGAGAAGAGTCTCTGATTATTACTTTACAATCTCCATTATCATGTTTTCAAAGATTTGCCAAAAACAAAAGAATACTGCAAATTTTAGAAAACAATTCCATCCATACTGTTGTGTCTAAAAAATAGAACATAAAATAGTACATAAGAAAAGTGTGATACAAAAGCATGCATCTCAATCATGCTTTACACTCAACTGCTTTTACGCAAGAATTTAAATAAGTAACCAAACTTCTTTCTTTCCAAAGTATGCCTTCCAGCAAAAACAGAAACCATGCAAAGATGAGGTAATATTTACATACTGTTCACTTTAAAAAAGCACATTATTCTTCAGAAAAATGCTAAAAACATGATATTCTAACACACTGAAATGTTATGTGACCAATGCCTGATGCCTCAGATTTGTGGTTTACATTAAATACATGATTCCTCAAATGTAATTCTAAATTAAACATGTCTAACATACAGAATTTTAAACATAACGAGGACTCTGTTTTGGAATAAAAATCCCAATGTGATAAGATGTTTCTCCATACTATTGAAAATCAATCTTCAAAACACATATTTGACAGTAGAGAGATCTGATTCCAATAACACTAGCCATACTCAAGTTAATTCTGTTTTTTAAAATCACCACTTGAACTGTATTCCTGGGAGACAAGCACACCTAGCCTGTCAGACAAGTTTCGCTGGAGAGACTCCTGAGCGACAGAAGAACATTCACAACCCTGCAGAGTCAGGCCACCTTGAACACTTCTAGAAACCAACATGCTCAAGAAATGCCCAGTTTCTTCTAAGTCACACAGCAAATCCTCACCTAACATCCAACCAAACAGTATTGTTTGATTTTAAAGAAAATTTAAAGGATAAGCTCTAGATATTGACACCAAATAAATAGCAGATAAGATTAAAAATAAGACATTATTTTATAAGCAAAAGAGATTTGCCTTCAAACAGGTTTTTTTTTTTTTTCCAAGATTCAAAAGATTTATTTGGAAAAATCAGCACAGGACAAAGATATCCTTAATATTCCTCC
Organism: Lagenorhynchus albirostris; assembly: GCF_949774975.1. NCBI lineage: Eukaryota > Metazoa > Chordata > Mammalia > Artiodactyla > Delphinidae > Lagenorhynchus > Lagenorhynchus albirostris. Next base: position 121,074,345 of record NC_083099.1, read on the forward strand.
TCAGAATATTTGAATATTCAGAATCTATATGAAATGTAGACAGCAACTCTGAGTTCACAGGACATCAACGGTGCATACAGATGTAATCCCCATACCCGCCCTCCCCAATGTACTACTCTGTCTGCCCCTTAGTGACATCAGTTTTCACTAAGCTTCTACCTTCAGGGCAACTTGCACAAACTAAAAAACAGAAAATCATTTGCATTTTTAAATGGCTGGGATTAGTTAAAGCAACCAAAGTATTACTGTTACAGCAAAGTTTAGTAAAACTATAAGAGAATACCACTAATAACATTTTAAAATTATCCAAGATGATTTCTTTATTGAGATTAACTACATAGAATTCACAGTACTATGGCATACTTATATTTAGCTAAAGTCACAAACACATTTGAACATTCACAATGATGAGTATCATCATTACCATTCTAATCTACAAAGCTTATGAATAAAGAAAAATACAAAAACCTCAAGTTTTACAAAAAAAAAATTTTAATGTCTACATACAATAACAATAAAACCACTTCTAGGTAACAGGTAAAAGTGTATTGTTTTCCTCTAAGTAGTCAGGAATGAAAGAATGTTTAATACCTACGACGCTTATTAGGGCCTTCAAAGTTGCCCCCTTGGCTTCCTCTACCAAAACCACCAGGACCACCACTACCAGGACCTACACCACTCATCGGTGCTTGGGGGGTCACAGAGCCTGTTCTACTACCCATAGGTGAGCCCATCTGAGACGGTGGTCCTTGTGGAAATCTATCATTGTGCACTGCTCCATTATCTGGCATCATTGGAGTTCCCATATTTGCAGCTCCTTCTGGCCCCATGGCAGGACCAGGACCCATTGGTGGGCCAGGTATAGTTCCTCTGTTGTTCATATTCATACCCATCATTGGAGGAGGACCTTGGTTACCAGCAGGTGCTGGGCTAAATGCATCTCCCATGTTTATTGCTCCACGGGGACCCATATCACCCATTCTCATTTCCTGTTCTCTAGAAAATTGAGATCTTTATGATAGTCTTCCCATCCAAAAGCATCATTCATCTTTCTATTTGACTCAGTTTTCTTATCTGCCAGTCGCCACTTCTGATTTTCCCCCAGCGTCTGGGAACGCATTCAGTCGGATTTGAAGCCGTCTAGGTCCCCCGCGAGACTCCAGGATGACGCCCCCACCCTCCGGGGCATGGCGCTGCCACGTCTCGCGGTTGGTAGGTGGATTCTTAACCATTGCACCATCAGGGAAGTCCCTGTTCTGCTAATCTTTTGTTCATCATTTTGAACCCATGTTCATAAAAGACACGGCTCTAATATTTGTTATGTATTAGTATTATGCTATATGTAATATCCTTTTGTATTGTATTTTGCTGACTTCCTGGAAAAATAGTAGATTTTCCTGGTTTTATTTTCTCTATTTTTTTTTAATATTACTGTAATTATTCCACTCAGTTTGAAAGAATTCACCTATGTAGGCCCTGGGCATTACTTTGTAAGACTTTATAATCAGAGTTTTACTTTATTTAATAGCATACATCTATTTGGATTTTATAATTTTTAGTCAGTTTTGTTAAGTTTTGTTATTCTAATTTGTCATTTGCATCTACACTTTCATATTTTTATACTTCTTTCATTCTTAAAAATTATGTTCACTTGCTTTTTGACCCACTATATGAAACATTTTGGTTAATACCCATGTCATGAGCAATTTTCAATATATATTGATTATACATATTCTGTCAATCTACCTATGAATCCAAATTTGTCTATTTCTTCTTGTTTTTGTCAATTTTGCTTCATATATTTGGAAGTTATGTAATAGGTGAATGCAGATTTGGATTTGTGTACCTCTCTGGTGGATTGACTTATTCATTTTAAAGAAATATTTGTCTGTATATCTAGTAATTCTTCTAATCCTAAAGTCTATTCTTCCTTCTATTATTATAGCAACTCCCACTTTCTTTTGGTTAGTGTACTAGTTATCTGTTGCTGCTGTGACAAAATGTCATACACTTAGAGACTTAAAACAAACACGAATTTATACCTCTTATATTTCTGAAGGTTGGATGTCCAAAATCAGTTTTGGTGTATTAAAGTCAAGGTGTTAATGAGGAGCATCTAAGAGGACTACTGTTTCCTTGCCTTTCTAAGATTCTAACGTCCACCTAGATCCCCTGGCTCATGGCCCCTTCTTGACATTACTATCATCTCTTACTTTTGTCATCACATTTACTATTGTCCTTTTGATCCTTTAGACTCCTTTATAGGAAGACCCCTTTCATTACATCAGGGCCACCTGGAAAATCCATGATAATCTTCCCGTCTCCAAATCTGCTAAGTCCCTTTTGCCATATAAGATAACATTTACATGTTCCAGGGATTAGGACATGACCATTTTAAGGAGAGGCATTACTCAGCCTACCACAGTTAGTCTTGCATGGTCTATCTCTTCCTATTTTATTACTTTCAACATTTCTGGGTCCTTATATTTATTGTGTGTATCTTAACTAAATTATTTATTCTGTGTATTTTTAATTTGATGTTATTGTGATATACATTTTTTATGTGCAATTTAATTTTTTTTATTCTTCTTGTTCTATGTTATTATTTTTTTAATCTTCCTTGCCTTCTTTGGGAATACTTGTTTTTGTTATTCATTTTTCCTTCTATAGCATGTTAATTAGCACATTCTTCATGGCTCATTTATGGATTATCTAGAAATTATGACATGCCCCATTTAGTTGCTAAAGTCTAATATCAATTAATATTTCTATCAAGCATTGAAAACTGCATGATCTTGGAACACTTTAACTACATCTTGCCCTAAACCTGCATTATATTTTATGTATATTTTATTTCTATATATATTTAACCTCTACAAAATCTTATTTTATATAGTTTACAATAATTTATATTTTCTATATATCCACTCTCTTTAAATGCATTGCCCTCTATATTTCCATTCTTCCACCTGATATCATTTCCTTTTATCTCCATTTTCTTAATTGCAGAGCTGCTAGTGATTAATTCTCTCCACTTTGGGTTTGAAAAATATTCTTAATTTCCTTCACCTCTGAAAGACATTTTGGAGGGGAGGGTCACATAGTGTTCTAGGTGGGCAGTTCTTTTCTTTCAGCAATTTGATGACATTGTACAATTGTCTTCTGCCTCTAGCTCTATATTTGAGTAATCAACCATTAGTTTTATTATTTCTTCTTTGAAAATAATATGACTTTATTTTCTGGATTCCTTATAAAATGTGTTTTCAGTATGTTTACCCTTATGTGCCTTGGAGTGTTTTTCCTTTGTACTTATTCAAATTGGCTTTAAAGGAACTCCTAAAATCAGTTATTTATTGTCTTTCATCAGTTTTTGAAATTCTTAGCCTTTTTCTCTTCAGTTATTCATCTTCTGTCAGATTCCCTACCTTCACTTCTTCTTGAACTCCTATTATATATATAATCCTTAGTATGGTAGTTAACAATAGGGTCTTGGCAATCATAATGCTGGGAGACCGCAGAAAGGGGGCAGGTGAGTGCATTTTGCAAAGGTGCAGTGAATTTTCCCCGATTGCTCAGACTTAGCTGATGGTAGGTCTGAAGGATTTATAGTTATTCAGTAAACAATATCAACCAACCACTGTTATCAAGACAATAGGATTTAAACAAAGCCTTTTATAGGATAATACTATTATTGGTCACTCCTATAAAAACCTGATATTTAACAAAGTAATAAATACTAATAATTAAGAATATTGTGTATTTCTGTATTCACAACAAATAATTCATTTTAATGTATGTTGTACATTTGCTAAAGCCAATTAAAATTTTTTACTACCAGTTAAAATAGATGTATAATTATCTCTCAAAAACTAGTGTAGAGTTAGTCTCTTAATTCTATAACTGTTATTTTAGTCATTAAGCTATATATTCATTCATTACACATGCATGTGAATAAAAGACACTGGAGCATTTCTATTTTGATTTTGTGATGATAATCAGGGTTTAACTGACAGAGAAAGATGTTGAAAGTTATCTGTCAGTTCCCTATAGATTTTTTTTTTATAATTTTTTCTCTTCATTCTGTGTATATAAAAAAAATAAGGGAAAGTTGAGATAAAGTAAGTTGCTTAGTTTGGCTTTGGAAAATAAAAAGTTGTTTTTAATGTTTTATATTTTGATTAAAATATCTTATTCTGCTTTTCTAGGTCCAAAAAAAAAAGAAATCAAAAGACAAAGAAAAATTTGTCAATAAGTCAAGGCATCAAGTGCAAAAAGTGATCTCTGAAGAAATTAATTTTTTGAAATTAAGACATTATACATTTGTAAGTTTTAGGTGCTCTTTCAGAAATATGGTTTTGTGGTATTGATATATGCACAATCTCTTCTTTATTTACATCATCATCATCATTGTCATGTCTTCTTACATAATAACCTGTAGACATCCCAAATGAGATTCTTCATAAAAAAGTGATAATTTTATATTTTTAAAATTGAATTGCAATCTTTTAAAACTTATAGTCCTCTCTAAACTACATTCAATGTCATTGTTGGTTCTATTTAGTACTCAGGAAATTTGACCTTGTGTTTTTAAGTGTAACTGAGAGCATTATATGTGTGTGTGTATGCTTGTGGGGACATTTTTATTCATATTAAATGTAGGACAAAAAAGTAAATACGAGCTTGGATTCAATGTCATATGCTTAGGTAATAATGATATATGGTTATTTGACTTCCTAGGATTGACGTTATGTGCTTCAATTTAGTATTCACAATTCTCTGTCTTGGCTTGCTAAGAATTGATTTTATCAAATTGACAAGCAACAAATTTAATTTTCCATATTACTTTTATGCCTATCCACTTATAAATTTCATTTTTGTTTAATTTATTTATATTTTAGCCTATTTGAAAAATGAGGAGACCTAAATATAGTGTCTATTTTAATAGTAAACTTAGATAAAACAAGCAAACAAGAAATCACAAAGCTAGAAAGATTATCTAGTAAAACTCCCACTTCATATGCTTTTAGACTGGTTCCTTTTTGTTTCCCTTAAGTGAACTTCTGCTAAGTCACAGTCTTACATAGGTCAACATGTTCTCTTTAGGGCCAAAACTGAGGAACAAATAAAAACATTGACTTTTCCGAGATCATAGAGGAATCACTTCCTAGATAAGGTTTTTATACTCTATTCCAAAAGCACAAAGAACTCTGTTTTAACAAAGGTTGAAGCAACCTAATCTTGAACTGTTTACTAAATTTTAGAACAAAGAACCTAGGAAGGGACACTTAAAAATGTTTATTTCATTACTTGCTTGGATTTATTTTTGTTTTTGTAACACAAAAAATAAATGTTTCGATCTAAAACAAAACAAAACAAAATTATGTCTGCTAGTGTTTTTTTTGTGAAATTAAAGATTAGGACATTTGGCATCATTACATAAAGAATACAAATTTTGAAGGTGGGCAGAATCTGCAGTTTTATCTTCTCTGATCCTCACTTTACTCGAATTGAAATGGTACAGCAATACTCCATATCTTTGTGTGATTAAATTGCATAAGGTAATAAAAGGTATTATACATTAAGATCCTTGAGTATAGTAGATGCTCACTAAATGTAGTTACCCTATTTCTAACCTGGTCTTTCACAAGTTACAACTGTATCTTGTCATTTAGTGGCTTTATTTGTTGTTATTGATGCTATGTTGCTATGAAATTGGGCCCAGGACCAGGTTTTAGTTTAATTCAGCAGATTCTTGGCCCTGTTCTTATGGTTTCTTTCTGTTCCATAATTGATGTCTTTAAATAGACAGCTCCTCAGGTAACTACTTTAATCTTTATCTGAGTTGTTTTAGCTTTAAAAATATATTTTATGTGTTTAAACCAGTGTTTTTCCTAGAATTTGTTTTTTCCTGTGTTTTTGCTGTCTTTAAAGAAAATTGCTTACCTTTTAACTCTCAAAAGAAAATAATTCATTCAATCCAAATGACTTAAATTAAAACAGATACACAAAATGTGATGTACAAATGAACCTATTTACAAAACAGAAATATAGTCACAGACGTAGAAAATGATTTTATGGTTACCAAGGGGGAAAGGGGAGGGAAGGGATAAATTGAGAGACTGGGATTGACATATACACACTACTATATATAAAATAGATAACTAATAAGAACCTACAGTATAGCACAGGCAACTCTACTCAATACTCTCTAATGACCTATATGGGAATAGAATCTAAAAAAGAGTGGATAGGGCTTTCCTGGTGGCGCAGTGGTTGGGAGTCTGCCTGCCGATGCAGGGGACATGGGTTCGTGCCCCGGTCCAGAAGGATCCCACATGCCGCGAAGCGGCTGGGCCCGTGAGCCATGGCCGCTGAGCCTGCGCGTCTGGAGCCTGTGCTCCGCAACGAGAGAGGCCACAACAGTGAGAGGCCCGCATACCGCAAAATAAATAAATAATAATAAAAAAGAGTGGATATATGTATTTGTATAACTGATTCACTTTTCTGTACAGCAGAACCTAACATGATATTGTAAATCAAGTATACTCCAATAAAAATTAATTTAAAAAATGTGATGTATCTCCAACTTCAGTGCCCTGACTAAAGTCTGTTACTGTAAATCAGATGACCACACCTTATGCCTGTGGGTTGTGGATGTAAATTTCCACCACAGAGAAAGGCAGCAAGTGCTTTGAACAGCTATATAATCTAAATAGAAGAATAGAATAATATAAACATAAATAATTAGGTAAAGTGTGCTTAAGGGGCACTGGTGAGTTGGAGGGGTGTCAAGGGGTGTGTGTAATATCTGAGGAAGTAATGACAGTGACGGGAATAGTGGGAGAAGATAGGTGAGTAGATGACTGAGAATAAATAAGGACTGATTTTTTTCTTATCACTATCTACCTTAAAGAGGACAAATATAATTAGTAACTTTTAAGTAATAAAAGTTTTTTTCCAGATAAATAACCGAATACTGGAACACTTTGTATTTTCCACTTCTAATTCAAACTCTGTTTCTTTTGCATCTTCTGCACACAGTTTTGCACTTTCATGGTTGCAGAAGAGGAATTCCTGAAGATTCATGGAACACTTTTTCTTAAGGTTAAATATGTTTTTACTTCTTAAGTAGCCATGTATATAATATTTGCATTTGTCATAAAAAGGCAAAAGTGATGTATAGAATTAAAAAGCATTTTGATATTCTGGCTAATTTCTTTTGGGTACAATTTTATATTTATATCTCTTTCAAAGGAACATGAGGGAATCACTTTTCATCATTCTTTATTCCCTGTGGAGTTTATTTGAATGCATTGCTATCTTTAAAATTTATCCTCTGATCAGCTCAATTGGACACTCATAAAGATAAGAATGCAGCACAAGTTAATGTCAAACTTTCAGAATTCACATTTTGCTTCAAAAGACTGAATTTTGTATTGATTCTGAACTTTCTAAAATATTCTTTATTGGATCTCACTTGGTTGGCTTCATCTTCTTATTTTGATTTTCAGAAGTAGTTACAAATGTGAAGTCCTGGCATTTATTTCAATCAAAACTTAATATATTGAATAGTCAAAGTGTGCAAAATAATAGTTATGTACCTAACAATTTAGCTGTATATAAAACTAGAAAATATTGAAATAAGCAAATAATTTCATGAAGGACTTTTTTTCTTCAACTAGCCATCAAAATGTGTTTTCAATCTCAAACCAACAGTAGCAGGTAAAAATTTACACTTAAAGATAAATTGTTTTTATCATATTAAACTGGAGTGTATTCTAAATATTTGGTTTCTTTAAAAAAGCAAGCTCAAGTTTATTGCACATAAGAATTGTATACATAATGAAGAAGGCATAACACAGATAAGTACTATCTAAAATATGTTGCTAGGATAGTCAGTGTCACCGAGTATGTTCATGTTTGAGTTTCATACTATTAAATTTACCTCTAAATAAGTAGTACACTTATCAGAAGTATATGAGAGTAACTTTCTTCTTTCTTACATCATGCATTATTATTTTTTGACAAATATGGCACTGACACATTTACTTCACTAGATTCCTTGAGGAACAATTTATCCCAAGGGCATTCATGTTGATGTTAAGCCCCCTACTTTGGGTAGATCTGATTAGCAAACATTCCCATGCATTTCTATGTATTCCTTTGCTAGGCAAGCAGGAGCTAGAGACTTGAGTGGATTTGTCTACAATGTGGACGTACATCTGTCTTGAAGGGCCTGTCCCAAGGATTTCACTGAGAGAGAGCTACCAAGTCTCTTTGATATTTATTCCAACGTTCAATGTACATACAGTTTTACTTCAATACACATACAGCTTTACAGTTTATTTTGGAAACCATAATTGTTCCATTTTATTCATCAAATGCTCAGAAACTATAAGAAGAGTAGGGATACTTTTTATTCAAGGTAGTTGAAACTCCTAACACCTATTATTTCATTGTAATTTAAATTCTACAATTCTATTAGTGAGGCTGGGTACCTATTTACGTTTAATTATCTCTAGCTTTCTTTTTTGTGTGAAAAATGACTTCTGGGTCTCTTTTTTTTCTATTTTTTTATTTGGATTATTGGCATTTTTTCTAACCAAAATTTTATTTTTATTGTTTTTAAATAAATTAGCTACTTTATCATTTTATAAATTGAAATGTTTCATATGTTGGTATCTGATTTTGTAATATTTTAATAAGAATTTTACAACACTTTACAGTTAAAATTATGAGTAAGGATAGGAAAATCTCTCCTATATCTAAGGAAAAAATCTCTCAGATAATATAACATTTTCAACATTCCATTCTATATGTTTGGTTTCAAAGTGAATTTCTTCAGGTTCATGAACTTGATGAGCATTTGTTAAATTAGAATCTTCTGACACTACTATTTTAGATATTATCATATTAGATACATTTTCCATGAAAATTATTTTGTAACATTTATAGAATTTATTAAATTATTGAACTACATTTTATAGAAATGGAACATGAAAATGTTGGCAGCAATTCATAAGGCACTTTAATGTATGGTCTACTCAACTTTTTTCTTCCATTATTTTTATCATTAAGCTGTTTATAATGAGTAACAAATAGCTTCATAACCTAACTATATAAGCTATCATTGAAAAATGTTTAGATGATGTAATAATTCACTATGATTCAGAATGCACCAAATATATTTGAGAGATTTTTTGAGAGAATAATTGAGTTAGCTTCTTGAAAAATTATTGAATTTTCCAAGAAAAAATAATTCTGATGATTCCTTATCCAAACTGTCTGAAATGACTTTTGTTAAAGTTCAGATTAGTATATCCATGAATTAATCCCTGTTATATGAAAACAAAACAAAAAACTATGGTAATATTTAATTAGTTACTTTAAAATATCTAGTTTAGCCACCTGTAAGGGATATTCATTTTTATTCTCTTCAACAAAATTTATTACTCAAATTGCATTGGAAAACTATTTATTTCTGGAAAAATAAAACTGAAATATCCTTAAGGAAAAAGATTTGCTTTTTATTCAAATTTATTGAGGTATAATTGACATAAACATTGTGTAAGTTTAAGGAGTACAGTGTGTTGATTTGGTACACCTACATATTTCACAAAGATTACCACTAAAATATTAGTTAACACCTCTGTCACCTTACATAATTAACATTTCTTTTTTGTGGTGAGTACATTAAAGATTTGCTCTCTTAGAAACTTTCAAGTATATAATACAGTATTGTTAACTATAATTATGATATTATACGAACTTCAAAACTGATTCATCTTGTAACTGAAAGCTTGTAACTTTTGTCTAATATCTCTTCATCTCCCCCATCCTCCAGCCCCTTGTTTACTCTGTTTCTATGAGTTCAGCTTTTTAGATTCTGCATATAAGTGATATCATACAGTATTTGTCTTTGACTTATTTCATTCAGTGTAATGTCCTCAAGGTCCATCCATGTTGTCAAAACTGGCAAGATAGGCACGAGGTTTTCTAACATTTGTAATACTCCCATCTAGCTCATTGTATGTCCACCACAAACATTTATTGGAGTGATGAATGAATGTTTACTTGCCTCAAGTGACTTCTTAGTGAGAAGTCCTTCTATAAACCCTCTTGAAAAAGGTCTCCTACCTTCTGAAAGGAAATACATTAAAAAGTAAAAAGATAGGAAATAGGAGAGATAGATAGATAGATTGATTGATAGATAGATAGATAGATAGATATAGATGAATATAAGAATATAAGAAACACACATCTTTGTGGTCCATAAAGGAAAAGTCCATGAGCAGTGTAGCCTAAAATATTATAGCCTACAAAGTAGAAAGTTATTGTAGTCCAACTCAATAATCCTGACGAACAGGGTCTATAGACTGATTTTCAACTTGGCTGGGATAAATCTACTTGCCAATTTTTGAATTTGGCAATGAGCTGGCCCATAATTTTAGGTAAAACCAATCATTACAAAATCCAAGACCGAATGTTGGTCCCTTGTTGGTGCAAGTCTGGAAATGAACTTTTTGTGATTCAGAGTCGAGAGCTTAGCTGCTAATATGTGAGATCGTTTTATAAGAGATGTGAACAACAAAAAGCCAACTCATAGACAATGTTTATACTATTTCATGGGCAAATCTCCTTGGAAGAGAATCCGAGCAGAAAGTGAATTATCACATAAAAATTTAAAAACACACAAGGAAGACAAGCACCATAAAAATTAAAATAAAATAAAATAAACAAAATAAAAATAAACAAAATGGAGGAATTAAGAATTAGATTTTCTTAAAAAAATGAAAACAAACATATTCTGTATAGAACTGTAAAGAGTCAAGAAGTGTCTAGATAATTCTAAAAAGGAAGAATTGAGGGAGTAGTGAAATTAATGGGTTTTGTCTTATAGATATCAAGCCACTACTTTTAGGTGTGTGTTACACAGCAATAGATAACTTATATACCAAGATTCTAGTCCTTGTTCTAGATTATAGATTCTAGTCATGATTCTGGTCCAGCAGTAGCTCAATTTTCCTGGATGAGTTGTGTATTCGACTTAGATTTTATTTCTCTTTGTACAGTTGTTATATTTAAGTAACTTCCAGGTATAAAAATGGAATGTATTACCCTAACTATATGCTTTACTGTGGCAAAAAAATAATTTTTGAACATTTTAATAGAATCTAACTTAAATAGTAAATGATATTTTGAAATAACTACATGAAATACTATTTCTTTCCTAGGAAGTCACCTAGGAAGGAAGGTTGTAATTATTTCTAAAGAAGCAGTCCAGTCTCACACTGAAAATAACAATTTTCCCATCGACTAGTTTCCATTTATAAAAATCACAATTTTCTAAATAATAATATAATTTATTTAAATCATAAATATGACACCATATTGCCAATAGTTGTATCAATGTTTTTTATACTCTGCTTATTTTTTTTAATACATCTTTTTATTTATTTTGGGGTCTTTGTTGCTGCACGCGGGCTTTCTCTAGTCACGGCGAGCAGAGGATACTCTTTGTTGTGGTGTGCAGGCTTCTTACCGTGGTGGCTTATTTTGTTGCAGAGCACAGCCTCCAGGCGCATGGGCTTCAGTAATTGTGGCACGCAGGCTCAGTTGTTGTGGCTCATGGTCTCTAGAGCGCAGGCTCAGTAGCTGTGGCGCATGGGCTTAGTTGCTATGCGGCATGTGGGATCTTCCCGGACCAGGGCTCGAACCTGTGTCCCCTGCATTAGAAGGCAGATTCTTAACCACTGCACCACCAGGGAAGTCCTTCATACTCTGCTTATGAAAGAAGTAGATTTCTCAGTCTTTGTTTCTATTTCTGCTGATATCCACCACAATTAACAGTGTACCTTAATTTAACTTAGAAAATAATTTGAATCAGTAAAAATAAACAGAGAGTAATGCAAAATCAAGCATGCATATGTATTATGTTTAAATCTTTTTCTGTTACTAATACTTGTTTATGAGTTATTTTTAAAATCATATAAGCCATAAATATTTTCTAGAATCTGAAATATTGGGTAGGCCAAAAAGTACTTTCGGTTTTTAAGTAAAAATAAAAGACACATTTTTCATTTTTACCAAGAACTTTATTGAACAACATATTCACCCTTTTGTTCCACTACATTTTTCAGGCAACTTCATCATTCCATCTTCCCAAAACTTTTTATCTTTTTGTACAAAGTACTGTTCCATGTGCCTTTTACAGTCTTCCAGGGAATTGAAAGTTTTTCCATTAAGAGAATTTTGTAAAGACTTAAATAAATGGAAATCCGAAGGTGCAATGGCTGGTGAATATGGTAGATGAATCAGAATTTCCCAGTCAAGCTGTAACAGTTTTTGCCTGGTCATCAAAGAAACATGTGGCCTTGCATTATCCTGATGGAAGATTATTCATTTCCTGTTGACTAATTCCGGACGCTTTCATCAAGTGCTGCTTTCAGTTGGTCTAATTGGGAACAGTACTCGTTGGAATTAATCGTTTGGTTTTCTGGAAGGAGCTCATAACAGAGGACTCCCTTCCAATCCCACCATATACACAACATCACCTTCTTTGGATGAAGACCAGACTTCGGTGTGGTTGGTGGTGGTTCATTTCGCTTACCCCACGATCTCTTCCATTCCACATTATCGTACAGTGTCCACTTTTCATTACCCATCACAATTTATTTTAAAAAAGGGATGTTTTCATAACATTTCAGTAGAGAATCACATGCGGAAATATGGTCAAGAAGGTTTTTTTCGTTTAACTCATGTGAAACCCAAACATCAAAGCGATGAACATAACCAAGAAGGTGCAAATGATTTTCATTGCTTGATTTGGATATTTTGAGTGTGTCGGCTATCTTCTGCATGGTATAAGGTTGATTGTTCTCAATGTCTCGATTTGATTGCTGTCAACTTCAACTGGTCTGCCCGACCGTGGAGCATCGTCAAGTGAGAAATCTCCAGCGCGAAACTTTGCAAACCACTTTTGACACATTCGATCAGTCACAGCACCTTCTCCACACACTGCACAAATCTTGTTTTTGCATTTCAGTTGTGTTTTTACCTTTCTTGAAATAATAGAGCATAATATGCCAAAAATGTTGCTTTTTTTCTTCCATCTTCAATATTAAAATAGCTACCCAAAAATTCACCAATTTTGATGTCTTTTTTTAAATGCACGCTGATATGACAGCTGTCACAATACAATCTAACAAAATTGTTTTGAATGACGTTAAAGGCAACTAAGTGCTACTAGAGCCATCTTACGGAAAAAAACGAACGAAATTTTGGCCAACCCAATATTAATTATGTTTTATGTTATAATTCTTATAACTAAATAATATAGATTGGGCTATAAAAAAGCTCCAGTGCTGTATAAATCTGTAGTGTGATTTTTTCAGTTTTTTTCATTTTAATGATTATGGTGTGATGTGATTTATTAATATTTTCTTATTCAGTCTCTGTTGATAGTAGTGGTATGAATCTGTGAGCTTAATATATCCAGGTAACACAAGAATGGAAACATCTTCTGTGTAAGTTAAACCTTTCTTTTGGCAATATTGGCATGGAGACCATATCAAAGAATTAAACACCCACAGTCTGCAGTAATCATCAATCATCTTTAATAAAATAATAGTGATATTGAGATTGAAACCTATAGCTATATTTAATTTGAGTTTACACCCTCTCTTAATTTATATCAATAATGCAAATTCTCAAAAGCTCTTCTTAATATATTTTTATTAATTCTACTGAGTATTTTTAAAAATGTACTGTACCTACTAGAGACCATGAATCCAAGCTGTTTACCTTAAAAGAGGAACAAAAACACAAACTGCATTTGTTTTCATGGAATCCACAGTATGTGAAAAAAGAAATAATTGCCAAAAACTAGAGAATGAACTGCTTGGACAGTTAACCAGCTAACAAAATGTTTTCCTAAATATGACATTAAAATGTTTTAATTCATGCAACTCCTTGTACATTTTCTATGCTGCTAGAAGTATCCGTGTTACAGTTTATATTTCATGGAAATAAATTGCTTGGCATTATAAAAACATAAAATATATGTAGCCTAAAACTGTTTTTACTGTTTTTGATATATAGATGATAGATGATAGATAGATAGATAGATAGATAGATAGATGACAGATGGATAATTAGGGTGCCTATATAATTTATCATTAAGTATGAGAATACATTATTTTTTAAAATCACTCAGACTATTCTTATTTTTGTTTTTTAAATTCTAAAATTGTATAAATCAAATGGCAGTCCCCGGTGAAAAACTGAAGTCTCCTTCAAATAGGCATAGCACTTCAAAGTGTAGAAAAAACTTCTTCCCCAAAAATGTGGTCTTTCAAACTTTCCTTCTCCATCCCAGTGACAAACTGGGAACATTCATCTGACACTATTGTCTTTTTGTTCTTCATGATGCTTGTTACAGTTCACTTTAGGAAGACATGAAGGACTTTCCTTCAAAATAGCTTCAGTGAGAGAGGATTTTTCCTTTTATCTGTCTTTTTTTTTTTTTTTTGCGCGATAAATGGAGCAGGTGTAAAGGAATTAATGAAGCAACTGCCAAATTGCAGGGGTCATTGGTGTATTGAAAGCTATAAATTAGCCAGGTCTTGTGGGAAATTACCCTTTACCTCTATTGAGATTCTGCCATTTCTAAATTCAAGTTCAAGACAAGGGAAAAAGCAATTTGAAAATGGAAAGGAAAAGTGCTAGTTAACTTTCAATATTTGGGGTAATTCTAAGTGAAAAACATACTGAAATACTTCTAAATATTAACTATATGGTGAAATCTACCAATACAAATATGGTTACATTTCAATTTATTCAGTAGAAGAAAATATAATTT